>NC_091285.1:613899973-614510147 GCF_032444005.1 Ranitomeya imitator
GATTTTATTAAATTAATAGTTTAACATCTTATTGGAAATAATTTAAAGGAGACGCGACAGGACAACACTCGGTGGATGCCATATCTGTGTTAACAACTCCAAAAAACTTTCAGTTAACTTCTTGCAGGAGAAAGAAATTGTAGCTGTTGGACCTTTGTAGTACAGTTCCAGATATTTGTTGTGTGTTTGTTTTGATTGTTAAAATGTCTGCATTTGAGATCTCAACACGATCTTATTTTTTATAATCAAATTAATTTTTTAAATATTTTATTAGGTTGGTTCAAGGGGTACACGGGCCGCAGTAGACAGGTCAGTGGAGGCCTAGTGGAAGGAGGGACCGCAGATGCGCCACTGTTTCACCCATACACAATTAGTAGGCCTAATGCAGCGTAGTTTCCAACAGCTACTAAACGAGAGCCGGAAGATCGAAGCTCAGGAAAGGCAACCTGGGGAACACCTTGGAGTGTAACAACAACCTCTCTCTACACCACGGAAGGGCTGATTCTTAGGAAGGAAGGCTGTTGTAAATAAGCATTGCGCGTCCGAGGGTGATTATATTCTTATTCGGTATCTACTCACCCTCGGACGCGCCATGCTTCTTGATTTGTAATTAATGTTTATTTGCAATGTGCTTTTGACTTACTCAATAATTTTTTTAATTATTGATTTTATTAAATTAATAGTTTAACATCTTATTGGAAATAATTTAAAGGAGACGCGACAGGACAACACTCGGTGGATGCCATATCTGTGTTAACAACTCCAAAAAACTTTCAGTTAACTTCTTGCAGGAGAAAGAAATTGTAGCTGTTGGACCTTTGTAGTACAGTTCCAGATATTTGTTGTGTGTTTGTTTTGATTGTTAAAATGTCTGCATTTGAGATCTCAACACGATCTTATTTTTTATAATCAAATTAATTTTTTAAATATTTTATTAGGTTGGTTCAAGGGGTACACGGGCCGCAGTAGACAGGTCAGTGGAGGCCTAGTGGAAGGAGGGACCGCAGACAGGCATCGAAGGCCTAAAATAATCACACATGGCTGTAGGCAATTTTAAATTGGTTCCAGGGGTACACGGGCAGCAGTGGTGTGGTCAGTGGAGGCCTAGTGGAAGGAGTGACCACAGACAGGCATCGAAGGCCTAAAATATTAACACATGGCTGTAGGCAATTTTAAATTGGTTCCAGGGGTACTTGGGCAGCAGTGCCCTGGTCAGTGTAGTAGTAGTTGAAAGAATGGACCGCAGACAGGCATCGAAGGCCTAAAATAAAAAAATTGGGCTGGCTGTAGGCAATTTTAAATTGGTTCCAGGGTTACACGGGCAGCAGTGGTGTGGTCAGTGGAGGCCTAGTGGAAGGAGTGACCGCAGACAGGCATCGAAGGCCTAAAATAATCACACATGGCTGTAGGCAATTTTAAATTGGTTCCAGGGGTACACGGGCAGCAGTGGTGTGGTCAGTGGAGGCCTAGTGGAAGGAGTGACCACAGACAGGCATCGAAGGCCTAAAATATTAACACATGGCTGTAGGCAATTTTAAATTGGTTCCAGGGGTACTTGGGCAGCAGTGCCCTGGTCAGTGTAGTAGTAGTTGAAAGAATGGACCGCAGACAGGCATCGAAGGCCTAAAATAAAAAAATTGGGCTGGCTGTAGGCAATTTTAAATTGGTTCCAGGGGTACACGGGCAGCAGTGGTGTGGTCAGTGGAGGCCTAGTGGAAGGAGTGACCGCAGACAGGCATCGAAGGCCTAAAATAATAACACATGGCTGTAGGCAATTTTAAATTGGTTCCAGGGTTACACGGGCAGCAGTGGTGTGGTCAGTGGAGGCCTAGTGGAAGGAGTGACCGCAGACAGGCATCGAAGGCCTAAAATAATCACACATGGCTGTAGGCAATTTTAAATTGGTTCCAGGGGTACACGGGCAGCAGTGGTGTGGTCAGTGGAGGCCTAGTGGAAGGAGTGACCACAGACAGGCATCGAAGGCCTAAAATATTAACACATGGCTGTAGGCAATTTTAAATTGGTTCCAGGGGTACTTGGGCAGCAGTGCCCTGGTCAGTGTAGTAGTAGTTGAAAGAATGGACCGCAGACAGGCATCGAAGGCCTAAAATAAAAAAATTGGGCTGGCTGTAGGCAATTTTAAATTGGTTCCAGGGGTACACGGGCAGCAGTGGTGTGGTCAGTGGAGGCCTAGTGGAAGGAGTGACCGCAGACAGGCATCGAAGGCCTAAAATAATAACACATGGCTGTAGGCAATTTTAAATTGGTTCCAGGGTTACACGGGCAGCAGTGGTGTGGTCAGTGGAGGCCTAGTGGAAGGAGTGACCGCAGACAGGCATCGAAGGCCTAAAATAATCACACATGGCTGTAGGCAATTTTAAATTGGTTCCAGGGGTACACGGGCAGCAGTGGTGTGGTCAGTGGAGGCCTAGTGGAAGGAGTGACCACAGACAGGCATCGAAGGCCTAAAATATTAACACATGGCTGTAGGCAATTTTAAATTGGTTCCAGGGGTACACGGGCAGCAGTGGTCTGGTCAGTGGAAGTCTAGTGGAAGGAGTGACCGCAGACAGGCTTCCAAGGCCTAACATAACAAAATTGGGCTGGCTGTAGGCACTTTAAATTGGTTCCAGGGGTACATGGGCAGCAGTGGTCTGGTCAGTGGAAGTCTAGTGGAAGGAGTGACCGCAGACAGGCTTCCAAGGCCTAACATAACAAAATTGGGCTGGCTGTAGGCACTTTAAATTGGTTCCAGGGGTACATGGGCAGCAGTGTATGGTCAGTGGAAGTCTAGTGGAAGGAGTGACGGCAGACAGTCTTCGAAGGCCTAACATAACAAAATTGGGCTGGCTGTAGGCACTTTAAATTGGTTCCAGGGGTACATGGGCAGCAGTGTATGGTCAGTGGAAGTCTAGTGGAAGGAGTGACCGCAGACAGGCTTCGAAGGCCTAACATAACAAAAATGTCAAAACAATGGTATTGTCAGTGCCAGGCATTGAAGGATGTCAGCGCCTAGACTACACATTGGTGAAGCTGTGAGAGATAATTTTGCTAGTGGTAGAGCACTGTTTGAGCTGGGGGGGGGGAACTGGCTTGTGGCCGGCGGTACAGGCACAGGGCCCCTCATATTACAACGGTGAGTCTGACGTTGGGTGCGCACCACCACCGCCAGAGACACTTTATTGTACTATGAGGGACCCAGTGGCAGTGCCGTCGACCAAAAGCGGCCACACCCACCTCTTCAGACAAACAGCACTCTCAAGGGTCCAAGCGCAAAGTGGCGATAGCACGACCCCGTGTGGGGAGTTTGGCCATTTCGTGAGGTGGAAACATGTCGTATGCTGGACAATCAGGTGAAGAAAATTACGAGATTGGAAAAGTCATTCAGAATAGTCCACAGGCAAGACCTTTTCATAGGAAAGCTAGGTGTCAGCCGGGCAGGGTGGGGCAAAAGATTTTGAAATCCAGTTGTGGTTCATTTTAATGAAGGTTAGATCATCTACATTTTGGGTAGCCAGACGAGTCCTTTTTTCTGTTAGTATTGAACCTGCAGCACTGAATACTCTTTCTGATAGGACACTAGCTGCCGGGCAAGCAAGCTCCTGCAATGCATATTCTGCCAATTCTGGCCAGGTGTCTAATTTGGATGCCCAGTAATCAAATGGGAATGACGGTTGAGGGAGAACGTCGATAAGGGATGAAAAATAGTTTGTAACCATACTGGACAAATGTTGTCTCCTGTCACTTTGAATTGATGCTGCAGTACCTGTCCTGTCTGCGGTCATAGAAAAATCACTCCACAACCTGGTCAGAAAACCCCTCTGGCCAACGCCACTTCTGATTTCTGCCCCTCTAACACCTCTGGTCTGCTGGCCCCTGGAGCTCGTGTGAGAACGATCACGGGCGCTGTGTGCAGGGAATGCCAGAAGCAAACGGTCAACAAGAGTTGATTGTTTTGTTGCTAATATTAGTTCCAAGTTCTCATGTGGCATAATATTTTGCAATTTGCCTTTATAGCGAGGATCAAGGAGGCAGGCCAACCAGTAATCGTCATCGTTCATCATTTTTGTAATGCGTGTGTCCCTTTTGAGGATACGCAAGGCATAATCCGCCATGTGGGCCAAAGTTCCCATTGTCAAATCTGCGGTTGTGCTTGGTTGAGGGGCAGTTGCAGGCAAATCTACGTCACTTGTGTCCCTCAAAAAACCAGAACCCGGCCTTGCCACGCCACCAATTTCCCGTGCCCCCGGGAAAGCTTCCTCATTAAAAATATACTCATCCCCATCATCCTCCTCATCCTCCACCTCCTCTTCGCCCGGTACCTCGTCATGTACACTGCCCTGACCAGACAATCGCTGACTGTCATCAAGGCTTTCCTCTTCCTCTGGTGCAGACGCCTGATCCTTTATGTGCGTCAAACTTTGCATCAGCAGACGCATTAGGGGGATGCTCATGCTTATTATGGCGTTGTCTGCACTAACCAGCCGTGTGCATTCCTCAAAACACTGAAGGACTTGACACATGTCTTGAATCTTCGACCACTGCACACCTGACAACTCCATGTCTGCCATCCTACTGCCTGCCCGTGTATGTGTATCCTCCCACAAAAACATAACAGCCCGCCTCTGTTCGCACAGTCTCTGAAGCATGTGCAGTGTTGAGTTCCACCTTGTTGCAACGTCTATGATTAGGCGATGCTGGGGAAGGTTCAAAGAACGCTGATAGGTCTGCATACGGCTGGAGTGTACAGGCGAACGGCGGATATGTGCGCAAAGTCCACGCACTTTGAGGAGCAGGTCGGATAACCCCGGATAACTTTTCAGGAAGCACTGCACCACCAGGTTTAAGGTGTGAGCCAGGCAAGGAATGTGTTTCAGTTGGGAAAGGGAGATGGCAGCCATGAAATTCCTTCCGTTATCACTCACTACCTTGCCTGCCTCAAGATCTACAGTGCCCAGCCACGACTGCGTTTCTTGCTGCAAGAACTCGGACAGAACTTCCGCGGTGTGTCTATTGTCGCCCAAACACTTCATAGCCAATACAGCCTGCTGACGTATGCCAGTAGCTGCCCCATAATGGGAGACCTGGTGTGCAACAGTGGCAGGTGCGGATGGAGTGTTTGTGCGACTGCGGTCTGTGGACGAGCTCTTGCTTCTGCAGGAGGACGAGGAGGAGGAGGAGGAGGAGGGGGTGCGAACGGCTACAGACAACTGTTTACTAGACCGTGGGCTAGGCAGAACTGTCCCAAACTTGCTGTCCCCTGTGGACCCTGAATCCACCACATTTACCCAGTGTGCCGTGATGGACACGTAACGTCCCTGGCCATGCCTACTGGTCCATGCATCTGTTGTCAGGTGCACCTTTGTGCTCACAGATTGCCTGAGTGCATGGACGATGCGCTCTTTAACATGCTGGTGGAGGGCTGGGATGGCTTTTCTGGAAAAAAAGTGTCGACTGGGTAGCTCGTAGCGTGGTACAGCGTAGTCCATCAGGTCTTTGAAAGCTTCGCTTTCAACTAACCGGTAGGGCATCATCTCTAACGAGATTAGTCTAGCTATGTGGGCGTTCAAACCCTGTGTACGCGGATGCGAGGCTAAGTACTTCCTTTTTCTAACCATAGTCTCATGTAGGGTGAGCTGGACTGGAGAGATGGAGATCGTGGAACTAGCGGGGGTGCCGGTGGACATGGCAGACTGAGAGACGGTGGGAGATGGTATTGTTGCCGCCGGTGCCCTAGATGCAGTGTTTCCTACTACGAAACTGGTGATTCCCTGACCCTGACTGCTTTGGCCTGGCAAAGATACCTGCACAGATACAGCAGGTGGTGCGCTAAATGGTGGTCCTACACTGCCGGAAGGGATGTTGCGTTGATGACTAGCTTCATTGGCCGAGGGTGCAACAACCTTAAGGGACGTTTGGTAGTTAGTCCAAGCTTTCAAATGCATGGTGGTTAAATGTCTATGCATGCAACTAGTATTGAGACTTTTCAGATTCTGACCTCTGCTTAAGGAAGTAGAACATTTTTGACAGATGACTTTGCGCTGATCAATTGGATGTTGTTTAAAAAAATGCCAGACTGCACTCTTTCTAGCATCGGATACCTTTTCAGGCATTGCAGACTGAGCTTTAACCGGATGGCCACGCTGTCCTCCACCAGGTTTTGGCTTTGCCACGCGTTTTGGGCAAGATACGGGCCCGGCAGATGGAACCTGTGGCGATGTTGATGCCTGCTGCGGCCCCTCCTCCTCCTCTGCTTCAGAACTGCTGCCGCCTGCACCCTGTTCCCCCAATGGCTGCCAATCGGGGTCAAGAACTGGGTCATCTAATAACTCTTCTTGTACCTCCTGCGCAACTTCGTCTGTGTCACCGTGTCGTTCGGTGGTATAGCGTTCGTGATGGGGCAACATAGTCTCATCAGGGTCTGATTCTTGATCAGCACCCTGCGAGGGCAATGTTGTGGTCTGAGTCAAAGGACCAGCATAGTAGTCTGGCTGTGGCTGTGCGTCAGTGCACTCCATGTCAGATTCAATTTGTAATGGGCATGGACTGTTAACTGCTTCACTTTCTAAGCCAGGGACGGTATGTGTAAAGAGCTCCATGGAGTAACCCGTTGTGTCGCCTGCTGCATTCTTCTCTGTTGTTGTTTTTGCTGAAGAGGACAAGGAAGTGACTTGTCCCTGACCGTGAACATCCACTAACGACGCGCTGCTTTTACTTTTACCAGTTTCACGAGAGGAGGCAAAAGAGCTAGAGGCTGAGTCAGCAAGATAAGCCAAAACTTGCTCTTGCTGCTCCGGCTTTAAAAGCGGTTTTCCTAATCCCAGAAAAGGGAGCGTTCGAGGCCTTGTGTAGCCGGACGACGAACCTGGCTCCACAGCTCCAGACTTAGGTGCAATATTTTTTTCCCCACGACCACCTGATGCTCCACCACTACCACTACCCTCATTACCAGCTGACAATGAACGCCCCCGGCCACGACCTCTTCCACTAGACTTCCTCATTGTTTTAAAAACGTAACCAAACTAACGTTATTTGTTGCAGTCACACAACTTACACGGTGAGCTATAACTTCAGTATGATTTAGCTACCCCTTTACAGGTTGGTGAGACCACCGCGAAAATCAGGCACAATGTTACACACTCTTTTTTTGGTGGCTGCAAATTAGAGAGATGCCCCACACGCAGGACTGTCACTGAAGCACAAATGTTAATATTAATGTCACACTATTATTTGTTTTTTATTTTTATTTTTTTCAGGAACACTTTAGAAACCCCCCCCAAAAAAAAAAATTGATTTTTGCAGGGAGAATTTAGAAAACAAATGTAACAAACTATATGCTTTCTATGGGCCACTGAGTGAGAGATGACGCACACAGGAATCAGGAGTGGCACACAAGCCCAGAGGCCAATATTTTTCTACCAATGATTGATGGAGTTATTTTCTCTGGTAGATTTTGGAACCCAAATCAAGGAAAAAAAATATAGGCTTTCTATGGACCACTATTTGTGAGAGAGATGGGACGCTCAGGACTGGCACAGATGGCACACTCAGGACTGGCACAGAAGCCCAGAGGCCAATATTAATCTCCCTTTTTTTCTGGGAGAATTTATAAAACCAAAAAAATATTTAAATAGGCTTTCTATGGCCCACTATTTGTGAGAGAGATGGCACGCTCAGGACTGGCACAGATGGCACGCTCACAACTGGCACACAAGCCCAGAGGCCAATATTAATCTCCCTTTTTTCAGGGAAAATTTATAAAACCAAAAAAAAAATTAAATAGGCTTTCTATGGCCCACTATTTGTGAGAGAGATGGCACGCTCAGGACTGGCACAGATGGCACGCTCACAACTGGCACACAAGCCCAGAGGCCAATATTAATCTCCCTTTTTTCAGGGAAAATTTATAAAACCAAAAAAAAAATTAAATAGGCTTTCTATGGCCCACTATTTGTGAGAGAGATGGGACGCTCAGGACTGGCACAGATGGCACGCTCAGGACTGGCACAGAAGCCCAGAGGCCAATATTAATCTCCCTTTTTTTCTGGGAGAATTTATAAAACCAAAAAAATATTTAAATAGGCTTTCTATGGCCCACTATTTGTGAGAGAGATGGCACGCTCAGGACTGGCACAGATGGCACGCTCACAACTGGCACACAAGCCCAGAGGCCAATATTAATCTCCCTTTTTTCAGGGAAAATTTATAAAACCAAAAAAAAATTTAAATAGGCTTTCTATGGCCCACTATTTGTGAGAGAGATGGCACGCTCAGGACTGGCACAGATGGCACGCTCACAACTGGCACACAAGCCCAGAGGCCAATATTAATCTCCCTTTTTTCAGGGAAAATTTATAAAACCAAAAAAAAAATTAAATAGGCTTTCTATGGCCCACTATTTGTGAGAGAGATGGGACGCTCAGGACTGGCACAGATGGCACGCTCAGGACTGGCACAGAAGCCCAGAGGCCAATATTAATCTCCCTTTTTTTCTGGGAGAATTTATAAAACCAAAAAAATATTTAAATAGGCTTTCTATGGCCCACTATTTGTGAGAGAGATGGCACGCTCAGGACTGGCACAGATGGCACGCTCACAACTGGCACACAAGCCCAGAGGCCAATATTAATCTCCCTTTTTTCAGGGAAAATTTATAAAACCAAAAAAAAAATTAAATAGGCTTTCTATGGCCCACTATTTGTGAGAGAGATGGGACGCTCAGGACTGGCACAGATGGCACGCTCAGGACTGGCACAGAAGCCCAGAGGCCAATATTAATCTCCCTTTTTTTCAGGGAGAATTTATAAAACCCAAAAAAAAATAAAATAGGCTTTCTATGGCCCACTATTTGTGAGAGAGATGGCACACTCAGGACTGGCACACAAGCCCAAAGGCCAATATTAATCTCCCACTGTATTTTTATCAGGGAGAATTTATACACCCCACAAAAAAAAATACAGAAAAATGAAAAGGCTTTCTATGGCCCACTATGTGAGAGAGATGGCACACACAGGGATGGCACTCTAGCAGAAATGCCAAATTGCCAATCTTAATCTCCCACCAAAAAAAAAAAAAAAAAAAAAACAGGGAATGTCCTACAATTACTATCTCCCTGCCTGCAGTAATCTCAGCCAGGTATGGCAGGCAGCTACTATCTCCCTGCCTGCAGTAATCTCAGCCAGGTATGGCAGGCAGCAATAAGGAGTGGACTGATGCACAAATGAAATAAAAAGTGTGGACAAACAAAAAAGATAGCTGTGCAGAAAGGAAGGAACAAGAGGATTTGTGCTTTGAAAAAAGCAGTTGGTTTGCACAGCGGCGTACACACAGCAATGCAGCTATCAGGGAGCCTTCTAGGGCAGCCCAATGAGCTACAGCGCTGAGGGGAAAAAAAAAAAAAAAAAACTTCCACTGTCCCTGCACACCGAGGGTGGTGTTGGACAGTGCAAATCGCTGCAGCACAAGCGGTTTTGTGGTTAATGGACCCTGCCTAACGCTATCCCTGCTTCTGACAAAGCGGCAGCAACCTCTCCCTAAGCTCAGATCAGCAGCAGTAAGATGGCGGTCGGCGGGAACGCCTCTTTATAGCCCCTGTGACGTTGCAGACAGCAAGCCAATCACTGCAATGCCCTTCTCTAAGATGGTGGGGACCAGGACCTATGTCATCACGCTGCCCACACTCTGCGTTTACCTTCATTGGCTGAGAAATGGCGCTTTTCGCGTCATTGAAACGCGACTTTGGCGCGAAAGTCGCGTACCGCATGGCCGACCCCGCACAGGGGTCGGATCGGGTTTCATGAAACCCCGACTTAGCCAAAAGTCGGCGACTTTTGAAAATGTTCGACCCGTTTCGCTCAACCCTATGTCAAGATACTGTTAAGATACTTTTTTTATTACATTACCTTTCCACTGTGATATTTGCGTCTAGGTTGCAAATCTTTGTACTAAGTGTACTTCCAGAAAAATGTGTGCACAAACACATATGATTGCAGCTGATTCTTTCTATGAGGTAAAGTTTTTGCTGCTTGCTTTTATACATGTTTTACCTGACAAAAATCAGCAGCTGCGGTCCCATTCTGTTCTGTCTGTATACTCTTTTTTGCTTCCTCTGCCGAGGAGATGTGGTATGTGCAGATCATGTACCTGCACATCAGACACAGACATTACATAGTGCATAGCAGGGGCACGTTTGTAAGGTGAAAGATGGCGGTAGCCATGGTCAAGCTGTTCCATAACTCCCTGACACTTTGTGTTTCAGTCCCTGTGTACTGTCTACTGTAGTGTGCGCTACACTCATTTATAGGCCACATGCCTCCAAAGTCTTCAATTCTCCAAATTCAGGAACAGCTGCACACACACATCCCACGACACCCAGTTTGTATGAGCATTCAAAAGTTTACTGGACAGTACAAGTACATCAGTTTGAAATACGCAGTATCGGGCACAGCACCCTCCATTTCTTGTTTCACTAATACAGTACAGTTTCCCCTTCACTTCCAGTTCTGTTTGGGACATCTCTAGATTTACTGGTTCCTCCAGCCACATGACCCTCCCATCCGGCCTTGCAGTGTTGTCGAGATCCATTAATTTCCCACACGCAGTTCCATGTCTCTCTTCCTCTGTACAGAAGGGGTTAAGGTACTCTCCATAGCATCTGTTTCGAGCCTTTGGCTTTAGACATTGCAGAAATGTCTGCAGCGAGCCTTGAAAAGTTTCATACCACCCAGAACACGTGGTACTCACTTCTATTATCAGCGTACTGCAGTTTGAACTTCACCTTGTCACTTAGCAAACGAATTCTCCTCTAGAAACAGGAAGCAGTTTCCTTTCTAGTGGTCATAACCCCTCTCACTGAGGTCTAGACCAAACATTAACTGTATCATATCCTAATGTCTTAACTTACCTACAGTCTGTTGCTGGGAAGATCTAACCTTTCACCTACATTCTAACATCGCTACTTAACTTCACTTACTATCTATCTTCACCCTATGCACTAAACGGTATGTTATCCTATGCTTTCCCTATACTGGAGGTGGAGTGTAACTTACTCACGCTAGGCATTACCTTTATAGTATCTACACAGCAGCACCATTACCTAAAACACAATATACTTCACATGACCCATATGTAAAAGACGCATGACATTGTACACATAACTCGATTGTTGTCTTCAGGGGCAGGAACATGACTGTACAGCCTACACCCTTACAGGTATAAGATTATCTCAGAACAGAAACATTTAATTAACACATCCAATGGTAGATCTTATTATTATTCCAAGATCTATTAAATAAAATATTCTTTGTTCATAGAAAAAACCCTTTAAAATATGAATGACATTTTTAAGAGAAACCATGATAGCTAATAAAGAATAAAAATCGGAAAATGGAGAATATTTATTAATGTGCATTAAACACAGTCTTACATGAACCAGTACAGCATGATAGTGCGCAGAGCCAAAAATCCATATTGAGACAGCTGTGTTCTTGTGGCCTCAGTTGCTTCTGGACAGCTGCTTCATCCAGGGTGAAGCTTTGATAAGTGCATTGTGCTGTGGAGCTGGAAGGAACTAAGAAAATTTTGTAACAGTTAAATATATTGTAAACCCAGAGCTGCCTTCATTATCAAACACTTGTACTGGACTACTGGCCCCGAGAGGTGCCGGACCATCTACTAGTTAATCAGAACTATAATCCAAAGGGTGAGCAAGGCCCAACATCTTTATGTATACATGACATGAGACTAGTCATTTACTCAAGTGGCAGGCAGTAGTGATGAGCGAGTGTACTCGTTGCTCGGGTTTTCTCGAGCACGCTCGGTTAACCTCCGAGTATTTGTTATTGCTCATAATTATAGTTTTCATCCCCTCAGTTGCATGTTTTACGGCTTCCAGATACGCTGAATACATGTGGGAATTCCTTATCAAACAGGCATTCCTCACATGTATTCAGCTTATCTGGAAGCCATAAATCATGCAACTGAGGGGATGAAAACTATATCTCCGAGCAATAACAAATACTCGGAGGTCACCCGAGCGTGCTCGGGAAAACCCGAGCAACGAGTATATTCGCTCATCACTAGCAGGCAGGATTACAGAAAATAACTAAACAGTTATAAATACCAATCCCACCACACAAAAGATATTAATCCCTTCACTCTGAAGCCTGTTTTCTATTGTTTTCTATTGTGTTCACCTTCCTAACCAGGCCAAATTTTTCAATTCTGACCTGGGTCACTTTATGTTGTAATAACTCTGGAACGTTTCAATATATCCCACTGATTCTGAGATTTTTCATGACACATTGTACTTCATGATAGTAGTACATTTAGGTTGATTTGATTTGCTTTCTTTTTAAAGAAAATAACTAAAATTTGGCAACAATTTCGAAAAAACTAGCAATTTTTGAACTTTTAATTTTTCTGCCCTGTAAAAAATAGTTGTAACATATGTCATGTGTCTATTTTGTGTCAGCATCATTTTTGAAACCATTTTTTGTGCTAGGAAGTTGGAAGCGTTAACAAATTTGCAGTAACTTTTCGTTTCTAATGCAAAATTTACAAATCCTATTTTTTTTTTCGCTCCCCTTCTTCTCAGAGCCATAACTTTTTTATTTGTCTATCAATATGGCCATGTGGGGGCTTGTTTTCAGCAGGATTAGTACTTTTGAATGACACCATTGCTTTTACCATATCATACACTGAAAAACGGGAAAAAATTCCAAGTGTGGTGAAATTGAAAAAACAGTGTAATTTCACAACTGTTGTTTGGATTTTTTTAAACATGTTCACAAAATGCTAAAACCGATCTGTCATTAAGATTTTCCAGGTCATTATGAGTTTGTAGATATCAAACATGTGTAGGTTCTTTTTTATTTAAGTGGTGAAAAAAAAATCCAAAGTTTTAAAGTTTGTTAAAAGAAAAAAGCGTTATTTTCTGAGGCCCGTAGCTCCTCCATTTTTTGTGGTCTGGGGCTGGGTGAGAGCTTATTATTTGTGTGCCAAGCTTACTTTTTATTGATATAATTTTGGTGTGTATACAATCTTTTGATCGCCTGTTGCGGAGACCAAAAAAACATAATTCTGAAGTTTTGATTTTTGTTTCTGCTACTCTGTTTACCGAAAGGATTAATTATTTTTATATATTGATAGATCGGGGGATTCTGAATGATGCAATACCAAATATGTGCACTATTAATTTTTTTAAATTGTTTTTTGAATGGGGCGAATGGGGGTGATTTGAACTTTTATGTATATTTTTATTTTTTAAAAAACTTTTTTTAACTTTACACTTGCTTCAATAGAAGAGACTAGATGCTGCGATAATCTGATCGCCTCTGCTTACACGGGTGATGTTCAGATCGCCTGTGTGTAGCATAAATGCCCACTTACTATGAGCACCGACCGCTGGCTGTAAGGGGAACATGTCAGCTGTTCAGCTGTTCATAGCTGGACATGAGGAGGCAGCAGTAACCAAATGCACAGCATTAGCCTGAGCAAGACACTGGGACTGATGTCTCTGCTGAGCAGGACTCTCTGCGGCTGTGGAAGAATGGGAGGCCTGCAGGCCTCTTCTGACTCCAGGAATTAGTCTTCTAGAACCAGAGCAGCAAATATTCCAGGAGACATGTGGTTATTAAAAATCCAACTTTTACTTACAGAATAGCAGTCTATATAGTATTTACAAGCAGGTTTAAAGGATAAAGCCCAATGAGTTATCATCTTTCCCACAGGTACCGGATACTTTATCCCTGGTTCTTGGCATAGGTGGCATATCCCCCTCTCTGGCTTTCCTAGCCCTTGTGGATCTTCCTCACCTCTAGCAGCATATATGGATTGCAATACCTTCCTCTCATGTAGTCTGAGTCCATCTTTCATCTAGTCATTCCCTGCTCACCTCCCGTTCACCTGCACTCCCTCGGACCGTGAAGCTGTAAATCCTCATGTCTTGAATTAAAGCATTGGACCACTACAGGGTGAGTGCTGCCGCATTTTTCTGCTTTTAGTCATATGTAGTCTTCCATGCGAGCACCCCCTGCACTGAAGGCTGATTGCTGTGAATCATTGCCGCTGATCTGCTGAAAGATAAGGCTGTGCAGCTCAACCCCTTTTTTTTCTTTTTGTCTTGGATCTTTCATCTAGCTTTGGAAGCTGAGTGTGCCCCTGGCCCCCGACGTCCATCTCAAGGTTGCCCTTTGCCATTATACGGAATCACACGAAAGGTATTTATGGCAATCTGCTGTCCCAAATATTGTGCAATCCTGTCCTTACATTAACTGACTTGTCACTTCTTGCTTCTGTTTTTAACAGTTAGTTCCTTCTCCCATTTTGGCTGGCCACTTCAGTTAACCTGTTCCAGCTATCTGCAACATCATGGGGTATTCTACTTATACCACATACAAGTACATAAAACACATTTATCCCTTGGAGGTCTGGGCGCAATCCATGAGCTCCCACCAATGTTACAGAAACACATCGCAAGGCAGTTTACGCTGAGTTGAATAAAGTAACGTGGGCATGAGATTTCTATAAATCCCATTCATTCTGTTGGAGCTGTAGGATGGTGCATTTTTAACACAGCAAAAATATGGAGTGTCAAAAATTCATCTTGGGCACACAGCCTAAAACAGTCTCCAAGGTGGACTTATCATTGGTGCAATCTGTGCAGCTGCATATGGGCCCAAGAAGTAAGGTGCCCATCTCCACCTTCATGCAGGTGGAATTTTGCATTATGATGAGCTATTGGACTGCAAAGGGCCCATACATTGTTCTTGATAGCAGCCCTTTTCTGTCTCTGTCCTCCAGTGAACAGTGCCAACACTTATTCCAAGACTTGCTAACCAAGACTTGCTAACCATGAATTGTATAGAGCAAATTCTAAGGGAACCTCATTTCTATTACCCTTAGTTGAAGGTGGAAAACCTCAAAATCAAGAGTTTAAAGACATTATGGACCACTGAAGTTTTGCAATTGCATTCAGTCTGTAAACTGCAAATCACCTTTTGAACAGATTTTCAGATGCCGTCGCTGTAAAAGACAGTCTGTTGACCACGTTGTATAGAAAGATTAAACCAATCACATATAGTTTTAAAAACTGGTAAAAGAAAAGCTAAAAAATGTTTTCCTTTTTTTTAAAGTTAAAGTTCCCAGACTCATAAATTCTCCCATGTGAAATTGGGGTGTCAAATAGATGATAAAGGCCATTTTTCAGATTGTATGTTGAACTCCTATTTACCTCATGTTAGTAAATTATGAACTATCGTGTCTTGTTTTTATGGCAGTGGCTCGTCCCAGACAAAATGTCCAGGTTTCAATAAAATAGAAATGACTGTGTTTACGAGGCCTCTGGGCAGGTGTTTTATGCAGTAGTAAAACTATAGTGTTAGATGGTACATTTTGCTTTATGAACACAGTGGAAGCACTTATATCTTTGAGGTGTGATAGGACAGGCACAGTAGGGATCTGTCCTTTTTGTCAGGTAATGTTTCCTTGCTCTTGATGAAGCCTCTTTGGATTAACACTAACTTGCGTGCTTTGTTACATGGGCTATGACTTTGTTCAGAAAGCGCACGATTAAAATGACAACTTCAAAGGCCGGCTGCAGCTTTGTGTAGATATACAGGAACCTGCTCGGCTGGGTTTTGCCAAGATTAAGACCCCGGAAATCTGTGCCTCAGGTGTCTGCAGATCAGAGCGGTATTTCCAGCTGTTCTATTGGTCTACCTTAATCAATTAGAACTTGAACCACTTGAAAGGCAATGGAAGTGAATGAGCTACAGCAGAATCAAGCAGGTTCAGAAATAAACACTATCTATACACCTACACCTTGCTGGCCATCTGGTTTATCTGTGTTTTTTGGAGAACCTATAGGATGCTGGCATCATGTAACACTGATGCAGAAGCTGCATTTATTCTTTTTCAGGTTGGACATCAAGCCTTTTGCAATAACTATATAAATGTAGACGAGTTATGATCAACAGGAGAACTGTTAGCATCAAAAATAACATGGAGTATAGAGAACTTAGAAAGCTATTTTATTCTGGGATGCCCTGGGAGAGTTTGGTGTTTAATGATAAAACTCAATGACCTAACAATAAAATATGTGGATTTTCAAGATCATTTACTTTAGATATAAACGTATTATTTAAACATAGTGAACGCCTTTTGACATGTCGCCGATACTAGTTATTGATGGCTTTCTGTATTTTCTCCTTCTTTGGGCTTCTAGTAGAGGCCACATATGTAGATGAGTGGATCAATCTGCAGAGGATTGACTACAAATCAAATTTCCAAAAAGACACAGTGCTTCACGAATTTGAAAACTCAGCAATTCAAATCTTGTGGATGGGAAAAAAAACAAATGCCAGGCGCCATTTTACACACTTCTGAAGATTTAGAGAGTGCCCTAGTAGAGTCCGACATGGCCAAGCAAGAGTCTCAATAATGCCCTGCAGCTATCAAATCACATAGACTACCTTGGTCAATCACAGGGGTTACCACAGGCAGTATCAAAGATCGGGGTCAAGGAGTGTCATTTTATGCTTGTATCACACAGCTGATTCTACATGGGGATTAAAAAAGCTCAGGCCGCGGTCACACTTGCGAGTGCATTGCGAGAAACTTGCACGAGTCTCCGGCACTCGAGACCGGAGTGTGCTGCTGCATGTATTGCTATGCATCCGCACACTCCTGTCCAAGTGCCGGGGTATTGAGAGAGACTCGCACTGCACTCGCAAGTGTGACCCCAGCCTTAATCTGATTGTGGCATACTACTGCTACTACTTTCAGTGCTCAAGCTGACTAAAAATTCAAGCGCTAATGTGAGTCTGTAACAATCAAGTGATATATAGGGAAGTGCTGTACCTGTAAAGTCATTTAGTGTGACTGAATTGATTGATCTGAGAAATATTGCAGTAATAGCACCTTAATAACAGCATTTATTAATTATTTTTCTTGTGTTATTTTTGCAATCCTAGGCTCGGTTACAGAAAGTTTTCCGTCTGCATTGCAAAACTAGAAAGCCAATTTCACTTCTTTATAAGCTGCATTTAACAATCAAATGATTCTAATAATATTGCAGGCTGTTGCCACAAAATAGTTTCCCTGCATGTATCTTGCTAGAAACAGTTTTTTAGGAATTTGAACAGAAACATACCCTTACATCATGGTTGGATAGGGGTTGCCATTTCTGAATATTCATTTCTCTTAACTATCAGCACACGTGACCGCCAGCCCCAGCAGGAAGTCTCCATCTGACACTGTGCGCTACTGAAGAGGAATGGTTAATCACCCCTGTCTGCGATGAACGGTCCCGGTGAGTATTCCGACAGCTGTGCTCTGCTTGTGAGCAGCGCATGATGTCCCTGCCATGCTCTGCTTACAAGCATTAAGCAGTTGCTGGCAATGGAGCAGGACGTTGCGAGGGAGCGCCGTCTAGGTGAGTGTAAGGTTTTTTTTTTTTTTAATCTTTCCTGATGGGGCCATGTATACCAGGAACGGGATGGGGTCAATTATAAAAGAAAAAGGATGGGACGAATCATACCAGGAATTGGATGGGGCCAAACATAGAAGAAAAAGGATGGGGCCAATCATACCAGGACCGTGATGGGGCCATGCACACTTGGATAGTGATGAAGGAACCGTGCATACCAGGATAGGGATGAGGAGGATATGCATACCAGGATAGGGATGAGGGGCCATGTGTATCAGAATGGGGATGAGGGGGCCATACATACCTGGATAGGGCATATTACAGTACAGAATTGATCACTTTTTTTGCTTTAATTTATTTCCTAATTTCCTCCTCTAAAACCTAGGTGCCTCTTATGGTCTGGTGTGTCTTATAGTCCAAAAAATACAGTAGTCAACATTTCACATAACTCACAACCAAATGACTCCACCTGCTGGTTGAACTGTGCAGACAGGAACTGAAAAATGGGAAGAATATTCCCGGAGGGAAGAGTTTGAAGGGGATGAAATGTTTAGACTTTGCTGGCTAAGACCCACTAATTATTGGGTCGCCACCCTGCTGGATTCCCACTATAATCACAACATGCCATCCTTACTTCTGTCACTAGAGCGTGATCAGAAAATGCGGGAATTCAAGCGCACGCTGTTAGATGCATTACTGATGGCATCCTCATCTGACAGTGTGTGCTCAGTTGATGCCCAAAGCAGAGGAAAAAGTCACCATCTCTGCTGGGGCACCGGCACCACCTCACAAGGAAGGATTAGCCTGGTAGAAATGTGGAAAACCTTATTCAGCACTAGTGTTGAGCATTCCGATACCGCAAGTATCGGGTATCTGCCGATATTTGCGGTATCGGAATTCCGATACCGAGTTCCGATACTTTCAGTATATCGCATACCGGAATTGGAAGTTCCCATAATTCAAACAGCCAGAATTCAGCCAATGAGGAATGATTAGAAGTGTGGGCACATCCTGTTCTGCATGGTAGGCATGTAACTAATGGCATGGCTGTAATACAACAAGAGCCGGAGAAACAACACGCCGAGCGGCACTATCCTCGATGGCTTAAAACATCTGACAGGCTGTGTCAACAGATCCGACAAATAGAAGCACAACTCCAACGAATCCTGACTTCGGGTGCTCCTCAGAAAAAACAGTGTTCAATACGATCCAATACAAGAAATGAGGGCACTCACCAGTCTTCACCGTGATTCGTACTTTATTAATAGATACAACTTGTTAAAAATCCATGGCCGGATTTGAATGAGCCGTAGCTCGTGTGAGCAGGGGGGGTCAGGACGACGATCGTTTCGCGCTGTGCTTGCGCTTCAACAGGTCAGTTTGTGGCAAGATCAGGTGGCGGAAATATAGTGCCGAACCCGACACCTCCCCCTCCACATTCCCTGAACCCTCCCACAACTAAAACACAATCATATAAAAGCACACTTAAAAACAACTGTAACAAGTATGACAAAAGAACAGAATAATTACATATGGCTTATACATATTACTATTGCTGACTGGTATCGCAAAGATAATATTAAAAAAAAAAAAAAAATTCTCTCTTTCCTTTTTTTTTTTTTTTTTTTCCTTTCTTTTTCTCTCCTTCACATTTTCGTAGGAGTCATAAAGATCAATCTAACATATTTTAATCCAAAATCAGAGAACTAATCTGTCACAAAAATATTGACAGGTCAACCCTGTCATTGAACCCTAATGGTCCCATCGCATTGCTGTGCATAATCCATTTTGCCTCACACCTGAGGAGTAAATTATTTAAATCTCCCCCTCTGGCTGGCAAGTTCACTTTCTCAATGCCTGCAAATGTTAAATCTTCTGTCCTGCCTCCATGCCGTTCTTTCATGTGCGTGATCAACCTCGGTAGTCGGTACACCTTTGCCTGTTATTATGGATCTACAATGTTCACGGAATCACACGTGTAATGGTCTTATGGTTTTCCCTATATAATAGTGTCTGCAGGGACAAAAAAATCACATAAACCACATTATTTGTCTTACATGTAATAAAATCATTCACTACATGTTCTACCGCTCCCATGTGTAACACCCGGTCCGTAATGTGCTGTCTGCAATGTGAACAGTGTCCACATTTAAAGTTCCCTTTCGGGACCATAGCTTGCAACCAGTTAGGATGCGGTTTACTAATGCGATTTTTCACTAATTTGTCCCTTAATCTGACACTCCGTCTGTTCGATATCAAAGGGCCTCTAGCTACAACTTCTGTCAAGTCTTTGTCACGTCCCAAAATATACCAATTCTTTTTAATGGCTACTCTGATTTGCTGATCCATGTTGTTATATGCAAAGCAAAAGGTAAATCTTTTTTCTGCCTTGCAATTCTTACTAGAAACTTTGAACTCACTGTCAGTATTTCTCTCCTTAGTCACTTTCTCTCTCGCTGATTCTAATAATTTGCGTGGGTAACCCCTTTGTTCGAATCTATGCTGCATTTCTTTTGACTGACGTTCATAACAATCATTGGTGTTATTTAATCTACTCACTCTCAGAAACTGAGTTTGAGGTAGTGCACGTTTAGTGTGTACTGGATGGTAGCTATCAAAATGCATCATCATATTTGCTGCTACTGGTTTACGGTACATCGAAGTACAAATTTTGTCATTATTTATTTCCATTAAAATGTCCAGAAATTCTAACCGATGCCCTCCAAAAACCGATGTGAATACCATGTTCATGCTGTTTTTGTTATTTAAGTGAGTCACGAACTCATTAAATGTTTTTTCGCTGTCGTCCCAAATGATCACTATATCATCAATATATCTTTGGTAAAATTTGATGTGTCGCATAAAGACATTGTCATCCGCATAGATGTAATTCTCCTCGAACAAGGCCAAAAATAAATTAGCAAAAGTACATGCTACCGGAGTACCCATCGCGGTCCCCACTAATTGAACGTACCAATCCTCCATAAACGTAAAAGCATTATGGGTTAAAATAAAATATAATCCTTCACAGATGAATCTGATGAACTCCTGACTCTTATCTGTAGTGCACAAAATCTGTTTAATAGCCTCTACTCCACTTTTCTGGGGGATCCTCGTATATAAACTTTCTACGTCTATCGATGCCAAGGAATAATTGTCCTGCCATTGAAAATCATGTATGTATATATAATCATTAGTATCTTTAAGGTACGCCGGAACATCTTTCAGTAACGGCCGTAATAACCAATCGATATACTGGGATAGGGGCTCAGTGAGCGACCCTATCCCAGATACGATCGGTCGCCCCAGTGGACACTGGACAGACTTGTGCACTTTAGGAATATGGTACCAGTGGAGTCTGGTAGGGTACTCCGGTAGCAACCTTTCCGCTTTTCTCTGGGTAATTATGCCCGATTCTACATACTTTCTTAGGAATGATCTCAATTCCGTTTTGTATTTAATCAAGGGGCTCGCGGGGAGAGATCTATATACAGCCTCATCTGACAATTGTCTTACTGCTTCAGCAACATAATAGGATTTAGTAAGTAAAACTATTTTGCCTCCTTTATCCGCAGCTCTTACTACCGTATCCTCCCAGGAGCTTATTTCCCGTATGGCCTTGTTCGAGGAGAATTACATCTATGCGGATGACAATGTCTTTATGCGACACATCAAATTTTACCAAAGATATATTGATGATATAGTGATCATTTGGGACGACAGCGAAAAAACATTTAATGAGTTCGTGACTCACTTAAATAACAAAAACAGCATGAACATGGTATTCACATCGGTTTTTGGAGGGCATCGGTTAGAATTTCTGGACGTTTTAATGGAAATAAATAATGACAAAATTTGTACTTCGATGTACCGTAAACCAGTGGCAGCAAATATGATGATGCATTTTGATAGCTACCATCCAGTACACACTAAACGTGCACTACCTCGCACTCAGTTTCTGAGAGTGAGTAGATTAAATAACACCAATGATGGTTATGAACGTCAGTCAAAAGAAATGCAGCATAGATTCGAACAAAGGGGTTACCCACGCAAATTATTAGAATCAGCGAGAGAGAAAGTGACTAAGGAGAGAAATACTGACAGTGAGTTCAAAGTTTCTAGTAAGAATTGCAAGGCAGAAAAAAGATTTACCTTTTGCTTTGCATATAACAACATGGATCAGCAAATCAGACTAGCCATTAAAAAGAATTGGTATATTTTGGGACGTGACAAAGACTTGACAGAAGTTGTAGCTAGAGGCCCTTTGATATCGAACAGACGGAGTGTCAGATTAAGGGACAAATTAGTGAAAAATCGCATTAGTAAACCGCATCCTAACTGGTTGCAAGCTATGGTCCCGAAAGGGAACTTTAAATGTGGACACTGTTCACATTGCAGACAGCACATTACGGACCGGGTGTTACACATGGGAGCGGTAGAACATGTAGTGAATGATTTTATTACATGTAAGACAAATAATGTGGTTTATGTGATTTTTTGTCCCTGCAGACACTATTATATAGGGAAAACCATAAGACCATTACACGTGTGATTCCGTGAACATTGTAGATCCATAATAACAGGCAAAGGTGTACCGACTACCGAGGTTGATCACGCACATGAAAGAACGGCATGGAGGCAGGACAGAAGATTTAACATTTGCAGGCATTGAGAAAGTGAACTTGCCAGCCAGAGGGGGAGATTTAAATAATTTACTCCTCAGGTCTGAGGCAAAATGGATTATGCACAGCAATGCGATGGGACCATTAGGGTTCAATGACAGGGTTGACCTGTCGATATTTTTGTGACAGATTAGTTCTCTGATTTTGGATTAAAATATGTTAGATTGATCTTTATGACTCCTACGAAAATGTGAAGGAGAGAAAAAGAAAGGAAAAAAAAAAAAAAAAGGAAAGAGAATTTTTTTTTTTTAATATTATCTTTGCGATACCAGTCAGCATTAGTAATATGTATAAGCCATATGTAATTATTCTGTTCTTTTGTCATACTTGTTACAGTTGTTTTTAAGTGTGCTTTTATATGATTGTGTTTTAGTTGTGGGAGGGTTCAGGGAATGTGGAGGGGGAGGTGTCGGGTTCGGCACTATATTTCCGCCACCTGATCTTGCCACAAACTGACCTGTTGAAGCGCAAGCACAGCGCGAAACGATCGTCGTCCTGACCCCCCCTGCTCACACGAGCTACGGCTCATTCAACTCCGGCCATGGATTTTTAACAAGTTGTATCTATTAATAAAGTACGAATCACGGTGAAGACTGGTGAGTGCCCTCATTTCTTGTATTGAATGGCATGGCTGTGATTGGCTGCTGAAATGATGTCATGATGCCCTATAAAAGTCGCTGCTACCATTTTGGGTTCATTCTGCCTGAATTCAGTTAGGGACAGGATGCTGTGTTCTGACTGAGGGCCAGTTTAGAGATAACGATTTGCTTCATTGTGCTTTACCCAGGCTAATTTAGCAACCGCTGTGTGAGAAGCTTGTTTTTGCCTTGCAGCACTGTTCACAGGTGTCTGCAAGGTGTCTGTGTGAGAGTAGCTCACTCTTTAGTCTGGTCTGCAGCCACCGCTGGTTGTAGTCAGCTCAGGGTGCATCACTGCCTCATACCGTTCCATTGTCCGTTTTTCAATTAGTGCAGCCAGCTGCACATTTGTTCAAATTTATCTTATTAGTGTCTTCCCATCCATATACAGCTAGATTGTGAGAAAACACTATAGGATTGCATAGAGGAGCTTTTTTGGCCTTGCAGCGCTGTTCACGGCGGTCTGCATGGTCTGTGTGTGAGTGCAGCTCACTTTGTAGTCTGTTCTACAGCCACAGCCGGTTGTAGTCAGCTCTGGGTGCGTCACAGCCTCATACCGTTCCATTGTCCGTTTCTTAATTAGTGCAGCCTCATGCACATTTGTTCAAATTTATCCTATTAGTGGCTTTCCATCCGTATCCTGCTAGATTATGGAAAAACACTATAAAGGAGTACATAGAGGAGCTTTTCTTGGCCTTGCAGCACCGTTCACGGCTGTCTGCACGTTCTGTGTGTGAGTGCAGCTCACTCTGTAGTCTGTTCTGCAAAAAAAAAAAAATTCCTGCTATTCCATTTGATTGGGCTAAACCTCTATGCCTTTAATGTCTCCTCCACCTCCTCCAATACATCCTACATTATTCTTAGTTGTTTTCCTTCATGTAGAATTAACCTACAAGGAAAGAAAGGGTTTATTTTAATTCCGATATTTTTGTCCCTTTGACTTGCATTGGTATCGGGTATCGGTATTTGCGATATCATATATTTTTTGAATATCGGGCGATACAATCCGATACTTATGGATATCGGAAGGTATCGCTCAAACCTATTCAGCATCTCACAACATCCAGCACCACCATCTGATATGGTCCGTATTAGCAGGAGCCAACATTTAGGTTATACATGTGTAGCAAATCTCTGGGGAATAATAGCTTAGATACTTAAAAACAGCAACAGAACCTGCTGTTTTCTGTACAGAGTAGATATCCTGACACCGCATTCCCTAGTGGTGCCTGCTGCTATAGAGATAGCTTTTAATGGTCATCGAGTTGCTTCATGTTCCTCCTAAAGAAACAGAGGGTACAGCACAGCATAGTGTGATTTAACAATAATAGGAGAAATGTGCTGAACAAAAAAAAGATTGCACAGGGCGTAAAATAAATAGCAAAATTCCAAACAAAGAATAAGGCAATTATTCTTAACAAATATGCAGCCTACTTACTAAATTTTAACAGAAGAGAGGTGCAAAGTACAGCAAACAACATGGTCGAAATCCTTAGCTCAAAGCTCACAGACTGGCTCCAAACACAAATACAATGGCAAAACATCTAAATGAATCTATCACCAGCAGGAAACAACTGCTTGGAGACAACATAAAGTTGCACCCAAATGGTTGTAAGTAGTGTGGAGCATTCCGATACTGCAAATATTGGGTATCGGCTGATATTTGCTGTATCGGAATTCCGATACCGAGTTCCGATATTTTTGTGATATCGGAAATCGAAATCGGAAGTGTTCCCAGTCATCTTCGGCGTGTGCAGTGCGTATGGTTCCCAGGGTCTGGAGGAGAGGAAACTCTCCTTCAGGCCCTGGGATCCATATTCATGTAAAAAATAAAGAATAAAAATAAAAAATATGGATATACTCACCCCTCCGGCGAACCCTGGCTGTCACCGCTGCAAGCGTCTGCCTCCGTTCCTGAGAATGCAGAGAGTGAAGGACCTTCGATGATGTCGCGGTCACGTGAGCGGTCAGGTGACCGGTCACCTGACCACGACATCATCGAAGGTCCTTCACTCTCTGCATTCTCAGGAACGCAGGCAGACGCTCGCAGCGGTGACAGCCAGGGTCCTTCGGAGGGGTGAGTATATCCATATTTTTTATTTTTATTCTTTATTTTTTACATGAACATGGATCCCAGGGCCTGAAGGAGAGTTTTCTCTCCTTCAGACCCTGGGAACAATCCAGGATACATTCCGATATTTGTGTCCCATTGACTTGCATTGGTATCGGGTATCGGAATAGGCGATATCCGATATTTTTTGGATATCGGCCGATCCCATCTGATACCGATACTTTCAAATATCGGAAGGTATCGCTCAACACTAGTTGTAAGTGGACAAATAAAAACACCTGTGTTAAGCTAGACAAACTGCAGCCATAAAATAGAGCCCAAACACTGATAGAAATGGTGTGTCTCCTGTGGCTCGGCAGAAAGAGAAGGCAACCACAAAACGCAAGCTCAAGGGATCAAATCCATGAGCAAGAAAGTTTCAACAACATGGTGAAAAAATATGTTTCCACACGTCTCCACATACTGATTGATGGGTCTGGCCCATTTAACTTCTGAGTCTCTAAATTGCACACATGGCCTGAGCTTGCCCTTTATGCCTTGGAGGTGCTGGCCTGCCCTGCAGAAAATATACTGTTGGAATGTATGTTTAGCAAGCAGAAGTTTTATTCACAGACAGGTGCATGTGTCTGTCCACAGCCAACATGAGCAAGCTCACATTCATTAAAATTAACCAGGTGTAGATCCCACAGAGGCTTTTCTCAGCATACTCCCACAGAGATGCCTGCAGAGTGCACTCAAGTTTTTTGGCACAGTATTCTCACAGACACGGGTGCAGAGTATAACTATTTTTTAGGCCCACAACTCACACAGACACAGTGGTAGAGTATAATTATTTTTTTGGCACACTACCCATGCAGACACAGCTGCAGAATACACAAAGAGGCTGTTATGCTGCTGCAGTGCAGTGTAACGCAACCTCCACTAGAGGGAGCTTGAGACAGCGTACACAGAGAACTGCACAGAGCAGCCACACAGGCGCCACCAAGTGGTGAGAGAGTGGTCAAACATGCCAAGTCAGAAACCGTTCAGATGCAAAGTAAAAAAAGGAGTAAGAAGTATACGTGGTCAGGAGCAAGCTAAGGGTATCAGCAACGGTCAAAAGCGGATAAGGCAAAGACAGAAAGCAAAAACAAGTCCGAATACAGGCCGAGTCATAAACCAGATAATATAACCAAGAAACAGAGAAACGCTGGGAAAAGGGCAGACAGAGGAAGACAACAGACATGGGGCCAGTCTGGGATCACAGCAGGACAAATCAAGGGTTAACAGAGTCAGGTTCACATGCCGGAGGCAGAACTATAGCTGACACTGCTAGCAAGATTCATGGGAGCTAAACAGCAAAGCTGAACCCAGAATGAGGCAGAACAAAGTTAACCCTTGACATGATCCGCTCAGAAAAAGGGCAGACAGGAATAAACTCTGGAATGTATCATGAGAGAAGCTTTTTGGCACAGGACTATTGTTGAGCATTCTGATACTGCAAATATCGGGTATCGGCCGATATTCGCTGTATCGGAATTCCGATACCGAGTTCCGATATTTTTACGATATCGGAAATCAGAATCGGAAGTTCCTATAGTGCAATTATGCAGTATAATGAAGTGTTGGCAGTGCGTAGGCGATGCGTGGGCAGAGACTGGGTGTGTGTGTGTGGCCGGGGTCTGTGCATGACCGTGGGGCTCTCTGCATGTGTGCCGGGGCTCTATGTGGCGTGCGGGGTCTCTGTGCGGTGTGCAGGTTCTCTGTGCGGCGGGCGGGGTGTCTCTGCGGTGGGTGGGGAGTCTCTGCAGTGGGTGGGGTCTCTGTGTGGCGGGCATGGTCTCTGTGCGGTGGGCGGGGTCTCTGTGGGGCATGCGGGGTGTCTCTGTGGGGCGTGCGGGGTGTCTCTGCGGGGCGTGCAGGGTATCTCTGTGCGGGGTCTCTGCGGGGTGTCTCAGTGCGGGCATCGTCCGATGGGATTACAAAATTATTTATTTGCAACACTATTAGAAAACACACAGGGGTCCTGAAAATATATTTCTTTGGCCTAAAAATGGCAACTAGACAGCTGATACCAATTATTTATTTCCAGACAGCTAAAAAATACACAGCAGTCATGAAAAATTATTTCTATGGCCTACTAATGGCAGTGAGACTGCTGATGCCAATGATTTTTTGCCACACTTTTAGAAAAGACACAGCGGTACAGAAAAATTATTTATTACATTTCTTATTGTCTTACAAATAGCGACGAGATGGCTGATGCAAATTATTTATTTGCCACATTACTACAAAAGATACAGCAATACTGAAAATGTTTTTCTTTGCCCTACAAATTGCAACCAGACAGCTTATATATTTATTTACTAGACTACTAGAAAACACACAGCAGCCCTGAAAAATTATTAAGGAGATGCCAGCGGCGAAACGCATGCAGGGGTGAGGGGATGCCACCACGATCTGTTGCAAGGTAATGGGGCTCTGCACATGCCATTATTTTGATGCTTATATGGACTCTACATACAAATCCATCCACACTGTTTGGTTTGGGTCTGTTTTGGCATTTGGTTATGTCAGACGGTAGTCTATTTTACCTCTACGTCCTGAGGAAAGAAGGTTTAAGCATAATAACAGACGCAGATTCTTTACTGTAAGAGCAGTGAGACTATGGAACTCTCTGCCATATGATGTTGTAATGAGTGATTCTTACTAAAATTTAAGAGGGGACTATTTGCCTTTCTTGAAAAGTATGATGTTACAGGTTATATACTAGATTCCTTGATAGGGCGTTGATCCAGGGAACTAGTCTGAGTGCAGTATGTGGATTCGGGAAGGAATTTTTTCCCCCAAGGTGGAGCTTACTCTTTGCTACATGGGTTTTCTTGCCTTCCTCTGGATCAACATGTTAGAGTATGTTAGGTAAGGTTAGGCTATGGGTTGAATGAGATGGACTTAAAGCCTTGCGCAGGCATGTACTACGGAGGACAGAGAATGAACTTCAATACAATATTGCGGCCAGCATGCAGCCAGCGGGTAAGGAAAGGGTGAATCAAACACCTGAAAACTCCGCCCATATGACCAAAAACTGGTCCCGCCAAATTCAGGTGACAGGTTCCCTTGAATCTTTGTTTGGCAATTGTAAACATTTTCTTCTGGCACAAATACCTCCATATAAGATCCAGACTCCAAGACATGTATCAAACACAGCAACATGTTTGCTACATGACTTGGAGTCTGGAGTCTGGATCTTATATTGGAGGCATTTGTGATCACGGGCACTGAGGGGCTGTCATGACAGCCAGAGGTCTGCAAAAGACCCCTGTGCCTGTCTCTGTCAATCTCCTGTGAACGCTAGCCATAGAAGATCGTCATTTCTGCCATACATAGCAGTGCTGAAGTACTTATTTATTGAAGTAAAAAGTGAAAACAAAACGTTTAAAAAAAATATTAAAACTTAAAAAACTCAAAAGATCAAAATCTACCTCTTTGTGCACTATTAAAAATATTGCTTTAGAAATGTCCAATCTATCAAAATATAAAGTAACTTAGCCAGATTGGTAAATGGCATAACAAAAAAAAATTAAAACCTCAGAATTACATTTAAAAACAGGCGCTCAAAACATTTTATCTACCCCAAAATCGTATCAATAAAAACATCAGCTCAAGCTGCAAAAAAAATAAGCCCTCAACCAAACCCCAGATCTCAAAAAAATTTACTGTTACGGGTCTAGGAAAAATGGCGACAAGCACAAAACTTTTTTTTCATATAAAAGTTGTTTTTTTTTTCGCCACTTTAATAAATAATAAACTAACATATGTTTAGTGTCTGCGTACTCATACTAACCTGAGGAATAATACAACCAGATAAGTTTCTCCATATAGTAAACGTGGTAAATGAAAAAACAATTGTGGAATCGCACTTTTTTCCCGTACTTGGAATTTTTTTCCCTTTTTCTAGTACACTATAAGATAATAGTACATAAAATAAATCTTATCTTTCACAAGTACAACTCATCCCACAAAAAGCAAGCCCTCATACCAACAAATGGAAACCTGAAAAGAACGTACACACAAAACACAGAGAAATAAAAAAGACACTTTCCCTTATACACCCTTTAATTAAAACAAAAGCATGCACAAGCATAATGATCATCAAAATCTAAGTTACAGTTTTCAGAAAAGAATGGCTTTACATGTTAACTAGGAAATTTATGAAAACATAGCATTAAAGGGAATCAGATCTTCCATGTGCTTCAGAAATCTCCATGAACCTCCTAAAAATCATCTCTCCCTGAGAGTTTTCTATGTATAGCTATGGAATGCAAAAGATGAGAAATGGACCTGCGAAAAGGAGCACGGAGGGTTAGAAAGTTAAAGTTATCTTATCACTAGATTGTAACCAGGTATGCTGCACTCTGAAATTCTGCAGCATTTCAGAGAAAATATGGTTTGAAATGCCTTGCATCTACTATAAGACTGACTAGCCTGCCACTGTCCCCAACAGCTTCTCTCTGTCTCGCTTAATTCAATTATCAGGTGCACATATGGGAGAAACCTGTCAATCAACTGGAATGAGAGAGAGAGAAGTGGGTTGGGGGCCGCATAAGACTAGTCTATATATAATTTTTCCAGCCCTTTTTTTGCTATAGCACCTCAGGTTTGGGATCGGCCAAGATAGGCTAAACTGATCATCTCAAGCATGTCTGTAAATCTTGGTTGGTCATAAGACTTCACAACTATAATGGTAACCCTTCCATTTAATTATTTTATGTGACACTGGTGGGTGTGGACCCACTGCACCAGGGGCCAGGCTTACCCTGGAGGGACATAACTAAGCCTCTAGATGGTGAAGATAGGTTTGACTGCTGGTAGTCACCAGGTACTACTCCAGGGCAGTCTCCGGGTCTGCAGCAGCAGATCAGAGGGTCAGTAGCACAGGTACGAGGTGCAGGTGGACTGAGGCAAAGATGTGGTCAGACAATCCAAGGTAAGGGCAGGCAGCTTCGGGTTCAATATACATAGTCGAGGTCAGGAGCGGAGAGGTCAGGATAAATGGGTAGTTAAGCTGGGTCAGAAAATATACAATACAAGACAGCACCTGACAGGAATCTAGACATAAACTGAACTAGAACCTTAGATCAGGTGAAGATTGGTGGGAGGACCTGCCTAATAAACCCCCTGCTGCTTGGGTATAGGCCAGAGGATCTCTCTTCTGCAGAACACTATGGGCTTAAATGCCTGCAGAAAGTGTCTGCACCTCCTTATAGCAAGGAAATGCTACAAGAGACAGCTCAGTGAAACAGCCCACGAGGGTTAGAGCAGAGAATAGGGTGACGCGTACCACGTTGAGTAACCGGTGTGACATTTTGGCAGGCACCAACCACTGTATACAGGGGATACCTTCAAGACCTTCTGCTTTGGAGATGTTCTGACCCAGTTGACCAACCATCACCTTTGTGAAAGTTTCTTGGATCCTATATGACCCTATATTATATAAGCGAATTAATTTACAAAGTATCAAATTTGAATAATTGTTTCAATTGAAGTGATTTTAGGATTTGATTCGAGAATTTACAAAAAAAAAAAAACGTTCTCGGCACAAATTCCCACACTGCTGAAGCATCAGAGAGCAGACAAACATAATTTTGCGCTGCTGGGGCTTCTTAGCAATGCTATAACATCTAGCACATTATCATACCTTGTATAGGGGTGGTGTACCTGGTCATCACAGATCAGCGGTTCCCGGTGTAATACAGTTTGTGCAGCAGAATCGTTTTACATCTGAAGAGTCATTGAGTAAATCTCTCTGTCCTGTAAAAGGTAATCTCTTATAGTCAGCAGTGTCCACTCTCTCAGTTCTGTAGAGTGTAAGCTCTTATGGTCCTCTATGTCCTGTAAATGATAAGCTCCTATTGAGAGCAGGGTCCTTACTTTCTCTCATCTGTTAAAGGGAACCTGTCACCTGAATTTGGCGGGACCGGTTTTAGGTCACCCTTTTCTTACCCGCTGGCTGCATGCTGGCTGCAATATTGGATTAAACTTCATTCTATGTCCTCTGTAGTACACGCCTGCGCAAGGCAATCTTGCCTTGCGCAGGCGTGTACTACGGAGGACATAGAATGAACTTCAATCCAATATTGGTAAGGAAAGGGTGAATCAAACACCCGAAAACTTCGCCCATATGACTGAAAACCGGTCCTGCCAAATTCAGGTGACAGGTTCCCTTTAAGTGTATGCTCTTATGGTCAGCAAGGTCATCTCTCTTTTTTACTTCATCACATGGATTTTATGAACAATTGCAAACTTTACAACATTGAAGTCCACTCAAATTTATTTACCGCAAATCTAATTTTTGAGGAAAATGTGGCAGTGAATTTGATTTTGAAAAGATCCACTCATTACTAATCCTTACTATCAATTTTTTTTCCTGATTTAGATACATCGACATAAAGAACTGACTAATCATTTTCTGCTATTGGTATAATTGCCATTGTATTAGTTAATATTTGTAATTTCATTTCTCAGTCACTTCAATGTTATGATTGATCGCTTAAATCTACTATAGACACTTGTCCTAGATTCAGTAGACATATACACTGAATCTATGACAGTAGCCAGACCCTTTCTTCTAGAAAAAGTTTGAGCAAGAGCAAAACAAATGACTCTCAGTAGCTCCATAAGCTCAGGAACACTGCAGGGGAAAAAAGGTACAAGCTTCCTCATTCACTACCTTAATTATAGAGAAGATTGAAGTCAACAAGGCTAATCAGATTTATAGGAATAATTGAGGTCAACGTGTAGGGGACAGAGAGAGTGAGAATTACTTCGTATTAACCACAAATGAAATTATAATCTTCTCTCCAGGAATGATAACCACTGTGCAAACACAAGGAACGACCTAACTGATTTTTTTTCCTTTCTTAATCTAAACAATAATAGACACGAGAAGTAAGAGCGGCGACTACAAAACCTTTTAACACATTTCTGTAAAATGAGCAGAGGGATTCAGTGCAGAACAAAGCCCATCCACCCTGCGTTCTTGCTAAACCTTGTTAATATGAATTTCTTAAGGAATTAATTTCCTGCCTGAATAAGTCATGAAAAGGGAATTATTCCGGTCTTTGATATGTATACTGGTATTGTGGGCTGTACGTCACACCACTTTCTCTCACAAGGCTTCAGCTTTGCAGGTTATTGTTGGATGTTGAGGCTTGTGTATAAAGGAAGATAAAATGTAGAGATGAGAAAACTGCTGAGGATCTAACTTATCCTAATGGTTTGTCATTAAACAACATTGCCTGTAGAGAGTGAATAGAGCAATTGCTTTTCGAGGACTGGAGCCATTAACCTAAGAACTTACACCAGAGGAGCACTTTTTAAGAAGTGGTTCCAAGCTCTCAAAAAGCCTATGATGAACAAACATACAACAAATAAAGGGATACAGGATTTGAAGAGGTGCATGTTGGGTGCCACTAATTGTCTATCAAAGGTTTTAGCAGAAATCAAAATAAAAAAACTGCAAATAGTATGATAAATTTTGTACACTTGAAAACAAAATGGTGTTACTTTAATCGAAGGGTGTTGCCACCTAATCAAAGCTTTTACTTTGCACTGAGGAGGGGCAATACCCTGAAACACGTGTCTGCAAATGGAGTCTCTGGTTTGGCTTTTTCTCCTACGCCATGAGGCAAGGGTCGGTAAGGGGGTGATATTGACTTTTAGGATTGCTACGTCCAATAGGGGGCACCAGAAATAAAGTCCTCCTACTTCTGAATAGGCTGTTTGCACATTTAAGACATTAATGGTATACACTAGAGTATCTCCTATCTACATCAAAAACCATATTTGGAGCAATCACTTGTGATCCAGGTCTATTTCTCAATACTTATTAGCTAAAAGATTAAAAGATCTACGGTATAACAACAATGTTTGATGAAATAAATTATGGACGTGTACATGTTCTGTATGTTATGATATTCTCCTGACTTAATAATAATATTAATAATAATAATCTTTATTTTTATATAGTGCTAACATATTCCGCAGCGCTTTACAGGTTGCACACATTATCATCGCTGTCCCCGATGGGGCTCACAATCTAGATTCCCTATCAGTATGTCTTTAGAATGTTGGAGGAAACCGGAGAACCCGGAAGAAACCCACGCAAACACGGAGAGAACATACAAACTCTTTGCAGATGCTGTCCTTGGGTGGGATTTGAACCCAGGACTCCAGCGCTGCAATTGGTGGGCCTGTGAGGAGGAAGACCGGGATGCGGGTACCTGTTCTGATCTGGGTCCAGAACTGTTGAGGATGCATCCCATATTGCCCCCGGGAAGAAATAGGGGACAAGACAGGTCACATGACTCAGGAAGAGGGTGTGTGTTTAAGCTGGAAACAGAAAAAGCGCACGAAGCTAGAGGTCAGTTTCCTGCCGTCAGGGAGAGCGCAGCAGAATGAGAAGTGCACTCTTCACTCCGAGCCCCATCTCTGCACGAACGGCAGCCGATACCTCCAGGTAAGGCCAGTAGGACAGGAAGTGTGGGAAGCACCGTGTGCCCTGCTAAACATAAGATCGGGCGCGAGCAGAGAAGCCTGGGCTGGTTACAGGACATTGAAGGGTGGTTTCCTTTGCTGGCCAGTACGCATCACCCCATGGTTGGTACAGAGACTTCTGCAGCTTTTCCTGCTTTGACTGCATGGGCTTACGTACTAAAGGCTCAGCAGGTAAAACCAGAGATCGCCTACTGCCACCAGAAGATGGATTGTTAACTTTGGACCCCATCTGAGGACCCTACACCAGCCTTTGCCTGTACTACTACCCCCATCAAACTGTGGACTAAGGACCTCACCAGGAGCTGTTGAAACTTAGACTGTCACACTCATTTTGTTTATTTCATTTAACCCTTGTTGTTTCATTAGCTCTTTGCTACTGCCTATTAACTCCCTGCGAGGAGATTACTTTACATTTTACTGTTAAAAGAATAAATAGTATTGTTATACCATACTGCTCTGCAATCCCTGCATACTACATCTCAGCACCTGATTAAAGGCCCAAGGAGCATAAGTCTGTATCTACCTCTATTTAGGGGCATAGCCATAGTGGGTTGTAGTTCCACTAGCAAAAAGGAGTCCTGAAGTCTAGGGGGTCTCATGAGGTTGCTTTGTCTGATATGAGAAGACCAATGCTATTAAAAGCAGTTGTGGATTTTAGATTTTTCCTCGGGGGCCATAAGCTTCAAGGTACGCCACTGCCACTAACCTTTCAGTGAACAAATATTGAACCATAAATACTTTTTCTATTTTTTCTTTGAAATATTAATTTTCAGTCATTATCCTATAGCTATAAACTGTTTTGACTAAATTAATATAATGAAGTCCTATTTCCTACTGCTCTGTGTAACTATAAGTTTGTGAATTTTATGTTGCTATACAGAAAAAAAGGAACATATTTTTAATCTACATTACTTTTAAATATTGCACCATAAGCCACATTATGCTATGCAAGATACTATAGCTCAGTGGTTCCCAACGATTGTTACCTAGAGAGCCATATTCAGCTCTGAGAAAAGGCCACAAGCCATATCTAGTTGCCCCTTGACTGTTCCAACCAAGTGCAGGAGCTCGATCTTTAAGACAGGGCCAATCAATAACATGCAACTTCCCAAATACTTGTTTTCTATTTATCTCCACCCATCTCTGGATTGTCAAACAAAGAAGAGGGAAACAAGCAGGTGGTAATGGGTATTTAAATGATCTGCCCCATCATGGAGCACCAAGCAACGGGACTTAGTTTGAACTGTCATTCTGTGCTAATAGAGTCTCTTTAGCTCATTCTGCATCCAGAGATAATGCAATACTGAGGCTGTAGGAAACAAATGGTGCAAATTTTTAATGTAATCCAATTGCAAAATGATTTTAAGCCACGATAATGTTCATTAAGAAAAAAAGTAATCCAAAGGTAGACAACCCATTAATTTATCTATTCACCCCCCAAACCACTATATGCTCATCTAGATCTTCTCTTTTGCATGGTGCTACTCACAAAGGTCATCATCTGAAATCCTCTTTGCAGCAGTTTGCTATACCTTGTGCTAATACACCAAACTGTCAGAAAGCCACAAGACACACATCACAGGCCCACGAGCCACATGTAGCATCCAAGCCACAGGTTACAGACCCCTTCCATAGCTGTAGAAACAGATATGGATGTTGTGATACTAGTCGCTACTCAATGTGATGCTAATCACTTCTCACTGACTTACTGTGAGGAAGGACAGTCAAGAGGTCCAAGTTCAGTTCCAAGAAGGCTCATAATAGTAAAAAGGAAAGGACAAGAGCGTAGTCAGGTAACAGTTTGAGGTCACAATATCAGGAAGGTAGCAGATCTAGACAAAAGGGTAAGTCAAACAGATGGTCATAGGTAAATCCAAGCTCGACAATGGAGAACAGAATATAACACATAGTAAGCATGCACACAACACTTGAGCAAAGCTAAAATCAGCAATGGTCTGAAAATTTTCAGAGTGCTAAATAGCCCTATATTTACCCAGAATAAATGACACATGGAGGAGATCATGCAGACCCAGCCAGATAAGATCTGTCCATCACTATGCTCACACCTCTGCCTCAGATTGGTAGGTAGAGCTTTCAATAACCATCCTGGCATGTCAGTAAGCGCTCAATCCCATAGTGCTTCAGAGCTGTCATTCACAATGTCTACCGTGAGTGGTGGAATGACACCGTGAGTGGTGGAATCGTGTCAGACACTTAATTTAAAAGTCATAAATTGATCTATTGCAGCTAAGCAAAACATTACAAAACTAAAAATGAGGCTCTTAGCTTTATACTCACACTCTATGAAGTTGACTGCCTTGTCACAATGGGTCATCATCAGTCAGTCCATGACCTCATAGGTTTGGCACTATGTGCCGAGCAATGCTGCAGTATTAGTGCACCAATTGGCTCACAACAATATACTGTGGGTACGGAAAGTATTCAGACATTTAAATTTACATTCTTCACTCTTTGTTTCATAACACCCATTTAGTAAATTCAAAAAAGTTAATTTTTTTCATTAATGTACACTCTGCACCCTATCTTGACTGCAAAAAACAGAAATGTAGAATTTTTTTCAAATTTACTAAAAAAGAAAAACTGAAATATCACATGGTCATAAGTATTCAGACCCTTAGCTCAGACAATCATATTTAAGTCACATGCTGTCCATTTCCTTGTGATTCACCTTGAGATGCTTCTTCTCCTTTATTGGAGTCCAGCTGTGTTTAATTAAACTGATAGGACTTTATTTGAAAAGTCACACACCTGTCTATATAAGACTTCACAGCTCACAGTGCACGTCAGACCACATAGGGCTAAGCAACAGTACATGTGAAAAAGGCTTGGGTATACTAATATATCACAGACTGAAACATGAGTCAACAGTGTGATGCAGCAGCAAAAAAGGCAAATACAATTCTGGGATGTATTAACAGAAGCATACAGTCTAGATCATGTGAAGTCATTATTGCCCTCTACTGCTCTTTGGTCAGACCTCATCTGGAATACTGTTTCCAGTTTTAGGCACCACATTTAAAAAAAGACATCAACAAACTGGAGCAATTTCAGAGAAGAGCAACCAGAATGGTGACCGGTCTGCAAACCATGTCCTCTGAGGAACATTTACAGGATTTGGGAATGTTTAGCTTGTAAAAAAGAAGACTGAGAGGAGACTTAATAGCTGTCTACAAATATCTCAAGGGCTGTCACATTGTAGAAGGATCATCTTTATTCTCATTTGCACAAGGAAAGACTAGAAGCAATGGGATTCAACTGTATGGGAGTAGACGCAGATTAGATATTAGAAAAAACTTTTTGACAGTTACTGTGATCGATGAGTGGAACAGGCTGCCACAAGAGGTGGTGAGTTCTCCTTCAATGGAAGTCTTCAAACAGAGGCTGGACAGACATCTGTCTGGGATGATTTAGTGTATCCTGCTTTGAGCAGGGGGTTTGACCAGATGACCCAGGAGGTCCCTTCCAACTCGAACATTCAATGATTCTATGATTTTATGAAATGAGAATCATAAGGTCAAAGGAACTGGCCAAGGAGCTCAAAGACAGAATTGTGGCAAGGCACAGATCTGGCCAAGGTTACAAAAGAATTTCTGCAGTACTCAAGGTTCCTAAGAGCACAGTGGCCTCCATAATCTTTAAATGGAAGAAGTTTGAGACCACCAGAACTCTTCCTAGACCTGGCTGTCCAGCCAAACTCAGCAATCGTGGGAGAACAGCCTTTGTGAGAGAGGTAAAGAGGAACCCCAAGATCACTGTAGCTGAGCTCCAGAGATGTAGTAGGGAGATGGGAGAAAGATCCACAAAGTCAACTGCAGCCACTGCAGCCCACCTCAACTCGGGCCTTTATGGCAGAATGGCCCAACGGAAGCCTGTCCTCAGTGCAAGACAAATGAAAGCCCACATAGAGTTTGCTAAAAAAAAACACAGGCAGGACTCTAAGACTATGAGAAATAAGGTTCTCTGGTTTGATGAGACGAAGATAGACCATTTTGGTGATAATTCTAAGCGGTATGTGTGCAGAAAACCCAGTTACTGCTCATCACCTGCCCAATACATGGTCAACAGTGAAACATGGTAGTGGCAGCATCATGCTATGGGGTGTTTTTCAGCTGCAGGGACAGGATGACTGGGTGTCATTGAAGAAAACATGAATATGACCAAGTACAGTCATGGCCAAAAGTATTGACACCCCTGCAATTCTGTCAGATAATACTCAGTTTCTTCCTGAAAATGATTGCAAACACAAATTATTTGGTATTAATATCTTCATTTAATTTGTCTTAAATGAAAAAACACAAAAGAGAACGAAGCAAAAAGCAAAACATTGATCATTTCACACAAAACTCCAAAACTGGGCCAGACAAAAGTAATGGCACCCTCAGCCTAATACTTGGTTGCACAACCTTTAGCCAAAATAACTGCGACCAACCACTTCCGGTAACCATTAATGAGTTTCTTACAATGCTCTGCTGGAATTTTAGACCATTCTTCTTTGGCAAACTGCTCCAGGTCCCTGATATTTGAAGGGTGCCTTCTCCTAACTGCCATTTTTAGATCTCTCCATGCTAGTACGGTGCATGTCGTGTCTCCACCTTTGATGTGGGCTCCGGCGGTGAGCCCACATCAAAGTTGCGACATGTCAGCTGTTATGCGCAGGTGGAATCGCGATCCACCTGCCGCTAGTAACCTGTTAAATGTTAACCAGCGCTTCCGGCCATGTGGCCGGAAATGAGTGCATCGCCGACCCCCGTCACGTGATTGGGGGTCAGTGATGCCTCAGGATGGTAACCATAGAGGTCCTTGAGACCTCTATGGTTACTGATGCCGGCCTGCTGTGAGCGCCACCCTGAGGTCGGCGTTCATAACAAGCCTGGTCGAGTTTTGCCAGCTTCTAGCGTCCCATGGAGGCTACTGAATCATGGCAAAAGTAAAAAAAAATGTTTTTAAAAATATGAAAAAATAAAAAAATATAAAAGTTTAAATCACCCCCCTTTCGTCCCATCCAAAATAAAACAATAATTAAAATCAAACCTACACATATTTGGTATCGACGCATTCAGAATCGCCCGATCTATCAATAACAAAAGCATTAACCTGATCGCTAAACAGCGTGGTGATAAAAAAATCAAAACGCCAGAATTACGTTTTTTTGGTCACCGCGACATTGCATTAAAATGCAATAACGGGCGATCAAAAGAACGTATCTGCACAAAAGTGGTATTATTAAAAATGTCAGCTCGGCACGCAAAAAATAAGCCCTCACTCTACCCCAGATCAAGAAAAATGGAGACGCTACTGGTATCGGAAAATGGCGCAATTTTTTTTTAAGCAAAGTTTTGAATTTTTTTCACCACTTAGATAAAAAATAACCTAGACTTGTTTGGTGTCTATGAACTCATAATAACCTGGAGAATCATAATGGCAGGTCAGTTTTAGCATTTAGTGACCCTAGCAAAAAAGCCAAACAAAAAACAAGTGTGGGATAGCACTTTTTTGTAATTTCACCACACTTGGAATTTTTTTCCCGTTTTCTAGTACAAGACATGGTAAAACCAATGGTGTCCTTCAAAAGTACAACTCGTCCCGCAAAAAATAAGCCCTCACATGGCCATATTGACGGAAAAATAAAAAAGTTATGGCTCCGGGAAGGAGGGGAGAGAAAAATGAAAACGCAAAAACAAAAAAGGGCCGCGGCGTGAAGGGGTTAATGGTCACTTCTTGGTTTGTTGACCAGTAGAGCATTCTTATTTGCTGATTGGTTGGGCATTTAGGGAATTATCATAAGCACCTTTACCCTGCATGTTCTAACTGACATCCCACAAAAAATCTTATGATGCAGGTGACTGGTGAGGATGGCCAGTGCAAGAATGATGCAAGGTAAATATAATGCAGATAGGGTAAAATAGATAATTCCAGCAACCGCAATAGAAAAAGATAAACAAAAAAAACCTTTATTTGCTTACTCAAATTGAAAAAAAAAATATATTGAAAAAAAAACATACTTTTCCTAAACATTTTAAGCTCATACAGTGCCTTTAGCGATAGCGTAGGACTAAGAACTCTGTTTGGGCTTGAAAGTTTTTATTTAATTTTTATTTTGTTTTTTAAATTTTACAGTTTTTAAATAAATATGTGTTTTTTTTTAATTTTTCAATTGTAGATGATGAAATTATCTATTTATTCACATTCTGGGAACTTTCCTACACCTTTTTGTCCTTGCACCTAACCCAACAATCTAATATTGTTATCTATTGTCTTGGATTGGTGAGCAGATGAATTTTGCTTTTCTAACTTAAAATACTGAGAGATCATTTTTTGTAAAGATTACAACTTGATTCATTTTTTTTTTTTGGGGGGGGGGTTGTAAAGATGGACATGGCATTTAAATCCCTCAAGAAGTAATTGAATGCGGCATAGAGACCTTTGATCCAATTATTTTAGAGCTTAAAAAATACCTACGGTAGTTATGGGAAATGAAGCTTGCCCGCAAATTGTGTTTGGTGTGGTAAATACCTTTTGGGATGTTCTCATCTGTAAGTAACTTGGTTATGGCCCTGCCTGGGACAATTTAACTTATAATATAAAGGTTGTGGGAGAGGACGCCGAGCCCTATATTATTGGTAAACAGATAAACATTATTCCTTTATGCACTTTGTTTGAGCTGGCTGGATTTCAGAACTGAGATAAATAAACTCTGCGGGATTTTTTTAATTAGGCCTGCAGGAAAAATTTGACAGAAGCCAGAAAGAAGAAAGAGCCATAATTACTTTCTGGAACATTGGAAACCCCTAAAGGGGAGTGCGAAAAGTAGTTTTTGTACCTGGCATCCTACTGCTCTTGCAATTGTCGAATGAACATAACATGAATGTTCCCAAGCATTCCATGGTTCAGGGCGAATCAAGAAAAGATTCTGCCATATCCATCATCTACAATTTTCCCAGGAAAGACAATTTGCCTTAAAATGGATGAATCAATTATACCATTATTATATTTAAGATATTTTCTGTGCATTATTATTATTATTGTTTAATATTTTACTGATTATGGAAAAGTGGCCTTGCGTGTACCGTTTAGAATATTTGTATGAAATCCACAGATGGTGAAGCACTTTTTTATGAAAATTTCATTGGAAACATTTTTTTTTTCTACATTTTTGCCACGTCGCGAAAACATTGTTTATAGTATCAGCAAAGTGAAAGACATTTCTGAAATCTCACGCACAGGCTGCTTATTTTTTTCTTTTCAAGTTTGAACCTTCAGCCTGTTTTATCAAGTCTATTATTTTACAGTTTTTGCTGCGTGTTTTACAAATTTAAGTGAATGACGAAAGAGACGCATGAAAAAGGCGTGCAGAAATAACGGAAAATGGCTGGCAAAAATGTGGCATACACACACGGATTTTGGGCAGGATTTGGGTATGTGAACGTCGGGTATTTGCAGCAGAAATTTCTACTCCAAAAATGTGTTTTGGGAGGAAAACCAATGCATAAAATATGTGCACTTCCTATTCAATAGAATTGTTAAAAAATTATACAAAACCGAAAGCTGAAGATCTGAAATTGCCTAAAATCTACAAGGAATAAATTTGAAGCATGTGCAGGAGATTTCGCAAATCACATTTATGATGCTGAAACTGTAGAACCCTGTGGTTTTTGCACCAAAAGTGTCTGGGGGTGGGGGGGATTTGCAAAAATGCACAAAAAATGCAACATGTGAAAATTTCCTAGGTACTACTAAGGCTGCCGTCACACTAGCAGTATTTGGTCAGTATTTTACCTCAGTATTTGTAAGCCAAAACCAGGAGTGGGTGATAAATGCAGAAGTGATGACATGTTTCTATTATACTTTTCCTCTGATTGTTCCACTCCTGGTTTTGGCTTACAAATACTGATGTAAAATACTGACCAAATACTGCTAGTTTGACGGCAGCCTTACTGTGAATTATACCAAACAATCTACGCAAATAGTGTAGTTTACATGGCGTTCCATAAACATTTGTTTGGTGCAGTACACATTTGTACAGTCTGAGATCATAATTCTGATCTTCACTTTTTACTCTTTTTTTCCTACTCAGAGGATCTTTCAATATTAAATCTCTTCAATTCATATGGAAAATTGAAGGTATAAAGTCTATTAACTAAAGTCGAAATGTATTCTCTTCTTGAAGTATTTTCAGCAACTTTCTCTTTGCTAAATTTTATTACTTGACTCAATAAGCCCAGATACACAACTACGATTGTGTGAACTAATATTTCATCTGAAATCCGGAACTCATTCCTATCCGGTTAGAAAATTGAATGACTCATAAGTTCTTTATTTGCCGAAACTATGCTAAGCTTCACAGATAACTGAAGTTTTTGTTCTTTTCTCTGCCTGCAGATATAACAGCTTGAAGACTTAAAGTTTCCTTAAATGAGATACAAGCTTTATTAACGTGTTAGACTATATGGAACTAAATGTAAGATGCTTGGAAGAAATGATGGGTCAGTATACGGATTGTGCATAATCGGGGGCATTTGTCAAAGGCTGTGTGCTACAATGCTGTGATATAAAAAAAAGTTGCAAATTTCGGCGCATGCTGCACTTATGATAAAACTTACAGCTTCCTTTTGTTTTATGGCACTTTCTAAAAAGGGGACAGGGTTTTTGGTCAGCAAACCAAAGAAATGAGCCAGAGCATAAGTTGATACACATGCAATGCGTAAGAGGACATTCACACTGTGGCCATTTCACAGACAAACCTATGAAGAATACAAAATGAGCATATACACTGCAGTAGGTAAATCAGTAAACATTAAGGCCGGCGTCACACACAGCGTAAAACAATACGGTCCGTATATTACGGCCGTAATACGCTGAAAAGTCCCGAAAAAAGTGGTCCGTAGCTCCTCCGTAGGCAGGGTGTGTCAGCGTTTTTTGCGCATGGCATCCTCCGTATGTAATCCGTATGGCATCCGTACTGCGTGGTTTTCTCGCAGGCTAGCAAAACCAACATACCGCTATAGAAGTGATCCATGTGTCCCAAAAAGAAAAGAAAATATATATATACTGTCTATATATATATATATATATATATATATATGTCAGTAGACACATATATTAGAGAGAAAAGCCGGTAATTCAGTGCGGTGTACAGTAAAATCACACTGACAGCTTACAGTAGAATAGGTAGAATAAATGTGTACACACAGAATAGGTATATATATATATATATATATGTCAGTGAGACACATATATGTATATATATTAATATTTATTCCAGCGCTATACAGCTTGAAAGCCGGTAATTCAATTACCGGCTTTTTCTTTCTCCTTCCTAAAACCCGACATGATTTGAGACATGGTTTACATACAGTAAACCATGTCTTCTCTCCATTTTTTTTGCAGATTCCACACTACTAATGTCAGTAGTGTGTATCTGCAAAATTTGGCCGTTCTAGCTCTTAAAATAAAGGGTTAAATGGCGGAAAAAATTGGCGTGGGCTCCCGCGCAATTTTCTCCGCCAGAGTAGTAAAGCCAGTGACTTAGGGCAGATATTAATAGCCTGGAGAGGGTCCACGGTTATTGGCCCCCCCCGGCTAAAAATATCTGCCCCCAGCCACCCCAGAAAAGGCACATCTGGAAGATGCGCCTATTCTGGCACTTGGCCACTCTCTTCCCATTCCCGTGTAGCGGTGGGATATGGGGTAATGAAGGGTTAATGCCACCTTGCTATTGTAAGGTGACATTAAGCCTAATTAATAATGGAGAGGCGTCAATTATGACACCTATCCATTATTAATCCAATTGTAGTGAAGGGTTAAATAAAACACAAACACATTATTTAAAATTATTTTAATGAAATAAAAACAATGGTTGTTGCAGTATTTTATTCAACGCCCAATCCAGTCACTGAAGACCCTCGTTCTGTGAGTAAAAAAACATAATAAACCAACAATATACTTACCCTCCGCAGATCTGTAACGTCCAACGATGTAAATCCTTCTGAAGGGGTTAAAACATTTTGCAGCAAGGAGCTGTGCTAATGCAGGCTGCTCCTCGCTGCAAAACCCCGGGGAATGAGGCTAAAAATAGATCAATGATCTATATTTAGCTTCATTTGCGGTGAGGCGCCCTCTGCTGGCTGTTCATAGATCGTGGGAAATTATCTAGAAAGCCAGGGAGCTTTCTAGGTAATTTCCCACGATCTATGAACAGCCAGCAGAGGGCGCCTCACCGCAAATGAAGCTAAATATAGATCATTGATCTATTTTTAGCCTCATTCCCCGGGGTTTTGCAGCGAGGAGCAGCCTGCATTAGCACAGCTCCTTGCTGCAAAATGTTTTAACCCCTTCAGAAGGATTTACATCGTTGGACGTTACAGATCTGCGGAGGGTAAGTATATTGTTGGTTTATTATGTTTTTTTACTCACAGAACGAGGGTCTTCAGTGACTGGATTGGGCGTTGAATAAAATACTGCAACAACCATTGTTTTTATTTCATTAAAATAATTTTAAATAATGTGTTTGTGTTTTATTTAACCCTTCACTACAATTGGATTAATAATGGATAGGTGTCATAATTGACGCCTCTCCATTATTAATTAGGCTTAATGTCACCTTACAATAGCAAGGTGGCATTAACCCTTCATTACCCCATATCCCACCGCTACACGGGAATGGGAAGAGAGTGGCCAAGTGCCAGAATAGGCGCATCTTCCAGATGTGCCTTTTCTGGGGTGGCTGGGGGCAGATATTTTTAGCCAGGGGGGGCCAATAACCGTGGACCCTCTCCAGGCTATTAATATCTGCCCTCAGTCACTGGCTTTACTACTCTGGCGGAGAAAATTGCGCGGGAGCCCACGCCAATTTTTTCCGCCATTTAACCCTTTATTTTAAGAGCTAGAACGGCCAAATTTTGCAGATACACACTACTGACATTAGTAGTGTGGAATCTGCAAAAAAAATGGAGAGAAGACATGGTTTACTGTATGTAAACCATGTCTCAAATCATGTCGGGTTTTAGGAAGGAGAAAGAAAAAGCCGGTAATTGAATTACCGGCTTTCAAGCTGTATAGCGCTGGAATAAATATTAATATATATACATATATGTGTCTCACTGACATATATATATATATATATATATATATACCTATTCTATGTGTACACATTTATTCTACCTATTGGACTGTAAGCTGTCAGTGTGATTTTACTGTACACCGCACTGAATTGCCGGCTTTTCTCTCTAACAGCGCTGCGTATTTCTCGCAAGTCACACTGCTTGTCCGTGTGTAATCCGTATTTTTCACGCTTCCATAGACTTTCATTGGCGTATTTCTTGCGCAGTACGGTGACAAACGCAGCATGCTGCGATTTTGTACGGCCGTAGAAAGCCGTATAATACTGATCAGTAAAATACGGCAAATAGGAGCAGTGGCATAGAGAATAATTGTGCCGTATTTTTTGCGAGTTTTACGGACGTAGATTCTGCGCTCTTACGTCCGTAAAACTCGCAAGTGTGACGCCGGCCTAATAGTTCATGCACGGGGGGGGAATAAGTATTTGATCCCTTGCTGATTTTGGACGTTTACCCACTGACAAAGACATGAACAGTCTAGAATTTTAAAGGTAGGTTAATTTTAACATTGAGCGATAGAATATCAAAAATAAAATCCAGAAAATCACATTGTATAAATTATATACATTTATTTGCATTTTTCAGTGAGAAATAAGTATTTGATCCTCTACCAACCATTACGAGTTCTGGATCCTACAGACCAGTTAGACGCTCCTAATCAACTCGTTACCTGCATTAAAGACAGCTGTCTTACAATAGTCACCTTTATAAAAGACTCTTGTCCACAAACTCAATCCAGCCTTGTATAACAAAATTCAGCTAAATAAACGCTTTAAAAAAGCATCTATAACCTCCGCTTTTCATATGCTAATGAGTACTTTGAATAGTCGATGGGGCGTTAGTTCCTCAGCCCTCTTTCCATGTTATCATGCTCCTGTGGGTGTGATGACATAATTTGCATTAGTAGCAGAGTGATAATATGGAAAGAAGGATGACTAGTCTGGGGAACTAATGCCCCATCAACTAGTCAAAGCCCTCATTAGCATAGGAAAAGCGGAGGTTGTAAATACTTTTTAAAAGCATTAATTTAACTGAATAATGTTATACAGGGTTTGTTAGGGAGGGAGATTAATCACACTTGGCTGAATGCTGCTGGGTTAGAGGGCATGGGGACCTGACAGGTTCCCTTCAAGATGACACTGATAGCCCAATCCAGTAGAATTCACTGAAGAATGCAACGCCTTTTGAAGGAGGCAAATTGGAATGGACTAATGCAATAGGGATTCAAATATTATTATTATTATTATTGAACCCCTTAATGAACACCAATATGTCTTTTTACTGACCTGAGATATAAGAGAATAGCATCCCTGCACTCCTGACAATTCAGCAGCTTTCCTCTGTTCACTATAGCTGACAACTTTCTGCACCAGCCACGATCAGTGTTTGCACCGTCCATATCTGTTTAACCACTTAGATGAAGTTGTCAATAGTGACTACATCATATAAATGGTTAATATAGTGTGAGGGCTTCCTCTTTATCCCCATCAGCACCCTGAGATCATGATTGTGTGGTCCTGGTGTTTGCCATGGCAATTCACTGCCAAATAAAGGCCTTACCAGTCTGCCGGCTATATTGACCTATTCAGACGTTATCAGCAATTAGGTGGTATAAACACACTTTTTCATTCCTGTCATGTCACGTTGCTAGTGTTGAGCATTCCGATACCGCAAGTATCGGGTATCAGCCGATACTTGCGGTATCGGAATTCCGATCCCGAGATCCGATATTTTTGTGGTATCGGTATCGGTATTGGAGGTGTAAAATAAAGAATTAAAATAAAAAATATTGTTATATTCACCTCTCCGGCGGCCCCTGGCACATCACCGCGAGTCACCGGCGTCCGGCAGGCTTCTTTGTTCAAAATGAGCGCCTTTAGGACCTGCGGAATGACGTCGCGGCTTCTGATTGGTCGCGTGCCGCCCATGTGACCGCCACGCGACCAATCAGAAGCCGCGACGTCATTCCACAGATAAATTCCTAGAATGAGCGCCTTTAGGACCTGTGGAATGACGTCGCGGCTTCTGATTGGTCGCGTGGCGGTCACATGGGCGGCACGAGACCAATCAGAAGCCGCGACATCATTCCGTAGGTCCTAAAGGCGCTCATTTTGAACAAAGAAGCCTGCCGGACGCCGGTGACTCGCGGTGATGTTCCAGGGGCCGCCAGAAAGGTGAATATAACAATATTTTTATTTTAATTCTTTATTTTACACCTCACTATGGATCCCAGGGCCTGAAGGAGAGTTTCCTCTCCTTCAGACCCTGGGATCCATCAGGATACCTTCCGATACTTGGTGTCCCATTGACTTGTATTGGTATCGGATATCGGTATCGGCGATATTGATATTTTTCGGCTATTGGCCGATACTATCCGATACCGATACTTTCAAGTATCGGACGGTATCGCTCAACACTACACTTTGCATTAATTCCTGAAAAGCACCTGAAGACCCCTCAAAGTCACTTGAAACCTGGGTAGGCCCCTAAAAATATATTTTGCAAATTTCCTTGGAAAAAGGAAAAAACGTTGCTACATTTTTAACCCCTTAACGACCACCAATACACCTTTTAAACTTTTAATGGCGGTAGTTAAGGTACTTAAACCACAGAAAAAATGTATAGTGCCTCCCAGAGTCGGATTTTCTCCAGGGTCTCGGCTGATCGCTTATCAGAGAACAGAGAAATAGGGTCTCCGAATGCTCCTGATACTTACCAGTGTCTCCTGGTGTCCCTAGGTCCTCCTGCTTCGCCCCCACGGCTGCTGGCAACTTCTTCCGGTAAGAAAATGGTGGGTGCATGGGTAGTGCGCCCGCCGAGATCTGTCTGCCGGCACCTGGCAACAATAGGAAGATTTTTCCTATTGGTTCATTATGGTCACTGTGATAAACCCTATCACAGTGATCAAAATAAATAAAAATAGTAAATAAACTCCCACTTTATCACCTCCTTAGTTAAGGAAAAATAATAAAATAAAGAAATTATATTTATTTCCATTTTCCCATTAGGGTTAAAGTTGGGCTAAAATGAATTGGGCTAAAGTTAGGGTTAGGGTTGGGGCTAAAGTTAGGGTTAGTGCTGGGGCTAAAGTTAGTGTTAGAGTTGGGATTAGGGTTAGGTTTGTAGTTAGGATTATGGTTAGAATTGGTATTAGGGCTAGGGGTGTGTTGGGGTTACGATTGTGATTAGGATTATGGTAAGGTTGGGAGTAGGGTTAGGGGTGTGTTGGGGTTAGGTGTTGTGAATTCTGCTCTTGGGTTCCCTCCAGTGGTTGTAGGTGGGAATGCAGTTGTCTCTGACTCGCAGTCCTGGCCAGGTGTATCGGATGATTACAATTCTGACTGGGATATTTAGGTGTGCAGGATCCTTTAGCCCTTGCCAGTTGTCAATGTTCTTTGTGAAGTGTTGGATCACTTTCTGGCTTCTCCTGCTTGCTGCCAAATTCAGCAAAGATAAGTGTTTGGTTTTTGTATCTGTGACACACTGCTGTGTGCTTGTTTCAGTTTTATTCCTGCTCTGATTGTAGGATTCACTGGAGTTGCAGATTTACGCTCCTACATCTTTCAGTTAAATGTAGGAAGTTTTTGTACTTTCTGCTGTGGATGTTTTGAAGGGTTTTAATACTGACCGCACAGAACTCTGTCCCATCCTGTCCTATCTAGCTAGAGTGGCCTCCTGTGCTAAATCCTGTTTTTCTGCCTGTGTATGTTTTTTTCCTCTCCGACTCACCGCCAATATTTGTGGGGGGCTGTCTATCCTTTGGGGATTTTCTCTGAGGCAAGATAGTATTCCAATTTCCATCTTTAGGGGTATTTAGTCCTCCGGCTGTGACGAGGTGTCTAGGTGTGTTAGGTACACTCCACGGCTACTTCTAGTTGCGGTGTTAAGTTCAGGATTGCGGTCAGTATAGTGGCCATCTTCTCCAGTGAAAGTTCTCATGCAGCTCCAAGGTCACCGGATCATAACAGTACAACTGGCCAACAATGAGTTAAATGCATCTCAGAAGAAGGGAAGGAAGCTCTTGAGCCATTTTTTTTTCTCCAGTCTGTTTTGTGTTCTCTTCCCTCTTAATATCTGGGTGGCTGAGGAGCCTGGTGCAAGCATGAATGTTCAGGAATTAGCTTCTCAAGTAGACCAGCTTGCTGCTAGGGTGCAAGGTATTTCTGATTATATTGTTCAGACTCCTGCTTTAGAACCGAAGATTCCTACTCCTGATTTGTTTTCTGGTGACAGGTCTAAATTTTTGAGTTTTAAAAACAACTGTAATTTGTTTTTTGACCTGAGACCTCGATCCTCTGGTGATTCCATTCAGCACGTAAAAATTATAATCTCCCTGCTGCGTGGCGACCTGCAGGATTGGGCGTTTTCCCTGGAATCTGGGAATCCGGCTTTGCCTAATATTGACTCCTTTTTTCAGGCTTTAGGACTATTATATGATTAACCTAATTCTGTGTATCAAGCTGAGAAGACCTTGTTGGCCCTGTCTCAGGGTCAAGAGGCGGCAGAATTATATTGTTAGAAATTCAGAAAATGGTCGGTGTTGACTAAATGGAATAATGATGCTTTGGCGGCAATTTTCAGAAGGGGGCTTTCTGAATCCATTAAAGATGTTATGGTGGGGTTTCCCACGCCTTCCGGTCTGAGTGATTCTATGTCTCTGGCCATTCAGATTGACCGACGCCTGCGGGAGCGCAGAACTGTGCGCGCTGAGGCGTTATCCTCAGAGCAAATTTCTGAGCCTATGCAATGTGATAGAATTCTGTCTAGAACGGAACAACAAGGTTTCAGACGTCAAAATAGGTTGTGTTATTATTGTGGCGACGCTTCTCATGTCATTTCTATCTGCCCTAAGCGGACAAAGAGGATCGCCAGTTCAATTACCATCAGTACTGTACAACCTAAATTTCTGTTATCTGTGTCCTTGATCTGCTCATTGTCATCATTTTCTGTCATGGCGTTTGTGGATTCAGGTGCCGCCTTGAATTTAATGGATTTTGAGTTTGCCAAGCATTGTGGTGTTCCCTTGCAGCCTTTGCAGAACCCTTTTCCTTTAAGGGGCATTGATGCTACACTCTTGGCTAGAAATAAGCCCCAGTTTTGGACACAGGTGACCATGCGCATGGCACCAGCCCATCAGGAAGATTGTCAATTTCTGGTGTTGCATAACTTGCATGATGTTATCGTGCTGGGTTTTCAATGGTTGCAGGTACATAATCCTGTGTTGGACTGGAAGTCCCTGTCTGTGACTAGTTGGGGTTGTCAGGGGGTTCATAATAATGTTCCTTTGATGTCAATCTCCTCTTCTTCACCTTCTGAAATTCCAGAGTTTTTGTCTGATTTTCAGGATGTATTCCATGAGCCCAAGTCCAGTTTTCTTCCACCGCACAGGGACTGCGATTGTGCTATCGACTTGATTCCAGGCTGTAAGTTTCCTAATGGTCGACTTTTTAATTTATCTGTGCCTGAACATACCACCATGCAGAGCTATATTAAGGAGTCTTTGGAGAAAAGGCATATTCGGCCATCTTCTTCACCATTGGGAGCGAGGTTCTTTTTTGTTGCTAAAAAAAATGGTTCCTTGAGACCCTGTATAGATTATCGCCTCTTGAATAAAATCACGGTCAAGTTTCAATACCCTTCACCTTTGCTTTCCGATTTGTTTGCTAGGATTAAGGGAGCTAGTTGGTTTACCAAGATTGACCTTCAAGGGGCATATAATCTTGTTCGTATTAAGCAGGGTGATGAATGGAAAACTGTGTTTAACACACCCGAAGGCCATTTTGAATACCTTGTGATGCCATTCAGACTCTCTAATGCTCCATCTGTTTTTCAGTCCTTCATGCATGATATCTTCCAGACTTATCTTGATAAATTCTTGATTGTATATTTGGACGATATTTTGATTTTTTCCGATGATTGGGAGTCTCATGTGCAACAGGTCAGGATGGTATTTCAGATCCTTCGTGACAATGCCCTGTTTGTGAAAGGGTTTAAGTGTCTCTTTGGGGTGCAGAAAGTCTCTTTTTTGGGCTTCATTTTTTCTCCTTCGTCTATAGAGATGGATCCGGTTAAGGTTCAAGCCATTCATGATTGGATTCAGCCCACATCCGTGAAGAGCCTTCAGAAATTTTGGGGTTTTGCAAATTTTTATCGCCGTTTCATTGCTAATTTTTCCAGCGTGGTTAAACACTTGACCGATTTGACGAAGAAAGGCGCTGATGTGGCGAATTGGTCCTCTGCTGCTGTCTTTGCCTCTCAGGAGCTTAAACGTCGATTTTCTTCTGCTCCAGTGTTGCGCCAACCGGATGTTTCTCTTCCGTTTCAGGTTGAGGTTGACGCCTCTGAGATTGGGGCAGGGGCCGTTTTGTCTCAGAGGGATCCTGTTGGTTCCTTAATGAAACTGTGTGCCTTCTTTTCCTGTAAGTTTTCGCCTGCTGAACGCAATTATGATGTCGGCAAACAGGAGTTGTTGACTATGAAGTGGGCGTTTGAGGAGTGGCGACATTGGCTTGAGGGAGCTAAGCACCGTATTGTGGTCTTGACCGATCATAAGAATTTGATTTACCTCGAGTGCCAAACGACTTAACCCTAGACTGGCTCGATGGTCCTTGTTTTTTTTCCCGTTTTGATTTTGTGGTCTCGTACCTTCCAGGTTCTAAGAATATTAAGGCTGATGCCCTCTCTAGGAGTTTTTTGCCTGATTCTCCTGAGGTCTTAGAGCCGGTCGGAATTCTGAAAGAGGGGGTGGTCCTTTCTGCCATTACTCCTGATTTATGACGGGTTCTTCAGGAATTTCAGGCTGACAAACCTGACCGCTGTCCTGTGGGGAAATTGTTTGGACTAGTAGAGTGATTTCTGAGGTTCACTGTTCCGTGTTGGCCGGTCATCCTGACATTTTTGGTACCAGAGATTTGGTGGGTAGGTCCTTTTGGTGACCTTCATTGTCACGTGATGTGTGTTCTTTTGTGCAGTCCTGTGGGACTTGTGCGCGGGCCAAGCCTTGTTGTTCTCGTGCTAGTGGGTTGCTTTTGCCATTGCCAGTCCCTGAGAGGCCCTGGACGCATATTTCGATGGATTTTATTTCTGATCTTCCGGTCTCCCAGAAGATGTCTGTTATATGCGTTGTTTGTGACCGGTTCTCAAAGATGGTTCATTTGGTGCCCTTACCTAAATTGCCTTCCTCTTCTGATTTTTTTCCGTTGTTCATTCAGCATGTGGTTCGTTTGCATGGTATTCCGGAGAATATTGTGTCCGACAGAGGTTCCCAGTTTGTTTCTAGGTTTTGGCGGGCCTTTTGTGCTAGGCTGGGCATTGATTTGTCTTTTTCTTCTGCATTTCATCCTCAGACAAATGGCCAGACCGAGCGAACTAATCAGACTTTGGAGACTTATTTGAGATGCTTTGTGTCTGCTGATCAGGATGATTGGGTGGCCTTCTTGCCATTGGCCGAGTTTGCCCTTAATAATCGGACTAATTCTGCTACCTTGGTTTCGCCTTTCTTTTGTAATTTTGGTTTTCATCCTCGTTTTTCTTCTGGGCAGGTTGAGCCTTCTGACTATCCTGGTGTGGATTCTGTGGTGGACAGGTTGCAGCAGATTTGGACTCATGTGGTGGACAAGTTGGTGTTGTCTCAAGAGGAGGCTCAACATTTTGCTAATCGTCGTCGGTATTTTGGATCCCGGCTTCGGGTTGGGGATCTGGTCTGGTTGTCTTCCCGTCATGTTCCTATGAAGGTTTCTTCTCCTAAGTTTAAGCCTCGGTTTATTGGTCCTTATAGGATTTCTGAGATTATTAATCCGGTGTCTATTCGACTGGCGCTTCCGGCCTCTTATGCTATCCATAATGTCTTCCATAGATCTTTGTTGCGGAATTATGTGGAGCCCGTTGTTCCCTCTGTTGATCCTCCGGCCCCTGTGTTGGTTGATGGGGAGTTGGAATATGTTGTTGAGAAGGTTTTGGATTCCTGTTTTTCGAGGCAGAAGCTTCAGTACCTGGTCAAATGGAAGGGTTATGGCCAGGATGATAATTCTTGGGTTTTTTCCTCTGATGTCCATGCTGCTGATTTGGTCCGTGCCTTTCATCTGGCTCGTCCTGATCGTCCTGGGGGCCCTGGTGAGGGTTCGGTGACCCCTCCTCAAGGGGGGGTACTGTTGTGAATTCTGCTCTTGGGTTCCCTCCAGTGGTTGTAGGTGGGAATGCAGTTGTCTCTGACTCGAAGTCATGGCCAGGTGTATCGGATGATTACAATTCTGACTGGGATATTTAGGTGTGCAGGATTCTTTAGCCCTTGCCAGTTGTCAATGTTCTTTGTGAAGTGTTGGATCACTTTCTGGCTTCTCCAGCTTGCTGCCAAATTCAGCAAAGATAAGTGTTTGTTTTTTGTATCTGTGGCACACTGCTGTGTGCTTGTTTCAGTTTTATTCCTGCTCTGATTGTAGGATTCACTGGAGTTTCAGATTTACGCTCCTACATCTTTCAGTTAGATGTAGGAAGTTTTTGTATATTCTGCTGTGGATGTTTTGAAGGGTTTTAATACTGACCGCACAGAACTCTGTCCCATCCTGTCCTATCTAGCTAGAGTGGCCTCCTGTGCTAAATCCTGTTTTTCTGCCTGTGTATGTTTTTTCCTCTCCGACTCACCGCCAATATTTGTGGGGGGCTGTCTATCCTTTGGGGATTTTCTCTGAGGCAAGATAGTATTCCAATTTCCATCTTTAGGGGTATTTAGTCCTCCGGCTGTGACGAGGTGTCTAGGTGTGTTAGGTACACTCCACGGCTACTTCTAGTTGCAGTGTTAAGTTCAGGATTGCGGTCAGTATAGTGGCCATCTTCTCCAGTGAAAGTTCTCATGCAGCTCCAAGGTCACCGGAGCATAACAGTTAGGGCTGTGATTAGGATTATGGTTAGGGTTGGGATTAGCGTTAGGGGCGTGTTGGGGTTAGGGTTGTGATTTGGGTTATGGTTAGGGTTGGAATTAAGGTTAGGGGTGTGTTGGGTCTAGTGTTGTGATTAGGGTTATGGTTAGGGTTGGGATTTAGGGATGTGTTGGGGTTAGAGTTGGAGTTAGAATTGGAGGTTTTCCACTGTTTAGGTACATCAGAGGGTCTCCAAACGCGACATGGTGACACCATTGATTCCAGCCAATTTTGCGCTCAAAAGGTCAAATGGTGCTCCCTCCCTTCTGACCTTTGGTGTGCGCCCAAACAGTGGTTTACCCCAACATATGCCCCATATCAGCATAATCAGGACAAATTGGACAATAACTTTTGGGGTCCAATATCTCCTGTTACCCTTGGAAAAAAAGTTGGGGGCTAAAAAATCATTTTTGTGGAAAAAAATGATTTTTTATTTTCTCGGCTTTGCGTTATAAACTTCTGTGAAGCACTTAGGCGTTCAAAGTGCTCCCCACACATCTAGATAAGCTCCTTGGGGGGCTCTCGCTTCCAAAATGGTGTCACTTGTGGGGAGTTTCTACTGTTTAGGCACATAAAGGGCTCTGCAAATGCAACATGACTCCCGCAGACCATTCCATCAAAGTCTGCATTCTACTGCATCACTACTTCCATTCCGAGCCCCGACGTGTGCCCAAACAGTAGTTTTCTCCGTCGTATAGGGTATCAGTGTTCTCACAACAAATTGCACAACAACTTTTATGGTCCAATATCTCCATTTACCCTTGTGAAAATAAAAATTTGAGGGTGAAAAGATCATTTTTGTGGAAAAAAATATGATTTTTTATTTTCACGTCTCTACGTTATTAACTTCTGTGAAGCACTTGCGGATTCGTAGTGCTCACCACACATCTGGATAAGTTCCTTAAGGGGTCTAGTTTCCAATATGGTGTCACTTGTAGAGGGGTTTCCACTGTTTAGGTACATCAGGGGCTCTCCAAATGCGACATGGCGTCCGATCTCAATTCCAGCCAATTCTGCAGTGAAAAAGTCAAACGGCGCTAATTCCCTTCCAAGCTGTGCCGTGCGCACAAACAGTGTTTTACCCCCACACATGGAGTATCGGCATACTTAGGACAAACTGCACCATGTTGTGTGTCTAATTTCTCCTTTTACCCTTGTGAAAATAAAAATTTTGGGGCGAAAAAATCATTTTTGTGGAAAAAATATATTTTTTTTATTTTTATGGCTCTACGTTATAAACTTCTGCAAAGCACTTTGGGGGTTCAACGTGCTCATCACATATCTAGATAAGTTCCTTAAGGGGTCTAGTTTCCAAAATGGTGTCACCTGTGGGGGATTTCCCCTGTTTAGGCACATCAGGGGCTCTCCAAACGCGATATGGCGAATTCCAACCAATTGTTCACTGAATAAGTCAAACATTGCTTCATTCCTTCCAAGATCTGCTATGTGCCCAAGCAGTGGTTTACTCCCACATATGGAGTATCAGCATAGTCAGGAAAAATTGCTCAACAAATTTGGTGGTTCATTTTCTCTTTTCACTTTTGTGAAAATAAAAAAAGTGGTTCTGAATTAAAATGTTTGTAAGAAAAAGTTAAATGTAATTTTTTTCCTTCCACATTGCTTCAGTTCCTGTGAAGCACGTGAAGTTTTAATAAACTTTTTGAATGTAGTTTTGAGTAACTTGAGGGGTACATTTTTTAGAATTGTGTCACTTGTGGGTATTTTCTGTCATGTACACCCCTCAAAGTGACTTCAAATGTGAAATGGTCCCTAAAAAATGATTTTGTAAATGTTGTTGTAAAAATGAGAAATCGTTGGTCAACTTTTAACCCTTATAAATTTCTAACAAAAAAACATTTTTGTTAGGAAAATTGTGCTGATGTAAAGTAGACATGTGGGAAATGTTATTTATTAAGTATTTTGTGTGACATATCGCTCTGATTTTAGGGCATTAAAAAAGTTTGAAAATTGCAAAATGTAAAAAAATTTCGCCATATTTGTTTTTTTCAGAAATAAACGCAAGAAATATTGAAGAAATTTTACCAATAACAAGAAGTACAATATGTCATGAAAAATCTCAGAATCAGTAGGAGCTGTTAAAGCGTTCCAGAGTTATAACCTCATAAAGTAAATTTGCCTGGTCATTAAGCTGCAAATTGGCTTTGTCACTAAGGGGTTAAACCTCCTAAAAAGCTAAGAAAATAAAATAACATTTTACAAATGGTGCTGATGTAAAGCAGACATGAGGGACATGTTATTTATTAATGTTTTTCTGTGGTATGACTATCTGGATTAAATGAATAATCATTCAAAGTTTGAAAATTGTTATTTTTTACAGTTTTCTCAAATTTCTGTTTTTTTTATAAATAAGAAAACATATTAAATAAATTTACCATTATCATAAAGTATATGTCAAGAAAAAAACATTTCAAAATCACTGGGATTTGTTGAAACATTCCAGAGTTATTACCACATAAAGTGACACTGGTCAGATTTAAAAATTTTGGCCCAGTCACAAAGGGGATTTTAATACATAAACGGTCCATTCAAAACACAAGTTTAAAAGTTGTTTCATCTAAATGCACCTCAAAAGACAAGGGGGCATTTTCTCAACCTGGAGAAACAAAAAAAGGGGAAGAAACAGGCAGCCATATGGTCCCATAAAAATAACTCTTTATTAAAATACATAAAAAACACAAGACAAAGAACAGGGGTACAAGAGGGAATACAAGTACGCTCCAAATGGCAAATGAAAAGCAGGCCTGTGAGCCGATCCACAGACCGTGCTGCTATGGTGGCATAATGCTACACGGCACTTCCCCATACCACATAATAAACAATCAATAGTCAGATATATTCAGGGCAAGTGCCCTCGCATGGGGAGTTTAGCATAAAATGTCAGTATATGAACATACCCACAGCAGGCACCAGGGATCCAGGGAACAGACAAGCAGGCCCGACCCTGACACGCGTTTCGGAGCAAACAGCTCCTTCATCAGGGTGTGGCCATAGTGAATTTGGCGCACATATTTATGCGCCGCCGGCAGGAACCAGGAAATGATGCCAGAAACGCCCCCATAGACATGTAGAAGCTCCAGGCAGCGCGCACCACCTCCAACATGGCCGCCGGCACCGGAAACACGTGGGGCCCCATGTGACCAATGCCGGACGTCAGTACTAGGCGCGCGCACTGACTCAAGACCCCGGCGCATGCGTACACACGGCAGGGCACAGCGCCACCATATTGGAATAGGAACAGAGTGAGGGCAGAGGCGCAAGGCACACAAATACAAATATATAAATATATTGTGCACAGATGCCCAGGAATACAAGGATGCTATGCGTAAGTACAAAGGGAATCAGTATTAATCACATTTGATTAACCGTCATAGTAGACTTAGGAGGAAAAAGATGCGGAAACCGCATCAGGCATGTGGAAAGAATGATGATCAATGGCAATAAATACCTAATATATAGAAGTATGAAAACAATGCATATACCCACATATACACCGAACATTAATATTAGGGGTGGGGGATTGTCCAAACGCCTTGCACAATTGGAGACAAGGTGGATTTGGACCCTGCGTATCATTTACCCTGATGGGTTGAATGAAAATATTTCTTTTGCCCCATTCTACTTCTACATTCTACATGGCTATGGGGGCGTTTCTGGCATCATTTCCTGGTTCCTGCCGGCGGCGCATAAATATGTGCGCCAAATTCACTATGGCCACCCCTGATGAAGGAGCTGTTTGCTCCGAAATGCGCGTCGGGGTCGGGCCTGCTTGTCTGTTCCCTGGATCCCTGGTGCCTGCTGTGGGTATGTTCATATACTGACATTTTATGCTAAAGTCCCCATGCGAGGGCACTTGCCCTGAATATATCTGACTATTGATTGTTTATTATGTGGTATGGGGAAGTGCAGTGTAACATTATGCCACCATAGCAGCACGGTCTGTGGATCGGCTCTCAGGCCTGCTTTTCATTTGCCATTTGGAGCGTACTTGTATCCCCTCTTGTACCCCTGTTCTTTGTCTGGTGTTTTTTATGTATTTTAATAAAGAGTTATTTTTATGGGACCATATGGCTGCCTGTTTCTTCCCCTTTTTTTGTTTAGCACATGTTATTCGGTAGCTGGCCCCCATTTATCCATATAGCATATTCTATTCCTCTGAGGTTCACCTTACTCTATTAATATTATTTGTTTAATATGCTGGCTTCAATATTATTTTGTTCAACCTGGAAAAAGGAATGTTCAATTTCAAGAGGAAACAAGTCTTTTTTACCATAAGAACTTTTAATATGTGGAATAGTTAACCTTAAGAGCTAATCACAGTGGGAATCATTGATAGTTTCAAAAAAAGACTTAGATGACCTAGAATTAAAAAAAATCTAAACCCATCATAAAATTGGAAATAGATTGAAAAAAATATCTTCCTCCCATAACTCGCAACAAGTACTTAACCCTGCTGTTCTGTTGGTCAAAAATGACCGACTTTGAACTTCAATATTCTTTAAAATATTCAAGATGCGGCTCTGAAACCCGTGGCCGACCGACCCACCCACATTTAAGTCAATCAACCACAAGTTTCAGAACCACATCTTGAACACCCCAAAAAATACCAAAGTTCAAAATTGGTCTCCCCAGACCAAACAGAACAGCAGGGTTAAATCAAATAAAAATGAAAACACCCATGAGAACTATTTCAAAATACTCCCACATTTGCATTTTACACCCATTGGGCTCAAGGAAGCCTTTCGAGATCATTCTGACTTATGTTGGAAGGACTGTGGGCAGAGAGGTAGAATCAAAAAATTAAGAAAAAATACCAGCTCACCTACAGTGGCATGTAGCTTGCTGAAGCTCGGAAGTTGTGTGATCACATGTGTTTCAGCTTCTTTAAATCCAAAAGTTTATTAGAAAAACTGTAAAACCATGGCAAAAAGTTTTGAGAAAGAACGTTTTGATCATTTGAAATGCGTTACTGCTGGAGTTGAGTGAATTTGCTCAGATTCAGTTCTGAATACAATTGGCAGCACATATTGATTTTACAATATTCATTGAACACAGCTGAACGTCGTTAGAATCAATGGGAATAGAAATTACCGAATATGTTTGGAACCGATCATCAAACATAAATTTGGCACGAATAGGATACCAATACGAATATGGCAATTTTAGATTCGGCCGCCGAATCCAAACAAATTCGCTCAACTGTAGTTACTACATTCTATCATCCACATCTTTTGGACTTTCCACAGTATAAAGCTTTCATCTGAAAGAGATAAATATTTTATTGAAGAAAATAGGAAAGGATAATGTATCTATTTCTCCTCAACTTTCTCTACTTTCACCTGATGTTGATTCCCCCCTTGGGAAAATAGATACAGTATCTATCTTTACATATTTTTGCAGTAACCAAAGTGCTCATTGGGGCCAAATGGAAATCGCCTGCTATCCCTATCATAAGTGATATTTTTGATAAAATCTCAGTTTATAACTCTGTTGAACTTACACAAATATTTAAAGAACATACAACCTTGTATATATTGCTACCTGTCTCTCCATTATTAGAGTTGAGCGACCTTGACCTTTTTAGAGTCGAGCCGGGTTTTGCGAAACCCGACTATGTCCAAAGTCGGGTCGAGTGAAATCGGCCGATTATGATGTAAAGTCGGGATCGACCGAAACACGAAACCCAATGCAAGTCAATGGGGCAGCATAGTCGGCAGTGAGTGGGGGCCAGGAAAACACCTAGAGTACACATTTTAATGTCAATACCATCCATTCTTCTTAATGAAGCTTGTCAAGCGTAATTTACCTTATAATAATTGGAAGGCATTTGAAATTGGGGGTCATTTGGCTAAAGTTGTGGGGGGTAGGGCTGGTTCAAGTAATTAGTGGGCCCAGGAAATCTGGACCACGTCACGGCAGTGGAGCAGGGAGAGGTAAGTATTTCAACTTTGCAAGTGCTGTGAACCTGAGCAAGCAGGGGGGGCCCACTCGTTGGCATTGGCACTGGCACAGGGCCCCTCAAAGTACAGCGGTGTGTTTGCACGGCGGGGGCGCCTCCCACCGGCAGCAACACTTTTGCGTACTATGAGAGGCCCTGTGCCAGTGACGTCGCCAACTAGTATTCCTCCCCCTACCTGATGAAGGAACCTGCACTTTCATCTGCACCTTCCTCTTTGTCCCCGTGTAAGGTGGTATGGTATGCGGGAAGAGCAACCTGACTTTCAGCAGGGTCACAATGTTGTTGTGTAGCGTGCACGGGGAATGTTGCGTTATGGGTCAATGTACCAGCAGACTCATCTATCACTGGCTGGGCAATGGGCACGATGAAGTGGAAACACAGATATAGGCCCAAAGAAGAAAGTGGGCTAAATGCAGTTCAAAATTGGTAACACAGGAATAACCAGGGGGCATTGCAGTGGAGGACAACTGGAATGAGAGGCTGACACAGAGAGTAGGGCCAAATCAGTAAGTAGTCGAAATGCAGTTCAAAATTGGCAACCGTAGTAAACAGGCGGCACAGCTTTGTTCAGTGGAGGAGAACAGCAAGGAGTGGCAGACACCGATAGTAGGCCCCAACCCAACAAGTAGGCCAAATGCAGTCTAACATTAACAACTACTTAACGAGAGGCTGAAAATGGAATTTCAGGACAGGAAACCAGGAGAACAGCAAGGAGTGGCAGACACCGATAGTAGGCCCCAAACCAACTAGTACGCCAAATGCAGTTGTTCCATTTAACCACAATTTAATGAGAGCCTGAAGATAGAAGCTCAGGAAAGGCAACCTGGGGAACACCTTGGAGTGTAACACACCATCTCTCTCCACCCCATACCCATTTTTTAGGCCTAATGCAGTGTACTTTTCTACAACTACTAAACGAGAGTCGGAAGACCGAAGCAATGGCAAGGAAACCTGGGGAACACCTTGGAGTGTAACACACCATCTCTCTCCACCCCATTCCCCATTTTTTAGGCCTAATGCAGCCTACTTTCCGACACCTACTAAACGAGAGCATGAAGATCGAAGCTCAGGAAAGGCAACCTGGGGAACACCTTGGAGTGTAACACACCATCTCTCTCCACCCCATACCCATTTTGTAGGCCTAATGCAGCGTACTTTTCTACAACTACTAAACGAGAGCATGAAGATCGAAGCTCAGGAAAGGCAACCTGGTGAAAACCTTGGAGTGTAACACAACCTGTCTCTACACCCCATACCAAATTTGTAGGCCTAATGCAGCGTAGTTTCCACCAACTACTAAACGAGAGCCGGAAGATCGAAGCTCATGAAAGGCAACCCGGGGAACACCTTAGTGTAACACAACCTCTCTCTACACCACGAAAGGGCTGATTCTTAGGAAGGAAGGCTGTTGTAAATAAGCATTGCGCGTCCGAGGGTGATTATATTCTTATTCGGTATCTACTCACCCTTGGACGCGCCATGCTTCTTGATTTGTAATTAATGTTTATTTGCAATGTGCTTTTGACTTACTCAATTAATTTTTTAATTATTGATTTTATTAAATTAATAGTTTAACATCTTATTGGAAATAATTTAAAGGAGACGCGACAGGACAACACTCGGTGGATGCCATATCTGTGTTAACAACTCCAAAAAACTTTCAGTTAACTTCTTGCAGGAGAAAGAAATTGTAGCTGTTGGACCTTTGTAGTACAGTTCCAGATATTTGTTGTGTGTTTGTTTTGATTGTTAAAATGTCTGCATTTGAGATCTCAACACGATCTTATTTTTTATAATCAAATTAATTTTTAAAATATTTTATTAGGTTGGTTCAAGGGGTACACGGGCCGCAGTAGACAGGTCAGAGGAGGCCTAGTGGAAGGAGGGACCGCAGATGCGCCACTGTTTCACCCATACACAATTAGTAGGCCTAATGCAGCGTAGTTTCCAACAGCTACTAAACGAGAGCCGGAAGATCGAAGCTCAGGAAAGGCAACCTGGGGAACACCTTGGAGTGTAACACAACCTCTCTCTACACCACGGAAGGGCTGATTCTTAGGAAGGAAGGCTGTTTTAAATAAGCATTGCGCGTCCGAGGGTGATTATATTCTTATTCGGTATCTACTCACCCTTGGACGCGCCATGCTTCTTGATTTGTAATTAATGTTTATTTGCAATGTGCTTTTGACTTACTCAATTAATTTTTTAATTATTGATTTTATTAAATTAATAGTTTAACATCTTATTGGAAATAATTTAAAGGAGACGCGACAGGACAACACTCGGTGGATGCCAGATCTGTGTTAACAACTCCAAAAAACTTTCAGTTAACTTCTTGCAGGAGAAAGAAATTGTAGCTGTTGGACCTTTGTAGTACAGTTCCAGATATTTGTTGTGTGTTTGTTTTGATTGTTAAAATGTCTGCATTTGAGATCTCAACACGATCTTATTTTTTATAATCAAATTAATTTTTAAAATATTTTATTAGGTTGGTTCAAGGGGTACACGGGCCGCAGTAGACAGGTCAGAGGAGGCCTAGTGGAAGGAGGGACCGCAGATGCGCCACTGTTTCACCCATACACAATTAGTAGGCCTAATGAAGCGTAGTTTCCAACAGCTACTAAACGAGAGCCGGAAGATCGAAGCTCAGGAAAGGCAACCTGGGGAACACCTTGGAGTGTAACACAACCTCTCTCTACACCACGGAAGGGCTGATTCTTAGGAAGGAAGGCTGTTTTAAATAAGCATTGCGCGTCCGAGGGTGATTATATTCTTATTCGGTATCTACTCACCCTTGGACGCGCCATGCTTCTTGATTTGTAATTAATGTTTATTTGCAATGTGCTTTTGACTTACTCAATTAATTTTTTAATTATTGATTTTATTAAATTAATAGTTTAACATCTTATTGGAAATAATTTAAAGGAGACGCGACAGGACAACACTCGGTGGATGCCATATCTGTGTTAACAACTCCAAAAAACTTTCAGTTAACTTCTTGCAGGAGAAAGAAATTGTAGCTGTTGGACCTTTGTAGTACAGTTCCAGATATTTGTTGTGTGTTTGTTTTGATTGTTAAAATGTCTGCATTTGAGATCTCAACACGATCTTATTTTTTATAATCAAATTAATTTTTAAAATATTTTATTAGGTTGGTTCAAGGGGTACACGGGCCGCAGTAGACAGGTCAGAGGAGGCCTAGTGGAAGGAGGGACCGCAGATGCGCCACTGTTTCACCCATACACAATTAGTAGGCCTAATGCAGCGTAGTTTCCAACAGCTACTAAACGAGAGCCGGAAGATCGAAGCTCAGGAAAGGCAACCTGGGGAACACCTTGGAGTGTAACACAACCTCTCTCTACACCACGGAAGGGCTGATTCTTAGGAAGGAAGGCTGTTTTAAATAAGCATTGCGCGTCCGAGGGTGATTATATTCTTATTCGGTATCTACTCACCCTTGGACGCGCCATGCTTCTTGATTTGTAATTAATGTTTATTTGCAATGTGCTTTTGACTTACTCAATTAATTTTTTAATTATTGATTTTATTAAATTAATAGTTTAACATCTTATTGGAAATAATTTAAAGGAGACGCGACAGGACAACACTCGGTGGATGCCATATCTGTGTTAACAACTCCAAAAAACTTTCAGTTAACTTCTTGCAGGAGAAAGAAATTGTAGCTGTTGGACCTTTGTAGTACAGTTCCAGATATTTGTTGTGTGTTTGTTTTGATTGTTAAAATGTCTGCATTTGAGATCTCAACACGATCTTATTTTTTATAATCAAATTAATTTTTAAAATATTTTATTAGGTTGGTTCAAGGGGTACACGGGCAGCAATAGACAGGTCAGTGGAGGCCTAGTGGAAGGAGTGACGGCAGACAGGCATCAAAGGCCTAACATTGGGCTGGCTGTAGGCAAGTTAAAATTGGTTCCAGGGGAACACGGCCATCAGTGGCCTGGTCAGTGTAGTTGTAGTTGAAAGAACGGGACGCAGACAGGCTTCGAAGGCCTAACATAATAACATAGGGCTGGCTGTAGGCAAGTTAAAATTGGTTCCAGGGGAACACGGCCATCAGTGGCCTGGTCAGTGTAGTTGTAGTTGAAAGAACGGGACGCAGACAGGCTTCGAAGGCCTAACATAACAAACTTGGGCTGGCTGTAGGCACTTTTAAATTTGTTCCAGGGGTACATGGGCAGCAGTGTATGGTCAGTGGAAGTCTAGTGGAAGGAGTGACCGCAGACAGGCTTCCAAGGCCTAACATAACAAACTTGGGCTGGCTGTAGGCACTTTTAAATTGGTTCCAGGGGTACATGGGCAGCAGTGGTCTGGTCAGTGGAAGTCTAGGGGAAGGAGTGACCGCAGACAGGCTTCCAAGGCCTAACATAACAAACTTGGGCTGGCTGTAGGCACTTTTAAATTGGTTCCAGGGGTACACGGGCAGCAGTGGTCTGGTCAGTGGAAGTCTAGTGGAAGGAGTGACCGCAGACAGGCTTCCAAGGCCTAACATAATAAATTAGGGCTGTGGGCACTTTTAAATTGGTTCCAGGGGTACACGGGCAGCAGTGGTCTGGTCAGTGGAAGTCTAGTGGAAGGAGTGACCGCAGACAGGCTTCCAAGGCCTAACATAACAAACTTGGGCTGGCTGTAGGCACTTTTAAATTGGTTCCAGGGGTACACGGGCAGCAGTGGTCTGGTCAGTGGAAGTCTAGTGGAAGGAGTGACCGCAGACAGGCTTCCAAGGCCTAACATAACAAACTTGGGCTGGCTGTAGGCACTTTTAAATTGGTTCCAGGGGTACACGGGCAGCAGTGGTCTGGTCAGTGGAAGTCTAGTGGAAGGAGTGACCGCAGACAGGCTTCCAAGGCCTAACATAACAAACTTGGGCTGGCTGTAGGCACTTTTAAATTGGTTCCAGGGGTACATGGGCAGCAGTGGTCTGGTCAGTGGAAGTCTAGTGGAAGGAGTGACCGCAGACAGGCTTCCAAGGCCTAACATAACAAACTTGTGCTGGCTGTAGGCACTTTTAAATTGGTTCCAGGGGTACATGGGCAGCAGTGGTCTGGTCAGTGGAAGTCTAGTGGAAGGAGTGACCGCAGACAGGCTTCCAAGGCCTAACATAACAAACTTGGGCTGGCTGTAGGCACTTTTAAATTGGTTCCAGGGGTACACGGGCAGCAGTGGTCTGGTCAGTGGAAGTCTAGTGGAAGGAGTGACCGCAGACAGGCTTCCAAGGCCTAACATAACAAAATTGGGCTGACTGTAGGCACTTTTAAATTGGTTCCAGGGTAACACGGCCAGCAGTGGCCTGGTCAGTGTAGTAGTTGTAGAAAGAAGGGACCGCAGACAGGCTTCGAAGGCCTAACATAACAAAAATGTCAAAACAATGGTATTGTCAGTGCCAGGCATTGAAGGATGTCAGCGCCTAGACTACACATTGGTGAAGCTGTGAGAGATAATTTTGCTAGTGGTAGAGCACTGTTTGAGCTGGGGGGGGGGGAACTGTCTTGTGGCCGGCGGTACAGGCACAGGGCCCCTCATATTACAACGGTGTGTCTGACGTTGGGTGCGCACCACCACCGCCAGAGACACTTTATTGTACTATGAGGGACCCAGTGGCAGTGCCGTCGACCAAAAGCGGCCACACCCACCTCTTCAGACAAACCGCACTCTCAAAGGTCCAAGCGCAAAGTGTCGATAGCACGGCCCCATGTGGGGAGTTTGGCCATTTCGTGAGGTGGAAACATGTCGTATGCTGGACAATCAGGTGAAGAAAATTACGAGATTGGAAAAGTCATTCAGAATAGTCCACAGGCAAGACCTTTTCATAGGAAAGCTAGGTGGCAGCCGGGCAGGGTGGGGCAAAAGATTTTGAAATCCAGTTGTGGTTCATTTTAATGAAGGTTAGATCATCTACATTTTGGGTAGCCAGACGAGTCCTTTTTTCGGTTAGTATTGAACCTGCAGCACTGAATACTCTTTCTGATAGGACACTAGCTGCCGGGCAAGCAAGCTCCTGCAATGCATATTCTGCCAATTCTGGCCAGGTGTCTAATTTGGATGCCCAGTAATCAAATGGGAATGACGGTTGAGGGAGAACGTCGATAAGGGATGAAAAATAGTTTGTAACCATACTGGACAAATGTTGTCTCCTGTCACTTTGAATTGATGCTGCAGTACCTGTCCTGTCTGCGGTCATAGAAAAATCACTCCACAACCTGGTCAGAAAACCCCTCTGGCCAACGCCACTTCTGATTTCTGCCCCTCTAACACCTCTGGTCTGCTGGCCCCTGGAGCTCGTGTGAGAACGATCACGGGCGCTGTGTGCAGGGAATGCCAGAAGCAAACGGTCAACAAGAGTTGATTGTTTTGTTGCTAATATTAGTTCCAAGTTCTCATGTGGCATAATATTTTGCAATTTGCCTTTATAGCGAGGATCAAGGAGGCAGGCCAACCAGTAATCGTCATCGTTCATCATTTTTGTAATGCGTGTGTCCCTTTTGAGGATACGCAAGGCATAATCCGCCATGTGGGCCAAAGTTCCCGTTGTCAAATCTGCGGTTGTGCTTGGTTGAGGGGCAGTTGCAGGCAAATCTACGTCACTTGTGTCCCTCAAAAAACCAGAACCCGGCCTTGCCACGCCACCAATTTCCCGTGCCCCCGGGAAAGCTTCCTCATTAAAAATATACTCATCCCCATCATCCTCCTCATCCTCCACCTCCTCTTCGCCCGGTACCTCGTCATGTACACTGCCCTGACCAGACAATCGCTGACTGTCATCAAGGCTTTCCTCTTCCTCTGGTGCAGACGCCTGATCCTTTATGTGCGTCAAACTTTGCATCAGCAGACGCATTAGGGGGATGCTCATGCTTATTATGGCGTTGTCTGCACTAACCAGCCGTGTGCATTCCTCAAAACACTGAAGGACTTGACACATGTCTTGAATCTTCGACCACTGCACACCTGACAACTCCATGTCTGCCATCCTACTGCCTGCCCGTGTATGTGTATCCTCCCACAAAAACATAACAGCCCGCCTCTGTTCGCACAGTCTCTGAAGCATGTGCAGTGTTGAGTTCCACCTTGTTGCAACGTCTATGATTAGGCGATGCTGGGGAAGGTTCAAAGAACGCTGATAGGTCTGCATACGGCTGGAGTGTACAGGCGAACGGCGGATATGTGCGCAAAGTCCACGCACTTTGAGGAGCAGGTCGGATAACCCCGGATAACTTTTCAGGAAGCACTGCACCACCAGGTTTAAGGTGTGAGCCAGGCAAGGAATGTGTTTCAGTTGGGAAAGGGAGATGGCAGCCATGAAATTCCTTCCGTTATCACTCACTACCTTGCCTGCCTCAAGATCTACAGTGCCCAGCCACGACTGCGTTTCTTGCTGCAAGAACTCGGACAGAACTTCCGCGGTGTGTCTATTGTCGCCCAAACACTTCATAGCCAATACAGCCTGCTGACGTATGCCAGTAGCTGCCCCATAATGGGAGACCTGGTGTGCAACTGTGGCAGGTGCGGATGGAGTGTTTGTGCGACTGCGGTCTGTGGACGAGCTCTTGCTTCTGCAGGAGGACGAGGAGGAGGAGGAGGGGGTGCGAACGGCTACAGACAACTGTTTACTAGACCGTGGGCTAGGCAGAACTGTCCCAAACTTGCTGTCCCCTGTGGACCCTGAATCCACCACATTTACCCAGTGTGCCGTGATGGACACGTAACGTCCCTGGCCATGCCTACTGGTCCATGCATCTGTTGTCAGGTGCACCTTTGTGCTCACAGATTGCCTGAGTGCATGGACGATGCGCTCTTTAACATGCTGGTGGAGGGCTGGGATGGCTTTTCTGGAAAAAAAGTGTCGACTGGGTAGCTCGTAGCGTGGTACAGCGTAGTCCATCAGGTCTTTGAAAGCTTCGCTTTCAACTAACCGGTAGGGCATCATCTCTAACGAGATTAGTCTAGCTATGTGGGCGTTCAAACCCTGTGTACGCGGATGCGAGGCTAAGTATTTCCTTTTTCTAACCATAGTCTCATGTAGGGTGAGCTGGACTGGAGAGCTGGAGATCGTGGAACTAGCGGGGGTGCCGGTGGACATGGCAGACTGAAAGACGGTGGGAGATGGTATTGTTGCCGCCGGTGCCCTAGATGCAGTGTTTCCTACTACGAAACTGGTGATTCCCTGACCCTGACTGCTTTGGCCTGGCAAAGATACCTGCACAGATACAGCAGGTGGTGCGCTAAATGGTGGTCCTACACTGCCGGAAGGGATGTTGCGTTGATGACTAGCTTCATTGGCCGAGGGTGCAACAACCTTAAGGGACGTTTGGTAGTTAGTCCAAGCTTTCAAATGCATGGTGGTTAAATGTCTATGCATGCAACTAGTATTGAGACTTTTCAGATTCTGACCTCTGCTTAAGGAAGTAGAACATTTTTGACAGATGACTTTGCGCTGATCAATTGGATGTTGTTTAAAAAAATGCCAGACTGCACTCTTTCTAGCATCGGATACCTTTTCAGGCATTGCAGACTGAGCTTTAACCGGATGGCCACGCTGTCCTCCACCAGGTTTTGGCTTTGCCACGCGTTTTGGGCAAGATACGGGCCCGGCAGATGGAACCTGTGGCGATGTTGATGCCTGCTGCGGCCCCTCCTCCTCCTCTGCTTCAGAACTGCTGCCGCCTGCACCCTGTTCCCCCAATGGCTGCCAATCGGGGTCAAGAACTGGGTCATCTAATAACTCTTCTTGTACCTCCTGCGCAACTTCGTCTGTGTCACCGTGTCGTTCGGTGGTATAGCGTTCGTGATGGGGCAACATAGTCTCATCAGGGTCTGATTCTTGATCACCACCCTGCGAGGGCAATGTTGTGGTCTGAGTCAAAGGACCAGCATAGTAGTCTGGCTGTGGCTGTGCGTCAGTGCACTCCATGTCAGATTCAATTTGTAATGGGCATGGACTGTTAACTGCTTCACTTTCTAAGCCAGGGACGGTATGTGTAAAGAGCTCCATGGAGTAACCCGTTGTGTCGCCTGCTGCATTCTTCTCTGTTGTTGTTTTTGCTGAAGAGGACAAGGAAGTGACTTGTCCCTGACCGTGAACATCCACTAACGACGCGCTGCTTTTACTTTTACCAGTTTCACGAGAGGAGGCAAAAGAGCTAGAGGCTGAGTCAGCAAGATAAGCCAAAACTTGCTCTTGCTGCTCCGGCTTTAAAAGCGGTTTTCCTAATCCCAGAAAAGGGAGCGTTCGAGGCCTTGTGTAGCCGGACGACGAACCTGGCTCCACAGCTCCAGACTTAGGTGCAATATTTTTTTCCCCACGACCACCTGATGCTCCACCACTACCACTACCCTCATTACCAGCTGACAATGAACGCCCCCGGCCACGACCTCTTCCACTAGACTTCCTCATTGTTTTAAAAACGTAACCAAACTAACGTTATTTGTTGCAGTCACACAACTTACACGGTGAGCTATAACTTCAGTATGATTTAGCTACCCCTTTACAGGTTGGTGAGACCACAGCGAAAATCAGGGCCAATGTTACACACTCTTTTTTTGGTGGCTGCAAATTAGAGAGATGCCCCACACGCAGGACTGTCACTGAAGCACAAATGTTAATATTAATGTCACACTATTATTTTTTTTTTATTTTTATTTTTTTCAGGAACACTTTAGAAACCGCAAAAAAAAAAAAAAATAGATTTTTGCAGGGAGAATTTAGAAAACAAATGTAACAAACTATATGCTTTCTATGGGCCACTGAGTGAGAGATGACGCACACAGGAATCAGGAGTGGCACACAAGCCCAGAGGCCAATATTTTTCTACCAATGATTGATGGAGTTATTTTCTCTGGTAGATTTTTGAACCCAAATCAAGGAAAAAAAATATAGGCTTTCTATGGACCACAATTGGAGAGAGAGAGAGAGAGAGAGAGAGAGAGAGAGAGAGATGGCACACCCAGGAGTCAAGACTGGCACACAAGCAGAAAGGCCAATATTAATCTCCCAATTTTTTTTTGGGTTTGTTTTTTTTTTTTTTTTTTCAGGGAGACTTTAGAAAAAAAAATAATAAAAAAAATATGATTTTATCAGGAAGAATTTAGAAACCAAATAAAATAAAATGATTTTTTCAGGGAGAATTTATAAAACAAATAAAAACAAAAATAGGCGTTCTATGGCCCACTGACTGAGAGATGACGCACACAGGAGTCAGGAGTGGCACACAAGCCCAGAGGCCAATATTTTTCTACCAATGATTGATGTAGTTATTTTCTCTGGTAGATTTTTGAACCCAAATCAAGGAAAAAAAATATAGGCTTTCTATGGACCACAATTGGAGAGAGAGAGAGAGAGAGAGAGAGAGAGAGAGAGAGACAGATGGCACACCCAGGAGTCAAGACTGGCACACAAGCAGAAAGGCCAATATTAATCTCCCACTGTTTTTTTTGGTTGTTTTTTTTTTTTTTTTTTCAGGGAGACTTTAGAAAAAAAAATAATAAAAAAAATATGATTTTATCAGGAAGAATTTAGAAACCAAATAAAATAAAATGATTTTTTCAGGGAGAATTTATAAAACAAATAAAAACAAAAATAGGCGTTCTATGGCCCACTGACTGAGAGATGACGCACACAGGAGTCAGGAGTGGCACACAAGCCCAGAGGCCAATATTTTTCTACCAATGATTGATGTAGTTATTTTCTCTGGTAGATTTTTGAACCCAAATCAAGGAAAAAAAATATAGGCTTTCTATGGACCACAATTGGATAGAGAGAGAGAGAGAGAGAGAGAGAGAGAGACAGATGGCACACCCAGGAGTCAAGACTGGCACACAAGCAGAAAGGCCAATATTAATCTCCCACTGTTTTTTTTGGTTGTTTTTTTTTTTTTTTTTTCAGGGAGACTTTAGAAAAAAAAATAATAAAAAAAATATGATTTTATCAGGAAGAATTTAGAAACCAAATAAAATAAAATGATTTTTTCAGGGAGAATTTATAAAACAAATAAAAACAAAAATAGGCGTTCTATGGCCCACTGACTGAGAGATGATGCACACAGGAGTCAGGAGTGGCACACAAGCCCAGAGGCCAATATTTTTCTACCAATGATTGATGTAGTTATTTTCTCTGGTAAATTTTTGAACCCAAATCAAGGAAAAAAAATATAGGCTTTCTATGGACCACAATTGGGGAGAGAGAGAGAGAGAGAGAGAGAGAGAGAGAGAGACAGATGGCACACCCAGGAGTCAAGACTGGCACACAAGCAGAAAGGCCAATATTAATCTCCCACTGTTTTTTTTGGTTGTTTTTTTTTTTTTTTTTTCAGGGAGACTTTAGAAAAAAAAATAATAAAAAAAATATGATTTTATCAGGAAGAATTTAGAAACCAAATAAAATAAAATGATTTTTTCAGGGAGAATTTAGAAAACAAATAAAACCAAAAATAGGCGTTCTATGGCCCACTGACTGAGAGAGAGAGAGAGATGGAACGCTTAGTACTGGCACACAAGCCCAAAGGGCAATATTAATCTCCCTTTTTTTTTCAGGGAGAATTTCTAAAACCCCAAAAAAAAAAAAAATAGGCTTTCTATGGCCCACTATTTGTGAGAGAGATGGGACGCTCAGGACTGGCACAGATGGCACGCTCAGGACTGGCACAGAAGCCCAGAGGCCAATATTAATCTCCCTTTTTTTCTGGGAGAATTTATAAAACCAAAAAAATATTTAAATAGGCTTTCTATGGCCCACTATTTGTGAGAGAGATGGCACGCTCAGGACTGGCACAGATGGCACGCTCACAACTGGCACACAAGCCCAGAGGCCAATATTAATCTCCCTTTTTTCAGGGAAAATTTATAAAACCAAAAAAAAAATTAAACAGGCTTTCTATGGCCCACTATTTGTGAGAGAGATGGCACGCTCAGGGCTGGCACAGATGGCACGCTCAGGACTGGCACACAAGCCCAGAGGCCAATATTAATCTCCCTTTTTTTCAGGGAGAATTTATAAAACCCAAAAAAAAATAAAATAGGCTTTCTATGGCCCACTATTTGTGAGAGAGATGGCACACTCAGGACTGGCACACAAGCCCAAAGGCCAATATTAATCTCCCACTGTATTTTTATCAGGGAGAATTTATACACCCCACAAAAAAAAATACAGAAAAATGAAAAGGCTTTCTATGGCCCACTATGTGAGAGAGATGGCACACACAGGGATGGCACTCTAGCAGAAATGCCAAATTGCCAATCTTAATCTCCCACCAAAAAAAAAAAAAAAAAAAAACAGGGAATGTCCTACAATTACTATCTCCCTGCCTGCAGTAATCTCAGCCAGGTATGGCAGGCAGCTACTATCTCCCTGCCTGCAGTAATCTCAGCCAGGTATGGCAGGCAGCAATAAGGAGTGGACTGATGCACAAATGAAATAAAAAGTGTGGACAAACAAAAAAGATAGCTGTGCAGAAAGGAAGGAACAAGAGGATTTGTGCTTTGAAAAAAGCAGTTGGTTTGCACAGCGGCGTACACACAGCAATGCAGCTATCAGGGAGCCTTCTAGGGCAGCCCAATGAGCTACAGCGCTGAGGGGAAAAAAAAAAAAAAAAAAACTTCCACTGTCCCTGCACACCGAGGGTGGTGTTGGACAGTGCAAATCGCTGCAGCACAAGCGGTTTTGTGGTTAATGGACCCTGCCTAACGCTATCCCTGCTTCTGACAAAGCGGCAGCAACCTCTCCCTAAGCTCAGATCAGCAGCAGTAAGATGGCGGTCGGCGGGAACGCCTCTTTATAGCCCCTGTGACGTCGCAGACAGCAAGCCAATCACTGCAATGCCCTTCTCTAAGATGGTGGGGACCAGGACCTATGTCATCACGCTGCCCACACTCTGCGTTTACCTTCATTGGCTGAGAAATGGCGCTTTTCGCGTCATTGAAACGCGACTTTGGCGCGAAAGTCGCGTACCGCATGGCCGACCCCGCACAGGGGTCGGATCGGGTTTCATGAAACCCCGACTTAGCCAAAAGTCGGCGACTTTTGAAAATGTTCGACCCGTTTCGCTCAACCCTATCCATTATTATTGAAGGAGAAAATATAAAAGAGTGGGTTACTCCATATAACAGCATACATATGAAAGCAAAGTATTCATTAAACCACTCACAAACAAAGATAAATGAATTAAATTTTATTGAACATACTTAAAAACATAGAAAATACAACAGTAGCACCTACAGTATATGAGAAATCCAAAGAGAATGGATCAAGTAAGGAATAGGTGGTGGTCAGTCAGGGCTGAGTTATTGTTGCTTACATATACTGTGCATACAAATAGCCACCATGCATTAATATGCACATTTGGTTTTCAGTTGACCTAATTTAATTAAATGGTCACTGTTGCTTTAACAAACTTTGCAAAATCAATAGTACAAACAAATACCGGCTAATCCATATAAGAAGAGCAGGTAAAGTTATTGCTTACTCATAGTGCAGTGATAAGACCATCAAGACCACCACCGATGCCAAAACGCGTGTTTCGCACAAGGGGAGCGTCTCAAAAGCTCTCTCCTGCCACCCATATATATCAGAGGTTACTCACATGGGGGGCCAATCATAGCAGCTCATGCGAAAACCTTCCCCAGATCCCAGCTCCATCCTGTTTCGGCACTCATCTCCGACTGCCGGTATTTTAGAGAGGCCTTTGCAGATGTGAAGTCAGTATAAGGCAGCCATGTTCATCAAGTCATTATAATGTACACCATAACGACATCTAGTGGCCGATAAGAGAAATTAGATGAAGTGCAAGAAGTGAAGGAGAAGATGAACCTATACCAAACACTGATGATCTGTGCAATACATCTTAAAAATAAGAGAAATTAGTGAAATAGATATTGTACCAACATCAAATTGATAGAACTGAAATTAATCTGTGCAGTACTTCATAACAAATTAAATGAAAAAAAGAAGAAAATGGTAATATGAATTGTACACTAGCACCAAATTTGACACAGTCCCATTTACATGTCCTCAACGGTGGTACAGACAATGTGAACATGCTGTGCAATTATTACTGTGCAGTAAAAACCAAGTGATATGAAGTGCAATGTTCCAGAATACATAACAAGGAAACCGCTCCGATATTGGTTATGGCTAGACAAAGATGGAGAGAGAATGGGAAAAAGAAAGGACGAGCGAGAGAAAAAGAGGATGAAAGGTTGAAGGAAAGATAATGTCCTGGATATCGCTGCTACATGGCGTCGAGCGTGATATATCATCACAGAAACTGAAAATGTGGTACATCACTACAATTCCCACCTCCACATCCATTGATGGATCTTTCTCCCCACTCTATAGCACTCCTCTCCAACCCACAAACTCATCCCTTCTCCGTTTTCTTGCACCTCTTAATGAAATGTTGTTTTTCTTCCCTTTACATAGAAAGGAATTGTGGTGATGTACTACATTTTGAACTTGGAATCTACAATGATAAAGAGAGCAGGATAGAGCATATGACACACTTTGATAAAGCATCAATGCGAAACGTGCGTCGTGGTATCTGTGGTGGTCTTGATGGTCTTGTGACTGCACTATGAGTAAGCAAAAACTTTACCTGCTTTGCTTATATGGATTATCCTGTTTAAACTGGGTCAATTGGAGACCACATTCACATATTAATGCAATGAAGACATTTTTAAGAACAGTATATGCAAGCAACATTAACTCAGACCTGACATACTATCACCTTTTCTTTACTTTATCCATCATTTTTGGATTATTATTATCATTATTTATTGTTATAGCGCCATTTATTCCATGGCGCTTTACATGTGAGGAGGGGTATACATAATAAAAACAAGTACAATAATCTTAATCAATACAAGTCATAACTGGTACAGGAGGAGTGAGGACCCTGCCCGCAAAGGATCACAATCTACAAGGGATGGGTGAGGATACAGTAGGTGAGGGTAGAGCTGGTCATGCAGCGGTTTGGTCGATCGGTGGTTACTGCAGGTTATAGGCTTGCCGGAAGAGGTAGGTCTTCAGGTTCTTTTTGAAGGTTTTGATGGTAGGTGAAAGTCTGATGTGTTGGGGTAGAGAGTTCCAGAGTAGAGGTGATACGCGAGAGAATGGATACCCATATGAGTACTACTATTATATTTTTTATGTTTTTAAGTGTGTTCAATAAAATTGTATTCATTTTATCTCTGTTTGTGAGTGGTTTAATGAATACTTTGTATTCATACATATGATGTTATAACTCTTTTGATCTAACATTTGCTTTGAAAAACAATTCTCTTTCCAAGTACGAGGTCAGATGGTGTTCGTGGAATTCATCTTCTCCTTCGAATGTGGATTACCTTGTGTATGATATACTATGATTGCTAGCTAGTTTATACATACTGCTTGAGACATACATATTCTAAATTTCTAAATTTTTATCCTCTTTTTAACATTGTTTCTCTCCCCTTCCTTCTACCCTTCCTTCCTCTCTTTTCCACCTTGCTTTCCTCTCTTCTTTTACCCTTCTCCTAATCCTAGTTTGTATTATTTAAGTTTTTCCTTTCCCTTAGATAATTTGGGTCAACATGTTATATTGATATTTTATTCTTGAATTGTTTATTGTATATTTTACATATATCTCCCAACTTTGCGTGTAAAAATTCCCATTAATAAAAATCGCTTTAAAATAAAAGAGACTTAGGTTTTTAAAAGAAATTTTTTTTTCTGAATGTGTAGTCCAATGGTTAAAAAAAATGCTATTAGATTAGCTCTTCTGAGATGATTTGTGGTTGTACATTATAACCTTTTTTACCCTTTCCCATTCCTTGGGTGAACTTGATGGATATTTTGTCATTTTTCAGCGATATTAAGTATGTACAGGTGCTTCTCACAAAATTAGAATATCATCAAAAAGTTTATTTATTTCAGTTCTTCAATATAAAAAGTGAAACTTATAAATTATATGGAGTCATTACAAACAGAGTAATCTATGTCACGTGTTTATTTCTGTTAATGTTGATGATTATGGTTTACAGATAATGAAAACCAAAAAGTCATTTTCTCAGTAAATTAGAATACTTTATAAAATCCAAAATGTTGGCCTACTAAAATGTATGTTCAGTAAATGCACTCAATACTTGGCCGGGGCTCCTTTTGCATTAATTAAATTACTCCATCAATGCGGCTTAGCATGGAGGCGATCAGCCTGTGGTACTGCTGAGGTGTTATGGAAGCCCAGGTTGCTATGATAGAAACCTTCAGTTTGTCTACATCGTTGGGTCTGGTGTCTCCCATCTTCTTCTTGACAATACCCAATAGATTCTTCATGGGGTTAAGGTCAGGTGAGTGTGCTAGCCAGTCAAGCACAGTGATACTGTTGTTTCTTAAACCAGGTATTGGTAGTTTGGGCAATGTGTTAGGTGCTAATTCCTGCTGGAGAATGAAATTTCCATCTAGAAATTGTTTGTTGGAAGACAGAAGCATGAAGTGCTCTAAGATTTCTTGATAGACGGCTGAACTGACTTTGGTCTTGATAAAACACAGTGGACTTACACCAGCAGATGGCATGGCTTCAAAAACCATCACTGATTATGGAAACTTCACACTAGACCTCAAGCAGATTGGATTGTGGCCTCTCCACTCTTCCTCTAGACTCTGTGACCTTGATTTCCAAATGAAATGCAAATTTTACTTTGATCTCAAAGCATCACCTTAGACCACTCAGTAACAGTCCAGTACTTTTTCTCCTTGGCCCATTTAAGATGCTTCTGGAATTGTCTATTGGTTATAAGTTGCTTGACACAAGGAAAGGAATGTGACACTTCTTGCCCATGTCCTGGACACGCCTGTGTGTGGTGGCTCTTGAAGCAATGACTTCCACAGCAGTCTACTTCATGTCAATCTCCCCCAAATTTTTGAATGGCCTTTTCTTAACAATTCTTTCAAGGCTGCTGTTATCCTAGTTGCTTGTGCACCTTTTTCTACCGCACTTTTTCCTTTCACTCAACTTTCTACTATTATGCTTGGATACAGCACTCTGTGAACAGCCAGCTTTTTTAGCAATGACCTTTTGTGGCTTACCCTCCTTGTGGACTGTGACAATGACTGCCTTCTGGACACCCGTCAAGTCAGCAGTCTTCCCCATGATTGTGGAGCCTACTGAAACAGGCTAAGGGACCTTTTTAAATTATTTCAATGCCTTTGCAGGTGATTTTTGTTAATTATTCTAGTTTACTGAGATAATGACTTTTGAATTTTCATTGGCTGTAAGTCTAATCATCAACATTAACAGAAATAAACACTTCGCTCTGTTTGTAATGACTCTATGTAATATATGGGTTTAACTTTTTCTATTGAAGAACTGAAATAAATTAACTTTTTGATGTATTCTAGCTTTGTGAGAAGCACCTGTAACTATAAATGTATCTATTAATTAATGACTATTATTATAATGAAATAAACCATGTCGAAAGAGCTGTTCAAATTATTTATATAAAAAATGTGTATCCCACTTTTGCATAGTGTTACTGATATTGCAAGTGAAGACACGGACAAGATAATATAAAGTATTTAAAGTAAACAATTTCGCTTAATGTTTAGCTTGTTCTGGGCACATAACACAGAGCCTATTCTGTAGATGCAGCTCAACTACACAAGACACATTTAGTGCAGCCATAGAATCAGAATTACGCCTGAGACAATTCTGTGAAGGGAATCTCATCTCATCAGGAATTACAACATCCATATAAACCTCAAAGTAAAGTTAATTTGTAGTGTTAACTGTAATAAAAAGTGCTAATAAGATAGACTACTGAAGTAGCAATTTAATGATTCCTGGAGAACTTTCAGTAGTTAATCAGAAGATACTAAAGAGATTTCAGATTGTTTATTTGTTTATGGAAAAGAAAAGTTTAACATGTTAGGAAAGTGATACGTTCCAATTGCATGTATTGTTTTAACACCCACTAGAACGTATCATGCTAATTACTTGTTAATATGCCACAGAAATGAGATGATAATGATAGTTTGCAGCACAGCTTGTGGGAGGAGTGAGATACTTATGATACAGCAGGTTTTAATTTTTCCAAAAATACACAGAAGAACCTTTATGCCTCATAATATATAGGTCACACGATCAGAATTTTATTCAATCTTCAAATTACAGTTCAGCAGTTGCTGTCATTTCCATAAAATTAATCAATTAATAATGCAATCAAATGTAAGTAAATGTGTAATATATTTTATACAAATATGTTTCTTCCTTCATGATTTAACTCAGGGATTGCCAGCTCACTTAGGGATCAGATTACAGCTGCCTTTTCAAGACGATAGAGAGGACAAAAGACTGGGTAAGTGGGTGAAGCTGAGTGAGATTGTGTCAGGTAGCTGGGAAGGGGTGGAATGTTGACTTCAAGAGTAGGGCTGGTGTGGGGACCTTCCTTGTTCGTGTACTCTATTCCAGGGAACCAGCCATAGGGTTGTGTGCAGTTGGGAAGTGGGTCGCTGTCACGCCCAGCACTGATGCTATTTAGGAGTCAGCTATTGTCAAGAAACATGGGAAGCTATGTCCACTGGTTCATGTATGTGTTGGGAGGTTCTTTTGGTTCTGCCATCCTCATCCCTTCCTCTGTCTGGGCAGAGGGTGAAGAATGGGTGCTACCTCAACCGTGCCAGACGATCCATGAGAGGGATATTTAAACCCATCATATCCTCTTGCTCACCATTGAATATTCTATTGCACTTCATTGTTATGGATGTCCCCTGAGGAAGGTTTCTTAACCGAAACGCGCGTCGGGGTCAGCTGTGGACGGCGTGATGACTGGCGTGTACACTTTGGTATGTTTCCTACTACCTTTTTCATGCTATACTGTTTTCTGTCACCGGGATAGTTAACTATAGGTACACATCTGTTAATGGCTGTGCGTGCACTAGCCGTGATATGTCTACCTTTGATGGAACTCTTTATTTATACATTTGATGTATGTTCTGTCCACTGCTTTCATTTGGCACGTTTTGTGTCGCATTATTGCATGTTCCCCCATGTTTCCCCTGAACCTGTTCAATAATTTTATGATAATAAAGCATTTTTGATACTTTGGATACAAAAAACTGTTGTTGGTGCTTTTGTTTTTTTCTTAGTGAGTTTTGCAGTTGGTCCTGTAACTGTCCATATGAATAGTGGGGATTACTTTTCGGTTCTAATGTTGGGCCTTTCTCCTTGTTATTTATTCCCCGTATGAATATAATGTCATTTTTTGCATATCTATTATTGTTATGGTTGGTAGCTCTTTGCTAAGTGATTCTTTGGTTTGTCTCTGACTCCCGTGTTAGGTGCCCTCTGGTTCCTATGTCCCTGTTTATGCTCCCTGTCAAAAATGAAGTCTAGCACTCAACTTAAGTATCCAATAGTGCATTTATTTGTAGCACTCGAAACGTTTCAGTCCTTGTGGACTTTCATCAGTCACTACAGTGATAAAGTAACAAAAAAACAAAAAAACAAATAACCATATATCCAACGTTGAATACAAGAGATTACATAATAAAGAAAGTATATACATAAGGCAAAACCAAAGAACAGGCCAATATACATAGTCACTTCATAACACAATATGTAGCAGAGACATATAAGCAAACAAACCCGCTCAGTTCAGGTGTATGGTGAAGCAGCAGATATGATGGTGGGTACTACAACAAGTGATGCTTCACGTACCGTGCTAATCATAGCAGATGTAGTGGAGCTCAATATGTGAAGTTTATACACGAATAGTGCATAATGAGATATAGGAGAGAACCAGGATTACATGGTTGTAGAGCCAGAAAAAGGCGTAGGGGCCACAAAGGTATACTCACAAAGGAAGCTTAAAAGAGGGGGAGCCACCACACTGTACCGCAGTGTATGGGAATGTCCGATATGGCTATAAGAAAGTAACAGCAGGGAAATACCACAATAGAAGGTTTGGGAACCTAGTCGTTAGCACCTCTTGGCAGTTGTGCATACGGTGTTTATACTATGTTTATGCTCCCTGACCTTTCAAGTGGTATTATGTAAATTAAAAATAAGACAACAACATGGTAGTCATAGTCTTGTGATCAATGATCACATTGAGACATAGAAGGTGTTGCTGTTTCTTGTTTTACTCTCTTACTAGATTCACAGCTACACTTAGTTGTATTATGTCTTGCATTATGTCTTTAGAAGTAAATATAATTTATATAAATTGGGTGAACTATAGCCTATGTAACATTGTAGCTCAATGTTTCCTGACAGACTTTGTCAAAAGGACCGATGGCCTAGTAGAATATCCTGGTGACCCCCCACTAGAGCCACAGTTACAGGAAGAACTAATGTAGGACTTCCAGGAACAGGTTTACCACCCTTGGAGGCAGAACAAAAGTTGAATTATTGAGAGACTTTTCTGTTATACTAATTGTATGCTAAAATGAATTGTATGTTTACTGTGGTATGGTTTACTGCTGTTTACAATGTTCCATATTAATAACCGTTTCCTAACAACTGTGAATTCTTGCTATATTAGAAAGAAAGAAATCTTTACTTGGCTGTTTCCACCTTGTTCCTCCTGTGCATTGCATTTGGTCTCCTTCTTTACACTTGTATATGTAAAGAGTATCTGTAGGAGATCTTAACAGAGGATGGGCAATGTAATGGGCATCTGGCTTAAATGATGATCAATATAAACACTTTTACAGTTGCCCAACAGAAGAAGATGGGGGTGAGATAGCCCCATCTTGAGAGTGGGCAGGAGGAGCACTCACTGTAGGTCAACAAGGAAGTGAATTAGGGCATGTTTCTCTTGCTGGATTCCGCCACACTGCTGATTGGTGTAGGGTTGAGCGACCTTGACCTTTTTAGAGTCGAGCCGTGTTTCGCGAAACCCGACTATCTTAGAAGTCGAGTCGAGTGGAATCGGCCGATTATCGACCGAAACACGAAACCCAATGCAAGTCAATGGGGGAGCATAGTCGGCAGTGAGTGGAGGCCAGGAAAACACCTACACTGCCCATTTTAATGGCAAAAACATCCATTCTTGTTACAGAAGCTTGTCAATCGTAATTTACCTTATAATAATTGGAAGACATTTGAAATTGGGGGTCATTTGGCTAAAGTTGTGGGGGGTAGGGCTGGTTCAAGTAATTAGTGGGCCCAGTAAATCTGGACCACATCACGGCAGTGGAGCAGGGAGAGGTAAGTATTTCAACTTTGCAAGTGCTGTGATCCTGAGCAAGCAGGGGGGGCCCACTCGTTGGCATTGGCACTGGCACAGGGCCCCTCAAAGTACAGCGGTGTGTTTGCACGGCGGGGGCGCCTCCCACCGGCAGCAACACTTTTGCGTACTATGAGAGGCCCTGTGCCAGTGACGTCGCCAACTAGTATTCCTCCCCCCACCTGATGAAGGAACCTGCACTTTCATCTGCACCTTCCTCTTTGTCCCCGTGTAAGGTGGTATGGTATGCGGGAAGAGGAACCTGACTTTCAGCAGGGTCACAATCTTGTTGTGTAGCGTGCACGGGGAATGTTGCGTTATGGGTAGTGTTGAGCGATACCGTCCGATACTTGAAAGTATCGGTATCGTATAGTATCGGCCGATACCCGAAAAATATCGGATATCGCCGATACCGATATCCGATACCAATACAAGTCAATGGGACATCAAGTATCGGAAGGTATTCTCATGGTTCCCAGGGTCTGAAGGAGAGGAAACTCTCCTTCAGGCCCTGGGATCCATAGAAATGTGTAAAATAAAGAATTAAAATAAAAAATATTGATATGCTCACCTCTCCGGCGGCCCCTGGACATCACGCTGCTAACCGGGAGGCTTCTTTGTTTAAAATGCGCGCCTTTAGGACCTGCGAATGACGTCCCGGCTTCTGATTGGTTGCGTGCCGCCCATGTGACCGGCACGCGACCAATCAGAAGCCGCAACGTCATTCGCAGGTCCTCAATTCCTAGAATTAGGAGTTTTTGTGAATGAGAATGACGTCGTGGCTTCTGATTGGTCACGTGCCGGTCACATGGGCGGCACGCGACCAATCAGAAGCCGCGACGTCATTCTCATTCACTAAACTCCTAATTCTAGGAATTGAGGACCTGCGAATGACGTCACGGCTTCTGATTGGTCGCGTGGCGGTCACATGGGCGGCACGCGACCAATCAGAAGCCAGGACGTCATTCGCAGGTCCTAAAAGCGCGCATTTTAAACAAAGAAGCCTCCCGGTTAGCAGCATGATGTCCAGGGGCCGCCGGAGAGGTGAGCATATCAATATTTTTTATTTTAATTCTTTATTTTACACATTTCTATTGATCCGATACCGATACCCGATATCACAAAAATATCGGATCTCGGTATCGGAATTCCGATACCGCAAGTATCGGCCGATACCCAATACTTGCGGTATCGGAATGCTCAACACTAGTTATGGGTCAATGTACCAGCAGACTCATCTATCACTGGCTGGGCAATGGGCAGGATGAGGAGGAAACACAGATATAGGCCCAAAGAATAAAGTTGGCTAAATGCAGTTCACATTTGGTAACACAGGACTAACCAGGGGGCATTGCAGTGGAGGACAACTGGAATGAGAGGCTGACACAGAGAGTAGGCCCAAATCAGTAAGTAGTCGAAATGCAGTTCAAAATTGGCAACCGTAGTAAACAGGCGGCACAGCTTTGTTCAGTGGAGGAGAACAGCAAGGAGTGGCAGACACCGATAGTAGGCCCCAACCCAACTAGTAGGCCAAATGCAGTCTAACATTAACAACTACTTAACGAGAGCCTGAAAATGGAATTTCAGGACAGGAAACCAGGAGAACAGCAAGGAGCGGCAGACACTGTTAGTAGGCCCCAAACCAACTAGTACGCCAAATGCAGTTGTTCCATTTAACCACTATTTAACAAGAGCCAGAAGATAGAAGCTCAGGAAAGGCAACCTGGAAAACACCTTGGAGTGGAAGACACCGTCTCCACACCCCATACCCAATTTGTAGGCCTAATGCAGTATAGTTTCCAACAACTACTAAACGAGAGCATTAAGATTGAAGCAATGGAGAGGAAACCTGGGGAACACCTTGGAGTGGAACACACCGTCTCTCTACACCCCATACCCAATTTGTAGGCCTAATGCAGTATAGTTTCCAACAACTACTAAACGAGAGCATTAAGATTGAAGCAATGGAGAGGAAACCTGGGGAACACCTTGGAGTGGAACACACCGTCTCTCTACACCCCATACCCAATTTGTAGGCCTTATGCAGTGTAGTTTCCAACAACTACTAAACGAGAGCATTAAGATTGAAGCAATGGAGAGGAAACCTGGGGAACACCTTGGAGTGGAACACACCGTCTCTCTACACTCCATACCCAATTTGTAGCCCTAATGCAGTGTAGTTTCCAACAACTACTAAACGACAGTAGTCTGATCGAAGCAATGTGGATGAAACCTGGGGCACACCTTGGGGCGGCAGACACCGTTAGTAGGCCCTACCAAAGTTGTAGCCCCAATGCAGTTTTAAAATTCCTAGAGGCTGAAAACAAGACTATTGACGCTCAGCTTTTTTCAAAGGAACACAGCTGTATTGAGTGGCGCAGACAGACACAGGTAGTAGGCCTTAAACCAAAAATGTGGCTCACTGCAGCTTAAAAAAGGTTACAGGGGTACACAGGCAGCATAGCTCTGGGCAGTGGAGGACAATTTCAATAGTGGACCGCAGACAGACTTTGTACGCCTACTATTAAAAAGAGTATGCTCTATGCAATTAAAAATAGGTTCCAGGGGTACACGGGCAGCAGTGGTCTGGTCAGTGGAGGAGTAGTAGAAAGAACGGGCCGCAGACAGGCTTCGAAGACCTAACATAAAAAAATATTGGGCTGTAGGCACTTTAACATTGGTTCCAGGGGTACACGGGCAGCAGTAGACTGGTCAGTGTAGTAGTAGTTGAAAGAACGGGCCGCAGACAGGCTTCGAAGGCCTAACATTAAAAAATATTGGGCTGTAGGCACTTTTAAATAGGTTCCAGGGGTACACAGGCAGCAGTGGTCTGGTCAGTGTAGTAGTAGTAGAAAGAACGGGCCGCAGAAAGGCTTCGAAGGCCTAACATAAAAAAATATTGGGCTGTAGGCACTTTTAAATAGGTTCCAGGGGTACACAGGCAGCAGTGGTCTGGTCAGTGTAGGAGTAGTAGAAAAAACGGGCCACAGACAGGCTTCGAAGGCCTAACATAACAAAATATTGGGCTGTAGGTACTTTAACATTGGTTCCAGGGGTACACGGGCAGCAGTAGACTGGTCAGTGTAGTAGTAGTAGTAGAAAGAACGGGCCGCAGACAGGCTTCGAAGGCCTAACAAAAAAAAAATTGGGCTGTAGGCACTTTAACATTGGTTCCAGGGGTAGACGGGCAGCAGTAGACTGGTCAGTGTAGTAGTAGTAGAAAGAACGGGCCGCAGACAGGCTTCGAAGGCCTAACATAAAAAAATATTGGGCTGTAGGCACTTTAACATTGGTTCCAGGGGTACACGGGCAGCAGTACACAGGTCAGTGGAGGCCTAGTGGAAGGAAGGACCGCAGACAGGCTTCGAAGGCCTAACATAATAAAATTGGACAGGCTGTAGGCACTTTATAATTGGTTCCAGGAGTACACGGGCAGCAGTAGACAGGTCAGTGGAGGCCTAGTGGAAAGACGGACCGCAGACAGGCTTCGAAGGCCTAACATAAAAAAATTGGACAGGCTGTAGGCACTTTATAATTGGTTCCAGGAGTACACGGGCAGCAGTAGACAGGTCAGTGGAGGCCTAGTGGAAGGAGGGACCGCAGACAGGCTTCGAAGGCCTAATATAATAAAATTGGCCAGGCTGTAGGCACTTCATAATTGGTTCCAGGAGTACACGGGCAGCAGTAGACAGGTCAGTGGAGGCCTAGTGGAAGGAGGGACCGCAGACAGGCTTCGAAGGCCTAACATAATAAATTGGGCTGGCTGTAGGCAATTTAAAATTGGTTCCAGGGGTACACGGGCAGCAGTACACAGGTCAGTGGAGGCCTAGTGGAAGTAGGGACCGCAGACAGGCTTCGAAGGCCTAACATAATAAAATTGGACAGGCTGTAGGCACTTTATAATTGGTTACAGGAGTACACGGGCAGCAGTAGACAGGTCAGTGGAGGCCTAGTGGAAGGAGGGACCGCAGACAGGCTTCGAAGGCCTAACATAATAAAATTGGACAGGCTGTAGGCACTTTATAATTGGTTCCAGGGGTACACGGGCAGCAGTAGACAGGTCAGTGTAGTAGTAGTTGAAAGAACGGGCCGTAGACAGGCTTCGAAGGCCTAACATAATAAATTGGGCTGGCTGTAGGCAATTTAAAATTGGTTCCAGGGGTACACTGGCAGCAGTGGTCTGGTCAGCGGAGGCCGATTGTAATGAGTGTCTGCCAGTTAGTAGTCCAAAACAATAAATAAATGTGAATGTCTCGCATTAAAACAAAATGAAAACACTAAAGGGTGCAATCATTAGGTACAGGGGTGGGATCCTCTGCGTAGTTTCAGACCTACTAATTTAGCGCAAAGTATTTACTGTGGTAAATAGAGGACACTGCCCCTGACTATGTTAAGTACCATCATACATGTCAACACAATGGTATTGTCAGTGGCAGGAATGGAAGGATGTCAGCGCATAGACTAAACATTGGTGGAAGTGTGAGAGATAACTGTGGAAGTGGTAGAGCAATGTTTGACCTGGGGGTGGGTGAACTCTCTTGTGGCCGGCGGTAGAGGACCAGGGCCCCTCATGTTACAACAGTGTGTCTGACATTGGGTGCGCACCACCACCGCCAGAGACACTTTATTGTACTATGAGGGACCCAGTGGCAGTGCTGTCGACCAAAAGCGGGCACACCTACCTCTTCAGACAAACAGCACTCTCACGGGTGCTTGCGCCAAGTCGCGATACCACGGCCCCGTGTGGGGAGTTTGGCCATTTAGGGAGGTGTAAACATGTCGTATGCTGGAAAATCAGCTGCAGCAAATTAGACATTAGAAAAGTAATTCACAGTAGTCCACAGGCAAGAGCTTTTCATAGGAAAGCTAGGTGTCGGCCGGGCAAGGTGGGGCAAAAGAATTCGAAATCCAGTTGTGGTTCATTTTAATGAATGTTAGATCATCAACATTTTGGGTAGCCAAACGAGTCCTTTTTTCGGTTAATATTGAACCTGCAGCACTGAATACTCTTTCTGATAGGACACTAGCTGCCGGGCAAGCAAGCTCCTGCAATGCATATTCTGCAAATTCTGCCCAGGTGTCTAATTTTGATGCCCAGTAATCAAATGGGAATGACGGTTGAGGGAGAACATCGATAAGGGATGAAAAATAGTTTGTAACCATACTGGACAAATGTCTCCTGTCACTTTCAATTGATGCAGCAGTGCCTGTCCTGTCTGCGGTCATAGCAAAATCACTCCACAACCTGGTCAGAAAACCCCTCTGTCCAACGCCACTTCTGATGTGTGCACCCCTAACACTCCTGGTCTGCTGCCCCCTGGAGCTCGCGTGAGAACGATCACGTGCGCTGTGTGCTGGGAATGCCTGAATCAAACGGTCAACAAGAGTTGATTGTTTGGTTGCTAATATTAGTTCCAAGTTCTCATGTGGCATAATATTTTGCAATTTGCCTTTATAGCGAGGATCAAGGAGGCAGGCCAACCAGTAATCGTCATCGTTCATCATTTTAGTAATGCGTGTGTCCCTTTTGAGGATACGTAAGGCATAATCCGCCATGTGGGCCAAAGCTCCAGTTGTCAAATCTGCGGTTGTGATTGGTTGAGGGGCAATTTCAGGCAAATCTACGTCACTTGTGTCCCTCAAAAAACCAGAACCCGGCCTTGCCACGCAACCAATTTCCAGTGCCCCTGGGAAAGCTTCCTCATTAAAAATATACTCATCCCCATCATTCTCCTCATCCTCCACCTCCTGTTCGCCCGCTACCTCGTCCTGTACACTGCCCTGACCAGACAATGGCTGACTGTCATCAAGGCTTTCCTCTTCCTCTGGTGCAGACGCCTGATCTTTTATGTGCGTCAAACTTTGCATCAGCAGACACATTAGGGGGATGCTCATGCTTATTATGGCGTTGTCTGCACTAACCAGCCGTGTGCATTCCTCAAAACACTGAAGGACTTGACACATGTCTTGTATCTTCGACCACTGCACACCTGACAACTCCATGTCTGCCATCCTACTGCCTGCCCGTGTATGTGTATCCTCCCACAAAAACATAACAGCTCGCCTCTGTTGGCACAGTCTCTGAAACATGTGCAGTGTTGAGTTCCACCTTGTTGCAACGTCTATGATTAGGCGATGCTGGGGAAGGTTCAAAGACCGCTGATAGGTCTGCATACGTCTAGAGTGTACAGGCGAACGGCGGATATGTGAGCAAAGTCCACGCACTTTGAGGAGCAGGTCGGAGAACCCAGGATAAGTTTTCAATAAGCACTGCACCACCAGGTTTAAGGTGTGAGCCAGGCAAGGAATGTGTTTCAGTTGGGAAAGGGAGATGGCAGCCATGAAATTCCTTCCGTTATCACTCACTACCTTGCCTGCCTCAAGATCTACTGTGCCCAGCCACCACTGCGTTTCTTGCTGCAAGAACTCGGACAGAACTTCCGCGGTGTGTCTGTTGTCGCCCAAACACTTCATAGCCAATACAGCCTGCTGACGCTTGCCAGTAGCTGACCCATAATGGGACAACTGGTGTGCAACAGTGTCAGCTACCGATGGAGTGGTTGGCCGACTGCGGTCTGTGGAAGAGCTCTCGCTTCTGCAGGAGGACGAGGAGGAGGAGGAGGGGGTGCGAACGCCTACAGCCAACTGTTTCCTAGACCGTGGGCTAGGCACAACTGTCCCGAAATTGATGTCCCCTGTGGACCCTGCATCCACCACATTCACCCAGTGTGCCGTGATGGACACGTAACGTCCCTGGCCATGCATCTGTAGTCAGGTGCACCTTTGTACTCACAGATTGCCTGAGTGCATGGACGATGCGCTGTTTAACATGCTGGTGCAGGGCTGGGATGGCTTTTCTGGAAAAAAAGTGTCGACTGGGTAGCTCGTAGCGTGGTTCAGCGTACTCCATCAGGGCTTTGAAAGCTTCGCTTTCAACTAACCGGTAGGGCATCATCTCTAACGAGATTAGTCTAGCTATGTGGGCGTTAAAACCCTGTGTACGCGGATGCGAGGATAAGTACTTCCTTTTTCTAACCAGAGTCTCATGTAGGGTGAGCTGGACTGGAGAGCTGGAGATCGTGGAACTAGCGGGTGTGCCGGTCGACATGGCAGACTGAGAGACGGTTGGAGACGGTATTGTTTCCGCCGGTGCCCTAGATGCAATATTTCCTCCTACAAAACTGGTGATTCCCTGACCCTGACTGCTTTTGGCTGGCAAAGAAACCTGCACAGATACTGCCGGTGGTGTGGAAAATGGTGGCCTTATAGTGACGGAAGGGATGTTGCGTTGCTGACTAGCTTCATTGGCCGAGGGTGCTACAACCTTAAGGGATGTTTGGTAGTTAGTCCAGGCTTGAAAATGCATGGTGGTTAAATGTCTATGCATGCAACTTGTATTGAGACTTTTCAGATTCTGACCTCTGCTTAAGCTAGTTGAACATTTTTGACAGATGACTTTGCGCTGATCAATTGGATGTTGTTTAAAAAAATGCCAGACTGCACTCTTCCTAGCATCGGATCCCTTTTCAGGGATTGCAGACTGAGCTTTAACCGGATGGCCACGCTGTCCTCCAACAGGTTTTGGCTTTGCCACGCGTTTTGGGCCAGATATGGGCCCGGCAGATGGAACCTGTTGCGATGTTGATGCCTGCTGCGACCCCTCCTCCACCTCCGCTTCAGAACTACTGCCGCCTGCACCCTGTTCCCCCAATGGCTGCCAATCGGGGTCAACAACTGGGTCATCTATTACCTCCTCTTCTAGCTCGTTGTGTAACTTCGTCTGTGTCACCGTGTCGGTCGGTGGTATAGCGTTCGTGACGGGGCAACATAGTCTCATCAGGGTCTGATTGTGGATCAGTACCCTGAGAGGGCAATGTTGTGGTCTGGGTCAAAGGACCAGCATAGTAGTCTGGCTGTGGCTGTGCATCAGTGCACTCCATGTCAGAATATACTTGTAATGGGCATGGCCTGTTAACTGTTTCACTTTCTAAGCCAGGGATGGTATGTGTAAAGAGCTCCATGGAGTAACCCGTTGTGTCGCCTTCTGCATCCTTCTCTCTTGTTGTTGTTTTTGCTGAAGAGGACAAGGAAGCGACTTGTCCCTGACCGTGAACATCCACAAACGACGCGCTGCTTTTACATTTACCAGTTTCAGAATAGGAGGCAAAAGAGCTAGAGGCTGAGTCTGCAAGGTAAGCCAAAACTTGCTGTTGCTGCTCCGGCTTCCTACTCCCAGAAAAGAGAGCCTTCGAGGCCTTGTGTAGCCAGACGACGAACCTGGCTCCACAGCTCCAGACTTAGGTGGAATATTTTTTTTCCCACGACCACCTGATGCTCCACTACCACTACCATCATTACCAGCTGACAATGAACGCCCACGGCCACGACCTCTTGCACCAGACTTCCTCATTGTTTTAAAAACTTAACCAAACTAACTTTATTTGTTGCTGTCAAACAACTTACACGGTGAGCTATAACTTCAGTAGGATTTCGATATCCCTTTACAGGTTGGTGAGACCGCAAGGAAAATCAGGCACAATGTTACACACTCTGTTTTCTGTGGCACCAAATCACAGAGATGCCACACACGCAGGACTGTCACTCAAGCACAAATGTCAATATTAATCTCCCACTGATTTTTTTTTTTTTTTTTTTTTTCAGGGAGACTTTAGAAACAAAATAAAATAAAATGATTATTTCAGGAAGAATTTAGAAACCAAATAAAATAAAATGATTTTTTTCAGGGAGAATTTAGAAACCAAATAAAAAAAATAAATAGGCTTTCTATGGCCCACTGAGTGAGAGATGGCACACACAGGAGTCAGGAGTGGCACACAAGCCCAGAGGCCAATATTTATCTCCCACTGATTGATTTATTGATTTTTTCAGGTAGAATTTAGAACCCAAATCAAGCAAAAAAATAAATAGGCTTTCTATGGCCCACTGAGTGAGAGATGGCACACACAGGAATGGCACTCTAGCAGAAATGCCAATCTTAATCTCCCACAAAAAAAAAAAACAGGGACTGTCCTACAATTACTATCTCCCTGCAGTAATCTCAGCCAGGTATGGCAGGCAGCAATAAGGAGTGGGCTGATGCACAAATTAAATAAAAAGTGTGGACAAACAAAAAAGATAGCTGTGCAGAAAGGAAGGAACAAGAGGATTTGTGCTTTGAAAAAGCAGTTGGTTTGCACAGCGGCGTACACACAGCAATGCAGCTATCAGGGAGCCTTCTAGGGCAGCCCAATGAGCTACAGCGCTGAGAAAAAAAAAAATGTAGCTTCCACTATCCCTGCACACCGAAGGTGGTGTTGGACAGTGGAAATCGCTACAGCACAAGCGGTTTGGGGGTTAATGGACCCTGCCTAACGCTATCCCTGCTTCTGACGAAGCGGCAGCAACCTCTCCCTAAGCTCAGATCAGCAGCAGTAACATGGCGGTCGGCGGGAACGCCCCTTTATAGCCCCTGTGACGCCGCAGACAGCAAGCCAATCACTGCAATGCCCTTCTCTAAGATGGTGGGGACCAGGACCTATGTCATCACGCTGCCCACACTCTGCGTTCACCTTCATTGGCTGAGAAATGGCGCTTTTCGCGTCATTGAAACGCGACTTTGGCGCGAAAGTCGCGTACCGCATGGCCGACCCCGCACAGGGGTCGGATCGGGTTTCATGAAACCTGACTTTGCCAAAAGTCGGCGACTTTTGAAAATGAACGACCCGTTTCGCTCAACCCTAGATTGGTGAAACATTGTTAAAAAATGCTTTAGTTGGATTGGCGTACACAACAATATCGTTTAAGTAAGTCTGTCACCCAAAATGTACACTTCAAATTACAAGAGATGGAGAACCAGGAAAAATGGTTCTTTTAATTTTCCAATCTCTACCTCTGCTGCCCTAAGAAAATAACTTTATTTTAGTCTGAAAATGTGGGAGCTTAGTGCACCTTTTACATGGTCAAAAACCATGGTGCAGCATTCCACCAAATTATTTAGATTGATGCTGATTAACAGTGTTAGCTGTTAGGACTGGCGGAACGCACCGAGTTAATATAGACGTTATAATTGGTGCGTTCGTAGCCCGGGGTCCACCTTGCAGGAGAGAACCTGCTGCTAGAAGATGACGGCACTATATGGTGGTATAAGGAACTCTGTTACTTCACTGAGTCGCACTGAAAAGAACTCGCTGTGCCCTGTTAGCATCACAGAGGAACACAGATAACTGCTGAGCTGATGGCAGTCAGTGGTCACGCACACAGAGAAGCATACATACAAACTCCTCATCGGATGTGCCGGTATTCTAGGGGCTTATTTCAGCCGGGGCCCTGAATAAATACATACAAACTCGTCATGGAGGTGCCGGTATTCTAGGGGCTTATTTCAGCCAAAACCTATCCACATACAGGCGCGACCACAAATAGCAAGCTCATAACATGAAGAGATACTAGCGCATGGCCGTGCGGCCATGCAAACCTTTTATAGCTGCAGCAGCTTCAGGACCTTCTTAGAGGACCAATGGCAGCTGCTACAATACCAGAGCAACTTCACGACCTTCCTAAAGGACCAATGGGAGCTGCATCAGTACCTGAGCATGTGACCCCTGAGCTCCAATGAGAGGTCTTACCTTGGGCATGCTCAGAAGGGAAAAAGCAGGACTTAGTCCCAGAGACGTCTGCTCGCCGCTGACCAGTACTGGCTAAAACGGCTGAGCCTGAGAAAGCAGCAGAAACCATCCGCACAGTATCAGGCTGAGCCAGACGCTGGGACCGACGTCTCCGCTGAGCAGGCTCCACTGCGGCTGGAGAATAATGGGAGACAGCAGAGGAGAAGGCTTGAGATTCCCCCTGTGCAGAGGTGGTAACTCGACCCCTAACAGTTAGCTTTCCCAATTTCTGAAGATTATGCTCCATTTTGTGTGCAATGTCACTGTGCAGAAGAGCATGCACATATTACGCTCTCCTTACTGCTGTCAACACCCTTTTCCTCTGCAATCACTTCACTGCTGAAGCAAACGCAAACATCTCTTTCTTCTCGCTGCTAACATAGTATGCTACACCGCTATACAAAAGTGATTTCAGAAGCAAGGAGAGAGTGATGTACAGTAGGGGAAATAAGTATTTGATCCCTTGCTGATTTTGTAAGTTTGCCCACTGACAAAGACATGAACAGTCTATAATTGTAAGGATGTGTTAATGTTAACATTGAGAGATAGAATATCAAAAATAAAACCCAGAAAATCACATTGTATACATTATATAAATGTATTTGTATTTTGCAGTAAGAAAAAAGTTCTGGCTCCTACAGACCAGTTAGAGGCTCCTAATCAACTCGTTCGTTACCTGCATTACTACATTAAAGTAGCTAAAGTGCACAATCACCAACATGGGAGACTGTATATATCAGTAGTGGTCTTATATAGGGTTGAGCGACCTTTACTTTTATAGGATCGGGTCGGGTTTCACGAAACCCGACTTTTTCAAAAGTCGGGTCGAGTGAAATCAGCCGATCCTATAAAAAAGTCGGGGTCGGGGTCGGCCGAAACCCGAAACCCAATGCAGTGCATTGGGTTTCCATGGTTCCCAGGGTCTGAAGGAGAGGAAACTCTCCTTCAGGCCCTGCAATCCATATTTTAGTGTAAAATAAAGAATTAAAATAAAAAATATCGCAATACTTACCCTCTGACGCGCCCTGGTACTAACCGGGAACCTTCCTCCTTCGAATCAGCGCTTCCAGGACCTTGCGGTGACGTCGCGGTGACGTCGCAGCTTGTGATTGGTCGCGCTGCCGCCCATGTGACCGCTCGCGCGACCAATCAGAAGCCGTGACGTCACCGCGACGTCACCGAAGGTCCTGCAAGCGCTGATTCTTAGGAAGGAACGCTGCCGGAAAGAAGCAGGGCGCGTCCGAGGGTGATTATATTCCTATAAGGTATATACTCACCCTCGGACACGCCCTGCTTCTTTCCGACAGCCTTCCTTCCTAAGAATCAGCGCTTGCAGGACCTTCGGTGACGTCGCGGTGACGTCACGGCTTCTGATTGGTCGCGCGAGCGGTCACATGGGCGGTCGCGCGACCAATCACAAGCCGCGACGTCACCGCGACGTCACCGCGACGTCACCGCAAGGTCCTGGAAGCGCTGATTCGAAGGAGGAAGGTACCCGGTTAGTACCAGGGCGCGTCAGAGGGTAAGTATTGCGATATTTTTTATTTTAATTCTTTATTTTACACTTAAATCTGAATTCCGATACCAATTCCCGATATCTTAAACATATCGGGAATCGGTATCGGAATTCCGATTCCAGATTCAAAAGATCGCCGACTTCATGGCCGACCCCACACAGGGGTCAGGTTGGGTTTCATGAAACCCGACCTTGCCAAAAGTCGGCGACTTTTGAAAATTTTCGACCCGTTTCGCTCAACCCTAGTCTTATACTATGCTAATGCTATAGTGCCTACCTCAATTAATATGCTGGCTCGGACGTCGCCCGGATTAACAAGGTCCGCATCAGATGTTGAGGAAACAGGACAAACCAAACATGGACACTGCAAGAGAACCTGGATCTGAACAAATTCTACTATAACAGCAGACCAAATGAGAGATGATATATAAAGAGTATGATGAAACTCTCGATGGATACGAGATGGAGAAACATGTCCACTGACTGAGAAACAGCTAGTCACAGAAACGTTTCAATGTCATAAAGAGAAAGCTATTATCTAGTGTTGAGCATTCCGATACTGCAAGTATCGGGTATCGGCCGATATTTGCGGTATCGGAATTCCGATACCGAGTTCCAATATTTTTGCGATATCGGGAATTGGGATCGGGATGAATATTCATGTGTAAAATAAAGAATAAAAAATATGGATATACTCACCCTCGGATGCGCCCTGGTTGTAACCGCTGCAACCGGCAGCCTCCGTTCCTAAGAATGAGCGAGTGAAGGACCTGCGATGACGTCGCGGCTTGTGATTGGTCACGTGAGCGGTCACATGAGCGGTCACACGACCAATCACAAGTCGCGACATCATCGAAGGTCCTTCACCCTGCATTCTTAGCAACGGAGGCTGTCGGTTACACCGCTAACGTCCAGGGTCCGCCGGAGGGGTGAGTATATCCATATTTTTTATTTTTATTCTTTATTTTTTACATGAATATGGATCCCAGGGCCTGAAGGAGAGTTTCCTCTCCTTCAGACCCTGGGAACCATTCCAGGATCACTTCGGATATTTGTGTTCCATTGACTTGTATTGGTATCGGGCATCGGTATCGGCGATATCCGATATTTTTCAGATATCGGCCGATACAATCCGATACCGATACTTTCAAATATCGGAAGGTATCGCTCAACACTACTATTATCACAACTTGAGATGGATTAACTTGATCCACCTCACATGAAGACCAGGAAGAACAACATGTGCAGCCCACTGAAAATTCTGATATAGATCTAAATCCTGACATAGAGAGCACTGCAGCAGATCTGAAACAGAATATCTTAGATAAACTAAACACCATCAATACCTACCGGAGATTGGCTGCCAGGGCTCTGCAAAGAAACACCACCAGACAGTATGCTAGAAGATTCCAATGGAGCACTTGCGTGAATACTTACTACCACCATAACTCAAACGAATAAACTGATCTATGCTACTGCTTCAGCAATCATGGAAATGCTTGGCTACACAACCAGCAAGAAGAACATGCCCGCCTTGAAAAAGAAGACAGGAGACAAAGATCAAGGTGACACAACATATACTGTATACATACACAGAGAGAGAGAATAGACAGCTATAAAACTGAAAGCAATGTAGTGTGAACAGGGGCAAGCTGCAATGACTGCACAACATACAAAAAGGAACACGACAGCACTCTGTAAGTACCAAGATATATGCAGACACGAGATCTAAACTACATTGTTGCTGAATAAAATGTACTTGCAAAAAAGAAGTACTATAAAAAAATAAGGTTCTTAGTGCATAAATTGGCCAATTCATGAGTGGTCATCAACCACGGCAAGGTGACACTTCTCTGATGGGTCCTAACATCCTAAACATGTCTCTCTTCGGCTATAAGCCTACAATTTAAATGGGCAAACATGCCTTTCTCGGGTTATAAACCTACAATTTTATTTGGGCAGGTAGGAACCAGCACTAATTAAAAGCACCCTTGGGCTGATGGGAGGAGTGCAGAGTCAGAAAGGAGACACACCTCACATAACCTCCTATGGGAAACTGCAAAAAAACAAAAAACCTGACCAGCACCTCCATATAGTGTGAACAGGTGCAAGCTGCAATGACTTAATCCGATTGCATTCATCAGATTTCATCACAAGTGAGAATCAACCCTTATTTTCGTATTACAATTACATTATTTTTGGTGGTAAGTAAGGAGCAGATTAGAAAACTAAAATAACAATTTATATTGCTGTTTCTTCTTCTACAAGACTATGGTAGTAGTTTGAAGTATACATTTTGGATGACAGACCCCCTCTTAAGGGAAGGGAGGATATTAATGGTCAATACTGATACTGCAATTAAAGCATTTCTGCTTTTAGGATAATGTTGTGTTTTGATATGTTGCTTTTTAACATGATGCCTTTGCTAGCTCCAGGGTGCTTTAGAGCCTCCTTTGATATATAATGTGTTTGTATTTTTGCGGGACTTTTTTTCTGTCTTTTATCACTTCACTTCTATGATTTCCTTTGTGCCTGGAAGCTTTCTGTTTCAATAGTCTGGCCTTGCGGCTGTGAACCTGTATATGCTGCATCACTATATCTAATGAAGGATTTATCTCCTTACTGTCCTGTCTAAGTAAACTCACAAATACATCTCTCTGGTGTCCTTGTTTTGAGAATATTATGTGCTAAGCAGTTAACATTGTTTATTTCAGATTAATATATGTATAGTATTAAATGAGGTATTGGGAGGGAATGAAAAAACATATCCCAGTGTTGGGTGTGCAGCAAAGTTTTTAGCCACTCTACGCAAATAATAAAAAAATCTTTGAAAAACTTTGACACAGCGAAAATATTGGAATATCAAAATATTTTTCATTTTCTAAAAGTAATATTTCTTAGTTAAAATTTCTAGTACTTCTTTAAGCCCTGAATATCCGTGGGGAGTACAAAGCAATGGCACAATCACAAAATTTGGAGGAACCTAAAACAAGATACTGAAATATATACAGTATATTTTTATTTGCTGTTTGAATTTTTTTCACATACTGACTGCTCCAGCTGGCTGGACACATGACTTGACTAAGTCACTGTTTACAGTGGTGATTAGAGATGAGTGAATAAACTAATGTTGAATTGAGTTAAATTTGAAATCTTCAAAAATCCACATCAGCTAGCTGTCATGTTTCTGAAACATAAAAACCCATCAAAAGATAAAAAAAAACAGAAATCTTATACTCGCCTCTTTGGCCCCTCAGCTCCTCACCACCACCTATCTTCCGATCATCCAATCACTGTTGGTCTCTTTGAAATTCCTAGGTCTTGCTCGTTAAGGTGAGGCTTCCAGGTATGCTAGACCCAGTATGGTTCTGTGCACTTGACTGCAAAAGATGCAGTGCATGCTTTGTTGTCACACCTCTTGCTGTTGGCCAACGGTGATCCAAAGACGTGACAAGGACTGGTGGTTGGCAATGAGAAGTAGAAGGGCTAGAAAGGTAAGCGTTGAGGTGAGTAAAAGGATTTTTCATTTTTTATATATTATGTATAATCTGCTCTGTGGTCTTTAAAGACCCCAGCGCATAATAAGGAACATTAAATTTGCAGAGAAGCTTTCCTAGAAACAATTCTCAAACAGAAGAATTCGAATTTTACCTAAACACTATACAGTACACACTGATCAGAAATGACTTAATTGGGTTTCTAATCTGATCCTCTGCCTTCTTCCTCACTTTTTTCTGGTAGGTGCACTCCTGAAGATTGTCAGTTTGGGTCAACTACAAGGTCACACTGCTGGTCTAATATGTGCAATCTTCCATGTTGAATTCAGAGGCAGATACGCCTGTGTAGCATCATAGGAGAGCGGGGCCACTGAAGTAGGTCGGCTCGTTGCCCCCTATTCAGCCAACATCCGATCTGTGCTTGCATTCTGTTGCAAGTGTATGCTCCTACTCTAACCATCGGCCATCTCACACAGAAGAGGTTGCTGGTAGACTAACTAATGAGCAGTAAATGGCAGAATTAAAAATCGCTCCACTTTTGACAATATGAAGGATTTTTAATAGGAGGTAAACTGCAACTACAAAGTTGCTTGATTTTACAAGCACATTGTAATTTTACCTATTGAAGTAGTTTAGACTAGGGTTGAGCGAAACGGGTCGGCCATTTTCAGAAGTCGCTGACTTTTGGCAAAGTCGGGTTTCATGAAACCCGACCCGACCCCTGTGTGGGGTCGGCCATGAGGTCGGCGATCTTATGAATCTGGTATCGGAATTCCGATACCGAGTTCCGATATGTTTGCAATATCGGAAATCGGTATCGGAATCCATATTTAAGTGTAAAATAAAGAATTAAAATAAAAAATATTGCTATACTCACCCTCTGACGCGCCTATACTACCTAATAGGAATATACTCACCCTCGGACGCGCCCTGCTTCTTTCCGGCAGCCTTCCTTCCTAAGAATCAGCGCTTGAAGGACCTTCAGTGACGTCGCGGCTTCTGATTGGTCGCGCGAGCGGTCACATGGGCGGTCGCGCGACCAATCACAAGCCGTCATCTAAGGCCCTTCACGCGCTGATTCTAAGGAAGGAAGGCTGCCGGTTAGTACCAGGGCGCGTCAGAGGGTGAGTATAGCAATATTTTTTATTTTAATTCTTTATTTTACACTTAAATATGGATCCCAGGGCCTGAAGGAGAGTTTCCTCTCCTTCAGACCCTGGGAACCATTGGAAACCCAATGCACTGCATTGGGTTTCGTGTTTCGGCCATCCCCGACTTTTTTATAGGATCGGCCTATTTCACTCAACCCGACTTTTGAAAAAGTCGGGTTTCTTGAAACCCGACCCGATCCTATAAAAGTAAAAGTCGCTCAACCCTAGTTTAGACAACCCCTTTAATATCATTTTCAGCAAATAATTTTGTTATATGACATTGGAAAAAGGCTTTATTTTAAATTTCGGAAACAGCGCCACTCTTATCCATGGTTTTGCAGATCTTCGATTGTATATTCCAACAATTCGATGAGCTACAACATCTATGACCCAAATACCAGTCCTGCTGTCATCCATCATTTTGTATGTATGTTTATTTATGTCACATTTTATTCACTCCCATTCATTTAAAAAAAATTTGCAATTATTCTGCTACAGAATAACATTCCTTGTCTACACTTTGCTCAGTCCATTAGTGAATGTGAATATATCAATCTGAATGATTGCTGGATAACTGGTATATGCTGTTTCTCCATGCTGGGAGGTGAGAAATATGACAGTTATAGCATTTAAAAGCCTTTTTAGCCAATTAAATTGAATCAAATCTCTGAAGTGCATTTAAGAAGAGGAAGGATCGTCTAATGAGGCACTGAAGGTTAGAACAGCAGCTGCCATAGAAAACAAATATTTGTGGTGTAGGTGAACAGATTCATCAGAAAAAGAGAAAACATCACATGTCATACCTGTATTGACCTTCAGGAATGAAGATTCGTCAGTCATTCAGATGTTTGCTGTTAAAGGTACCGTCACACTTAGCGACGCTGCAGCGATACCGACAACGATCCGGATCGCTGCAGCGTCGCTGTTTGGTCGCTGGAGAGCTGTCACACAGACAGCTCTCCAGCGACCAACGATCCCGAGGTCCCTGGTAACCAGGGTAAACATCGGGTAACTAAGCGCAGGGCCGCGCTTAGTAACCCGATGTTTACCCTGGTTACCAGCGTAAAAAAACAAACAGTACATACTTACATTCAGCTGTCTGTCCCTTGCCGTCTGGTTCCTGCACTGACTGCTGGCCGTAAAGTGAAAGTGAAAGCACAGCACAGCAGTGAGTCACACAGCGGTGACTCACCGCTGTGGCTGTGCTCTGCTTTCACTTTACGGCCAGCAGTCAGTGCAGGAACCAGACGGCAAGGGACAGACAGCTGAATGTAAGTATGTACTGTTTGTTTTTTTACGCTGGTAACCAGGGTAAACATCGGGTTACTAAGCGCGGCCCTGCGCTTAGTTACCCGATGTTTACCCTGGTTACCAGTGAAGACATCGCTGAATCGGTGTCACACACGCCGATTCAGCGATGTCTGCGGGGAGTCCAGCGACCAAATAAAGTTCTGGACTTTCTTCCCCGACCAGCGACAGCACAGCAGGGGCCTGATCGCTGCTGCCTGTCACACTGGACGATATCGCTAGCGAGGACGCTGCAACGTCATGGATCGCTAGCGATATCGTCTAGTGTGACGGTACCTTTACTTTCACAATATATACAGGTATATGCTATATACTGTACATTATATATTTAGACGTAAACATGAAGATCTCATTGAAAGGTCATTTCCAACTTTCTTACTTTCTCCCACCAACACTATGCGTATTGTTAGAAAAATTGAAATTTTCTGATGTGAATAGAAAAAACAAAATCAAATCCTGTATACTGTATATTCTTATATATTAGATTATTAGATATGAGCAGATCAATCTGCTGCAAATCGACTTTAAGTTTAATTTCCTGAAGGTAGCACATCAAAGTGAATCCAAACTATTTGCAAATCGATTCAAAAAGATTGCAAAAAATATAAATAAATGGCAAATGCATGTATTAAAGTGCAGGCAAGAGAAAACTATCACAGGGACTATAAAAAAGAAAGCAGCTGTCATTTTCGGGTTTAAAGGGAACCTGTCACCTGAATTTGGCGGGACCAGTTTTGGGTCATATGGGCGGAGTTTTCGGGTGTTTGATTCACCCTTTCCTTACCCGCTGGCTGCATGCTGGCTGCAATATTGGATTGAAGTTCATTTTCTGTCCTCCGTAGTACACGCTTGCACAAGACAATCTTGCCTTGCGCAGGCATGTACTACGGAGGACAGAGAATGAACTTCAATCCAATATTGCGGCCAGCATGCAGCCAGCGGGTAAGGAAAGGGTGAATCAAAAACCCCAAAACTCCGCCCATATGACCCAAAACTGGTCCCGCCAAATTCAGGTGACAGGTGCCCTTTAACAATGTAAAAATAGGAGGTCACAACTTGCTACATACAGGTATAGAAAACGTCCTAAAATTAATTAAGGTGTACTATAGCATTGAAAATGGAGGGTGCAACTTCAGTCTGTGAATAATAATACAAATATACAAGTGACAGGGAGGTGCTGGACCTGCAGAGACTGTGTGATTGTAAATTGATCTGTGATATACAGTGGGGCAAAAAAGTATTTAGTCAGTCAGCAAGTTCCACCACTTAAAAAGATGAGAGGCGTCTGTAATTTACATCATAGGTAGACCTCTATGGGAGACTAACTGAGAAAAAAAAATCCAGAAAATCACATTGTCTGTTTTTTTTATCATTTTTTTTGCATATTATGGTGGAAAATAAGTATTTGGTCAGAAACAAACAATCAAGATTTCTGGCTCTCACAGACTTGTAACTTCTTCTTTAAGAGTCTCCTCTTTCCTCCACTCATTACCTGTAGTAATGGCACCTGTTTAAACTTGTTATCAGTATAAAAAGACACCTGTGCACACCCTCAAACAGTCTGACTCCAAACTCCACTATGGTGAAGACCAAAGAGCTGTCAAAGGACACCAGAAACAAAATTGTAGCCCTGCACCAGGCTGGGAAGACTGAATCTGCAATAGCCAACCAGCTTGGAGTGAAGAAATCAACAGTGGGAGCAATAATTAGAAAATGGAAGACATACAAGACCACTGATAATCTCCCTCGATCTGGGGCTCCACGCAAAATTCCACCCCGTGGGGTCAGAATGATCATAAGAACGGTGAGCAAAAATCCCAGAACCACGCGGGGGGACCTAGTGAATGAACTGCAGAGAGCTGGGACCAATGTAACAAGGCCTACCATAAGTAACACACTACGCCACCATGGACTCAGATCCTGCAGTGCCAGACGTGTCCCACTGCTTAAGCCAGTACATGTCCGGGCCCGTCTGAAGTTTGCTAGAGAGCATTTGGATGATCCAGAGGAGTTTTGGGAGAATGTCCTATGGTCTAATGAAACCAAACTGGAACTGTTTGGTAGAAACACAACTTGTCGTGTTTGGAGGAAAAAGAATACTGAGTTGCATCCATCAAACACCATACCTACTGTAAAGCATGGTGGTGGAAACACCATGCTTTGGGGCTGTTTCTCTGCAAAGGGGCCAGGACGACTGATCCGGGTACATGAAATAATGAATGGGGCCATGTATCGTGAGATTTTGAGTGCAAACCTCCTTCCATCAGCAAGGGCATTGAAGATGAGACGTGGCTGGGTCTCTCAGCATGACAATGATCCAAAGCACACTGCCAGGGCAACGAAGGAGTGGCTTCGTAAGAAGCATTTCAAGGTCCTGGAGTGGCCTAGCCAGTCTCCAGATCTCAACCCTATAGAAAACCTTTGGAGGGAGTTGAAAGTCCGTGTTGCCAAGCGAAAAGCCAAAAACATCACTGCTCTAGAGGAGATCTGCATGGAAGAATGGGCCAACATACCAACAACAGTGTGTGGCAACCTTGTGAAGACTTACAGAAAATGTTTGACCTCTGTCATTGCCAACAAAGGATATATTACAAAGTATTGAGATGAAATTTTGTTTCTGACCAAATACTTATTTTCCACCATAATATGCAAATAAAATGTTAAAAAAACAGACAATGTGATTTTCTGAATTTTTTTTTCTCAGTTTGTCTCCCATAGTTGAGGTCTACCTATGATGTAAATTACAGACGCCTCTCATCTTTTTAAGTGGAGGAACTTGCACTATTGCTGGCTGACTAAATACTTTTTTGCCCCACTGTACTTCAGTACTGCGCTTTTTTAAAAATTCTTGAAACTCTGCAAACAAGGAGGGAAGTTTAAAAACCCTATTTCCCAATTTTGTTAATGAAGAAAAATACTGAAACCAAGACTTGGGTCATAGAGATGAGTGAATCGTTTGAAATTTGAATTCGCCTACATTGCCAAATTAATAAAATAATAATTTGGCACTCAACTTGTTCGCATCTGTTGCCAGAAAAATAATACTTTATTGCAGTCCAAATAAAACATTTCGGTCTAAACAAGACCTTCCTCAGTAAACTGCATTAAACATTGTACAGAAAAAAGATAAATAAAAAAAATACAACAAAATGTATAAAGAGTAAGGTACAAGATACAAAATATAACATTAAAGTTAAATCTCATTCCCAATTGGGTGCATGGTGGTGGAAGTGAGGGTAGGAAAAGTAAGGAAGGGAGAGAAAGAAAAAAAACCACATACCCGACTGCTCTTGTGGTGTCACTAATGAGTGTCACTACGCATCAGAAAAAAACAATGTATATGTAGGGGCTTGTAGTGCAGATGCCCCCGGGAGAGCTATCTCCCTAAAAGATAAGAATAAGTGTTTGAAATAAGTAACAAATAATAAAATACATAAAAAGACGTAATTGTGCAGCTTCTATACTGACCAAATATAGTCACGAGTGTAGAAGGACGGATAGGGTAGGTTTTCAAATCGATCGTAGAACAAAGTCTGCAACAACGTATTTAGATAAGTGAAATCCCTAATGTGTATAATATAATGAAGCAATAAGGTAAATAATATCTTACCTAGTATAGACGATTTGGCGTGAGCGTCACAGAGAAGATATGTGGGGTAGTCTCTATAGTACACATATTATAATAAGTATCCAGTATACATGGGTCAATGTTATATATGTAAAGTTTAGCTCACCTAGTATGTACAACTCGGCGTGAGCGTCACAGGAAATAGAACGGGCATTCCCTATAATGTAATTTACAATAAGAGTACGGCATACACAAATTAGTATTGTAGATACCATATAGAGTATAGCTTACCCAGATACATAAAAGAGTGATGGCGTATCTAACGCGATGTCCACCGCTGGTTAGACAGTGAAAATGTCCCATGTGTGCGGATATGAAGGCCGAGGGCAGGACTGACGAGCACACCAAAACCGGAAGTGCGTCACAGGTTGGACGCGTACATCCGGATGCAAAGTGTGCGCTCCATAGCCAATGGTGACTGTGGCTTGCGGTCCAAGGTGAGAGTTGCATCATGTGACATGACGTGGTCACCTGATCGCACTGCACTATGATAATAGTAACAAATACAGATAGGAAAGGGCCGTATAGGAAAGTATTCATTAGATTAGACTAGTGTAGTATCAGCACGGCAATATGATAAGTATAACCCATGTATAAAATAAAGGTCAGTAGCTGCATTAGGAAAGAAATACTTCTGTCTATAAAAATTGCTAGTGTTGAGCATTCCGATACTGCAAATATCGGGTATCGGCCGATATTCGCTGTATCGGAATTCCGATACTGAGTACCGATATTTTTGCGATATCGGATACCGGAATTGGAAGTTCCCATAGTGCAATGATGCACTATAATGGAATGTGGGCAGTGCGTGGGCGGAGACTGAGTGTGCGTGTGGGCGGGGTCTGTGGGGGTTCTGTGCGTGCCTGCCGGGGCTCTATGCGGCTTGCCGGGGCTCTGTGTGACTTGTGGGGGCTCTGTGTGGGCTTGCCAGGGCTCTGCGCGGGCTTGCCGGGGCTCTGTGCAGGCTTGCCGGGGCTCTGTGCGGGCTTGCCGGGGTTCTGTACGGCTTGTTGGGGCTCTGTGCGGGCTTGCCGGGGCTCTGTGCGGCTTGTGGGGGCTCTGTGCCAGCTTGCCGGGGCTCTGTGCGGGCTTGCTGGGGCTCTGTGCAGGCTTGCCAGGGCTCTGTGCGGCTTGCATGTGCTCTGTGCGGGCTTGCCGGGGCTCTGTGTGGCTTGCGGTGGCTCTGTGCGGGCTTGCGGGGGCTCTGTGTGGGCTTGCTGGGGCTCTGTGTGGGCTTGCCGGGGCTCTGTGCGGCTTCCGGGGGCTCTGTGTGGGCTTGCCGGGGCTCTGTGCAGCTTGCGGGGGCTCTGTGCGGGCTTGCCGGGGCTCTGTGTGACTTTCGGGGGCTCTGTGCAGGCTTGCCAGGGCTCTGTGCGGGCTTGCCAGGGCTCTTTCCGACTTGCGGGGGCTCTGTGTGGGCTTGCGGGGCTCTGTGCGGGCTTGCCGGGGCTCTGTACGACTTGCGGGGGCTCTGTGCAGGCTTGCCAGGGCTCTGGGCAGCTCGTGGGGGCTCTGTGTGGGCTTGCGAGGGCTCTGTGTGGGCTTGCGAGGGCTCTGTGTGGGCTTGCTGGGGCTCTGTGTGGGCTTGCCGGGGCTCTGTGCGGCTTCCGGGGGCTCTGTGTGGGCTTGCCGGGGCTCTGTGCAGCTTGCGGGGGCTCTGTGCGGGCTTGCCGGGGCTCTGTGTGACTTTCGGGGGCTCTGTGCAGGCTTGCCAGGGCTCTGTGCGGGCTTGCCAGGGCTCTTTCCGACTTGCGGGGGCTCTGTGTGGGCTTGCGGGGCTCTGTGCGGGCTTGCCGGGGCTCTGTACGACTTGCGGGGGCTCTGTGCAGGCTTGCCAGGGCTCTGGGCAGCTCGTGGGGGCTCTGTGTGGGCTTGCGAGGGCTCTGTGTGGGCTTGCCGGGGCTCTGTGCAGGCTTGTTGGGGCTCTGTGCGGGCTTGCTGGGGCTCTGGGCAGCTTGTGGGGGCTCTGTGTGGGCTTGCCGGGGCTCTGTGCAGGCTTGCCGGGGCTCTGTGCGGCTTGTTGGGGCTCTGTGCGGGCATGCCGGGGCTCTGGGTGGCTTGTGGGGGATCTGTGTAGGCTTGCCGGGGCTCTGTGCGGGCTTGCCGGGGCTCTGGGTGGCTTGCATGTGCTCTGTGCGGGCTTGCTGGGGCTCTGTGCGGCTTGCCGGGGCTCTGTGCGGGCTTGCCGGGGCTCTGGGCAGCTTGTGGGGGCTCTGTGTGGGCTTGCGAGGGCTCTGTGCGGGCTTGCCGGGGCTCTGTGCAGGCTTGTTGGGGCTCTGTGCGGGCTTGCCGGGGCTCTGGGCAGCTTGTGGGGGCTCTGTGTGGGCTTGCGAGGGCTCTGTGTGGGCTTGCCGGGGCTCTGTGCGGGCTTGCCGGGGCTCTGGGCAGCTTGTGGGGGCTCTGTGTGGGCTTGCAAGGGCTCTGTGTGGGCTTGCCGGGGCTCTGTGCGGGCTTGCCGGGGCTCTGTGCAGCTTGTGGGGGCTCTGTGTGGGCTTGCGAGGGCTCTGTGTGGGCTTACCGGGGCTCTGTGCAGGCTTGTTGGGGCTCTGTGCGGGCTTGCCGGGGCTCTGGGCAGCTTGTGGGGGCTCTGTGTGGGCTTGCGAGGTTCTCTGTGTGGGCTTGCCGGGGCTCTGTGCGGGCTTGCCGGGGCTCTGTGTGGCTTGTTGGGGCTCTGTGCGGGCATGCCAGGGCTCTGGGTGGCTTGTGGGGGATCTGTGTGGGCTTGCCGGGGCTCTGTGCGGGCTTGCCGGAGCTCTGTGTGTCTTGCATGTGCTCTGTGCGGGCTTGCTGGGGCTCTGTGCGGCTTGCGGGGGCTCTGTGCGGGCTTGCCGAGGCTCTGTGCGGGCTTGCCAGGGCTCTTTGTGGGCTTGCTGGGGCTCTGTGCAGCTTGCAGGGGCTCTGTGTGAGCTTGCCGGGGCTCTGTGTGGCTTGCGGGGGTTCTGTGCAGGCTTGTCGGGGGTCTGAGAGGCTTGCGGGGGCTCTGTGTGGGCTTGCCGGGGCTCTGTGCCGCTTGCGGGGGCTCTATGGGGGCTTGCCGGGGCTCTGTGTGGGCTTGCTGGGGCTCTGTGTGGCTTGCCGGGGCTCTGTGTGGGCTTGCCAGGGTTCTGTGTGGCTTGCGGGGGCTCTGTGCAGGCTTGCCGGCGCTCTGTGCGGCTTGCGGGGGCTCTGTTTGGGCATGCCGGGGCTCTGTGCCGCTTGCAGGGGATCTGTGTGGGCTTGCCGGGGCTCTGTGTGGGCTTGCGGGGGCTCTATGCGGGCTTGCAGGGGCTCTGTGCGGGCTTGCCGGGGCTCTGTGCGGCTTGCGAGGGCTCTATGTGGGCTTGCCGGGGCTCTCTGCAGGCTGCCGGGGGTCTGTGCAGGCATCGTCCGATGGGACTATAAGTCCCATCGGACGATGCCTGCAACAGTGACAGTGATTGACACATTAGCCAATGATGGGAGAGTAGTAGACCCATCATCCGGCTAATGTGTTGAATGTAAAAAAAAAAACTACATACATACTGCATACATACAACATACATACTACATACAATGCATTCATACATTACATACAATACATACATACAGACATACAGTACATTCAACATACAGTTCATACTCACCATTACTTGTCACTTTGATCCCCGAAGCCAGTGTCATCTGTAAAAAAAGATTAAAATAACAAATAACCAATATACTCCCTGTCCGCAGAAATCCACGAATGTCCCACGACGATCTCCCGTGGAGAACGGCAGCATCAGCTGTTGTGACCGCTCTCTAGGGGCTCCAGGAACACAATGACGGGACATCGGCTGATGTCACTGCTCTAAAGGACCCTCAGTGACACACTGACAGGAGACAATGGCTCCTGGAGTGTGTCACTAAGAGGTTACCTTAGGACAAAGTCTCACTCTATGGCAATTGCTGCGTGGGGAAATTTCCCCTACAGCAATGCAAAAAGTGAGACTAGGGACTATTTTTTTACAGCAGCGCAGGAATACAGTGCGGAAGGATACCTTCCTCCCGTCATTGTGTCCCTACGTTCTCTTCGGCTACATTAGAGCCCATCGCGGTGCCTTTCGTCTGCAAAAAGAATTGGTCTTCAAACATAAAGAAGTTTTTTGTTAGTACGAGTGTCAATAAGTCTAGACCTCTACACCTCTATTCCCCATTCCCGGGGCATTTTGAGCGTTAGACATCTACTGATAAACTCACAGATGAATCCTGACATTATAGATCTATGTCTAGACTTATTGACACTCATACTAACAAAAAACTTCTTTATGTTTGAAGACCAATTCTTTTTGCAGACGTAAGGCACAGCGATGGGCTCTAATGCAGCCCCGCCTTATGCAAATAGCTATATGGCCTTATTTGAGGACGAAGTAGTATATCCAGATCCATTATTTCAAGCCCATTTCCCCATCTGGAAATGCTACATCGATGACGTATTTTGTATATGGATGGGGACATCACAAACACTTGATCTCTTCTTCCACAACCTTAATACAGCACGGCCAGGCCTATCATTTACGATCACTAGTAGTACACAACAGGTCAACTTCCTAGACACTTTAGTCATGAAAGATGAATCAGGAGTCCTGAAAACGGATTTATATACCAAACCCACTGACAAAAACAGTCTCCTACATTTCTAGAGCCTCCAGCCCATCTCAATTCAAAAGAGTACAAAGGACTGTGACAGAACCTACTCTCATCAGAACCAGAACTGACGAAATGTATAATAAATTTAGGCAACGCGGTTATCCTCCCAATTTATTAACGGATGCTATCAATCCCTCGACAATACCACATCAATCAGTCAGAAGGAGAATTTCTTTTGTTCATGTGTATCATCCATACATACATATTTTACATCATACAATCAGACGACATTGGAATTTACTACGTCCAGCTCACCCAGGTATCCCTGAATTTCAGGAACATTCCTTACCATGCTACAAACATCCTTCCAATGTTCGGGATTCTCTGGTCAGAGCAGATTTGGTAGTAAAAGTCACACCACTACACAATGATTTCTTAAGAAACCTAAGAACGGCACCTTCCTGTGTTTACACTGTAACCAGTGTAACAATGTTATTAAGGGTTACTCCTTCTTCCATCCACACTCTGGCAAAAAATACAAGGTAAAAAACTTTTCGACTTGTGACACTACATTCGTCATTTATCTTATTAAGTGTCCTTGCGGCCTCCTTTACATTTGGGAAACTACCCAATCAATCAAGGATCGCATTTCCAAACACAAGTCGACTATCCGTTGTAAGAACATGCTGTTACCACTCCCATACCACTTCATCTCTCAAGGACATAGTATATCACAACTCAAATTCCAGGTGATAAAACATATCCCTATGCCTAGAGGGGTGGGCAATGGGGTCCATCTACTTAAGAAAAAGGAAGCTTTCTGGATCCATGAGTTGTAGACCCTTGCACCTAAAGGTTTAAATAGGGAATGTGATACGCTAGCTTTCACCTGAGGTTATACTTTATGTGTTATTCCTTATAAATGCCCATACAATGGGCTTTGCCTCTATCCATTATGAGTTATTATAGAATGTAGGATCATCTGTCAATGAACTATGATGTACAGAGATGTATATACACACATGCATATATGTATATACATATATATGTATATTTGTATTCTTGTAGCACTTTATGTGACGTTGTTTATCCTATGGCATTAATCTATTTGTCTCTCTTTACAGAGTCGCCTGTATTGATCACTTCTTGCACATCACCTTCCGGTCCCTCCCTCCCCTTGGACTTTCCTCATTCCTCCTTTCCCACCTAACTACTCTTTAGTAATTATTATAGACAAAAGTATTTCTATCCTAATGCAGCTACTGACCTTTATTTTATACATGGGTTATACTTATCATATTCCCGTGCTGATACTACACTAGTCTAATCTAATGAATACTTTCCTATACGGCCTTTTCCTATCTGTATTTGTTACCATTATCATAGTGTAGTGCGATCAGGTGACCACGTCATGTCACATGACGCAACTCTCACCTTGGACTGCAAGCCACAGTCACCATTGGCTATGGAGCGCACACTTTGCATACGGATGTACGCGTCGCAACCTGTGACGCACTTCCGGTTTCGGCGTGCTCATCAGTCCTGCCCTCGGCCTTCATATCCACACACATGGGACATTTTCACTGTCTAACCAGCAGCAGACACCGCGTTAGATACGCCATCGCTCTTTTATGTATCTGGGTAAGCTATACTCTATATGGTATCTACAATACTAATTTGTATATGCCGTACTCTTATTGTAATGTACATTATAAGGAATGCCCGTTCTATTTCCTGTGATGCTCACGCCGAGTTATACATAATAGGTGAGCTAAACTTTACATATATAACATTGACCCATGTATACTGGATACTTATTACAATATGTGTACTATAGAGACTACCCCACATATCTTCTCTGTGACGCTCACGCCAAATCGTCCTTCCTTGGTATAAACAGATCATTGGAGAAATATTTGTATGTCCCCTTATATACCTATACATGGTTATTATCAGTCATCTTTTTTCTACACTAAATAATTCTAATGTTGCTAATTTCTCTGGGTATTGTAGTTCCCCCATCCCCTTTATTAATTTTGTTGCCCTCCTTTGTACTCGCTCTAGTTCCATTATATCCTTCCTAAGCACCAGTGCAGAAAACTGTACACAGTACTCCACGTGCAGTCAAACCAGAAATTTGTACAGAGGCAGTATAATGCTCTCATCATGTGTATCCAGACCTCTTTTAATGCACCCCATGATCCTGTTTGCCTTGGCAGCTGCTGCCTGGCACTGGCTGCTCCAGGTAAGTTTATCATTAACTAGGATCCCCAAGTCCTTCTCCCTGTCACATTTACCCAGTGGTTTTCCATTCAGTGTGTAATGGTGATATTGATTCCTTCTTCCCATGTGTATAACCTTACATTTATCATTGTTAAACCTCATCTGCCACCTCTCGGCCCAAGTTTCCAACTTATCCAGATCCACCTGTAGCAGAATACTATCTTCTCTTGTATTAACTGCTTTACATAGTTTTGTATCATCTGCAAATATCAATATTTTTCTGTGTAAACATTCTACCTGATCATATGGGCAGCATGGTGGCTCAGTGGCCAGCACAGCAGCCTTGCAGCGCTGGAGTCCTGGGTTCAAACCACACTAAGGACAACATCTGCAAAACGTTTGTATGTTCTCTCCTATTTGCGCTGATATCCTCTGGGTACTCCGGTTTCCTCCCACATTCCAAAGACATACTGATAGGGAATTTAGATTGTGAGCCCCAATGGGGACAGCGACGATAATGTGTGCAACCTGTAAAGCGCTGCGGAATATGTTAGCGCTATATAAAAATTATTATTATTATCATTAATAAATATGTTGAAGAGAATAGGGAGAATAGGGAGCAACACAGACTCCTGTGGTACCCCATCGGTCACAGCGACCCAGCTATACCATTTACAACCACCCTCTGCTTTCTATCACTAAGCTAATTACTTACCCATTTCCACACATTTTCCCCCAGACCCAGCATTCTCATTTTGCATACCAACCTCTTGTGTGGCACAGTAGCAAACGCTTTGGAAAAATCAAGATATACCACGTCCAATGACTCCCCTTGGTCCAGCCTATAGCTTACCTCTTAATAAAAACTGATTAGATTGGTTTGACAGGAGCGATTTCTCATAAACCCATGCTGATATGGAGTTAAACAGTTATTCTCATTGAGATAATCCAGAATAACATTCCTCAGAAACCCTTCAAATATTTTACTAACAATAGAGGTTAGACTTACTGGCCTATAATTTGCTATGCGCCAGTCCTGTGGAACAGACCCCATTGCTATAGAGTCCCTAAATATATGAAATAATGGTTTATCTATTACATTACTTAGTTCTCTTAGTATTCGTGGGTGTATGCCATCCGGACCCAGAGATTTATGTATTTTAATCTTATTTAGCCGGTTTCGCACCTCTTCTTGAGTTAGATTGGTGACCCTTAATATAGGGTTTTCTTTGTCTCTCTGCATTTCACCTAGCATTTTATTTTCCACCGTGAATACCGTGGAGAAGAAGGTGTTTAATATATTAGCTTGTTCCTCGTCATCTACAACCATTCTTTCCTCATAAATTTTTAAGGGGCCTACACTTTCACTTTTGATTCTTTTACTATTGATATAGTTGAAGAACAGTTTGGGATTAGTTTTACTCTTCTTAGCAATGTGCTTCTCTGTTTCCTTTTTGGCAGTTTTGATTAGTTTTTTTTAGATAAAGTATTTTTCTCCCTATAGTTTTTAGAGCTTCAGCGGTGCCCTTCCTGCTTTAGTAGTTTAATTGCTTTCTGTTTTCTGTTTAATTTCCATTCTTACCTCTTTGTTTAGCCACATTGGGTTTTTCCTATTTCTAGTCATTTTATTCCCACAAGGTATAAACCGCTTACAGTGCCTATTTAGGATGTTCTTAAACATTTTCCATTTATTATCTGTATTCTTATTTCTGAGGATATTGTCCCAGTCAATCAGATTATCGGCTTTTCTAAGCTCGACAAACTTTGCCTTCCTAAAGTTCAGTGTTTTTGTGACTCCCTGACAAGTCACCCAAGCGAAAGACAAGTGAAACTGTACAATATTGTGGTCGCTAATCCATAGATTTGTTATTCTGTCAGGTCTATTAGACAGTATTAGGTCTAAAAGTGCTGCTCCTCTGGTTGGATTTTGCACCAATTTTGAAAGATAATTTTTCTTGGTTATTAGCAGAAACCTGTTGCCTTTATGGTTTTCGCAGGTCTCTGTTTCCCAGTTAATAGCCAGGTAGTTAAAGTCCCCCATAAAAAGGACCTCATTATGGGTTGCAGCTTCATCTATCTGCCTTAGTAGTAGACTTTCCATGATTTCTGTTATATTTGGGGGTTTGTAACAGACCCCAATGAGAATTTTGTTACTATTTTTCCCTCCATGTATTTCGACTCATATGGACTCGACATCCTCATTCCCTTTGCTAAAGTGGACTTTAGACAAGAATTTAGATAGAGACAAACCCCTCCTTTTCTCAGTTTTTAACAATTCTTTCTAAACAGACTGTAACCCTGTAAGTTAACTGCCCAGTCATAGCTTTCATCTAACCATTTCTCGATTATTCCCACTATGTCAAAGTTACCTGTAGATATTTCTGCTTCTAGTTCTTCCATCTTGTTTGTCAGGCTTCTGGCATTTGCGAGCATGCAGTTTTGGAGGATTTTGTTTTGTTGAAATCTCCTCCCTGTGGATTGTTTTAGAAACTTTCTTACCTCCCTTCCGAGTATGTTGTCTTGGATCTTCTTTGCCGCACCTCATATCCTTCATCAGTATATTTTCTGACTTCATGTTCGTGCCTAACATTTTTCTTCCCGTCCCCTCTTCTAATATAACGCCCTACTGATGAGTGTAGCGAGTCTTCTGGCGAATGTGTGTTTCCCAGGATTGTTAAGGTGTAGTCCATCTCTGGCAAGGAGTCCATTGTACAGGTAATACCTGTTCAAGATTATTTTTTTCTATTTTTTAGGGCATTTCTCATCCACATTTGTTTGCAGGGCGATTGTTCTTCTTTTACCCCCATTTAGCTTCCTTTTGCAATCCCTAAGTCCTTACTATCTCCATTTTACAGCCATTTTAAAATTCAGGTCTACATTGACTTCTATTGAGCTTAAGGTCAAGTTATGATATCGAACCAAACTTTCAACTCTAGTTTGGCTGAACCTGACGAACCTGCTCATCCCTAGTCATTGGCATTATTCATAGTGAATAAAAATTAGCACTGATCCATAATGCCTGGATATGATTGTATGCCAGTAGCAAAGCTGGCCAGTTGTTGCCACTAATCCAATTTTCAGACTCAGAATTACATGGAATAGGGGCCTAGCCTTGCAGCACTGGAGTTCTGGGTTCAAATCCCACCCATGACAACATCTGCAAGGAGTTTATATGTTCTCCCCGTGTTTGCGTGGGTTCCCACTGGGTACTCCGGTTTCCTCACACATTCCAAAGACATACTGATAGGGAATTTAGATTGTGAGCCCCATCTGGGACAGCAATGGTAATGTGTGCAAACTATAAAGCGCTGCGGAATAGGTTAACGCTATACAAAAATAAAGATTATTATTATTATTAGGCTATCTTCCCGAGAAATAAAACACAGTCATTGTTTGATTGAACCTAGCTATTCAGCCACTGCATCTTTGTTTGCTGAAGTGCCCCAGGTTGTCGCAATGGTAGATTAAAAACTAGTCCATCATGTAAAATATATTGCAGCTGTTGTTGCCTAGACTACTCATTGTAGCCCTAACACTAAAAACTGTGTTGCTATGTAAGTGCACACATACATTCATGGCCAAAAGTATTCACACCCCTGCAATTCTGTCAGATAATACTCAGTTTCTTCCTGAAAGTGATTGCAAACACAAATTATTTGGTATTATTATCTTCATTTAATTTGTCTTAAATGAAAAAAACACAAAAAGAATTGTCCTAAAGCCAAATTGGATATAATTTCACACCCAACATAAAAAAGGGGGTGGACAAAGGTATTGGCACCCTTTGAAAAATCATGTGATGCTTCTCTAATTTGTGTAATTAACAGCACCTGTAACTTACCTGTGGCACCTAACAGGTGTTGGCAATAACTAAATCACACTTGAAGCCAGTTGACATGGATTAAAGTTGACTCAACCTCTGTCCTGCGTCCTTGTGTGTACCACATTGAGCATGGAGAAAAGAAAGAAGACCAAAGAACTGTCTGAGGACTTGAGAAACCAAATTGTGATGAAGCATGAGCAATCTCAAGGCTACAAGTCCATCTCAAAAGACCTGAATGTTCCTGTGTCTACCATGCGCAGTGTCATCAAGAAGTTTACAGCCCATGTCACTGTGGCTAACCTCCCTAGATGTGGACGGAAAAGAAAAATTGACAAGAGATTTCAATGCAAGATTGTGCGGCTGTTGGATAAAGAACCTCGACTAACATCCAAACAAGTTCAAGCCGCCCTGCAGTCCGAGGGTACAACAGTGTCAACCCGTACTATCCGTCGGCGTCTGTGTCATGCAGCTGCAGTGCAGTACAGCGCAACCTCCACCGGGGGAAGCTTGAGAGGAAAGTAAGACTGCACACACAGGACAGCAGAACAGACGCCACCAAGTGGCGAGAGAGTGGTCAGGCAAGCCAAGTCAAAAAACACGAGATAGCACGACAGTATTATAGGATAAGACAGATGGATAGTCAGAACATAGCCAGAGATCAATAAACCAGAACGGGCAATATACGGTACTAAAGGGACAAACAGCAACAATGTGAAAAGCCAAGCCAGGGGATCAGGACCGGAGAATCAAGCAGATAAACAGACAGAGAAACACTGGGAAAAAAGGGCAGACAGAGGGAGTTAACAGACACAGGACAAGTCAGGGTACAGAGCAGGGCAAATCAAGAGCTACCAGCAGGGTCAGGTTAACACACCGAAGGCAGAACTATAACTGACACCACCCTCAGGATACCTGGGAGCTAAATAGCAAACCCGAGCCCAGAAGGAGGCAGATCAAAGTTAACCCTTGACATGATCCACCCAGAGAAAAAGCAGACAGGACTAAACTCCGGAATGGATCATGACAGTACCCTCCTCTCAAGGGGGGGCCACCGGACCCCCAGGTTTCCCAGGATAACGTGCATGAAATGCCCGGACCAATCGATCCGCATGGACAGATCGCGCGGGGACCCAAGATCGATCCTCAGGACCATAACCCCTCCAATGGACCAAATACTGAAGAGAACTACGGACCATGCGAGAATCCACGATCCGTTCTACTTCAAACTCGGTCTGACCATCCACAGAGACAGGAGGCGGAAGGGATGGAGGCCCAGCGGAAGATGGTACAAAGGACTTAAAAAGGGATTTATGGAACACATTGGGGATCCGAAGCGACTGAGGAAGGCTTAAACGAAAGGCAACTGGATTGACCACTTCAATGATCTCGTAAGGACCAATAAACCTGGGACCAAGCTTAGCAGAAGGAATCTTTAGACGAATGTTCTTGGTAGACAACCACACTTTATCTCCTACCAGGAATATAGGTCCTACAGACCGTCGCTTATCAGCAAAAAGTTTATGTTTGTCCTGAGCCTTCCCAATGTTCTTCTGGACCTCCCTCCACACCTCCCCCAACCGTTGCACTGCTGTATCAGCCCCTGGACATCCTGAATCCAGCCTAGAAAATTCACCAAAATGGGGATGAAAACCGTAGTTACAGAAGAATGGAGAGGTGCCCGTAGACTGGTTAATCCGATTATTAAATGCAAATTCAGCCACGGGCAATGAATTACACCAATCATCCTGCTGAGATGTAGCAAGACACCTCAAAATCTGTTCAAGTGACTGATTGGTCCTCTCCGTCTGCCCGTTGGTCTCAGGATGGTAAGCAGAGGAGAAGGTCAAACAAATACCCAATCTTTTACAAAATGCCCTCCAAAATTTGGACACAAATTGTACTCCTCTATCAGAAACCACACTCAAAGGCACACCATGCAGCCGTACAACGTGCTCAACAAATAATCTAGATAGTGTCTCAGCATTAGGCAATCCTGCCAGAGGTACAAAATGCGCTTGCTTACTGAATCTGTCAACCACTACCCAGATTACAGTTTTGCCATTGGAAGGAGGGAGATCAGTGATAAAATCCATGGACAAATGTGTCCAAGGTCTATCTGGAATTGGCAATGGCACCAATTCCCCGGCCGGCGGGTTATGGGAGCTCTTAGCACGGGCACAGGTATTACAAGCAGACACAAACTCACTAATATCAGAATTCATGGAGGGCCACCAAAACAGCCTAGCAATAGCTTTCCGGGTGGCAGCGATCCCTGGGTGACCACTAAGAGCAGAATCGTGGAACTCCTGGAGAATCCTCAATCGGTACTGAACTGGGACAAAAAGCTTATTGTCAGGCAAAGAGGGAGGAGCAAGAGACTGAGCCTTTCGAATCTCCTGCTCCAATTCAGAGGATACCCCCGCAACAACCACCCCATGCTGAAGAATGGAGGAAGGAGGTTCGGGGGGTGAGATAAGGCATCAGCCTTGACATTCTTGGAACCAGGCCGAAAAGTGATTGAAAAATGAAAGCGAGAGAAAAGCAGCGACCACCTAGCCTGTCTAGGAGTTAACCGTTTGGCGGTTTCAATATAAGACAAATTCTTGTGGTCAGTAATCACCGTGATCCGATGAACCGCCCCCTCCAAAAAATGCCTCCATTCTTCAAAAGCCAATTTTATGACCAATAACTCCCGGTTCCCAACATCATAGTTCCTCTCAGCAGAAGAAAACTTACGGGAGAAAAAGGCACATGGTCTCAAGTTGGTCAAAGTAACGGGTCCCTGAGACAACACCGCTCCCACTCCCACCTCTGATGCGTCCACCTCTACAATGAATGGTTTAGATGGATCGGGCTGAACCAACACAGGAGCAGACATAAAACATTTTTTTTATGTAATAAATGCTTCAACTGCCCAGGATGACCAAACTTTGAGATCAGCCCCTTTGCAAGTAAGATCGGTGAGTGGCTTGACTACCTGAGAAAACCCTTTGATGAATTTTTGGTGATAATTGGCAAAACCCAGAAAACGTTGCAACCCCTTGAGGTCTCTGGGTTGCACCCAATCAACAATGGCCTGTACCTTTCCGGGATCCATCCGAAACCCATTCGCAGAAAGGATGATCCCCAGAAAAGAAAGCTCCTGGACACAAAACAAACATTTCTCTGGTTTAGCAAACAAAGAATTTCCCCGTAACCGGTGAAGAACAGCACGTAAATGACCAATGTGAGATTCTTTGTCAGGCGAGAAAACAAGGATATCATCCAGGTATACAACCATAAAGCGCCCGATAAAGTCAGAAAACACATCATTCATGAAGTTCTGAAACACCGCGGGCGCGTTTGTGAGACCAAAGGGCATGACCAAATTTCCAAACAGGCCCTCGGAGGTGAGAAATGCCGTTTTCCACTCATCCCCTTCCTGAATGCGGATAAGATTATATGCTCCCCTAAGATCGAGTTTGGAAAACCACTTAGCCCCAGACAATTGGTTATAGAGATCAGGAATGAGTGGGAGAGGGTAGGTATTTCTCACCGTAATTTTATTTAGTTCCCGGAAATCGAGGCATGGGCGTAAACCACCATCTTTTTTCTTGACAAAAAAAAAACCCGCGGCCACAGGTGAGACAGAGGGACGGATGTGACCTTTGCGTAGACTATCAGAGATATAGTTTTTCATAGCAGTACGTTCCGGGCCAGAAACGGGCTTTGGGCAATTTAGAACCCGGAATAAGGTTGATGGAACAATCATAAGGACGATGAGGTGGTAAGACCTCAGCCTCTTTTTCGGAGAACACATCACCAAAGTCCTTTAGGTACTCCGGAATGCCCTCCAGACTAATGGTGGACACAAACACAGTAGAAAGACAACCATTGGAACAATTAGGACCCTATTTAACAATATCACGAGATCCCCAGTCTATAACAGGATTATGTCTCTGCAGCCATGGGAACCCCAGCACCAGTCCAGCAGGAAGATTATTCATAACATAACATGAAATTCGTTCCTGGTGCAAAGAACCCACCTTGAGGAGGAACTCCTCAGAGAAAAATTTAAGGACATTTTGAGCCAACGGTGTCTTATCAATGGCAACGATATGGATCGGAGTCTCTAGCCTAACTGTCCCTAACTTTAACTTGGACACCAGACTATAGTCAATGAAGTTCATGGAAGATCCACAGTCCACAAACGCTGAAGTGGATGCAAAAACACCTCCATAACACAGTTCCACCTCTAACAAAACTTTTTGAAATGACGAAAATGGTACCTGTGAGTCTGGATGACCTCCTAGACCATCACCCAGACTCGGCAGCTTGTTACTCGATGGACAAGAGGAGCAGTCCTTCTTCCAATGTCCTGGATCTCCACAGTAAAAACATAGTTTTCCATCACGTCGCCGTTTCCTCTCCTTCTCCTTGAAATTGATGGCACCAACTTCCATAGTCTCCTTGAATGACATCACCTCAGACTTGACAGGCAAAACAGGAATCTCACGCTGGATAATTCTTCTCTCCCGTAACCTCCGGTCCATACGAATGGCCTGAGTCATGGCCTCTATCAGGGAACTGGGTGGCGTATGAAGGGCCAGAGCGTCCTTGAGATGATCTGAAAGTCCTCTCTCAAACAGGCGCTTCAGAGCAGAGTCACCCCAAGACACCTCAACGGACCACCGCCTAAACTCAGAACAATACTGTTCAGCAGTGAGTTCATTCTGGGAGAGGCTCATGATCATGTCCTCTGCTACCCTGACCCGGTCTGGTTCGTCATAAATCAGTCCCAAAGCCTCAAAGAATTTGTCCACAGACACACGTTCAAGGCCCAAGACTGAGGTCCCTCTCGCAGTAAGGAAATAATTATCCCCACTCGCTGACTCTCATTTCCACAAGATCTTGGTCTAAGAGAAAAAAAAAGCTTGCAACTCTCCTTAAAAGTAAAAAATCTCTCCCTCTCCCCAGAGAAGGTGTCTGGGAGCTTGACTGTAGGTTCAGGAGAGTGCAAAGAGACATCAACAGTGTCAGATAGTTTAAAGTCAGTCTGCAATGATTTAACTGTGTCTGAAAGCTCCCTTTGCAGGTGGTTATGAGAAGAGGACAAGGCCCTCTGTTCCACACACAGGTCTTGTATCATAACAGTCAAGCTATCCATTTGATCCGCCAAGGTATGGAGCGGATCCATAGAAAACAGAGCAGAGGAAAAAAAAAAAATGCTGAATTCCCTTTAAATGTGCAGGTCAGTTATAATGTCATGCAGCTGCAGTGCAGTACAGCGCAACCTCCACCGGGGGAAGCTTGAGAGGAAAGTAAGACTGCACACACAGGACAGCAGAACAGACGCCACCAAGTGGCGAGAGAGTGGTCAGGCAAGCCAAGTAAAAAAACACGAGATAGCACGACAGTATTATAGGATAAGACAGATGGATAGTCAGAACATAGCCAGAGATCAATAAACCAGAACAGGCAATATACGGTACTAAAGGGACAAACAGCAACAATGTGAAAAGCCAAGCCAGGGGATCAGGACCGGAGAATCAAGCAGATAAACAGACAGAGAAACACTGGGAAAAAAGGGCAGACAGAGTGAGTTAACAGACACAGGACAAGTCAGGGTACACAGCAGGGCAAATCAAGAGCTACCAGCAGGGTCAGGTTAACACACCGAAGGCAGAACTATAACTGACACCACCCTCAGGATACCTGGGAGCTAAATAGCAAAAGCGAGCCCAGAAGGAGGCAGATCAAAGTTAACCCTTGACATGATCCACCCAGAGAAAAAGCAGACAGGACTAAACTCTGGAATGGATCATGACAGTCTGAATGAAAAGTGACTGTATGGTAGGAGACCCAGGAAGACCCCACTTCTTACCCCGAGACATAAAAAAGCCAGGCTGGAGTTTGCCAAATCTTACCTGAAAATGTCTAAAATGTTTTGGAAGAATGTTCTCTGGTCAGATGAGACGAAAGTAGAGCTTTTTGGGCAAAGGCATCAACATAGAGTTTACAGGAGAGAAAAAGAGGCATTCAAAGAAAAGAACACGGTCCCTACAGTCAAACTTGGCGGAGGTTCCCTGATGTTTTGGGGTTTCTTTGCTGCCTCTGGCACTGGACTGCTTGACCGTGTGCATGGCATTATGAAGTCTGAAGACTACCAACAAATGTTTCAGCATAATGCAGGGCCCAGTGTGAGAAAGCTGGGTCTCCCTCAGAGGTCAGGGGTCTTCCAGCAGGACAATGACCCAAAACACACTTCAAAAAGCACTAGAAAATGGTTTGAGAGAAAGCACTAGAGACTTCTAAGGTGGCCAGCAATGAGTCCAGACCTGAATCCCATAGAACACCTGTGGAGAGATCTAAAAATGGCAGTTTGGAGAAGGCACCCTTCAAATATCAGGGACCTGGAGCAGTTTGCCAAAGAAGAATGGTCTAAAATTCCAGCAGAGCATTGTAAGAAACTCATTGATGGTTACCGGAAGCGGTTGGTCGCAGTTATTTTGGCTAAAGGTTGTGCAACCAAGTATTAGGCTGAGGGTGCCAATACTTTTGTCTGGCCCATTTTTAGAGTTTTGTGTGAAATGTTCAATGTTTTGCTTTTTGCTTCATTCTCTTTTGTGCTTTTTCATTTAAGACAAATTAAATGAAGATAATAATACCAAAGAATTTGTGATTGCAATCATTTTCAGGAAGAAACTGAGTATTATCTGACAGAATTGCAGGGGTGTGAATACTTTTGGCCATGACTGTAGGTAGGAAGATGCAGACAATAGCCAGCAATGGAGCTTAAGCTTGTTAAATTGGCTTACTGCAATAGGTTTGCAAAAATTAATAGGTGTTGTTTTTTTAAAGATTTACCAAAAAAGATGTGCCAAGAATTGCAAGTTATGTACACATCCCAAAAGCAATAGCCTACAACAGGTCACTATATTTGGGTGTCGTAATTTGTTTTTCGACCCTCAGTAATCAAATCGCCAATTATACTTATTTTATGTACATCCACAAAATACCAGAATACATAAGTATTCCCGGATACTGTTTAAAAAAAAGCTGTGCAAAATGAAAGTGTCTTCATGGAGGCAAAATAAAAAAAATATATAATAAAGTAATAAAATAAAGTCACAATGTACAGTAAAATTTAAACAATGCTCATTAAAATATAAATATGTATATTAAGTTAATGAAAAATATTAAGCAGTATTAAGACCTTCACAGTATGACATACACATAACAGCAGTCATTTCTTACATACGACTAGAACCATTGATGGATTGCATAAAGTAATCAGAGAACACAAACTACCGGACTAGGGGCACTGGAGTTATGGAGAAGTCAACAGAGGCTCATTGCTCATTTTTTATTTTATGCCATTCCCTATTGGCATAAAAAACTCATACTGGGTAATACCTTTAAACATCTTTTTAACTCCCATTCAATTGACTGTAAAAGGGATTTAGCTTTTTGAAAAATGTACAATTACTTGTTGAACGGGCAACAAGTATGAATGCAATCTCTATGTAATAGCCTAATTGTGGCGCTGCGAAAAAGAATATCTAAGCTTCTGATGTTGCGTGGGAGGGCAACATATGTTACTAATTTTTTTTAGCACAAACTCCTGATGTCTTTTCTTCTTGGAACATTGCTGAAATCTTTTGTAACTAAATAGCATAGCAGATGAACTGTTAAGTCCATTGCATTGGCAACTGAATCTGCCTCTTGCTGATAGTCAAGAAAGACACTGGTTGAGCGCCTACAGAATTAGTATCTCAGGGTTTCAGGTCGTGAGTGAGTACAGGGACATTATGTTTAGACTCCACTTTCCAAAAGAGTAAATATAAAATGACAGTCCTGAAGGAATTATACCACTAAGTCGTGTTTCTATTCTATTGACACCACAAAATATCTGCTATTAACAAAATAAATACATATAATGTCAATGGGAGAACGTAAAACACTTAGAAAGTTGGAAATGACCTTTAAATGAGTTTTTCATGTCCACGTGATTATTTTTAAGACTTTGAAATGTTCTGCTGATCTTTTCATAGTAAAGTTATAGAAATAAAGTAGAATTGGTAGGTTAAAATATTATGTGCACTGCACACAGTAAAGTCCAAAGTAAAAGTCAGAAAAAATGTATGACGTTGCTTACCAGGAGATAGTTCAGTGTCTCTACAAGGCCACAGCTGGGATCAGAGCTAGCCATGACAATGCAGTGGAGCTAGGAGATAGCATAAAAAATAGTACTAGAGATGATCAGATTGGTCAGGCAAAATTCAAGTTTGCATTTTTGCAAAGATTTTCCCTGGTAATTCGATTCTCAGAGCGGTTATGCTCCGCAAATTTAATCTTCCATATTATATTCCGGGGTCTCTCTCCTCCGTTCCTCAATGTCACTTGTCTGGTCCTTGCTGCATCTCCTAATCATTGTGAAGATGTCCCTGAGTCTCTCATCCTAGGCTCAGAGTTCTGACTCTCATAAGGCCTAAGAGGTTTCTACATAAGGACACTGAAGGTCATAACGTCATGACCTTAGGCGTATATGCGGGAATTTCAGCGTGAGTGGCGATGATCAGAAAATATCATAAGGTCCGTACAGTAGACAGGAATGAGTAGATGAGCCCGAAAGGTGAGTAGTGAGGTGAGTTTAACCCCTTCATGACCGGGGGATTTTTCGTTTTTCCGTGTTCGTTTTTCGCTCCCCTCCTTCCCAGAGCCATAACTTTTTTATTTTTCCGTCAATTTGGCCATGTGAGGGCTTATTTTTTGCGGGACGAGTTGTACTTTTGAACGACATCATTGGTTTTAGCATGTCGTGTACTAGAAAACGGGAAAAAAATTCCAAGTGCGGTGAAATTGCAAAAAAAGTGCAATCCCACACTTGTTTTTTGTTTGGCTTTTTTGCTAGGTTCACTAAATGCTAAAACTGACCTGCCATTATGATTCTCCAGGTCATTACGAGTTCATAGACACCAAACATGACTAGGTTATTTTTTATCTAAGTGGTGAAAAAAAATTCCAAACTTTGCTAAAAAAAAAAAAAAAAAAAATTGTGCCATTTTCCGATACTCGTAGCGTCTCCATTTTTCATGATCTGGGGTCGGTTGAGGGCTTATTTTTTGCGTGCCGAGATGACGTTTTTAATGATAGCATTTTGGTGCAGATACGTTCTTTTGATCGCCCGTTATTGCATTTTAATGCAATGTCACGGCGACCAAAAAAACGTAATTCTGGCGTTTCGAATTTTTTTCCCGCTACGCTGTTTAGCGATCAGGTTAATACTTTTTTTTAATTGATAGATCGGGCGATTCTGAGCGCGGCGATACCAAATATGCGTAGATTTGATATTTTTTTATTGATTTATTTTGATTGGGGCGAAAGGGGGGTGATTTAAACTTTTATGTTTTTTTTATTTTTTTCACATTTTTTTAAACTTTTTTTTTTAACTTTTGCCATGCTTCAATAGCCTCCATGGGAGGCTAGAAGCAGGCACAGCACGATCGGCTCTGCTACATAGCAGCGATCTGCTGATCGCTGCTATGTAGCAGAATTGCACGTGTGCTGTGAGCGCCGACCACAGGGTGGTGCTCACAGCGACGGGCAATCAGTAACCATAGAGGTCTCAGGGACCTCTATGGTTACCATTCACAAGCATCGCCGACCCCCGATCATGTGACGGGGGTCGGCGATGACGTCATTTCCGGCCGCCCGGCCGGAAGCGGTAGTTAAATGCCGCTGTCTGCGTTTGACAGCGGCATTTAACTAGTTAATAGGTGCGGGCAGATCGCAATTCTGCCCGCGCCTATTACGGGCACATGTCAGCTGTTCAAAACAGCTGACATGTCCCGGCTTTGGTGCGGGCTCACCGCGGAGCCCTGCATCAAAGCAGGGGAGCCGGCATCGGACGGTATAGTACGTCCGATGCCGGTAAGGGGTTAAGGATTTATTTTATATTTTAACATTTTATGGCTCTTTATGATCCAGAAAAATGGCGGTCAATAGCCTCGATGAACCGAATTACAAAAAAATGTGCAGTTTTTCAAATGCGGGTCTATTTTTTAAGATTTTAATAGAATTAATTTCCAGCTCATCTTCAAATATTACAATTGTCAATTACATTAGAGGCTTTTTTTCCCCTCTACCTAAGACTGCAGTAATAGAAACTTACTAGGTAAGAAAATGTAGAGAACTGTACGGCAGTACTTTTGTTTCAAAAATTAAGTTAGAAGTTGAACCCAATTTTAGTCTTTGTATAGCACTTAAAGGGACTCTGTCACCTGAATTTGGAGGGAACAATTTTCAGCCATAGAGGCGGGGGTTTTCGGGGGTTTGATTCACCCTTTCCTTACCCGCTGGCTGCAAAATTGGATTGAAGTTCATTCTCTGTCCTCTGTAGTACATGCCTGCGGCCAGCGGGTAAGGAAAGGGTGAATCAAACACCCAAAACCCCCGCCTCTATGGCTGAAAATTGTTCCCTCCAAATTCAGGTGACTGAGTCCCTTTAAAGAGGTTGAATTTTTGAAACAGCAAGCCTAACCATCCTAAAAATAAACCATGAGTATTATAAGAAACCTATTAGCTATTTCATGCTGTCTGAGTCATTGGCCACATTAATTATTGGCAAGCTACTGCATTCTAAACATTTATGTTTTAATCTATCTAAAAACTTTCAGCTTTTCAGAAAAATATATAGTTGAATGTGTAGCCAGGGCCAAAGTGAAAAACTCAAGAGGCAGGCCTCTGCCGGCTTCTCCCCACCCCCTCAGCTAGACTTACAGGCGTCTCCCTATACAATCAAATTAACTGAGACCTACTTGTAAAAAAAAAGCCAGTGGATATCTGCTTTTTGGACTAATCACGTCCCAACTAGCTGCACTTTTTCTGAGAAGCTGTAGGGTTTTCGAGTGAAGTGATGTGTGTAGGATCGGACAACATGAATGAGCTAACAGGTTGCCTGCGCACTGTTCATTTCCAAAGGCGCTCCCAACCGTGCTTTATACTCAAACCAAAACTTTTGCATTTCATAACCTAACCTAGTTTTCACCAGGGCGGACTTTTACTAATTTCGTCTAGCGTGCTTTTATGCACACAACGTCTTTTTGACAATGGTGTACCTGGAGAGTTCTGCAAACGGAAGATTGTTCAGGTAAATGCTGGCAATATTTTTCCTAAAGCTGATTTTTTTGGCATCTTTTGTTTTATTTTAGACGCCTTTGCTGTCAGTGATTTATTATTACATTACTTATACAATAGTGAGCAGATTTCCAGAGAATGGTACCTAAAACTGGACAGGTCACTTCTTATAACTGCTTTGCATTTTAGTAGCCTTAAACGGTTAAAGGAAGCTCAAAAAGACCGAACAAGTCATTTTGACATTGAAGAGCATATTCTTTTTAGTACTTTCAAGAGGTTTTTTGGATGTTTTTCAGAATGAAATTAAGTGGAAAAAAACATCATGTGCGTGTACTTTAATATATCTTACTTTTATCTGTCCAGATGATTTGAGTTATTGCACCCCTGAGATTTTTTTTAACAATATACTGTAATTCCACAAATATCTACTTATATTCAACCTATAAAACAAGGCTTTTCCGATCACTGGACCATTTACTAGAAGATTTGATTTCCAGATAAGAGAACTGCCACTTATACCATTTTGGTGAGCATCATGGGGATTTCTATTATTTTTTAACCTTTTGATGGCTCTTTATGGCCAGAAACCAATGAATAGAGATTTGAGTTACATTGTCAATGGAAAACATGGAACAATTAACTACTTAATAGCTGTAAATGCCCAGTTTTTAATTAACATATTTATTTTTTAAACTTTCATTGTTGTTTCTGATGTGTAATAGTGCTGTCTTATTTGTCTTTTTATATACTACTTTTCAAATGTTCTACTTCTATTTCTAATGCAAATATGATTTTGGTACATTATACAGATGTACTAAGCAGTATTTATTTAATTACAGAATGGATAAAAAAAGGTTAGGGGATGCAGCAGCAACAGCAGCATGGAGGACATTATACAGATGTACTAAGCAGTGTTTCTGTAGTTCCAGACCTGAAATGCAAAGCTTACTGAAAGAAGCAGTGTAGCAGCATGGTGTACGAAGCAGTGTGGCTGTAATTCCAGAACTAATAAAAAAAGGTTAGTGGGTGCAGCAGCAGCAGTATGGTGGACATTATACAGATGTACTAAGCAGTGTTTCTGTAGTTCCAGAACTATAACACAAAGCTTACTGAAAGAAGCAGTAGCAGCATGACGACATTATGCTGGTGTATGAAGCAGTTTGGCTGTAATTCCAGAACTGATAAAAAAAGGTTAGTGGATGCAGCAGCAGCAGCAGCATGGAGGACATTATACAGATGTACTAAGCAGTGTTTCTGTAGTTCCAGAACTGAAATGCAAACCTTAGTGAAAGAAGCAGTAGCAGCATGAGGACATTATGCTTGTGTATTAAGCAGTGTGCCTGTAATTGTAGAACTGATAAAAAAAACTCACTGAAAGCATAAGCATCAGCATGGAGCACAATTATACAACAGGATTAAGCAATTTTCTTGGGAATCCAGCTCTGTAGCGAGATAGTAGAACACTTTCCATAGACTTCTAATGGCAGAAGCTGTATCCTGTTTCTTCAGTGACTTAATAATCCACATTCGTTTCTGCCTTTCTGAAGACAGAATTTAACAGGCGAGAGTGAGAGATCAGTGCTGGAGTCAGGGAAGTGGTAGAAGAAGAGTCTTAGTAGTTGGTATTATTTATTTATGGAACAATGGAGGTAGACTTTAATCCATTAAGTGGCAATGACTAGGCTAGGCCTTAAGGGAGTATTTTTGGAATGTTCATAGGCAACTGAAGTGTGCCACCAATATGTAATTTCCAAAATGATGCTATGTCAAACTCTGGAAGTTAAGTCCATGTAACATAATGTTAACTTACTGTAGATATCTGACAGTCGTGACCATAACGAGTGGTGTGCTATGCTGAAAGCACAGCGTCCTATGGCAAGTAGGCTATCCTACTAATGAAGTTAAAGGCTGCAATATTTTTCCACAATACTCTGTATATATAGGATAGACGGGTGGGTGAAATATCAGAAAGGCCTTATGTGTTTTGAGGCCCTTAGTATCTGGCTCAACTAATTTTGCTAGACAGTGAAGAAAATGTCAAAGAAAACTGATGTTATATGTGAGCAATTCTGACAGTAAAACACAGTAATTACATCTAGCACCATACAGAATAAAAAAAAAACAACACTGGATAAATTGGACCCAACTTATTTTCAGTAAATTGCATGTGTCAATCTTTACCGATCCTCCCTCGTCGATTTTCTTCCTCTTAAGCTCTCGCCATCAATATGTCACACTACAACATTAAAATGCCTTTAACAAGTCTCAGTTCATATGGGTTAGCATTTTGGGCTGCTAGTTAATTTCACCTGAGAGCTTTTCATCCCTTTCGTATTCCACAAAAGAACTTGATTTTAATAGATTTTTCCTTCCCAATTGAGCACCGAACATGGCATTAATACACTTTGTTACTTTCGCCTCCTGATGGGTGGTTTTGATATAATGGTTCTCACTCCACCTGAGTCAGTGCTAAATAAAGGCATAAACATTGGTTCCTTTTCATAGACCAGCTGTGTGATGGATAGAAATTATGTGTCAGTGACAAAAAAGAAACTACAGTATGTCTATTTGCACAGTGCCTTTAAGAAAAGTAGAGAAAAAGCTTTAAAGCATACTGTTGTATAAGTACATAGTAGGCTTTGCTTATTTGACTGAAGTAATGGTGGTACCTATATTGCATTTAAACTGGTTGGAGACAACTAAGGTAGTGTAGTCGTGACAAATATACTATAAACCTTTGAAAACATTTAGGATATTATTATTAAAAGTCTTATATATATATATATATATATATATATATATATGCGCTGCCCAAAAAAATAAAGGGAACACTAAAATCCCACATCCTAGATATCTTTTCATATTCCAGTTGTAAATGTTTATTCATTGCATAGTGGAATGTGTTGAGAACAATAAAACATAACAATTAATTATCAATGCAAATCAAAATGGATATCCCATGGAGGTCTGGATTTGGAATGATGCTCAAAATCAAAGTGGAAAATCAAACTACAGGCAGATAAAACTTCAGTGGAAATGCCTCATGACAAGGAAAAGATGCTCAGTATTGTGTGTGGCATCCACGTGCCTGTATGACCTCCATACTGTACAATGCCTGGGCATGCTCCTGATGAGCCGGCGGATGGTCTCCTGAGAGATCTCCTCCCAGACCTGGACTAAAGCATCCTGGACAGTCTGTGGTGCAATGTGACGTTGGTGGATAGAGCGAGACATGATGTCCTAGATGTGCTCAATCGGATTCAGTTCTGGGGAATGGGCTGGCCAGTCCATAGCATCAATGCCTTCATCTTGCAGGAACTGCTGATACACTCCAGCCACATGAGGTCTGGCATTGTCCTGCATTAGGAGGAACCCAGGGCCAACCGCACCAACATATGGTATCGTAATGGGTCTGAGGATCTCATCTCGGTACCTAATGGCAGTCAGGCTACCTCTGGCGAGCACATGGAGGGCTGTGCAGCCCTCCAATGAAATGCTACCCCACACCATTATTGACCCACTGCCAAACCGATTATGCCAAAGGATGTTGCAAGCAGCCGATCGCTCTCCACTGCATCTCCAGACTCTGTCAAGTCTGTGACATGTGCTCAGTATGAACCTGCTTTCATCTGTGAAGAGCACAGGGCGCCAGTGGCGAATTTGCCAATCCTGGTGTTCTGTGACAAATGCCAAGCGTCCTGCACGGTGTTGGGCTGTGAGCACGACCCCCATCGGTGCACGTTGGGCACTCAGACAATCCTCATGGAGTCAGTTTCTAACCGTTTATATAGACACATGCACATTTGTGGCCTGCTGGAGGTCATTCTGCAGGGCTCTGGCAGTGCTCCTCCTGTTCCTTCTTGCACAAAGGCGGAAGTAGCAATCCTGCTGATGGGTTGTTGCCCTCCTACGGCCCCCTCCACGTCTCCTGGCATACTGGCCTGTCTCCTGGTAGCGTCTCCAACCTCTTGACACTACGCTGACAGGCACAGCAAAACTTCTTGCCACAGCTCGCATTGATGTGCCATCCTGGATGAGCTGCACTACCTGAGCCACTTGTGTGGTTGTAGTGTCCGTCTCATGCTACCACGAGTGTGAAAGCACAACCAACATTCAAAGCTGACCAAACACCAGCCAGAAAGCATTGGTACTGAGATGTGGTCTGTAGTCCCCACCTACAGAATTACTTCTTTATTGAAGGTGTTTTGATAATTGCCAATAATTTCCATCTGTTGTCTATTCCATTTGAACAACAGCATGTGAAATTGATTGTCAATCAGTGTTGCTTCAAGTGGACAGTTTTATTTCACAGAAGTTTGATTTACTTAAAGTTATATTCTGTTGTTTAAGTGTTCCCTTTATTTTTTTGAGCAGTGTGTATACACAAGTATATATATATATATAAATTTATATATATATATATATCTACTATATAATTGTCTAAGGGTCACTTCCGTCTTTCTGTCTGTCTGTCCTTCTGTCTTTCTGTCATGGATATTCATTGGTCTCGGCCTCTGTCTGTCATGGAATCCAAGTCGCTGATTGGTCGTGGCAAAACACCCATGACCATTGCCACGACCAATCAGCGATGGGCGCAGTCCAGCGGCAACATGGCCGCTCCTTCCTCCCCTCAGTCAGTGCCCGCTCCGTACTCCCCTCCAGTCAGCGCTCACACAGGGTTAATGGCAGCGCTAATGGACTGCGCTATGCCACGGTGTAACGCACTCCATTAACACTGCTATTAACCCTGTGTGACCAACTTTTTTACTATTGATGCTGCCTATGCAGCATTAATAGTAAAAAGATCTAATGTTAAAAATAATTTAAAAAATAAAAAATCATCATATACTCACCTTCCGGCGCCTTTCCCGCGCCTCGCGACACTCCGGTGACCAGTCCATGCATTGCGATCTTGCGAGATGATGATGTAGCGGTCTCGTGAGACCGCTACGTCATCATCTCATGAGAGCGCAATGCACTTTTGAGACCGGAGTGCGCGAGGAGCATCAGTAAACGCTTCCTGGATCCAGGGGCCAATGGAAGGTGAGTATATAACTATTTTTTTATTTTAATTCTTTTTTTAACAGGGATATGATGCCCACATTGCTATATACTACGTGGGCTGTGCAATATACTGCGTGGGCTGGGCAATATACTATGCGGGCTGGGCGATGTACTACACGGGTTGTGCAATATACTACGCGCGCTGGGCAATATACTACATGGGCTGGGCAATATACTACGCGGGCTGTGCAATATACTACGCGGGCTGTGCAATATACTACGTGGGCTGGGCAATATATTACGTGGGCTGGGCAATATACTACGTGGGCTGTGCAATATATTACGCGTGCTGTGCAATATACTACACGGGCTGTGCAATATACTACATTGGCTGTGCAATATACTACGTGGGCTGTGCAATATACTACGCGGGCTGTGCAATATACTATGCGGGCTGTGCAATATACTACGTGGCTGTGCAATATACTACGCAGGCTGTGCAATATACTACGCGTGCTGTTATGATCTGGTGGCCTTGGAGCAGCATGAGACGTACTCTGGAGAAGGTGGTCCCTGTACTGACCGCAAACCCTGAACTTAACAGCGCAACTAGAAGTAGCCGTGGGGGTACCTAACACTCCCTAGACCCCTCGACACAGCCTAAGAAATAACTACCCCTAAAGACAGAAACAGGAAACCTATCTTGCCTCAGAGAAAATCCCCAAAGGAAAGACAGCCCCCCACAAATATTGACTGTGAGAGGAGAGGGAAATAACATACGCAGAAATGAAATCAGGATTTAGCATAGGAGGCCATACTAGCTAAAAAGAAAGAATAGAACAGAGTACTATGCGGTCAGTATTAAAACACTAGATAATATCCACCACAGAAAATACAAAACACCACATCTGACTAAAGACATGGAGGGTATATCTGCATCTCCAGAGAAATAGCTAGGCTGCAAAAAATCCTTCACAGACTAAGCTGGACAAGACAAAAACATGAAAATGCACAGAACTATAAGGTCCACAGCAGGTGGACAGCAAAAACAAAGCCAGGACTTATATTTGAAGAAAAGCACAGCAAACAGGAGAGACCAGAAGGGATGTGAATCCTCCAAAAACAATGGACAACTGGCACTGACTAAAGGATCAAGCAAGGCTATATAGCCCAGCCCAAATTGCAAAAAATAGATACACCTGATAAATGCTGCGATCCAACTACCGCAGCACTACCACTCATAACCACCGGAGGGAGCCCAAGAGCAGAATACACAACAGCGCGCTGGGCAATATACTACGCGGGCTGTGCAATATACTACGTGAATGGGCAATATACTACATGGCTGGGCAATATACTTTGTGGCTGGGCAATATAGTACGTGACTGGGCAATATACTACGTGACTGGGCAATATACTATGTGGTGGGCAATATAATACGTGACTGGGCAATATAGTACGTCACTGGGCACTATACTACGTGGCTGGGCAATATAGTACGTGACTGGGCAATATAGTACGTGACTGGGCAATATACTACGTGGTTGGGCAATATACTACGTGGCTGGGCAATATACTATGTGGGCTGTGCAATACACTACGTGGACATGCATATTCTAGAATACCCGATATATATATATATATATATATATATATATATATATATATATAATACACACACTGCTCAAAAAATAAAGGAAACACTAACATACCACAACCTAGATATCACTGAATTAAATATTTCAGTCACAAATCTTTGCATAGTGGAATGTGTTGAGAAAAATAAAACATAAAAATGATCAATGTTAAGCAAAGTTAATATCTCATGTAGGTCTGTAATGGAATGATACTCAAAATCAAAGTGAAAAATCAAATTACAAGCTGATCCAATTTCAATGGAAATGCCTCAAGGCAAGGAAATGATGCTCAGTAGTGTAAATGCTCTCACCCCTATAGATACAGTACCATGAGGTGGTGTCTACTTTTTGAGCCACTCCTTTGTTGCCTTGGCTGTATGTTTTGGGTCATTGTCTTTCTGGAATACCCAGCCAGGACCCATTTTTAATGTCCTGGTGGAGGGAAGGAGGTTGTCACTCAGGATTTTACAGTACATGGCTCCATCTGTGGCTCCCCAGGAGTTCAGGTACCACAGTGGTATTGCTTTCCTCTCGGAGAGGGTAATGCCATGCCTGGAGACAGAAGGACTCCCTTTGGCAGGTAACCTTAGATGCAACACATTCTGACTTCACGCCAGAAGGTGGAACTGCTCCCTCTGGTCGGGAGGAAGAGTCAGTTGCTAGGTAGTTGCTAGGCAGTTACAGTTGACAGTTGGCAACAGACAGTGAAGGAGCACAGAAGTACTTAGGAGCTAGAGAAGGGCTGCGACTGGGCTTCTCTGAGCTGAGCGCAGAGACCGGGTACCGGGAGCCCGAGGTCATGAGGAACTACAGGTCCCACAGCAGACCTGGAGGACAGGAAAATAAGAAGGACTTGCCCACATAATACCTGAGGTACAGCAGCAATCAGAGTCCGGAGTCACTGTGGACAGAGACCCCAAAGAGATGGCTCAAGTTGCCTACTGTGCTGGTACTGTCCCTGGACAGGGGAAGAAAGAGGACCTTGTTAGACAACTACAGGTAGCAAGGGACTGCAGACCTGTGCATAGTGGAAGGCTCCCAAACTGACCTGTCAAGGGGATTTCCACTTGTCTTCAGGCTACCTTGACTCTATCTATAACTATTGCTGGTACCCTGGACTGAGGCTGATTAATGCCAGTAAACCAGGTAAAGACTGCAATCCTGTGTCCTCCTATTATTTGCGGCATTCACCATCCCTGCTAAATACACTGGGAGCCTGGGGACACTGCTTCACCTGTGGGAAGCGACACCATTTTTGCTGCAGCACCATCGCCCCTAGAGGACCCCTTTAAGCAGCGTCGGTCACTGTTGACTGAGAACCATAGGTGGCGTCACGAACTTTCCTTATTACCACAACCCCTTTAAAGACCATCCCTTTTTTCTTGGGCACCCAGGGCCACAGACCGGGTCGTTGCCACCGTGACCACCCCTTTAATTGTGACCGGACCCGGTACTGAGTACCCCACTGCCCTGACGGGTGACTCACATCCATTCTCCCATTGTTGCGGTGAAATAGTCCTGTGCCCTTAGCAGAGAAATACCCCAAAACATAATGTTTCCACCTCCATGCTTGGCAGTGGGGACGGTGTTCTTTGGGTCATAGAAAGCATTTCTCTTCCTCCAAACACAGTGAGTTGAGTTAATGCCAAAGAGCTAAATTTTTGTCTCATCTGACCACAGCACCTTCTCCCAATCACGCACAGAATCATCCAGGTATTCTTTGGCAAACATCAGATGGGCCTGCACATGTGCCTTCTTGAGCAGGGAGACCTTGCTGGCACTGCAGGATTTAAGACCTTTATGGTATAATGTGTTACCAATGGTTTTCTTGGTGACTGTAGTCCCTGCTGCCTTGAGATCATTAACAAGTTCCCCAATGTAGTTTTAGGCTGATCTTTTCCCTTCCTCATGATCAAGGGTACCCCACAAGGTGAGATTTTTCATGGTGCCCCAGATCGATATCGATTGACAGTCATTTGAATTTCTTCCATTTTCTTACTATTGCACCAACAGTTGTTTCCTTCTCACCCAGCATCTTACTTATGGTTTTGCAGCCCATTCCAGCTTTGTGCAGGTCTATGATCTTGTTCCTGACAACCTTATAATGCTCTTTGATCTTGCCCATGTTGTAGAGGTTAGAGTATGACTGATAAATTGAGCCTGTGGCAGGAGTCTTTTATAAAGGTGACTATGTAAGAGAGCTGTCTTTAATGCAGGTAGCGAATTGATTAGGAGCGTCTAACAGGTCTGTAGGATCCAGAACTCTTAATGGTTGGTAGGGGATCAAATACTTATTTCTCACTGCAAAATGCAAATAAATTTATGTAATTTATATAATGTGATTTTCTGGATTTTATTTTTGATATTCTGTCTCTCAATGTTAAAACTAGCCTACCTTAAACATTGTAGACTGTTCATGTCTTTGTCAGTGGACAAACTTACAAAATCAGCAAGGGATCAAATAATTATTTCTCCCACTTTAAGTATATGTTCAGAAGAAGCAGAACAGCACCAGCATGGTAAACATTATGGCTTAATATGGCTGTGTGGCTGCGAATCTAGCAATTAAGTGAAATAAACACTCACTATAAAGCAGTAGTACAATCTGTCTATGTCAGTACCTGCCTCAGGTTTCATTCAGACTGCTAGGTTTCACAATTGTCTCCCCTTGATATTTCATTGATACAATATGTACCCATTGTATTCTATAGGGTTTTCACGTGTTAGTGACTTTTTGAGAGCCGAGTGTCACCCAAAAAATAAAACCATGAATTTGATCCAAAATGCAGATTTTAGTTTATGGGTGTGTGTTAAATTCAGATCACACACTTTTGACATCCTAATTATTCACTGATAGCCAGCAAAAGCTTGAAAAGACTATTATTTTTTGTATGCCAACAAAAAAATGGATGAAACACTGATTTGAAAAACTGACAACCTGACCAAACACAAATGAAAATTGGATCTCATACAATAATGGAAATCACAGTAGGAAAACTGTAGAGGAACAAAAGCGCACAAGACCCATCTTTGGGTGCAAAGGAAAATAAAAGGAAAGTGCTCACCTGAGCAGGTTGTGTGCAGGCACAACTCATAGGAACACCTGAACATATCAACTGCTACTACTTCATGGCCGTTGGATGATCTCCTCCAGGATAGTAGACCAATGTTGGTCGATAACACGCTATCCGGCTCCACTGCTGTAATGAAGAATCCTTAGGCCCAAGCTGAGTTGAATGTTTTTTTATTTCCACAACACGTTTCAACGCTGGACAAAACAAACTTTAAAAAACACACTATGCAATGTTTTTTCACTTGCTAGTCCAGTGTTGAAACGCGTAGTGGAAATAAAAAAAAGCTCAACTCATCTTGGTCCTAAGGATTTTCCAATACAGAAAAGCTCCTGGAGATCGTCTTATCGTCCAAATTGGTCAATATAAATCAGCCATTTTTACATGTAAGAAGAAAAACCCACAGATGTGTGAAAGGGCCCTACTCAGTTATTCTCTCCTCCTCGCCCCTTCTCTCTCCATAGCCTCCAGTGGGCAGCTGTAATTTGTGCCGACCAGTGAGTGGATGGTGCCTTATATATTAACGAAGATAAATTTCAGCTGCTTTTTGCGGAATTCATGATGAATTCAAGAGTGAATGGGCAGGAAATGACGAGGCTCATGTGGAGGTAAAAAAACAGATTCCTCTGATAAGATATATTACAAATTATCTTATATTTGCTTGTACTGTTGATTAGTGAGTTGAAACAATCATTTTAGAAGTACAAAAAAGAAAAAGTGATAAGTTCCATATAACTAAATTATTGCAGTGCCTTGCGAAAGTATTCGGCCCCCCTTGAACTTTTCAACCTTTTCCCACATATCATGCTTCAAACATAAAGATACCAAATGTAAATTTTTGGTGAAGAATCAACAACAAATGGAACACAATTGTGAAGTTGAAAAAAACTTATTGGTTATTTGAAATTTTTGTGGAAATTCAAAAACTGAAAAGTGGGGCGTGCAATATAATTCGGCCCCTTTACTTTCAGTGCAGAAAACTCACTCCAGAAGTTCATTGTGGATCTCTGAATGATACAATGTTGTCCTAAATGCCTAATCATGATAAATATAATCCACCTGTGTGTAATCAAGTCTCCGTATAAATGCACCTGCTCTGTGACAGTCTCAGGGTTCTGTTTGAAGCACAGAGAGCATCATGAAGACCTAGGAACACAACAGGCAGGTCCGTGATACTGTTGTGGAGAAGTTTAAAGCCGGATTTGAATACAAAATGATTTCCAAAACTTTAAACATCCCAAGGAGCACTGTGCAAGCGATCATATTGAAATGGAAGGAGTATCATACCGCTGCAAATCTACCAAGACCTGGCCGTCCCTCTAAACTTTCATCTCAAACAAGGAGAAGACTGATCAGAGATGCAGCCAAGAGGCCCATGATCACTCTGGATGAACTGCAGAGATCTACAGCTGAGGTGGGACAGTCTGTCCATAGGACAACAATCAGACGTACACTGCACAAATCTTGCCTTCATGGAAGAGTGGCAAGAAGAAAGCCATTTCTCAAAAGTGATGTTTAAAGTTTGCAACAAGCCACCTGGGAGATACACCAAACTTGTGGAAGAAGGTGCTCTGGTCAGGTGAAACCAAAATCGGACTTTTTGGGAACAATGCCAAACGATATGTTTGGTGTAAAGGCAACACAGCTCATCACCCTGAACACACCATTCCCACGGTCAAACATGGTGGTGGCAGCATCATGGTTTGGGCCTGCTTTTCTTCAGCAGGGACAGGGATGATGGTTAAAATTGATGGGAAGATGGATGGAGCAGAATACAGGACCATCCTTGAAGAAAACCTGTTGGAGTCTGCAAAGACCTGAGACTGGGACTGAGATTTGTCTTACAACAAGACAATGATCCCAAACATAAAGCAAAATCTATAATGGAGTGGTTCACAAATAAACGTATCCAGGTGTTAGAATGGTCAAGTCAAAGTCCAGACCTCAATCCAATCGAGAATCTCTGGAAAGAGCTGAAAACTGCTGTTCACAAACGATGTCCATCAAACCTCACTGAGCTCGAGCTGTTTGCCAAGGAAGAATGGGCAAGAATTTCAGTCTCTTGATGTACAAAACTGATAGAGACATACCCCAAGCGACTTGCAGCTGTAATCGCAGCAAAAGGTGGCGCATCAAAGTATTAAGTTAAAGGGGCCGAATAATATTGCACGCCCCACTTTTCAGTTTTTGAATTTCCACAAAAATTTTAAATAACAAATAAATGTCGCTCAACTTCACAATTGTGTTCTACTTGTTGTTGATTCTTCACCAAAAATTTACATTTGGCATCTTTATGTTTGAAGCATGATATGTGGGAAAAAAGTTGAAAAGTTCCAGGGGGTCGAATACTTTTGCAAGGCACTGTATATAGTTGTACAGAACAGTTATAGTCATATGGACATACTGTATATTCCTAAAAGTGACACTAGTGGCAATGACGATTTATAAAATCTAAATGTAGTTATATTTTGATCTACTTGTATAAGTATTAGTCATTGATACCATTGATCTTTATTAATCTACGTTCACCTTGAATAAACCAGATGCTTCCATCTTTTAGCAGTCCCCTCGTGATAAGCTCTGATGATATTCCGCAATCTTTTCTCTATGATATATTTTAAATACAGATAAACATTTTTTGACTTAGAAAACTCGCAGATTAAAAATCCTCCTCATCTCCGCTCTCAGCAAGAAGCGGATCAGCAATTGCTTCAACTGAGCCCTTCAGTCAAACAATTTAACATGCCTTTTTCCACCCTCTTCCCCTTTCTTATCATAAATACAGCAAAGAACGGGTAATCTGTGCTTTTCCCTGCTCTAGAAATGGAATACCTGCAGAAATAAATGTGACAGACACATGAATATCAGATGCAAACATTATGCTCGCTGCCATTGCAATGAATATTAAACTAATCCCTAATTAGATGTTGCGGAAGAAGGATCTTTGTTCCTTTTTTTGCAAATATTTATTTGGTGTATGTTGTAGACATGCTGTTTTCTGGCATGACAAATAAGCTTAGAAAAAAACAAAATTTGTACAAATCACATCGTTAAATGGTGCTTGTGATTAGCAGAAGCTGTGAAATCTGCAAAAGATTTTATTAGGGTCATTCATTACTTAAGTGTGAACTTTTTAACTGTGTTTATGATTCTCGCGTCCCATTCTATTGCAAAATACATTTTTGTAGTGCTTAAAAGAAACCTGTAACATTGGATAGCACCATTTACCTGCAGATATAGGGTTAACCTGCAGATAAATGGTGTTAGTGCTGTGAACAGTGACTGTAGTCCCATCCACATGCTTGCATGACTGAAGGCCATTGGCTCCCAGGAGGAATAAAGTTAATTTTCTCCGAGGAGCCGAGCTTTCTGTACAGAGGCTAGGCACCTTATGAACCTTCATAATGCTATTAACCTGAAGATCAACCCTATATCTGCCTGTTAATAGCGTTATCTAATGTGACAGGTTCCCTTTAAAGCACCACTCCAGAATTTTTCTTATTTTACATCAGGAGTGGTGCTACTAATCTAAGTTCCCTGAACCGTGTCTTATATTTACCAGCCTCGGTCTTCACCTTATAACAGTGGTGCTCTGGTCAGTCTTCAACAATTTGTGACCTACCTGATAACTCTACTGTTTGCTGTGTGATCCAGAAGTCACAACTCAATGTAAGTCTGTGGGAGCTAGAACACGTCCAGAACGAGGTCCTCATAGACTTACAACTGAGAGCTTGTGACCACCATCTCAGAATTCTGGTCAGAAGTTGCAGTTAAAAGATGGCAGTGTGGGGTTGGGAACAGCTGAAGACGGTGGCTGGTATGTATAATACCAGAGTCAGGGAGCTTAGAGTAGTAGCAAAACTCCAGCACTGAAATAAAAAAGAAACAATGGAGTCGCGCTTTAATATGACCATGAGGATGGTTTGGTATAGAACTTTTTTAAAAAAATAGTGCATTTTTTGCCTAAAACACAGATGCTAGGTCTCATTCAGATACCCATATTTAAGGGCATTCTGCTGTTAAGATATGTGTTCTATCCATATTTATGAAGGATAAAACACATACTCATTATAGCTTATATAAATAAGGAGTACACAAGGAGCATAAGGGTAATCAGAAAAAATTTCAATACTTTATTAAATTACATGTATAAATACAAAGCGTAAATATAAATAATGTCATAGTAACGACAAAATACAGTGCTCAAGGATGGTTAAAATAATACATAAGTGGGCAACCCCCGGTGCACCGTCCATGGAGCCAGTGTGCAAGGAAACGGTTAGAGTGTGTCGCTATAGGTGCATAAGTATAAATGCATCAATACATTGACAATGCCCAGTGGCGTTAGAAGAGAAAGTATCACATAGCTACACTTACCGATGCAAGGCACCAGGACAGGGCACACCGTACGGGATCCACCTATGCGACCCCCGACGCGCGTTTCGCCCACGGATAAGATGGCTTTATCAAGGGGAGATGATAAAGCCATCTTATCCGTGGGCGAAACGCGCGTCGGGGGTCGCATAGGTGGATCCCGTACGGTGTGCCCTGTCCTGGTGCCTTGCATCGGTAAGTGTAGCTATGTGATACTTTCTCTTCTAACACCACTGGGCATTGTCAATGTATTGATGCATTTATACTTATGCACCTATAGCGGCACACTCTAACCGTTTCCTTGCACACTGGCTCCATGGACGGTGCACACCGGGGGTTGCCCACTTATGTATTATTTTAACCATCCTTGAGCACTGTATTTTGTCGTTACTATGACATTATTTATATTTACGCTTTGTATTTATACATGTAATTTAATAAAGTATTGATATTTTTTCTGATTACCCTTATGCTCCTTGTGTACTCCTTATTTATATATTCTTATGGAGTTGGTTCTTTCGCTTGGTGGGGGGTTATTTCGCACTATCTAGTGCCTTTATCCCCCTCTTGAATTTATTATGCTGCCTGGTTGTGTAATAATCATTATAGCTTATGTGACTGTTGATATATCTTTGTTTCTTGTGTACTGACTATATACCCCCGAAAAACAAGGCCATGTCAGATTTTCAGCCAACTCACTGATCAAAAACTGACACAAAAAAGTCCATGGGTCTATGAAAACCTCCTACAACACACAAATGCTATCCTAACTGAAAGGGAGAAGCCAACACATTTACACGAATCCTTCCAAGTCTTCATGAATTATGCGAACTGTTGTTTTCCTGACAAGAGTAATATTTCATTTGTGGCACATAAAGGTGCACACAACTTGTCGGACACTCCTGATTCATGAAGAGGCATGGACTCCAGCTTGTCCTGCCATCAAGACTGGTGTGAATAATGCCAGCCTTGATGAATTGGGGCCTGCGAAGTTATGAGGCTTGTGGGTTGTAATAATCACCTAGGCAGGTTAACAATGCAATTATTTTTTAATCCATACATCCATGGTTTTACAAACATCTAAGTAGATGGTCAACATACAATAATAATAATAATAATCTTTATTTATATAGCGCCAACATATTCCGCAGCGCTTTACAGTTTAATAGTTTCAAACACAACTGTCATAAGTAACAATGTTAACAATACAATAATTAAAGCAAAATAAGACGACCCTGCTCATGAGAGCTTACAATCTACAATGAGGTGAGGGAGATACAAAGTACAGGTGTGTATTTACAATGATGTATTTACAATGATGGTCCAGCCATCTTCAGGGAGTGGGGGATAGATAGAAGTAGTGAATGGGCTGCACACACAAACATAACAAGACTTTGATTACTGAATGTGATAGGCCGCTCTGAACAAATATGTTTTGAGTGAGCGCCTAAAACTATGCAAATTGTGGATGGTCCTAATATCTTGGGGTAGAGCATTCCAGAGGATTGGCGCAGCACGGGGGAAGTCTTGGAGTCGGGAGTGGGAGCTACGGATTAGTGCAGAGGCTAGTCAAAAGTCATTTACAGAGTGCAGGGGTCGGCTAGGCCGATAGACTGAAATGAGGGAGGAGATGTATGGGGGTGCCGCACTGTGGAGATCTTTGTGGGTGAGAACAAGTACTTTGAATTGTATCCTGTAATGAATAAGCAGCCAGTGTTATGAATTTGTCAAGATAATTGCGGAAAATATCATGCATAAAGGACTGAAATACAGTAGGAGCATTAGAAAGCCCGAAAGGCATCACCAGGTATTCAAAATGGCCTTCGGGCGTATTAAATGCAGTCTTCCATTCGTCACCCTGTTTAATATGAACAAGATTATATGCCCCTCGAAGGTCAATCTTGGTAAACCAACTAGCCCCCTTAATCCTAGCAAACAAATCAGAGAGCAAAGGTAAAGGGTATTGGAATTTGACCGTGATCTTATTAAGAAGGCGATAATCAAGACAGGGTATTAAGGAGCCATCCTTCTTGGCAACAAAAAAGAATCCCGCTCCCAATGGTGACGAAGACGGCCGAATATGCCCCTTCTCTAAAGACTCCTTAACATAGCTCCGCATGGCGGCATGCTCTGGCACAAACAGGTTGAAAAGTCGGCCCTTAGGGAACTTACAGCCTGGAATCAAGTCAATAGCACAATCACAGTCCCTATGTGGAGGAAGGGAACTGGACTTGGGCTCATCGAATACATCCTGGAAATCCGACAAAAACTCAGGAACATCAGAAGAGGGGGAAGAGGAAATTGACATCAAAGGAACGTCACTATATACCCCTTGACAACCCCAACTAGTCACAGACATTGATTTCCAATCCAGCACTGGATTGTGTACTTGTAACCATGGAAAACCCAGTACAACAACATCATGTAAATTATGCAACACCAGAAAACGGCAATCTTCCTGATGTGCAGGAGCCATGCACATAGTCAGCTGAGTCCAATACTGAGGTTTATTCTTGGCCAATGGTGTAGCATCAATACCCCTCAAGGGTATGGGACTCTGCAAAGGCTGCAAAGAAAAACCACAGCGCCTAGCGAATTCTAAGTCCATTAAGTTCAGAGCAGCGCCTGAATCCACAAATGCTATGACTAGTGTTGAGCGATACCGTCCGATACTTGAAAGTATCGGTATCGGATAGTAATGGCCGATACCCGAAAAATATCGGATATCGCCGATACCGATATCCGATACCAATACAAGTCAATGGGACACCAAGTATCGGAAGGTATGCTGATGGTTCCCAGGGTCTGAAGGAGAGGAAACTCTCCTTCAGGCCCTGGGATCCATATTAATGTGTAAAATAAAGAATTAAAATAAAAAATATTGATATATTCACCTGTCCGGCGGCCCATGGACATCACGCTGGTAAACGGCAGGCTTCTTTGTTTAAAATGCGCGCGTTTAGGACCTGCGAATGACGTCCCGGCTTCTGATTGGTCGCGTGCCACCCATGTGACCGCCACGCGACCAATCAGAAGCCGTGACGTCATTCACAGGTCCTCAATTCCTAGAATTAGGAGTTTAGTGAATGAGAATGACGTCGCGGCTTCTGATTGGTTGCGTGGCGGTTACATGAGCGGCACGCGACCAATCAGAAGCCGCGACGTCATTCTCATTCACTAAACTCCTAATTCTAGGAATTGAGGACCTGCGAATGACGTCTCGGCTTCTGATTGGTCGCGTGGCGGTCACATGGGCGGCACGCGACCAATCAGAAGCCGGGACGTCATTCGCAGGTCCTAAACGCGCGCATTTTAAACAAAGAAGCCTGCCGGTTACCAGCGTGATGTCCAGGGGCCGCCGGACAGGTGAATATATCAATATTTTTTATTTTAATTCTTTATTTTACACATCCCTATGGATCCGATACCGATACCCGATACCACAAAAGTATCGGATCTCGGTATCGGAATTCCGATACCGCAAGTATCGGCTGATACCCGATACTTGCGGTATCGGAATGCTCAACACTAGCCATGACAGAAAAAGATGACAATGATCAAATCAGGGTCACAGACAGGAGGAACTTAGGCTGCACAGTACTAATGGTAACAGATCTAGCGACCCTCTTAATACGCTTAGGGCAATCAGAAATAGCATGAGCAGAATCACCACAGTAAAAACACAGCCCATTCTGACGTCTGTATCCCCTCTGTTCCGCTCTAGTCAAAATCCTATCACATTGCATGGCCTCAGGACTTTGCTCAGAGGACACTGCCATATGGTGCACCACTTTACGTTCGCGCAGGCGCCGATCAATCTGAATGGCCAGAGACATAGATTCGCTCAAACCTACAGGCGTGGGAAACCCCACCATAACATCTTTAAGGGCTTCAGAAAGACCCTTTCTGAAAATTGCTGCCAGAGCATCCTCATTCCATTTAGTGAGCACAGACCATTTTCTAAATTTCTGGCAGTATAATTCTGCCGCTTCCTGACCCTGACACAGGGCCAACAGTGTTTTCTCAGCATGCTCTACAGAGTTAGGTTCGTCATACAATAATCCGAGTGATTGAAAAAATGCATCTACATTAAGCAATGCTGGATTCCCTGACTCAAGTGAGAATGCCCAGTCCTGAGGGTCGCCACGCAGCAGAGAAATAACTATCTTTACTTGCTGAATGCGGTCACCAGAGGAACGGGGTTTCAGAGCAAAAAACAATTTGCAGTTATTTTTAAAGTTCAAAAACTTAGATCTATCCCCGTAAAACAAATCCGGAGTAGGAATTCTAGGCTCTAAGGCCGGAGTCTGAACAACATAATCTTGAATACTCTGTACTCTTGCAGCAAGCTGATCCACACGAGAAAACAAACCCTGAACATCCATGCCTGCATCCAAATCCCGAATCACCCAGAGATCAAGAGGAAGGAAAAAGACAAAACAAACTGAAGAAAAAAAAAATTTGGGAGTGGGAGGTACGGATCAGTGCAGAGGCTAGTCAAAAGTCATTTACAGAGTGCAGCGGTCGGCTAGGCCGATAGACCGAAATGAGGGAGGAGATGTATGGGGGTGCCGCACTGTGGAGATCTTTGTGGGTGAGAACAAGTACTTTGAATTGTATCCTGTAATGAATGGGCAGCCAGTGTAACGACTGACGAAGAGCGGATGCATCTGAGTAATGACTAGCCAGATGGTCGACCTTGGCTACTGCATTAAGGATTGTTATGATCTGGTGATTAAGGAGCGACATGCGTCTAGCTCTGAGCAGGTGGCAACTATACTGACCGCAGTCCCTAAGCTCAACACAACACTAGAAGTAGCCGTGGAATGCTCCTAACTCTGCCTAGGCATCTCATCACAGCCAAAGTCGGGTTTCATGAAACCCGACCTGACCCCTGTGTGGGGTCCGCCATGAAGTCGGCGATCTTCTGAATCTGGTGTCGGAATTCCGATCCCGAGTTCCGATATGTTTGCAATATCCGAAATCGGTATCGGAATCCATATTTAAGTGAAAAATAAAGAATTAAAATAAAAAATATTGCTATACTCACCCTCGGACGCGCCCTGGTACTAACCGGGAACCTTCCTTCCTTCGAATCAGCGCTTGCAGGACCTTGCGGTGACGTCGCGGCTTGTGATTGGTCGCGCGACCTCCCATGTGACCGCTCGCGCGACCAATCACAAGCCGCGATGTCACCGCAAGGTCCTGCAAGCGCTGATTCTTATTAAGGAAGGCTGCCGGAAAGAAGCAGGGCGCGTCCGAGGGTGAGTATACACCTAATAGGTGTTTTCCTCCATAAGCGTTCAGCACACCTAGAGCATCGCTGGAGAAATCGGGTTTGCAATGTGAGCCAGGGCTGTTTCACTCTGTGTTTGGAGGTTCTGAGGGTGAGGGGAGCTACTTGGTCAAGGCTGCTTCCAATAGTGTCATTGAAGTGATGTACAGCCAGATCAGGACAGGAAAAAGAAGAGATTGGGGACAATGATGAGTGTAGGGAGTCTGAAAGTGTATGAGGGTTAATGGCATGTAGATTTCTGACTGAATGATAGGTAGGAGGGTGCTGGGGTGAGCAAGGATTTGTGAGTGTGAAGGAGAGAATGTTGTGGTCAGAGAGGGGAAAAGGTGAGTTATCTAGGTAGGAGATTGAGCAGAGCCAGACAAAGACCCAGGTCCAGGGTGTTACCGTCTTTGTGTATTTCAGAGGTTGAGAGCTGTGATAGGCCTAGAGATAATAATAATAATAATCTTTATTTATATAGCGCCAACATATTCCGCAGCGCTTTACAGTTTAACAGTTTCAAACTCAAAAGTCATAAGTAACAACGTTAACAATACAATAATTAAAGCAAAATAAGACGACCCTGCTCGTGAGAGCTTACAGTCTACAATGAGGTGGGGGAGATGCAAAGTACAGGTGTGTATTTACAATGATGTATTTACAATCATGGTCCAGCCATCTTCAGGGGTTGGGGAATAGATGGGGATAGTGAATGGGCTACACACACACACAAACATAAAATGACTGATTAGTAAACGTGATAGGCCGCTCTGAACAAATGTGTTTTGAGCGAGCGCCTAAAACTATGCAAATTATGGATGGTCCTAATATCTTGGGGTAGAGCATTCCAGAGGATTGGCGCAGCACGGGAGAAGTCTTGGAGTCGGGAGTGGGAGGTACGGATTAGTGCAGAGGTTAATCGAAAGTCATTTGCAGAGCGCAGTGGTCTGTTAGGCTGATAGACAGAAATGAGGGAGGAGATGTAAGGGGGTGCCGCACTGTGGAGAGCTTTGTGGGTGAGAACAAGTACTTTGAATTGTATCCTGTAATGAATGGGTAGCCAGTGTAACGACTGGCGAAGAGCGGACGCATCCGAGTAACGATTAGCCAGATGGACGACCCTGGCTGCTGCATTAAGGATGGACTGGAGAGGGGAAAGTCGAGTGAAGGGGAGGTCAATTAATAGAGCGTTACAGTAGTCCAGGCGGGAGTGGATCAGGACGACAGTGAGGGTTTTAGCTGTCTCCATGGTGAGAAAATGGCGGATTCTAGAGATGTTCTTTAGGTGTAAGCAGCACGAGCGGGCAAGAGATTGTATATGGGAGGTGAAGGAGAGATCGGAGTCAAACATAACACCCAGACAGCGCGCCTGCTGCCGGGGTGTTATTATGGTGCCACCCACGGAGAGGGAAATGTCAGATTTAGGGAGGTTAGTAGATGGTGGGAGCAGAAGAAGTTCAGTTTTGGAGAGGTTGAGTTTCAGATAGAGAGCGGACATGATGTTGGAGACTGCGGACAGACAGTCAGTGGCGTTCTGTAGTACAGCGGGGGTAAGGTCAGGGGATGACTTATATAGTTGTGTGTCGTCGGCATAAAGATGGTACTGAAAGCCAAATCTGCTGATGGTCTGTACAATTGGGGCCGTGTAGAGAGAGAACAGAAGGGGGCCAAGTACTGAGCCCTGAGGTACCCCGACAGCGAGAGGAAGAGGAGATGAAGTGGAGCCAGAGAACAGAACACTGAAGGAGCGGTCAGAAAGGTAGGAGGTGAACCAGGAGAGAGCAGTATCCTTAATGCCTAGTGACTGGAGCCTAGAGAGAAGGAGAGGGTGGTCAACAGTGTCGAAAGCTGCAGAAAGGTCGAGAAGAATGAGCAGAGAGTGGTCACCATTACGTTTTGCTGTCAGAAGATCATTGGTCACTTTGATGAGTGCAGTTTCTGTCGAATGTAGGGGGCGGAAACCGGACTGTGAAGGGTCTAGGAGGGAGTGAGTGGAGAGGTAACAGGTAAGGCGGGAGTATATCAGGCGCTCCAAGAGTTTAGAGATGAAGGGGAGATTGGAGACCGGTCTGTAGTTGTTTGTGCAGGATGGGTCGAGGGTGGGTTTCTTTAGCAATGGAGTAATGATAGAGTGTTTGAAGGAGGAGGGGAAAATGCCAGAGGAGAGGGAGAGATTAAAGATTGTAGTTAGATGACTTGTGACAACTGGAGAGAGAGACTGGAGGAGATGTGAGGGAATGGGGTCGGTAGTGCATGTAGTCGGACGAGAAGAGGAGAGGAGCTCGGAGACTTCTTCTTCTGTGATGGGATCGAATGTGGAGAGTGAGCCAGGGACAATGAGGGGAGGGATGGGAGTCACTGAACTTAGTTGTTGGGAGCGGATTTCCTGAAGGATATTGTCTATTTTCTCTATAAGGTGGGAGGCCAGGTCACCAGCACAAATATCTGTGATAGGGGCTTGTGCTTTTGGCCTGAGGAGGGAGTGAAAGGTGTCAAAAAGTTTTTTGGGGTTGTTGGATAGTGAGGAGATCAGAGTGGTAAAGTAGGTCTGTTTAGCGAAGTGAAGGGCAAAGTTATAGGTCCTTAACATAAATTTGAAGTGTATGAAGTCTTCTGGTGTGCGTGTTTTCCTCCATAAGCGTTCAGCACACCTAGAGCATCGCTGGAGAAATCGGATTTGCGATGTGAGCCAGGGCTGTTTTATTCTGTGTTTGGAGGTTCTGAAGGTGAGGGGAGCTACTTGGTCAAGGGTGCTTCTAAGAGTGTCATTGAAGTGATGTACAGCCAGATCAGGACAGGAAAAGGAAGAGATTGGGGACAATGATGAGCGTAGGGAATCTGAAAGTGTAAGAGGGTTAATGGCTTGTAGATTTCTGACTGAATGGTATGTAGCAGGGTGCTGGGGTGAGCGAGGATATGTGAGTGTGAAGGAGAGAATGTTGTGGTCAGAGAGGGGAAGCGGTGAGTTATCTAGGTAGGAGATTGAGCAGAGCCGGGCAAAAACCAGGTCCAGGGTGTTACCGTCTTTGTGTGTTTCAGAGGTTGAGAGCTGTGAGAGGCAGAGAGAAGTGGTTAGTGACAGAAGCTGGGATGTGGGATGTGGAAGTGGGGCTGGTAATAGGGATGTTGAAGTCTCCCAGGATAAAGGTTGGTAGTTCTGAGGACATGAAGTGCGGCAGCCAGGCAGAGAAATGGTCCAGGAAGTGGGTGGGTGAGCCTGGGGGCCGGTATATGACCGCTACTCTGAGGGAGAGGGGACGAAAGAGCCTGATTGTGTGGACCTCAAAAGAAGGGAATGAGAGTGATGGAACAGAGGGGATGACCTGGAAAGTGCATTGTGGGGACAGGAGTATGCCAACTCCACCACCAGGTCTGTTTGTTGGTCTCGGGGAATGGGAGAATTGTAAGCCACCATGGGTAATGGCAGCAGGAGAGACAGTGTCAGAATCCTGAATCCAGGTTTCCGTGAGGGCCAGCAGATTCAGAGAGTTTTTCAGAAAGTAATTGTGTAGGAAAGGAAGCTTGTTACATACAGACAGTGGATTCCAAAGGGCACAATTAAAAGAAGGAGGAGATGAAGGAGTGCAATTAATATTAGTAAGATTATTAAGGTTTTGATGTGAGGTAGGGTAGGGGTTGAGGTTGGTGGATGGTGGACCGGGGTTTGGGGAGATGTCCCCTCATATAAGCAGGAGTAGGAAGATAAAAAGCAAGTAGCTTTTGGGATTTTATGAAGTTTTTTTTATGCAGTCTGTTTGGGTAAGATGGGCTGAGGTTTTTCAGGAAGGTGAGAAGTGCATGGGAGCTGTACATGGGAGAGGGAAGGAGAGAGGAGCTGATGTACATGTGGAAGTGGGGCTGTTAATGGGGATGTTGAAGTCTCCCAGGATAAGGGTTGGTAGTTCTGAGGACATGAAGTGCGGCAGCCAGGCAGAGAAATGGTCAAGGAAGTGGGTGGGTGAGCCTGGGGGCCGGTATATGACTGCTACTCTGAGGGAGAGGGGACGGAAGAGCCTGATGGTGTGGACTTCAAAAGAATGGAATGAGAGTGATGGAACTGGGGGGATGACCTGGAAAGTGCATTGTGGGGACAGGAGTATGCCGACTCCACCACCAGGTCTGTTTTTGGGTCTCAGGGAATGGGAGAATTGTAAGCCACCATGGGAAATGGCAGAAGGAGAGACAGTGTCAGAATCCTGAATCCAGGTTTCCGTGAGGGCCAACAGATTCTGAAAGTTTTTCAGAAAGTAATTGTGAAGGAAAGGAAGCTTGTTGCAAACAGACTGTGGATTCCAAAGGGCACAATTAAAAGAAGGAGATGAAGGAGTGCAAGTAATATTAGTAAGGTTATTAAGGTTTCAATGTGAGGTAGGGTAGGGGTTGAGGTTGGGGGATGGAAATCAGTAGGAGCAGGAAGATAAAGAGCAATTACTTTTTGGAATTACAGTTAGGTCCATATATCTTTGGACAGAGACAACATTTTTCTAATTTTGGTTATAGACATTACCACAATGAATTTTAAACAAAACAATTCAGATGCAGTTGAAGTTCAGACTTTCAGCTTTCATTTGAGGGTATCCACATTAAAATTGGATGAAGGGTTTAGGAATTTCAGCTCCTTAACATGTGCCACCCTGTTTTAAAAGGGACCAAAAGTAATTGGACAGATTCAATAATTTTAAATAAAATATTCATTTTTAGTACTTGGTTGAATACCCTTTGTTGGCAATGACTGCCTGAAGTCTTGAACTCATGGACATCACCAGACGCTGTGTTTCCTCCTTTTTGATGCTCTGCCAGGCCTTCACTACGGTGGTTTTCAGTTGCTGTTTGTTTGTGGGCCTTTCTGTCTAAAGTTTAGTCTTTAACAAATTAAATGCATGCTCAATTGGGTTGAGATCAGATGACTGACTTGGCCATTCAAAAATATTCCACTTCTTTGCTTTAATAAACTTCTGGGTTACTTTGGCTTTATGTTTTGGGTCATTGTCCATCTGTAGCATGAAACGACGACCAATCAGTTTTGCTGCATTTGGCTGGATCTGAGCACACAGTATGGCTCTGAATACCTCAGAATTCATTCGGCTGCTTCTGTCCTGTGTCACATCATCAATAAACACTAGTGACCCAGTGCCACTGGCAGCCATGCATGCCCAAGCCATCACACTGATTCCGTCGCGTTTTACAGATGATGTGGTATGCTTTGGATTATGAGCTGTACCACGCCTTCGCCATACTTTTCTCTTTCCATCATTCTGGTAGAGGTTGATCTTGGTTTCATCAGTCCAAAGAATATTCTTCCAGAACTGTGCAGGCTTTTTTAGATGCTTTTTAGCAAAGTCCAGTCTAGCCTTTTTATTCTTGATACTTATGAGTGGCTTGCACCGTGCAGTGAACCCTCTGTATTTACTTTCATGCAGTCTTCTCTTTATGGTAGATTTGGATATTGATACGCCGACCTCCTGGAGAGTGTTGTTCACTTGGTTAGTTGTTGTGAACGGATTTCTCTTCACCATGGAGATTATTCTGCGATCATCCACCACTGTTGTCTTCCGTGGGCGCCCAGGTCTTTTTGCATTGATGAGTTCACCAGTGCTTTCTTTCTTTCTCAGGATGTACCAAACTGTAGATTTTGCCACTCCTAATATTGTAGCAATTTCTCGGAAGGGTTTTTTATGTTTTTGCAGCGTAAGGATGGCTTGTTTCACCTGCATGAAAAGCTCCTTTGACAGCATGTTTACTTCACAGCAAAACCTTCCAAATGCAAGCACCACACCTCAAATCAACTCCAGGCCTTTTATCTGCTTAATTGAGAATGACATAGCGAAGGGATTGCCCACACCTGTCCATGAAATAGCCTTGGAGTCAATTGTCCAATTACTTTTGGTCCCTTTAAAAACAGGGTGGCACATGTTAAGGAGCTGAAACTCCTAAACCCTTCATCCAATTTTAATGTGGATACCCTCAAATGAAAGCTTAAAGTCTGATCTTCAACTGCATCTGAATTGTTTTGTTTAAAATTCATTGTGGTAATGTCTATATCCAAAATTAGAAAAATGTTGTCTCTGTCCAAATATATATGGACCTAACTGTATATGAAGTTTTTTTGTGCAGAGAGTTTGGGCAAGATGGGCTGAGGTTTTTCAGAAAGGTGAGAAGTGCATGGGAGTTGTACATGGGAGACGGAAGGAGTGAGGAGCTGATGTATATGAGTCGTGATGGAGGGGGGATTGGTCGGTGTAAGTGGATTGCAAGGGAACATAGGAGGATAGGAATACAATGTCTCTAGTCAACAAGATCCCCTCCCCGGGGGTATAGTACCACTGCCCCCTTACCAGGTGATACGTACTGTCTCCCATCTTTTGGTTGGCTCACCTATTTCATATCTCCCACCAGTTTAGGTGTAGTTACATTCCAGGCTCCTCCAGGTGACAAATAACACAACCAACGTCCATGTATCCAAAACTAACAATCCTTAAGAAAGTTTGTGAAATCCAGACAACAGATCCCTCAACCAGAGCAGGGGAATCCAGGCCAGATGGCAACCGATCTCCAAAACTCCATAGAGGCCATCCATTCATCCTCATCAGCCTGGATCCTCTCCCCTCAACGTCACTCCAACAACAACAAAATTTCCTCATCAGTCTTCAATATTTGAAGCAGCCCCCCAGAATTGAGCCTGGCCCTTGGGAAACATTCGCATCCCAAAGCTAAATGTGCTTTGGTGGGGGTGTCTCACTCAGGCTGAGGCCCATCACCTGGGATTGCATGTGAAACCCACTGTAGTGATGGCTCCCCTGGGTCTATTATCCCCATCCACACAATAGCCTAATTGCAGGGAGCACAATTGCTTGAGACCTTGAAATGCAAATTAGATTAAAAGAATAATTGTTTTACATTTACCTTTCACAATCTTTTGTCTGGCCATATGTATATATAAGATCTAGCCTGCATGTCTTCATCTGCTTGCTGTCACTGAATGGAAATATTGATTCCTGAGGATGAACTGACAAGCAAGCAAATCTCTAATAAAACACAACAATAATATATACGTAACTGGTGCTTCATGCTGGGAAAAGTCTGCTTCCCGTAGAACCGTGGATTTCACTTTATGGGCATTGGTCCAATAGTCTTTAGTCTGTGGCCAGTTCCTCACAGGGTCTTAAGTTTTAACCCTTTCATGACCTTGAGATTTTCGGTTTTTCCATGTTCGTTTTTCACTCCCCTCATTCCCAGAGCCATAACTTTTTTATTTTTCCATCAATATGGCCATGTGAGGGCTTATTTTTTGTGAAATGAGTTGTACTTTTGAACAACATCATTGGTTTTACCATGTTGTGTACTAGAAAACGGGAAAAAAATTCCAAGTGCGGTGATATTGCAAAAAAAAGTGCAATCCCACACTTGTTTTTTGTTTGGCTTTTTTGCTAGGTTCACTAAATGCTAAAACTGACTTGCCATTTTGATTCTCCCCCGCCACCCTAGTACATCATACCAGAGTGGGTGTACCCTGGTTCAAGGACAATACAGGTCCATTATATTTAGTCCTGCCTTACCATTGAGGGTGTGTGGATCCGCTACCTTCCCCCCTTCTCTAGTGCACTTTATCGAATACCATACGGAAGTACTGCAGCTCCAAGACTTTACAGGCACATCATATGCGATACAACGCTACCCCTGGCTATTCAATTATCTGCCATCTGCCTTCATTTCTATGCACCTTATTTTGTTTGATATTAACGCGCCCTCCTGGGACACCATAGTGACAGGATTTACATTAGAAAGATTGCCCACCTGCTTTCCTTTTCTGCCATTTGTGTACGCATTTCTGGAAACCAAGTAACTCCATGAATAAGACCCTGGTGGGTCGAAAAGTTGGGTTTGGTCTAATCTGAATTCATTGTGCTTCTGTTTATTCTATGGCAACTCTTTTTGAAATAAACTTGTTGAACACTTTTTGCATCACATCGAGTCTGAGTGTGCGGTAATTTTTTGGTTACATGACTCCTTTGACCTTCGGGTCTGTCTTACCAGCACCTCGTATTGTTTTGATCAGAGTGCATACCATTATTCTCCCTTTTTAATAACAGTTTGGCGCAGTTCAGTCATCATGTTATGGTAGTTGTATATTGGCATTATTTATGATGATAATGGTCTTAGTACAGTGTGTTGTTCTGAAGAGGATTGGTAATATTCATTATGTACTGTAGTGGTTTCGGAAGTGATTGTCATATAGCAGTATTATTTGTGTCTTGTACAGTGATAATTTTGGTAAGATTAGTCTTTATATTTGCTACTTAGGGGCTCTGCAAATGGAATCCGCAAACTATTCTAGGAAAATACGAGCTGCAAAAGTGAATAGCACATCTTCTCTCCCGAGCCCTGCTGTGTGGCCAAACTGTACAGGTCAGCCACAAAGGGGGTACTGAAAACTAACATATGGGTCACAACAAGGGATCACCATGTAAAGAAGCAAAATCGTGAGAGTTGTCCCTCAGGATATCAGATATAAATCAGCATGGGAAAAAAGGCCAAAGCAGATATGTCAAAAGGATAAAAAATATATTTTATTACTTTAAATGTACGGTGTTAGGGCTAGCGGAATGCACCGAGTAAATATAGATGTTTATTATTATTGATGCGTTCACAGCCCGGGGTCCACCGTGCAGGAGAACCTGCTGCTAGTAAATGGTGGCACTATTTGGCGGTATAGACTAGCTCTGTTACTTCACAGAGTAGCCATGAAAGGAAAGCACTGTGCCCTGTTAGACTTCACAGGAGCACAGGCTAACTGCCCAACAGAGAGCAGTCAGTGGTCATGCATGCACACAAAACTCCTCGCCGGATGTGCCAGCATTCTAGGGGCTTATTTCAGCCAGGTCCCTGAATACAATCTCACATGACCACACTGGCGCAAAGCACATAACTCAGAAAGATACTAGCGCATGGCCGTGCGGTCATGCGCACTTTATATAGCTGCAGCAACTACAGGACCTTTAAAAAAAGGACCAATGAGACCCTGCCACAAAACTTGAGCAACTTCAGAACCTTCCTATAATAATAATAAAATAATAATAATAATCTTTATTTTTATATAGCGCTAACATATTCCGCAGCGCTTTACACACATTATCATTGCTGTCCCCATTGGGGCTCACAATCTAAATTCCCTGTCAGTATGTCTTTGGAATGTGGGAGGAAACCGGAGTGCCCGGAGGAAACCCACGCAAACACGGAGAGAACATACAAACTTTTCCTAGAGTACCAATGGGAATAGCTGCAGTAACTGAGCATGTGACCCTTGATCTCCAATGAGAGATCTTTCCCTGGGCATGCTCAGAAGGGGAAAAGATGTCTGCTCGCTGCTGACCAGTACTGGCGACAATGGCAGAAGCTGGAAGGACAGCAGCAACCCTTCGCAAAGTGTCAGACTGAGCATGACGCTGGGACCGACGCCTCCGCTGAGCAGGCTCCACTGCGGCAGAAGGAGAATGGGAGACCGCAGCGGGGATGGCTCGAGATTCCCCCTGTGCAGAGGCAGGAACCTGACCCCTAACATATGGTATGTTAAAATAGAACATATTGCATATAAGACAAGGTCTCCAAAAAATGGAAGGAGATTAACAAACACCAAGGTGCAGGTACTTGTAACCAATCGTGTAGATAAAGTATCTAGTAGAAATATAGTGAAATGCATAATCAATAGTAAAGTTTCAGTATTAAATATCAAAATTACACACAGAGATAAAAACAGAACAGAACAGATCAACATAAATTGGAGAAGATCATAATGGTAAGTACCAAAACAACACTTACATGTAAAACAATGTATTGAGTGTGTGTCCGTGGCACAATGAATGTTTCATACTTTCTTCATCAAGTGGTGTATCAACGGGGGCAGAAGACACAATTTATATTCACCTGCTAGTTGGCCAGTAACCAGTTCTCTGTGGAGATGTCAAGGGGCTGAATCATCTGACGGCTCATGTGGGCTGCTGATTTCCGTCACTCTGGCACATGTGCACTTTCTCACCCACCTGAAAGTATTCTGACTACTACTAATGCCTTGTTGTGATGAACATATTGTTGATCAAGTATTCTGTCTGTGCGCACAACTGACCACATACAAGCAAAACACTCAGCGATGTTAGTCCACATAAGCCATTTTCTAAATAGACCAAAAATTGCAGCAGTTTGTAAATGTGACTGATCCACATTTAACAATTTTCATCTACACATAGCTTGATATTGAAGAGCAATAATGTTTTGGAATATTATACATTATAAAGCAGTATGTGAGCAATCAGGAGATAACTGTTTGACGTCCTACAGGACATTTTCAAAACATCTCAATTTGTTTGAGTATGAGCACCATGCTCAGAGGCACACACACTCCTCAGGTGCTATCATTGAGGATAAAAAAAGATGTCTGACTCACTTATTGCAAAATCAGCAACAAAATCATCTAGATCTGTTGCTGGCAGCTCCATTTGCAATTGCCGACCGATGTTATCACAGATGTTTTAGATGGAAAATTGGTCAGGATATGCTGCCGCCTTGGTAGCAGATTTGTGCCACGCAGGTTGTCCATTGTAACACAATCAACATGCAGCCTGTCGTTGTCGTGTTGAACAACGGTTCCTGGCAAACTTTGGAGAAATTACCGTTCCACTGATTTCACGACCAAATAAATGTAATGCCAAGCTGTTAGTGTAATTTAGAAAAAAAAGAGGGATCCAGCTACTGTAAATTATGTGAGTGTGATGTTCCCTTGTGAACGCTTCTTCCTGGTGTACACACACAGCAGCGATGTAGACAGTGACAGTGTGTACTACCATAAATGGGCCCCCCGTCTCGCCAGGGCCCCGGCATTTGCCCGGGTACGCCGGGTGCTGACGCCGGCCCTGACTGTAGACATCACCAAGCCATTGCCATGCTTCACTGTAGACATCACCAAGCCATTGCCATGCTTCACTGTAGATATCACGAGCTCCCACCATGCTTCACTTTAGACATCACCAAGCCACCACAATGGCTCACTGTAGACATCACCGAGCCACCACCATGCTTCACTGTAGACATCACTGAGACCACACCATGCATATATATATATATATATATATATATATATATATATACATATATGTATATATGGATCGCCCCCAGACACAGGGCCACGAGTTCTCAGTACCGGGCCTCTCTGGTTCGGTTCTGAGGCTGTCACGGTGGCTAGACCCGGTCCGCGACCCTGCTAAGGGGCGTCCAATAAAGGTGGTGCAGTCTGTCAGGGGTTCGTGATGCCACCTGTGGTGTTCGGTCAGGGTGACCAACGCTGCTGTGGGGTCCACTGGGGTGATGGAATGGCAGCTGGATGGTATACTTTCCCACAGGTGAAGTATGTCCCCAGGGCTTCCCAGTAAGGTGGATGGTGATGGTGTGAGGTGCAGGCAATAACGAGGACACAAGGTTGCAGTCTCTTTACCTCTTTACTGAAGACTTCAGGATCCTCAATCCAGAGCACGTTTAACAGGGCTATCAGAGACCGGCCGGTCCGATGGGCACTTCCAGAGTTTCCCTCGCAGATGGAAATCGTTGCCCACCACTAGCGCCTGTGTGTTGTAGTCCTACCCAGCTGAGCATTCGGAATAGTCCTCACAACTGCTGTTCTCATTCGTCGTTCTCTACAGCTCTCTCTCTCTCTTTAGTTCCAGATGTTGCTAGTTTCACGTCCCCCAGTATGTTTTGGCTAGGACGCACCCGTATGACGGGAAGGCCTGTAGGTCTTCCGGGACCCTAGAGACGCCCCTCTCCCACTGTTGGCCCCTATGTCTTCTTAGGAAATTTAAGGTAGACAGCCAACCTATAATTAATTGTCCTACGGAGTTTGAAGTAAGGCCTAAAGTCAGTTACTCCCGCGGTGTTCCGGCCACCGGCTACGCGCCTCAGTAGGATGTTGCCTCGGTTTCACGGCACGACTCCTACTGGTACTCCTTTTTGCTTGATCTCGTTTACACTGTTCCACAATATCCTTCCCTTCTTGTCTCTTTCTTAGGATACCGCCGCAAGGAGGTGCAGGCGCGGCTCCGTTACGTTCTGCTCTGTTCGCTAGGCATCTGCCAGGTTCCCACACCTGACAGGGACTCCCCTGTGTCTTCTCCCTGCAACACCCCCTGCCACGGAATGTTGCCTGAATCCAACCCAGTCAGCTTCTGACTAACTTTCTATCCAACCCCTAGTTTTACCAGTGTGATGAGGGGCCCAATAAAAAAAGCCTTTTGCTCCCCCTAGTGGCCGGAGTGTGAAGTGTAATGTGTGCTGGTGATACCTGGTCAGGAGAATTCCTTCAGTGCCATCAGACGTACCATCACTCCCCTTAGTGGCAGAGTGTCATACTGCAACGTCCAGGTCTCTCTCCCCCTTAAAAAACAGAAATGTAGAAAATGTTGCAAATTTAATTAAAAAAAACTGAAATTACAAAAGGAGACAGCCTTTAAGATGTTTATATATATATATATATATATACAGTGGGGCAAAAAAGTATTTAGTCAGTCAGCAATAGTGCAAGTTCCACCACTTAAAAAGATGAGAGGCGTCTGTAATTTACATCATAGGTAGACCTCAACTATGGGAGACAAACTGAGAAAAAAAAAATCCAGAAAATCACATTGTCTGTTTTTTTTAACATTTTATTTGCATATTATGGTGGAAAATAAGTATTTGGTCAGAAACAAAATTTAATCTCAATACTTTGTAATATATCCTTTGTTGGCAATGACAGAGGTCAAACGATTTCTGTAAGTCTTCACAAGGTTGCCACACACTGTTGTTGGTATGTTGGCCCATTCCTCCATGCAGATCTCCTCTAGAGCAGTGATGTTTTTGGCTTTTCGCTTGGCAACACGGACTTTCATCTCCCTCCAAAGGTTTTCTATAGGGTTGAGATCTGGAGACTGGCTAGGCCACTCCAGGACCTTGAAATGCTTCTTACGAAGCCACTCCTTCGTTGCCCTGGTGGTGTGCTTTGGATCATTGTCATGTTGAAAGACCCAGCCACGTTTCATCGTCAATGCCCTTGCTGATGGAAGGAGGTTTGCACTCAAAATCTCACGATACATGGCCCCATTCATTCTTTCATGTACCCGAATCAGTCGTCCTGGCCCCTTTGCAGAGAAACAGCCCCAAAACATGATGTTTCCACCACCATGCTTTACATTAGGTATGGTGTTTGATGGATGCAACTCAGTATTCTTTTTCCTCCAAACACGACAAGTTGTGTTTCTACCAAACAGTTCCAGTTTGGTTTCATCAGACCATAGGACATTCTCCCAAAACTCCTCTGGATCATCCAAATGCTTTCTAGCAAACTTCAGACGGGCCCGGACATGTACTGGCTTAAGCAGTGGGACCCGTCTGGCACTGCAGGATCTGAGTCCATGGTGGCGTAGTTTGTTACTTATGGTAGGCCTTGTTACATTAGTCCCAGCTCTCTGCAGTTCATTCACTAGGTCCCCCCGCGTGGTTCTGGGATTTTTGCTCACCGTTCTTGTGATCATTCTGACCCCACGGGGTGGGATTTTGCGTGGAGCCCCAGATCGAGGGAGATTATCAGTGGTCTTGTATGTCTTCCATTTTCTAATTATTGCTCCCACTGTTGATTTCTTCACTCCAAGCTGGTTGGCTATTGCAGATTCAGTCTTCCCAGCCTGGTGCAGGGCTACAATTTTGTTTCTGGTGTCCTTTGACAGCTCTTTGGTCTTCAAAGTGGAATTTGGAGTCAGACTGTTTGAGGGTGTGCACAGGTGTCTTTTTATACTGATAACAAGTTTAAACAGGTGCCATTACTACGGGTAATGAGTGGAGGAAAGAGGAGACTCTTAAAGAAGAAGTTACAGGTCTGTGAGAGCCAGAAATCTTGATTGTTTGTTTCTGACCAAATACTTATTTTCCACCATAATATGCAAATAAAATGTTAAAAAAACAGACAATGTGATTTTCTGGATTTTTTTTTCTCAGTTTGTCTCCCATAGTTGAGGTCTACCTATGATGTAAATTACAGACGCCTCTCATCTTTTTAAGTGGTGGAGCTTGCACTATTGCTGACTGACTAAATACTTTTTTGCCCCACTGTATATATATATATATATATATATATATATATATATATAATACCTTTCTTATATTGCAGTGGATATTCATAGAGGCATGACTTCCCTTATATAGTGCTACATATAAGTTTGATTAGTTCCCCTCGGAAGCTGCCTGAAGTGACATAGTAGGAAATGCATGTAAAGTTAGGGCCAGAAATATTTGGACGGTGACACAATTTTCGCGAGTTGGGCTCTGCATGCCAGCACATTAGATTTGAAATGAAACCTCTACAACAGAATTCAAGTGCAGATTGTAACGTTTAATTTGAAGGGTTGAACAAAAATATCTGATAGAAAATGTAGGAATTGTACACATTTCTTTACAAACACTCCACATTTTAGGAGGTCAAAAGTAATTGGACAAATAAACATAACCCAAACAAAATATTTTTATTTTCAATATTTTGTTGCATATCCTTTGGAGGCAATCACTGCCTTAAGTCTGGAACCCATGGACATCACCAAACGCTGGGTTTCCTCCTTCTTAATGCTTTGCCAGGCCTTTACAGCCGCAGCCTTCAGGTCTTGCTTGTTTGTGGGTCTTTCCGTCTTAAGTCTGGATTTGAGCAAGTGAAATGCATGCTCAATTGGGTTTAGATCTGGAGATTGACATGGCCATTGCAGAATGTTCCACTTTTTGGCACTCATGAACTCCTGGGTAGCTTTGGCTGTATGCTTGGGGTCATTGTCCATCTGTACTATGAAGCGCCGTCCAATCAACTTTGCAGCATTTGGCTGAATCTGGGCTGAAAGTATATCCCGGTACACTTCAGAATTCATCCGGCTACTCTTGTCTGCTCTTATGTCATCAATAAACACAAGTGACCCAGTGCCATTGAAAGCCATGCATGCTCATGCCATCACGTTGCCTCCACCATGTTTTACAGAGGATGTGGTGTGCCTTGGATCATGTGCCGTTCCCTTTCTTCTCCAAACTTTTTTCTTCCCATCATTCTGGTACAGGTTGATCTTTGTCTCATCTGTCCATAGAATACTTTTCCAGAACTGAGCTGGCTTCTTGAGGTGTTTTTCTGCAAATTTAACTCTGGCCTGTCTATTTTTGGTATTGATGAATGGTTTGCATCTAGATGTGAACCCTTTGTATTTACTGTCATGGAGTCTTCTCTTTACTGTTGACTTAGAGACAGATACACCTACTTCACTGAGAGTGTTCTGGACTTCAGTTGATGTTGTGAACGGGTTCTTCTTCACCAAATTAAGTATGCGGCGATCATCCACCACTGTTGTCATCCGTGGACGCCCAGGCCTTTTTGAGTTCCCAAGCTCACCAGTCAATTCCTTTTTTCTCAGAATGTACCCAACTGTTGATTTTGCTACTCCAAGCATGTCTGCTATCTCTCTGATGGATTTTTTTCTTTTTTTTCAGCCTCAGGATGTTCTGCTTCACCTCAATTGAGAGTTCCTTTGACCGCATGTTGTCTGCTCACAGCAACAGCTTCCAAATGCAAAACCACACACCTGGAATCCACCCCTGACCTTTTAACTACTTCATTGATTACAGGTTAACGAGGGAGATGCCTTCAGAGTTAATTGCAGCCCTTAGAGTCCATTGTCCAATTACTTTTGGTCCCTTGAAAAAGAGGACGCTATGCATTACAGAGCTATGATTCCTAAACCCTTTATCCGATTTGGATGTGGAAACTATCATATTGCAGCTGGGAGTGTGCACTTTCAGCCCATATTACAGATATAATTGTATTTCTGAACATGTTTTTGTAAACAGCTAAAATAACAAAACTTGTGTCACTGTCCAAATATTTCTGGCCCTAACTGTAAATTTGCTTAGCATGAAGTAACATAGTAGACTATGAAATTGACATAAATGATGCTACATGCAGATTCGCTTAAGTAAACATCTGAGGCTATATGAGGTAACCAGTAGAGAAAATAATAGAATACGAAGGCCTGTCGTGTCCGGGTCATCTCCAGATGACCCTCAGACTTTAAACAGAATGTATGATATATGGTAGCTTATCGTGTCCGGGAACACCCTTGGGTGACCCTGAGACTATGTGGGCAGAATGTTCGGTTCATTTAAAACATTATCAAGTGGAGTAATATTTATCTATTGCTTTAAAAAGAAAAAGACTGGTCTGTTTGTTATCCAAGATGAGAAGACTGCAAGGACATATGGTTAAGTAGTACCCCTGTCCATGTAGTGAGTTTTTCCTAGAGGTTTTCAGTCAAGTAGGATATGTTGAGGGTAAAAAAGAGCACTTGTAGGAAGCCGATGAGGAGAGTATTCCGATTTTTCTCAAAAAGACGATTCCTTCATCCAGAGATGTGATGATAGTTAGTTTTGACGCGTATTTAACTTGTATGGTGGAGGTCTGAGACCAATAATAGGGGATTCCTGCACGTAGTAGTTCTCTAGTAATTCGATGGAATGATTTCCTTTTTTGAATTGTGGCTTTAGACAAATCTTTGAACAGAGTTATTTTGTCATATGGAGACGCGAGGGTGTTTGAATTTCTTGTCAGGGCCAGAAGATCATTCCTTACCCACCCAGGGTAAAAGGATACTATAACGTCTCTTGCAATATCTGGAGGGAGAGATGGTGATCTTGGAATTCTGAATGTCCTCTCAACCAGGTTTGTCCCTTTGGAATTGGGTAACAGATCTGATATCATAGTGGAGATATAGCTTTTTAATTGGGAGGGTTGAACCGACTCTGGAATTCCTCTGATTTTTAAGTTGTTTTTTCTTTTAAAATCTTCATATTTGGTTAGGTCTTCCCTAAATAAGAGGATATCGTTTTTTAACCTCTCCAGGGAGTCTGAGGATAGAGACGTGTTTTTGGCTTCCTTTGGAAGTGGGGTTATGAAATTTTTGTTTGTTTTGTCAGTTGTTTTTGAAAAATCATGGGTCTTAGTTGGATTAGGTTTGGGGGTTTTCACAATGGCTAACAGAGTGTCAGTTATTAACTTTTTGATAAATGCCTTCGAGGTCAAATGTCAAATTATAATCAGTGCTAAAACCTCCTCCTGAGATGTTCACTGATGATAGAAAGGCCTTACATATTTTAATCATAAATCCGACAGATGGAGAATTTTTAGAAGCGGGCATGTTATCCATTATAAATGTGTAATGGGAGTGTATCTCAGACTCCATAGAAATTTGCCTCGAATTAGGGTTCTCTGCAGTTGAGTGCTGTGAGAGGGTTCCCTGGAAGTTGGATTTTCGGAAACCGTTAGATTCCTCTAAGAGTGTGAAGAAAAGGAACTGGAAGACTCTCCCCCATACAAAAATTCACTCCCCCCAAGAGAAGAGGGCTCTGTCACATCTGAGAAGACCTATGGGTAGACACTCCCCACCCACCCCCCAGAGTCGGAAAGGACGTCAGGACCAGGGTGTGAGACCTGGCATGACATCACTAGCTCTGAATGATCCTCCATGGCATTTCCATCTTCCATAGTAGGGACCAACCCCTTTTTAATATCCCGAATAAAATTCCTAGACAATTCCCTGACAGATTCCCTCCATTCCTTGTGTGAGACTGATAGACGTTTTAGGAGGTCATTGAGGTTAAACTCATCAGGGCGGTGGGAATTATCAGGAGGGGTAAAGGTGGCGTCATCCCCTGTTGTAGAGTAGGTTTTGGACTTTTCATAGGGCTCAGCAGGAGACCCTAAGTCTACAATTGGCTGCGTCTCTTTATAAATGTAGTTGTCATCTCTGGGAATTTCGTCGCAGTGTCTTATATCTGATGAATCCCCATAGCTCTTGTCCCCCTGTGTGTTCCCCGATAATTTCAGGCTCCTATCAGGTGATTTAGGGGTGGTACATCTCCCTTGAATTGTATGGGGCTGCTGCATACCGTCGCGTGCTGGAGCGGTGTTGTACTCACCGCATCAGATGTGTGCTGGACGGCAGCGCAGCCCTCTCCTTTCGTCCTTCTCGTAGTGGGTGTCGCAAATCTAAGTGAAGCCCTCCCGAGTCCCTGGCGGTGTGGCGAAGATCCGGGGGGAACCAGCGCTGATATCTCAGTGCTCCCTCCTGTCTCCCGTCTAGGACTCAGGCTTCTAACGTCTGCTCCCAGTGTGGTGTCTTCCTCCTCCCCATCAATGCTCCCCCAGTGTGTACCTGCGTCTTCCTTCCCAGGGTGCAGCAGCGCTCCTCCCTGGGTCTGCGACGCCGCTCTCACACTTCGGGGTCCGTCCTGTGTCCGAGTCCTCGGCAAAAACTCCTGTGCCTTGTGGTTCAGGCTGCTTCTCTGGCTCCGGGTGGTCAGCTGCATCTTGCAGGGTGCCTGCAGCTGGGAAGACGCTGAGTCATCTTCAGCTCCTGTGCGCTTTCTCCAGGCGCCCGGGTCCACCGCGGCACTCTGTGTCCTCATACCGCTTTTGCTTGTCGCTGCTGGAGACATGGTACTAGGGTTCTTCAACCCAGTCAGTACCCCCCAGGTCTGCTGCTTCTTAGAAGTCCCCGATTTCGCCAGGGTCCGGAAAAGGGTCAGATTCTGGGCTGCAGGACTGCCATGTTTATTTCCAGGAGCGGGAAAGGCTCCTCCAGAGTCCCCTCTGCTTTTACATCCAGGGGAAGGGTTCTTCTCAACAAAAATAGGTCCCTTCTTCTTAAAGCTGATACCAGGCATATTTATAAATGCTTTTAGTCCAAAAAATCCACTTTTTGCATGCTTTTAGCAACTTAAATAAGGGAAATTGCAGGAGCTCCTACAACATAGTTCTGCTCCTATTCCTTTTCAAACCACGCCCCCCTCCCCTATTCATTATTATTCCAAGATCTATTTATTAAAACTCCTTTAAACCTTAAAAGATCTAAGGACAAGTCATAATCCTCATTACATCCAGAATTGGTCAACTTTTCATACATTTTTAGATAAGAGGTACAAAGTGACCTTTGATGTCCCAACATTCTTATTTAAAACTTACATTGAAACTAAAGTCTTAAAAAAGCAGATTATGTCTGGGTATTTTTGTACCTAAAGTAAAAAAGTAAAAAACCGCAATGTGGACTGTGACGAAGGAGCATAGTGGGAACATTTTTTATAATAAATCTGTGAACAAGGAAGAGTGTGGGGGAGTCTTTCATTCAAATAAATTACTGTATATACTCGTGTATAAGCTGACCCGAGTATAAGCTGACCCCCCTAATTTTGCCACAAAAAACTGGGAAAATTTAATGACTTGAGTATAAGCCTAGGATGGGAAATGCAGCAGCTACCGGTAAATGTCAAAAGTAAAAATAGATACCAATAAAAGTAAAATTAATTGAGACATCAGGGATTCAAGCTTCAGGAGGCTAATTTGCATATTCCAGGTGCCTTCTGGGAGAATTTTTGCCTGTAGGACATTATTGCAAGAGAGCTTGGCTGAGTAGATTACACAAGAAGGAAAACACACAGCAAGTCAGCAGGATCTAGGAGCAACATGGCAGATGTGACAACCTACATGGTGAGCTGCAGCATGTGCTACATGTTCACAGATCGACCAGAAGAAGAATCCAATTTCACCTGTCAGAAGTGTAGACTAGTGGCCCTTTTAGAAGAAAAGGTGCGGGGTCTGGAAGAAAGAATAGCAACTTTGAAACTCATCAAAGAGAATGAAGACTTTCTAGACAGAACAGAAGCATCTCTACTGGTCACAGAAGGTGCAAAAAGTGTCAGAGAACCTCCAAAAGCAGATGAGTGGAAGCATGTGACCAAAAGAAGCAAGAAGACCATGGAGAAATCACCAACCACACAACTGAAGAACCGATATCAAATCTTTGTAGAGGATGAAGATGGCACACCTAAGAATGAAGCAATACCAGCAAGCAAAAAAGAAAAGGGCACACAGCAACAAGTGACAGCAAAAAGTACAGCCAAGAAGCAACGAAGAGTGGTGGTGGTGGGAGACTCACTACTGAGAGGCACAGAAGCAGCCATCTGCAGACCGGACATAACTGCAAGAGAAGTATGCTGCCTTCCAGGTGCGATGATCAAGGATGTGACCGATAGGATACCAAAGCTCTTCAGCTCCAAGGACGTCCACCCATTTCTTCTGATACATGTTGGCACCAATGACACGGCAAGGAAGGACCTACCGACAATCTGCAAGGACTTTGAAGAGTTGGGGAAGAAAGTAAAGGAACTGGATGCACAGGTAGTTTTTTCTTCTATCCTTCCAGTAGATGGGCATGGCACCAGGAGATGGAACAGGATCCTTGATGCAAACAACTGGCTAAGACGATGGTGCAGACAACAAGGATTTGGATTCCTGGACCACGGTGTGAATTACTGGTATGATGGACTCCTCGCCAGAGACGGACTACACCTCAACAAACCTGGGAAACACACATTCGCCAGAAGACTCGCTACACTCATCAGGAGGGCGTTAAACTAGAAGAAGAGGGGACGGGAAGAAAAACATTAGACTCGAACAAAGACGACCCAGGAAAACATACTCAGAAGGGAGGTAAGAACATTTCTAAAACAATCCACAGTGAGGAGATTGGAACAAAACAAAATCCTCTAAACTGCATGCTCGCAAACGCCAGAAGCCTGACAAACAAGATGGAAGAACTAGAAGCAGAAATATCTACAGGTAACTTTGACATAGTGGGAATAACCGAGACATGGTTAGATGAAAGCTATGACTGGGCAGTTAACTTACAGGGTTACAGTCTGTTTAGAAAGGATCGTAAAAATCGGAGAGGAGGAGGGGTTTGTCTCTATGTAAAGTCTTGTCTAAAGTCCACTTTAAGGGAGGATATTAGCGAAGGGAATGAGGATGTCGAGTCCATATGGGTTGAAATTCATGGAGGGAAAAATGGTAACAAAATTCTCATTGGGGTCTGTTACAAACCCCCAAATATAACAGAAAGCATGGAAAGTCTACTTCTAAAGCAGATAGATGAAGCTGCAACCCATAATGAGGTCCTGGTTATGGGGGACTTTAACTACCCGGATATTAACTGGGAAACAGAAACCTGTGAAACCCATAAAGGCAACAGGTTTCTGCTAATAACCAAGAAAAATTATTTTTCACAATTGGTGCAGAATCCAACCAGAGGAGCAGCACTTTTAGACCTAATACTATCTAATAGACCTGACAGAATAACAAATCTGCAGGTGGTTGGGCATTTAGGAAATAGCGACCACAATATTGTGCAGTTTCACCTGTCTTTCACTAGGGGGACTTGTCAGGGAGTCACAAAAACATTGAACTTTAGGAAGGCAAAGTTTGAACAGCTTAGAGATGCCCTTAATCTGGTAGACTGGGACAATATCCTCAGAAATGAGAATACAGATAATAAATGGGAAATGTTTAAGAACATCCTAAATAGGCAGTGTAAGCGGTTTATACCTTGTGGGAATAAAAGGACTAGAAATAGGAAAAACCCAATGTGGCTAAACAAAGAAGTAAGACAGGCAATTAACAGTAAAAAGAAAGCATTTGCACTACTAAAGCAGGATGGCACCATTGAAGCTCTAAAAAACTATAGGGAGAAAAATACTTTATCTAAAAAACTAATTAAAGCTGCCAAAAAGGAAACAGAGAAGCACATTGCTAAGGAGAGTAAAACTAATCCCAAACTGTTCTTCAACTATATCAATAGTAAAAGAATAAAAACTGAAAATGTAGGCCCCTTAAAAAATAGTGAGGAAAGAATGGTTGTAGATGACGAGGAAAAAGCTAACATATTAAACACCTTCTTCTCCACGGTATTCACGGTGGAAAATGAAATGCTAGGTGAAATCCCAAGAAACAATGAAAACCCTATATTAAGGGTCACCAATCTAACCCAAGAAGAGGTGCGAAACCGGCTAAATAAGATTAAAATAGATAAATCTCCGGGTCCGGATGGCATACACCCACGAGTACTAAGAGAACTAAGTAATGTAATAGATAAACCATTATTTCTTATTTTTAGGGACTCTATAGTGACGGGGTCTGTTCCGCAGGACTGGCGCATAGCAAATGTGGTGCCAATATTCAAAAAGGGCTCTAAAAGTGAACCTGGAAATTATAGGCCAGTAAGTCTAACCTCTATTGTTGGTAAAATATTTGAAGGGTTTCTGAGGGATGTTATTCTGGATTATCTCAATGAGAATAACTGTTTAACTCCATATCAGCATGGGTTTATGAGAAATCGCTCCTGTCAAACCAATCTAATCAGTTTTTATGAAGAGGTAAGCTATAGACTGGACCACGGTGAGTCATTGGACGTGGTATATCTCGATTTTTCCAAAGCGTTTGATATCGTGCCGCACAAGAGGTTGGTACACAAAATGAGAATGCTTGGTCTGGGGGAAAATGTGTGTAAATGGGTTAGTAACTGGCTTAGTGATAGAAAGCAGAGGGTGGTTATAAATGGTATAGTCTCTAACTGGGTCGCTGTGACCAGTGGGGTACCGCAGGGGTCAGTATTGGGACCTGTTCTCTTCAACATATTCATTAATGATCTGGTAGAAGGTTTACACAGTAAAATATCGATATTTGCAGATGATACAAAACTATGTAAAGCAGTTAATACAAGAGAAGATAGTATTCTGCTACAGATGGATCTGGATAAGTTGGAAACTTGGGCTGAAAGGTGGCAGATGAGGTTTAACAATGATAAATGTAAGGTTATACACATGGGAAGAGGGAATCAATATCACCATTACACACTGAACGGGAAACCACTGGGTAAATCTGACAGGGAGAATGACTTGGGGATCCTAGTTAATGATAAACTTACCTGGAGCAGCCAGTGCCAGGCAGCAGCTGCCAAGGCAAACAGGATCATGGGGTGCATTAAAAGAGGTCTGGATACACATGATGAGAGCATTATACTGCCTCTGTACAAATCCCTAGTTAGACCGCACATGGAGTACTGTGTCCAGTTTTGGGCACCGGTGCTCAGGAAGGATATAATGGAACTAGAGAGAGTACAAAGGAGGGCAACAAAATTAATAAAGGGGATGGGAGAACTACAATACCCAGATAGATTAGCGAAATTAGGATTATTTAGTCTAGAAAAAAGACGACTGAGGGGCGATCTAATAACCATGTATAAGTATATAAGGGGACAATACAAATATCTCGCTGAGGATCTGTTTATACCAAGGAAGGTGACGGGCACAAGGGGGCATTCTTTGCGTCTGGAGGAGAGAAGGTTTTTCCACCAACATAGAAGAGGATTCTTTACTGTTAGGGCAGTGAGAATCTGGAATTGCTTGCCTGAGGAGGTGGTGATGGCGAACTCAGTCGAGGGGTTCAAGAGAGGCCTGGATGTCTTCCTGGAGCAGAACAATATTGTATCATACAATTATTAGGTTCTGTAGAAGGACGTATATCTGGGGATTTATTATGATGGAATATAGGCTGAACTGGATGGACAAATGTCTTTTTTCGGCCTTACTAACTATGTTACTATGTTACTATCAGTAGGTTAAGTGTTTTTGAATATCCATATTGAATCAGGAGCCCCATATAATGCTCCATAAAGTTTATGATGGCCCCATAAGATGCTCCATATTAAAATATGCCCCATATAATCCTGCATAAAGGTTAATAATGGCCCCATAAGATGCTCCATAGACACATTTGCCCAATATAATGCTGCACAAATGTTGTTTATGGCCCCATAGGATGCTCCATAAAGATATTTGCCCCATATAGTGCTGCACAAACTTTGAGTAGGGCCCCATAAGATGCTCCATATAGACACTTGCCCCATATAATGCTCCACAAATGTTAATTATGGCCCCATAAGATGCTCCATAATGATATTTGCCCCATATAGTGCTGCACAAATGTTATGGCCCCATAAGATACTCCATACAGACATTTGCCCCATATAATGCTCCACAAACATTAATTATGTCCCCATAAGATGCACCAGAAAGATATTTGCCCCATATAGTGCTGCACAAACGTTGAATATGGCCCCTTAAGATGCTGCATACATACACTTGCCCCATATAGTACTGCACAAACGTTGATTATTGCCCCATAAGATGCTCCATACATACACTTGCCCCATATAGTGCTGCACAAACGATGATTATGGTCCCATACAGACACTTGCCCCATATAGTGCTGCACAAACGTTATGGCCCCATAAGATTCTCCATACAGACACTTGCCCCATTTGCTGTTGCTGCGATAAAAAAAATCACATACTCAACTCTCCGTCGCTCAGGCCCCCTGCACTTTCAATATTCACCTGACTTCATTCCGGCGCCGCTCCATCTTCAGCGTCTTCTGCACTGACGTTCAGGCAGAGGGCGCGCACTAACCACGTCATCACGCCCTCTGACCTGAGCGTCACTGCAGAAGATGCTGAAGATGTAGTGGTGCCCAGAACGGGGAGCAGGTGAATATCGCACAGCGCTCCCCCTCTCATTATAATCACCTGCTCCTGGCGCTGTGCAGTCCCTGGTTCCCCAGTGCCGCAGCTTCTTCCTGTACTGAGCGGTCATCGTTACCGATCATTACAGTAATAAATATGTGGCTCCACCCCTATGGGAGGTGGAGCAGCATATTCATTACTGTAATGAGCGGTACCATGTGACTTGTTACTTGTTTTACGATTAGACACATATAAGAGTGGCAGACGTAGGGTAGGAAAAAAGATCCCTTGGCATCCAGCAGGGCGCGGGAGCGCCGCTTACATGGGACAACCAGGCATAGCAGGCCCACCAAGGATGTGACAGCCTCTCTTTGGGTTGATTACCCCTCACTGGGAATCTATATGTCCCCGTCTCACTCCTTGTCAAGTGAGAATTTATACGACAAGGAATCTTTGCTCCTACCCTAAGTCTGCCACTCTTATATGTGTCTAATCGTAAAGCAAGTAACCCCATGAATAAGACCTGGGAGGGTCAAAACATTGGGTTTCTATCAGCACGTTTTATTTTGTGGCAACATTGACTGTGATTACAATAAACTTGTGAAATGTTTTTGCATCATACTGGTTCTAAGTGTGCGGTAATTTCCAATACGTGACTATTTGGACCACATGGTCTGTTTTACCAGCACCTCCCTGTTCTTGAGTGCACACCATTACTTCCCTCTATACTCGAGCATATACGGTATTTTTTTTTCTGAGTGTGTGTTTTTATTCTTCAATACCATGCTAGTATTGGGATTGTCTGTTAGACGTCTCTCCATTACTAAACCCTGGGCTTGATGTCAGCTGACATTACACAGCTGACATCAACCCCCAAAATTAAAAAAAAATGCACTGATTGCAGCTGCACCAGGGCAATCAGGAAGAGCCAGGAAGAGTGCCAGAATTTGTGCATCTAATGTGATGCGCCACTTCTGGGTCCGCTGCAGGCTTGTATTTTTAGACTGTAAAGCATAAAATAATAAGGGACCTTAAAAAACTGATAATATAAACTCCCAGTTGTCTGCTTTACCATGGTAATTTATCAAAAATAGGGGGGAGGCCCAAGTCATTTTCTAAAGTTATTTATTATGTTAAACATAAGCTCTCCATCGTATGACAACTCTCAATGTACTGCTTCTAGAGGACAGTGTGCTGAGGATCACATTACTGGATCTCATATAAGACCCCATGAGTGATGTGGCTGGCGACTCACAGTAATTCCAGTATACAACATGGTTGCGGCATTACCGTGTGTGGTGGGCAATCTCCGCATCTTTATTGGCTGTCTAACAGCCGCAAAACATGCAGGTCGGGGACTTGAGTATGGCGCTCGAGCACCAGCGATACTCAATCGAGTAATGAAGGTGCCCGAGCAACCAGATACTTGATCGAGTGTCAAGCAGTGGTGAGTACACTCGCTCATCACTATTAATAACCAACAGATCATTTAATAACACAGTGCACTAAAATAAGGTCCAAAATTATCCTACTTATTAATTTGGTATGGGGAAGATCATTCTTTCTAGAACACTGACTAAAACTGATGGTGTCGCTGTTAGAGGTAACATCATTTCGGCAGTGACTAAGTCCAGTGGTATGCAATAACTAAGTCAAGTGATTTGCAATATACAGTATTTTATAATGCTTTGTATTTCCATTTCCGGAATATGTACTAAGTACTATGCTTTCTGGAAGTAAAGAAGGCCAATTATGACTTGTGTGACCCAAACAGCAGGTACCAGTGGTGTTGGAGGTGTTTCTAATTATTTAATTTTTGTTAAAGAGGATGATGCAAGAAATGCTAAGTACAGTGAAGGAAATAATTATTTGATCCCTTGCTGATTTTAAAAGTTTGCCCACTGACAAAGACATGAACAGTACTTAATTTTAAGGGGAGGTTCATTTTTAACATTGAGAGATAGAATATCTAAAATAAAATCCAGAAAATTACATTGTATAAGTTATGTAAATGTATTTGCATTTTGCAGTTAGAATTAAGTATTTGATCCCACTGGCAAACAAGACTTAATACTTGGTGGCAAAACCCTTGTTGGCAAGCACAGCAGTCAGACTGATTTTGTAGTTGATGATGAGGCTTACGCACATCAGGAGGAATTTTGGCATGCTGCTCTTTTACAGATCATCTCTAAATCATTAAGATTTTGAGGCTGTCACTTGGCAACTCAGAGCTTCAACTCCCTCCATAAGTTTTCTAGGGGATTAAGGTCTGGAGACTGGCTAGGCCACTCCATGGCCTTAATGTGCTTCTTTTTGAGCCACTTCTTGCTGCTTTGGCAGTATGTTTTGGGTCATTCTCTTTTTGGAAGACCCAGCCATGACCCACTCAGGATTTTACGGTACATTCCATTCTCCCATTGATGCGGTGAAATAGTTCTGTTCTCTTAGCAGAGAAACACCCCCAAAACATAATGTTTCCACCTCCATGCTTGGTGTTCTTTGGCTCATAGGCAGCATTTCTCTCCCTCCCAACACGTCGAGTTGAGTTAATGCCAAAGAGCTATATTTTTGTCTGATCTGACCACAACACCTTCTCCCAATCAGTCACAGAATCATCCAGGTGTTAATTGGCAAACTACAGACAGGCATGCACATGTGCCTTCTTGAGCAGTGGAACTTGCGGGCACTGCAGGATTTTAAACCTTTATGGTGTAATGTGTTACCAATGGTTTTCTTGGTGATTGCGGTCCCAGCTGCCTTGAGATCCTTAACAAGTGTCTGCCATATAGATTTAGGCTGATCTCTTACCTTTTTCATGATCAAGAATACCCTACACGGTGAGATTTGGCATGGTGCCCAGATCGATGTCGATTGACAGTCAGTTTGTATTTCTTCCATTTTTTTTTACTATCGCACCAACAGTTGTCTCCTTCCCACCCAGCAAGTTACTTATGGTTTTGTAGTCCATTTTAGCTTTGTGCAGGTGTATGATCTTGTCCCTGACATGCTTATACAGCTCTTTGGTCTTGCCCATGTTGTAGAGATTAGAGTCTGACTGATTATCTGTGGACAGTAATCTTTTATAAAGGTGACGAGTTGATTAGGAGCATCTAACTGGTCTGTAGGAGCCAAAACCCTTAATGGTTGATGGTGATCAAATACTTATTTCTCAGTGCAAAATGCAAATAAATTTAAATAATTTGTACAGTGTGATTTTCTGGATTTTATTTTTGATATTCTATCTCTCAATGTTTAAAATTAACCTACCCTTTAAATGATAGACTGTTCATGTCTTTGTCAGTGGGAAAACTTGCAAAATCAGCAAGGGATTACATACTAATTTCCTTCACTATAGGTTTGTATACATATAGAAAGAAAAATTATTTAACAAACCACAGTATATGTGTGATGTTCATGGTTGCCAAATTGGACAAGTATAAGAGTTGTACAAAAACACACTAATTCAGTTAAATAAATTCATTTTTTTAACAAAATTCAACCACTATACTAAAAATGCTGTAATACGAAATGCTAGGTAGTTATTATAAGTTCAAAAAGCCAGCTCCTGCAACAGGGCACTGTATTGGTGTGGCGTGTATGGATGTAAAATTTGTCTAGTAGAACAGATGTTCTAGAAAAAAACATTACAACATCCACACTTTGTGAGGAGGACAATTGCAATTAATCCCTTCGCAGTGGCATAACTAAAGTCCAATGGGCCCTGGTGCAAGACTTGGATCTGGGCCTCCCCCCTCTCTCCACCCTCCCACATTTTGGTCAGAGGAATGGGCCTCTGCAGCATTCTAAATCCCGTAATAACAGTTGCACCTCCTGTTAGGGCTGGTGGAATGCACCAAATAATATAAGGAGAGATATGAGGTGCGTTCGCAGCCCGGGGTCCACCGTGCAGAGATGGGACCTGCTGCTAAGTAATGACGGACTATATGGCGGTATAATGTGAACACACACAGGTGAACTTCATCCGGTATGTAGAAGGCGAAACTCTGTTGCGTCACAGAGCTGCAATACTGCAAAGTGAACGCTAATGTTCTGGTCACAGGACCCTGCCCCAAGGACACAGGGTTAGAGTCCCTCTAGACCCACTAGCGTTTGGCGCCGCAACTGCGGTGCCAGAGAAAAAACTAACTAAATATTTACTGCACTATGTGTGTACAGCGCTACTCTGGCGAATGCCACTAACCACCCTAACTAGGGCCTGGAAAGCGCACTAGTTGCGCACGGTGTGGCACTGGTGGTCGCTGCTGATAGATGCAGTATGCTCATGCCTAGTTCTGGATGGCACAGTCTAGATAGGTCACTCACCCAAGAACATGTAACAACGCAAGGGTTTGATATGATTAGGAGCTTTTACAAGATTCAGTCACACAACACATACACACACACACAAGTACAATTCTATACTAGCGCATGGCCAAGCAAACGAGCCTTTTAAAGATGCAGCCTTCTGGGACCTTCCTAGAGGTCCAATCGGAGCTGCTACAGGACCAGAGCACGTGACCTCCGATCTCCAATGAGAGGTCATCCCTCGGGCATGCTCCGTAGATGAAAAACAGGACTTGGAACGTCTTCTCACCGCTGATCAGTGCTGATTACAAAGGCTGAACCTGGGACAGCAGCTATAACCAGATGCACAGTATCAGCTAGAGCCAGACACTGGGACCGAACATCTCTGCTGAGCAGAGTCCACTGTCGCTGGGGGAGAATGGGAGACTGCAGAGGACATGGTTCACGACTCCCCCTGTGCAGCAGCAGGAACTCGACACCTAGCACCTCCTGCCCCAATTATGCAGTAATTTCTCCCATTTTGCGCTCTTTCCTGGTATATATGTCCCATATCCTGGGCCCATACTAGTATAGAGTGTCATGTTAAAGTTTGGGCATCCCTTGTCAAAATTACTGTTATTGTGAACAGTTTAGCAAGTTCAAGATGACATGGTCTCTAAAAGGCCTAAAGTTTAAGATGACACATTTCCTTTGCATTTTAGGTAATATATATATATATATATATATATATATATATATATATATATATATATATATATATATATATTCAACTTTTAAACTTTAAAAAAGGAAAATTTGCTGATGCAAATGTTTGCGCATCCTGCATGGTTAGTACCTAGTAGCGCACCCTTTTTAAATTATCACAGTTTGTAAACACTTTTGTAGCCAGACAAAAGTCTTTACATTTTTGTTTGAGGGATTTTCATCCATTCTTCCTTGGAAAATTCTTCCAGTTCTGTGAGCTTCCTGGTTCGTCTTGCAAAAATGGAGCACCCATAAGATGCGCCAATTCTGGCTCTTAGCCTCGCTCCTCCCACTTGCCCGGGTGTGGTGGCAAGTAGGATAATATTTGTGGAGTCGATGTCAGCTTATGGTAAAACAGCTGACATCAACCCCAAACCTATTACCTCATTTGCCACCGCACCAAGGCAAGTGGGAAGAGCGGAAATTAGGGCTGGTGTTTTTCGTCTGGCAGGCGGCCAATATCCATGGCCCATTCCTAGACTTATAATATCAATTCACAACTGTCTCTTTAGCCTTTTGCCAGTTATTAAATATAGAGAGGACCCCATGTCATTTTTTTCAGGGGTCCCCCAATTTAATTAATCAGTATTAATCAGTAAAGGCTACAAAGACAGCTGTAAGCTGATATTAAAAGCATGGGAAGCTTGATGGATATTGGCTCCTTCCCAGAATAATGACGCTTAGCCTCGGCTGTTCCCACTTGCCTTGGTGCATTGGCAAGTTGGATGATGGTTTTGAGGTTGATGTCAGCTGTGTTAATTCCCTTAACATCACGTTCAGGGGTTACTAATGGAGAGGTGTCTATCAGACATCTTCATTACTAACGGCATTATCAAATTTAATAAAATCAAACACAAATCAAAGTTGTTTATTTGAAATAAACACACAGAGAAAAGTCTGTTAAATGAAATAAACACTGCCTGACTCTCTTTCACCCATTTACTAAGATCAAATAAAAAATCATGAATACATGAAAGTTATATTCACATATTAATCTAGTGTACATATAATTACTGATTAAAGGGTCCAAGTGCTCCAAACTTATCCCCCACCATGACACCTATTTCCAAGTTTTTCTCTATACAGCAACACTTCCATCCACTATATAGGGGCTTTTTCTTCATTTAGGTGATTGTCGGGAGATACAGAGGTTAGACCCCCACCAATCATAAAATGATAGAATATTTTAGTATGTTTTTTTTTTCATGGGAATAACCATGTACTATTTACTATAAAATAATGCATTAAAGAGGAACATCATATAGCGACTTAACCTTGTTTTATACTTTATACTTTATATACGCATTTATGACATTTTACAAGACAATGACACAGTAGCGCTTCAAACAGCAGAAGATTGAAGTATTATTTTCACAACTTGTAGAAAGTGTCTTTATTGAAAATTGTAGTGATAAAGATGCTAGAAAATGCAGGTGCACACCAACACGTATCCTCATTCATGTATTGTATGTCTCTGCAATCCACTTTGTTTTACTGTACAGTTCAGCCATGGAACATGACAGTTATTCAATACTCCGTTCCCAAGATGCAGACTTAAATTAAATCAATATTCTGATACATTTGACACAAAGCTTTCTTGTAAAAAAAAAACCCACAATGGATGTCCATGTAGTCCATCTACTTTGACTAATGCTTGATGCCAAATATTTCATGTCAGAAACACGTTGACTCTCTTTAGAGTGATCACAGTGTTTTAATCAGTTAAGAAATCTTTAGCTAACAATGAAAACTTTTTAAATGATTTATAATTACCGAATCAATGATCCTATTTTGTCTGCAATTTCAATAAAATAGTAAAAAAAAAGATGTACTATTTCGGAAAATGCTTACGTTTTCAAATAGCCATGAGAGTAGGCTGTAAGTGATATGGGTGCCAAATGTCAAAATATACCATACACTCCTCAACATCGAAACTGCAATAAAGTTTTTCTGAAATTCATGGGATTGATAGACAAGTTAAAGAGTAACCATTGTTTCAATTGTTATTTTATAAATCATTAGACACATGAACATAAGAGACTTTGTAATATATTTATTATCTAAGAAATCTGCATCTTTCCTCGTCAAGACTGATTATTTGCTTTCAAAATTCTCAATTCACAGGTAAAATCTGTATTCAGTGAAGGCAGATTTTTACATTACCGAGATAGGAGGCAGAGTCTATATTAAATACATTGATTTAGTGTTGGAAACCGTGGTATGGCCATTTCTATAAAGTGTCCTAAGAGGCGTTTTCCATATGACAAAAACAGACTAGATGTTGCTGCAGCGCCCCAGAGTCCTGGTCATTGCAGTAATGTCGTTCTTCCACCAGGGGGAGCGATGTTACGTCTGATGGCACCAAAGGAGTTCACCCTGCCAAGTATCACAGCCACACACACTTCACACGCCGGCCACCAGGGGGAGCAAAAGGTTCTATCTATTAGGCCACTCCTCACACTTGGGTAAAACTGGGGGTTGGTTAGGAAGTTAGGGAGAAGGCAGAAGAAGAGAGTCGGAGGAGGGGAGGAGAGAAGCAGACTGGGCTCGGCCCAGGAAAAGGAAAGAAAGACACCGAGCTGCGCCTGCAACCCATGTGGCAGCCTCCTAAGAAAGGACAAGAAAGGAAGTGTGCCGTAGTGAGTGAGCACAGAAGTCATAGCAACAGGAGTAAAACACCAGTGGGAGACCAGCTAGAAGCAGGCTGCCTCCGACTGAGCGCAGAGCCGGTAGCCGGAACACCGAGGGAGTAATAGACTCTACGCTTTACTTCAGAGACCGGCAGGACAGTCGATTTCAAGTTGGCTGTCCGTCCTAAGAACCTAAGCAGACAAGGTGGCAACGTGGAGGAGGGGCGATGCTAGGGTCCCTATAAAATAGCCTCAGGCCACCACCGTCATATGGGATTGTCCTATCCATCTGGGGGACAGAGAGAAGAGTAACAAGAGTGAGGACCTTATGGTAGCTAATGCAAGTAAGGACCTACTACGTTACTGTGCGTAAGGGGAAGGCTACTGATTTCCACCTGGATAAGGGGACTCTGGAAGTGCCATCAGACCAGCCAGACTCGGCCTACCCTGTCATCCGGCACCCTGGACTGTGGATGCTGAAGCCTTCAGTAAAGGTAAAGAGACTGCACCCATTGTTTCCTCATTATTTACCGCACCTTGCACCATCCACCATCAACATCTACATTTGTGGGAAGCCCTGGGGATATACTTCACCTGTGGGAAGGTACACCATCTAGCTGCCATTCCATAACCCCAGCGGACCCCTAAGCAGCGTCGGTCACCCTGACCAAATACCACAGGTGGCGTCACGAACACTACCATTATCTACAAATTCTGCCTATTATTGGGCGCCCCTCATAGGGCCACGGTCCGGGTCGGGCCACCGTGACATCCTCGCTGAGGGAACTGAAGGGCCCGGTACCGAGTACCCCATTGCTCTTACGTGGGGGTGATCAATTGCTAATGTGAGGAGCCTGCATGGCCTAAACATCCCTGCATGGCCTGCAGTGTCTCCAGACTTGTCTTTCATTCAGCACATTGATGACATAATTGGTCAACAATTGAAAAGGGAGCTGCCAGCAGTGGATATTGATGATTTGTTACCCATATGCATTTAGTGTTACAGAATGTTCTCAGACAACCATTAATAATATTTTTGGTGCCAGGCAGTGTATGTAAGTGCAGGCATTTCTGTTGTCTAATTTTGGAATGTGCTGTTCATCTTACTCTAGACAAGCTGATTGTGCCATAACTTGCTACATAAAGAGTATCCATCAGCAGATTTTCTTATGTAATCTGAGAGCTACATAACGTAAGGACAGAGACCCTGATTCTCGTGATGTTTCACTTATTAAACTGCTTGGTACAGTTGTGATAGAATTCCTGTTTTCTCTGATGTAGGTACAGCAGTGGTCATAATGCTGAGCTGTGCATAACCCCGCCCACACTACTGATTGACAGTTTTCTGTGAACTATGTACATTGTCAGTAATCTACCAGTCAGGGGTGGGGGTGGGGTTTCAGATTAGGCTGACTCGTCTGCACGTGAACCCTATCCTCTAGGTATTAATCTCCTGCTGATAAGACACTGATTGTACAGCAAGCTGCTCAGCAAGATATACAAGCCTGGAATCAGGCTCTCTGCCCCTACATTATGCTGCCATCAGATTATATACCAAAAATCTCCTGACAAATTGTCTTTAAAACCCTCACAAAGAGTTGATATTTTTTCTGCAAACTAGCTTGTAGAGGCTTATTTAATCTTGTGGCAACAATTTTGCATTGGCAAATGATTCCAGGTTGTCTGACAAAACCAGTTCATAAGTCTTGACTTTTGTGACTTCTTTTAACCCTCCAAGACACTACAGTACACATCACGAATCACCTATTTTTGGTGTATTCCTCACTGAATTTTGAGACAGGAAAAATATATATTATAGTACCGTTTTAGCCAGTAGATAGAAAAATATAAAAATTTAGCCATTAACAGGTATCAACCAGAGATTACTCTCAAACTTTAGTATTTTCCTCACTGAAAGAGCATATCATCAGTATTATAATGAGTTTAGCATTTTATAGTGTAGGTTAGTGATGATCGAGCTCTAAAATGCTCTAGTTCTCAGTACTCTAATTAACCCCTTAATCCCATATGACATCGAGGTGACCTGGGACTTAATTCCCAGTGACGGGATAATACGCCATAGGCGATCGGCCGTGCTCAAGGGGGGAACGCGGCCAATCGCCGCCGGGTGTCAGCTGATTATTACAGCTGACATCCGGCACTATGTGCCAGGAGCGGTCACGGACTGTTCCCGACACATTAACCCCTGGCACACTGCGATCAAAGATTGTCACAGCGTTCTGGCGGTATAGGAGAGCATCGTGCAGGGAGGGGCCTCCCTGCGTGCTTACCTGAGACCCTCGGAGCAACGAGATGTGATCGCGTTGCTCTGAGGGTCTCCTACCTCCTCCCCCCTGCAGGCCGGATCCAAAATGGCCACAGGGGGCCTTCTGGGTCCTGTAGGGAGGTGGCTTTCAAGCGCCTGCTCAGAGCAGGTGACGGGAAGCCCCCCTGCTGTGCCTGTGTGATCACTGATCTGACACAGTGCACTGCAAAGTGTCAGATCAGAGATCTGTCACTATACAGTGATGTCCCCCCTGGGGCAATGTAAAAATGTTAAAAAAATAATAATTATATGTGTAAAAAAAATAAAATTCCTAAATAAAGAAAAATAAAATATTGTTCCAACAAATACATTTCTTTATCTAAATAATAAAAACAAACCAATAAAAGTACACATATTTAGTATTGCCGCGTCCTTAACGACCCGACCTATAAAACTGTCCCACTAGTTAACCCCTTCAGTGAACACCGTAAAAAGAAAGGCAAAAAACAACGCTTTATTATCATACTGCCGAACAAAAAGTGGAATAACACGCGATCAAAACGACAGATATAAATAACCATGGTACCGCTGAAAACGTCATCTTGTCCTGAAAAAAACGAGCTGTCATACAGCATCATCAGCAAAAAAATATAAAAGTTATAGTCCTCAGAATAAAGCGATGCAAAAATAATTATTTTTTATATAAAATAGTTTTATCGTTTAAAGGCACCAAAACATAAAAAATGATATAAATAAGGTGTCGTTGTAATCGTACTGACCCGAAGAATAAAACTGCTTTATCAATTTTACCAAACGTGGAACGGTATAAACGCCCCCCAAAAGAAATTCATGAATAGCTGGTTTTTGATCATTCTGCCTCACAAAAATCAGAATAAAAAGCAATCAAAAATGTCACGTGCCCGAAAATGGTACTAATAAAAACATCAACTCGTCCCGCAAAAAACAAGCCCTCACATGACTCTGTGGGCCAAAATATGGAAAAATTATAGCTCTCAAAATGTGGAGACGCAAAAACTTTTTTTTGCAATAAAAAGCATCTTCTAGTGTGTGACGGCTGCCAATCATAAAAATCTGCTAAAAAACCCGCTATAAAAGTAAATCAAACCCCTCTTCATTACCCCCTTAGTTAGGGAAAATAATACAATTTAAAAAAAATGTATTTATTTCCATTTTCCCATTAGGGTTAGGGTTGGGGCTAAAGTTAGGGTTAGGGCTGGAGCTACAGTTAGGGTTAGGGTTAGGGCTAACATTAAGGTGAGGGTTAGGGTTGGGGCTAAAGTTAGGGTTAGGATTGGGGCTACAGTTAGAGTTAGGGTTGGGGCTAAAGTTAGGGTTAGGGTTGGGCTACAGTTAGGGTTAGGGTTGGGGCTACAGTTAGGGTTAGGGATAGAGTTGGAGCTAAAGTTAGGGTTAGGGTTGAGCTAAAGTTAAGGTTAGGGCTAAAGTTAGGGTTAGTGTTGGGGATAAAGTTAGGGTTAGAGTTGGGGCTAAAGTTAGGGTTAGGGCTGGAGCTACAGTTAGGGTTAGGGTTAGGGCTAACATTAAGGTGAGGGTTAGGGTTGGGGCTAAAGTTAGGGTTAGGATTGGGGCTACAGTTAGAGTTAGGGTTGGGGCTAAAGTTAGGGTTAGGGTTGGGCTACAGTTAGGGTTAGGGTTGGGGCTACAGTTAGGGTTAGGGATAGAGTTGGAGCTAAAGTTAGGGTTAGGGTTGAGCTAAAGTTAAGGTTAGGGCTAAAGTTAGGGTTAGTGTTGGGGATAAAGTTAGGGTTAGAGTTGGGGCTAAAGTTAGAGTTAGGGTTGGGGCTAAAGTTAGGGTTTGGATTACATTTACTGTTGGAATTAGGGTTGGGATTATGGTTAGGGGTGTGGTTAGGGTTATGGTTGGGATTAGGGTTAGGGGTGTGTTGGAGTTAGGGGTGTGATTAGGGTTGGTATTAAGGTTAAGGGTGTGTTGGGGTTAGGGCTAGGGGCATGTTCAGGCTAGGGGTTTGGTTATGGTTATGTTTAGGGTTGGGATTAGGGTTAGGGGTGTGTTTGGGTTAGGGTTTCAGTTAGAATTCGGGGGTTTCCACTGTTTAGGCACATCAGGGGTTTTCACCCTTCTCATGTAACTATTTGTCCATTGCTCCTGAAGGGTATCTGAGTTATTGTATGTATACATTGGAGCCTGCGAACTCTTTAGTCAGCAGACTATCCTATTGTATTGCATTGTCTTATTCGTTATGTCACTTTTATGCTTATGTTATGTTTATGGGTATACACTTTTTATAGTCATTTAGTTTCTCTGTTCACCAACCATATCATATTTGTGTTTGCATATATGCTTCTCAGATTTGTGTTTGCATATTATTTTTACAGGTTTTGGATTAGTTAATTATTTCGAGAAATTTGTTTGTTTAAAAAAAAATTTTTTTTTTTTTTTTTTTTTTCTCTTGTGATGGCATCTCCTAACACTGATTAAGGTGACATGCATGCTGATCATCCAATGAAGTCTCCCTCTTCGGATTCCACTCAAGTTCTGCTTTTTTCCATCTCAAGAAAAATTGACCATCATGCAGTTTGCGTATTTATGCATTGTGGACATTTGTCGTTGCATAAGATTATTATTGTTACATTATTTAGTGACAAGATTTGTTGTGTTCCATATATTCTTGTATTATGTTCAGTTAAAGTACATATGTGTTTCCTTTTTTTTTTTTCTTTCTATTTCTGCCTATTCCGTGAACATTTTGTTTCATGTGGCCAATTGCTGGTTCACATTTACCACCAGGTGTTTTCATTCTCAGTGGATTACTTTTCCACCTGATCATTGCACCGGTGTGTTCAATGGATTCTTACATAAAAAGCATGGAACAGGCCAGACACTAGATATCATGATTAAGGGTGCTTTGCCACCTGAAACGCGTAGATAGATAGTGTTCTTATCCTTATTGTGCTGATGTTTTTATCCTCTGCTTCTATATGAAGTGAATAAAGTACCAAGTTTTTACTTTTCACTGTCTTGTTGAGCTGGATATTCTTTTTTTGCTTTTTGTTCTCCATACGCGACATGGCGTCCGATGTCAATTCCAGACAATTCTGCGTTGAAAAAGTAAAACAGTGCTCCTTCCTTTCCGAGCTCTCCCGTGCGCCCAAAAAGGGGTTTTACCCCAACATATGGGGTCTCAGCGTACTCAGGACTAACTGGACAACAACTTTTGGGGTCCAATTTTTCCTGTTACCCTTGGGGAAATACAAAACAGGGGCAAAAATTAGTTTTTGTGGAAAAAAAAGATTTTTTATTTTCACGGCTCTGCGTTATAAACTGTAGTGAAACACTTGGGGGTTCAAAGTTCTCACAACACATCTAGATAAGTTCCTTTGGGGAGTCTAGTTTCCAATATGGGGTCACTTGTGGGGGTTTCTACTGTTTTAAGTACATCAGGGGCTCTAAAAATGCAACGTGACACCTGCAGACCAATCCATCTAAGTCTGCATTCCAAACGGCGCTCCTTCCATTCCAAGCTCTGCCATGCGCCCAAACGGTGGTTCCCCCCACATATGGAGTATCAGCGTACTCAAGACAAATTGGACAACAACTTTTGGGGTCCAATTTCTCCTGTTACCCTTGGGAAAATACAAAACTGGGAACTAAAATATAATTTTTGTGGAAAAGAAAGATTTTTTAGTTTCACGGCTTTGCCTTATAAACTGTAGTGAAATACGGGGGGTTTTCAGTTCTCACAGCACATCTAGATAAGTTCCTTAGGGGGTCTACTTTCCAAAATCGTGTCACTTGTGGGGGGTTTCAATGTTTAGGCACATCAGGGGCTCTCCAAACGCGACATGGCGTCCCATCTCAATTCCAGTCAATTTTGCATTGAAAAGTCAAATGGGGCTCCTTCCCTTCCGAGCTCTGCGATACACCCAAACAGTGGTTTACCCTCACATATGTGGTATCAGCGTACTCAGGACAAATTGCACAACAAATTTTGTTGTCCATTGTCTTCTGTTACCCTTGGAAAAATAAAAAATTGTTGGCGAAAAGTTCATTTTTGTGAAAAAATATGATTTTTTATTTTTACGGCTCTTCATTATAAACTTCTGTGAAGCACTTGGTGGGTCAAAGTGCTCACCACACATCTAGATAAATTCCTAAGGGGGTTTACTTTCCAAGATGGTTTTCAATGTTTAGGCACATCACGGGCTCTCCAAACGCGACATGGCATCCGATCTCAATTCCAGTCAATTTTGCATTGAAAAGTCAAACGGCGCTCCTTCCCTTCCGAGCTCTGCCATGCGCCCAACAGTGGTTTACCCCCACATGTGGGGTATTGGCGTACTCAGAACAAATTGTGCAACAACTTTTGTGGTCCAATTTCTCATGTTACCCTTGGTAAAATAAAACAAATTGGAGCTGAAGTAAATTTTTTGTGAAAAAAGTTAAATGTTCATTTTTTTTAAACATTCCAAAAATTCCTGTGAAACACCTGAAGGGTTAATAAGCTTCTTGAATGTGGTATTGAGCACCTTGAGAGGTGCAGTTTTTAGAATGGTGTCACACTTGGTTATTTTCTATCATATAGATCCCTCAAAGTGGCTTCAAATGTGATGTGGTCCCTAAAAAAAATGGTGTAAAAATGAGAAATTGCTGGTCAACTTTTAACTCTTATAACTCCTTAACAAAAAAAATTGTGGTTCCAAAATTGTGCTGATGTAAAGAAAACATGTGGGAAATGCTACTTATTAAGTATTTTGTGTGACATGTCTCTGTGATGTAAGGGCATAAAAATTCAAATTTGGAAAATTGCAAAATTTTCAAAATTTTCGCCAAATTTCAATTTTTTTCACAAATAAACGCAAGTGATATCAAAGAAATGTTACCACTTTCATGAAGTACAACATATCATGAGAAAACATTGTCAGAATCTTCAGGATCCATTGAAGCATTCCAGAGTTATAACCTCATAAAGGGACAGTGGTTAGAATTGTAAAAATTGGCCCGGTCATTAACGTGCAAACCACCCTTGGGGGTTAAGGGGTTAAAGGGAATCTGTCCCCATTTTTGTGATGTGAGGTAAAAATATCCATCAATTTAGCATCAGTTCTGCATTACAGCAGTACTTTTCATACCCCCTGACTCCCCACCTTTGATGAATAAAAAGCTTTTTTATCTCTCCTGTGTTGTATGTAAATTTCTCCTGTCTGGTCCGATGGGCGGGGCTTATTCTTCTCTCCCTCAACTCCTCGGCTTGCTGTACGTAATGAGATCTGTAAATAGCACAGATTCTGTACAGGTGCCATACGTGTGCACTTAAATGGCCTCTCGTGCGGGCACAGTATGCTTTGCCCAAATGTGGTCAAAGCATAAAATCACTATTGCGCATGCACCCACATTTTTCATTAAGTTCTATGCCCTCTTGCAATGCAAGGACTTGTGGGGCATAGAACGTAATGAAAAATGCTGGCACATGTGCAATACTGATTTTTATGCTTTGACCACAGTTGGGCAAAGCATACTGTGCATGTGCGAGAAGTCATTTCAGTGCGCACGTGCGGCAACTGTATGTGAACGCAGGAATGAGGAGAAATAAATGGGTAGAGCAAGACAGGAGGGGGGAGAGAATAAGCCACGCCCATTGGACCGGACCAAGGAGATTTACATACAACACAGGAGAGATAAAAAGGTATTTATTCATCAAAGGTGGGGAGTCAGGGGGTATGAAAAGTACTGCTGTAATGCAGAACTGAAGCTGAATTGATGGATATTTTTACCTCATATCACAAAAATGGGGACAGATTCCCTTTAAGTAGATTGGACAGGCATGACTCGAGTACGAAGTATAATGGAAGTTAAAGGGAAACTTGAGCATTATTCCGGAAGACTCTAAAAGGAGGGCAGGGGAGACAAGAAAATCACTGAAATGGATGGAAACAAATCTCAAATGGAATGGGAAGAGCATGGGAAGACGCCTGGACTCATCTCTGACTCCCAGATCACTGCTTAAACAATGTTGTCAGATCATTACTCCACTTTTAAGGACTGACAATAAATTATACAAAACCAAAGATAAATTGGATTTTATTGGAATACAAGTTATAAACCTTCTTTCCTGCATAATGACTTGTATTTAAGGCAAAATTAAAAAGAAAAAAAAAACTTTCACTAAATAGCTTTGCTATTACACCATATTTCTCTGTCAACCATGACTACAGTAAATTTCATAGAAGAGGAAGAAATAAAACTACACCCGCCGGTAGTTATCAGTAAATGTAATCTAAGTATTTTACTACCTTATCTGGGCAGGTGTGTGGGACATGCTCAGACAAATCCTGTTTAATTTTTGAAGGAGGGACACTGAAATCCACAAAGCCTATGCGGACAAGAGATCGTAAAGGTAGGCCTCATACATATCCTTTAAAAATTATGAAGGAGGCCATTATACACACCCTGGAAAAATTAAGAGCAAGGGTTGCATGATGGCCCTCGGAAAAATATGAGCGAAGGGCAGCCTTATGACCCTCTAAAATTAAGAGCGAGTGTCGCCTGTTTACCTTCTAAAGCTTAAAAGTGAGGGCCGCATGATAACACTTTAAAACTTATGATTGAGGGCTGCCTGATGACCCTCAAAAAATTATGAGTGATGGCCACCTGATGACCCTCTAAAAATCACAAGCAACGGCCGCATGAAGACACTCTAAAAATCATGAGGAAGGGCCGCATGATGACTCTCTAAAATTCATGAGCAAGGGCTACTTGATGACCCTCTAAAAATCATGAGTGATGGCTACCTGATGACACTCCAAAAATCATGAGTGAGGGCCATCTGATGACCCTCTAAAAATCACTGAGTAATGGCCTTATGATGACCCTCTAAAAATCATAAACAAGGGCTGAATGATGACGTTCTAAAAGTCATGAACAAAGGCCGCTTGATGACCCTCTAAAAATATGGAGGAAGGGTCGCATTATTTGGCCATTTTTAAATTCAGTATCTATAATATAACGCTGGAAGCGTCACTCTGTCCGAAGCCTTTATAGACTGCGCAAGCGCAAGCGCCGGCGCAGTCTGGGCCTCACAGAGTGACGCTCCCGGGAGATCGCGGTAAGCGTTAACACTGAACACACACCGCGATCTCCACCGGAGAGTCAGGGACCGCCAGGAGGGTAAGTATGAGCTACATTCACCTGTCCCGTTCCACCGCTGCGCGCCGCCATCTTCCCGGTTTTCGGCCTGTGACCTTCAGTTCAGAGGGCGCGATGACGCGCCGCCCTCTGACTGACTAGTCACAGCCAGAGGACCGGGAAGATGGCGGCGCGCAGCGGTGGAACGGAGCCAGGTGAATATAGTAAGTGCTGGGGGGCCTGAGCTGGCGGCGATACCGGCACCTGACCCCCACAGCGTGCCAGTGTCCCCGCCTGTTTACCCCCCAGCACTCGGCGCCCAGCGACGATAGGTGAGTATGTGTTTTTTTTTATATATTGCAGCAGCAGCATACGGGGGCATATAGAATGGAGCATGTTAAGGGGGCCATCAACCATAATGGAGCAGTGTACGGGGGCATATAGAATGGAGCATGTTAAGGGGGCCATCAACCATAATGGAGCAGTGTAAGGGGGCATATAGAATGGAGAATCTTATGGGGCCATAAACCATAATGGAGCAGTGTACGGGGGCATACACTATGGAGCATCTTATGGGGCAATAAACCATAATGGAGCAGTGTACGGGGGCTGTTGTGAATTCTGTGGCTGAGTTCACTTCTGTGGTCACAAGTGGTATTGCAGTCTCTGGGCTTCCTCCCTCAGGTGTTTTGGTGAGCTCGTTGGCTGCCTTGCTATTTAGCTCCACCTGAGTCTGTCTTCCTTGCTCCTTGTCAATGTTCCAGTGTTGGATCTGAGCTACTGCATCTTTCCTTGGGCCTGCTGCTCTGCTAGATAAGTGCTTCTAGTTTGTTTTCTGTTTTTTCTGTCCAGCTTGCTATTAACTTTTGCTGGAAGCTCTGAGAAGCAAAGGGGTGCACCGCCGTGCTGTTAGTTCGGCACGGTGGGTCTTTTTGCCCCTTTGCGTGGTTTTCGTTTTAGGGTTTTTTGTAGACTGCATAGTTCTCTTTGCTATCCTCGCTCTGTCTAGAATATCGGGCCTCACTTTGCTGAATCTATTTCATTCCTACGTTTGTCTTTTCATCTTGCTAACAGTCATTATATGTGGGGGGCTGCCTATTCCTTTGGGGTATTTCTCTGAGGTAAGTCAGGCTTGTATTTCTATCTTCAGGCTAGTCAGCTCCTCAGGCAGTGCCGAGTTGCATAGGTAGTTGATAGGCGCAATCCACTGCTGCTTACAGTTGTGTGAGGATAGATTAGGTACTGCAGTCTACAGAGATTCCACGTCTCAGAGCTCGTCCTATTGTTTTTGGTTATTGCCAGATCTCTGTATGTGCGCTGATTACTGCACGCTGTGTTGCCTGATTGCCAGCCATAACAGTACAAGGAGCCAACCAATGATTTCCAATAGAGGGAAAAAAGAAATCCTGACATCATTTTTTTTTCTTAGCTCTGTCTTCAGTCTTTTTTTTCCCCTAGACATTAGAGTGCTTCAGGACACAGCTGTGGACATGGATATTCAGGCTCTGTGCTCCTCAATGGATAATCTCGTTGTAAATGTACAAAAGATTCAAGATACTATTGATCGGAGATCGATGCTAGAACCAAGAATTCCGATTCCTGATTTGTTTTTTGGTGACAGAACTAAGTTCCTGAGCTTCAGAAATAATTGTAAGCTATTTTTGGCCTTGAAACCTCATTCTTCTGGTAATCCTATTCAACAGGTTTTGATTATTATTTCTTTTTTGCGCGGCGACCCACAGGACTGGGCGTTTTCTCTTGCACCAGGAGATTCTGCATTGAGTAATGTTGATGCATTTTTCCAGGCGCTGGGATTGCTTTACGATGAGCCTAATTCAGTGGATCAAGCTGAGAAAAATCTGCTGGCTTTATGCCAGGGTCAGGATGATGTAGAAGTATATTGTCAGAAATTTAGGAAATGGTCAGTACTCACTCTGTGGAATGAATCTGCACTAGCGGCTTTGTTCAGAAAGGGTCTCTCTGAAGCTCTTAAGGATGTAATGGTGGGATTTCCTATGCCTGCTGGTTTGAATGAGTCTATATCCTTGGCCATTCAGATCGGTCGTCGCTTGCGCGAGCGTAAATCTGTGCACCATCTGGCGGTATTGTCTGAGAGTAAGCCTGAGCCTATGCAGTGCGACAGGACTATGACTAAAGTAGAACGGCACGAACACAGACGTCTGAACAGACTGTGTTTCTATTGTGGTGATTCTACTCATGCTATTTCTAATTGTCCTAAACGCACTAGGCGGTTCGATAGCTCTGCCGTTATTGGTACTGTACAGTCCAAATTCCTTTTGTCCATTACCTTAATGTGCTCTTTGTCATCATATTCTGTCATGGCGTTTGTGGATTCAGGCGCTGCCCTGAATCTGATGGATTTGGATTATGCTAAACGTTGTGGATTTTTCTTGGAGCCTTTGCGGTGTCCTATTCCGTTGAGAGGAATTGATGCTACACCTTTGGCCAAGAATAAGCCTCAGTACTGGGCCCAGCTGACCATGTGCATGGCTCCTGCACATCAGGAAGTTATTCGCTTTTTGGTACTGCATAATTTGCATGATGTGGTCGTGTTGGGGTTGCCATGGCTACAAACCCATAATCCAGTATTGGATTGGAACTCTATGTCGGTAACCAGCTGGGGTTGTCAGGGAGTACATGGTGATGTTCCATTTTTGTCTATTTCGTCATCCATTCCTTCTGACATCCCAGAGTTCTTGTCGGACTTTCAGGATGTATTTGAAGAGTCCAAGTCTGATGCCCTACCTCCGCATAGGAATTGTGATTGTGCTATCGATTTGATTCCTGGTAGTAAATTCCCTAAGGGTCGTTTATTTAATTTGTCCGTACCTGAACACACCGCTATGCGCAGTTATGTGAAGGAGTCCCTGGAGAAGGGACATATTCGCCCATCGTCGTCACCATTGGGAGCAGGGTTCTTTTTTGTAGCCAAGAAGGATGGTTCGCTAAGACCGTGTATTGATTACCGCCTTCTTAATAAGATCACTGTTAAGTTTCAGTATCCCTTGCCATTGATTTCTGACTTGTTTGCTCGGATTAAGGGGGCTAGTTGGTTTACTAAGATTGATCTTCGTGGTGCGTATAATCTGGTGAGAATCAGGCAGGGAGATGAATGGAAAACGGCATTTAATACGCCCGAGGGTCATTTTGAATATCTGGTGATGCCGTTCGGACTTGCCAATGCTCCATCTGTTTTTCAGTCTTTTATGCATGACATTTTCCGTGAGTATCTGGATAAATTCTTGATTGTTTACTTGGATGACATTTTGATCTTCTCAGATGATTGGGAGTCTCATGTGAAGCAGGTCAGAATGGTTTTCCAGGTACTGCGTGCTAATTTCTTGTTCGTGAAGGGATCAAAGTGTCTCTTCGGTGTGCAGAAAGTTTCATTTTTGGGGTTCATCTTTTCCCCTTCTACTATCGAGATGGATCCGGTTAAGGTTCAGGCCATCCAGGATTGGACTCAGCCGACATCTCTAAAAAGTTTGCAGAAATTCCTGGGCTTTGCTAATTTTTATCGTCGCTTCATCTGTAATTTTTCTAGCATTGCCAGACCATTGACCGATTTGACCAAGAAGGGTGCTGATTTGGTTAATTGGTCTTCTGCTGCCGTGGAAGCTTTTCAGGAGTTGAAGCGTCGTTTTTGCTGTGCCCCTGTGTTGTGTCAACCTGATGTTTCTCTTCCGTTCCAGGTCGAGGTTGATGCTTCTGAGATTGGTGCAGGGGCGGTTTTGTCACAGAGAGGTTCTGGTTGCTCAGTGTTCAAACCATGTGCTTTCTTTTCCAGGAAATTTTCTGCTGCTGAGCGTAATTATGATGTGGGCAACCGAGAGTTGCTGGCCATGAAGTGGGCATTCGAGGAGTGGCGTCATTGGCTTGAGGGTGCTAAGCATCGCGTGGTGGTTTTGACTGATCATAAGAACCTTACTTATCTTGAGTCTGCCAAGCGCTTGAATCCTAGACAGGCCCGTTGGTCGTTATTTTTTGCTCGTTTTGATTTTGTGATTTCATACCTTCCGGGCTCTAAAAATGTGAAGGCGGATGCTCTGTCTAGGAGTTTTGTGCCCGACTCTCCGGGGTTATCTGAGCCGGCGAGTATCCTCAAGGAAGGAGTCATTGTGTCTGCCATCTCCCCTGATTTGCGGAGAGTGTTGCAGAAATTTCAGGCTAATAAACCTGATCGTTGTCCGGCCGAGAAACTGTTCGTCCCTGATAGGTGGACTAGTAAAGTTATCTCTGAACTTCATTGTTCGGTGCTGGCCGGTCATCCAGGAATCTTTGGTACCAGGGAGTTGGTTGCTAGATCCTTCTGGTGGCCATCTCTGTCACGGGATGTGCGTGCTTTTGTGCAGTCCTGTGGAATTTGTGCTAGGGCTAAGCCCTGCTGTTCACGTGCCAGTGGGTTGCTTTTGCCCTTGCCGGTCCCGAAGAGGCCTTGGACACATATTTCGATGGATTTCATTTCTGACCTTCCCGTTTCTCAAAAAATGTCGGTCATTTGGGTGGTCTGTGATCGCTTTTCTAAAATGGTCCATCTGGTGCCCTTGGTTAAATTGCCTTCCTCCTCTGATTTGGTGCCTTTGTTCTTCCAGCATGTGGTTCGTTTACATGGCATTCCTGAGAATATTGTTTCTGACAGAGGTTCCCAGTTTGTCTCGAGGTTCTGGCGAGCCTTTTGTGGTAGGATGGGCATTGACCTATCTTTTTCCTCGGCCTTCCATCCTCAGACTAATGGCCAGACCGAACGAACCAATCAGACCTTGGAAACATATCTGAGATGTTTTGTTTCCGCTGACCAGGATGATTGGGTGTCATTTTTGCCGTTGGCTGAGTTCGCCCTTAATAATCGGGCCAGCTCGGCTACCTTGGTCTCTCCATTTTTCTGCAATTCTGGGTTCCATCCTCGTTTCTCTTCAGGACAGGTTGAGTCTTCGGACTGTCCTGGTGTGGATTATGTGGTGGACAGGTTGCAGCAGATCTGGACTCAGGTAGTGGACAATTTGACCTTGTCCCAGGAGAAGGCTCAGCTTTTCGCTAATCGCAGACGCCGTGTGGGACCCCGACTTCGTGTTGGGGATCTGGTTTGGTTATCTTCTCGTCATATACCTATGAAGGTTTCCTCTCCTAAATTTAAACCTCGTTTTATTGGTCCGTATAGGATTTCTGAGATTCTCAATCCGGTGTCTTTTCGTCTGACCCTCCCAGACTCCTTTTCCATACATAATGTATTCCATAGGTCGTTGTTGAGGAGATACGTGGCACCTATGGTTCCATCTGTGGAGCCTCCTGCCCCTGTTTTGGTGGAGGGGGAATTGGAGTATATTGTGGAGAAGATTTTGGATTCTCGTGTCTCTAGACGGAAACTCCAGTATCTGGTCAAATGGAAGGGTTATGCTCAGGAAGATAATTCCTGGGTTTTTGCCTCTGATGTCCATGCCCCAGATCTTGTTCGTGCCTTTCATGTGGCTCATCCTGGTCGGCCTGGGGGTTCTGGTGAGGGTTCGGTGACCCCTCCTCAAGGGGGGGGTACTGTTGTGAATTCTGTGGCTGAGTTCACTTCTGTGGTCACAAGTGGTATTGCAGTCTCTGGGCTTCCTCCCTCAGGTGTTTTGGTGAGCTCGTTGGCTGCCTTGCTATTTAGCTCCACCTGAGTCTGTCTTCCTTGCTCCTTGTCAATGTTCCAGTGTTGGATCTGAGCTACTGCATCTTTCCTTGGGCCTGCTGCTCTGCTAGATAAGTGCTTCTAGTTTGTTTTCTGTTTTTTCTGTCCAGCTTGCTATTAACTTTTGCTGGAAGCTCTGAGAAGCAAAGGGGTGCACCGCCGTGCTGTTAGTTCGGCACGGTGGGTCTTTTTGCCCCTTTGCGTGGTTTTCGTTTTAGGGTTTTTTGTAGACTGCATAGTTCTCTTTGCTATCCTCGCTCTGTCTAGAATATCGGGCCTCACTTTGCTGAATCTATTTCATTCCTACGTTTGTCTTTTCATCTTGCTAACAGTCATTATATGTGGGGGGCTGCCTATTCCTTTGGGGTATTTCTCTGAGGTAAGTCAGGCTTGTATTTCTATCTTCAGGCTAGTCAGCTCCTCAGGCAGTGCCGAGTTGCATAGGTAGTTGATAGGCGCAATCCACTGCTGCTTACAGTTGTGTGAGGATAGATTAGGTACTGCAGTCTACAGAGATTCCACGTCTCAGAGCTCGTCCTATTGTTTTTGGTTATTGCCAGATCTCTGTATGTGCGCTGATTACTGCACGCTGTGTTGCCTGATTGCCAGCCATAACAGGGGGCATATACCATGGAACATCTTATGGGGGCCATAAACCATAATGGAACAGCGTACGGGGCATACACTAATGGAGCATCTTATGGGGCCATAAACCATAATGGAGCAGTGTATGGGGCATATACTATGGAGCATCTTATGGGGGCCATAAACCATAATGGAGCAGTGTACGGGGGCATATACCATGGAGCATCTTATGGGGGCCATAAACCTTTATGGAACAGCGTACGGGGCATATACTATGGAGCATCTTATGGGGGCCATCAACCTTTATGAAGCAGTGTATGGGGCATATATTATGGAGCATGTTATGGGGGCCATAAACCATTATGGAGCAGTGTACGGGGGCATATACCATGGAGCATCTTATGGAGCCATAAACCTTTATTGAACAGCGTACAGGGCATACACTATGGAGCATCTTATGGGGGCCATCAACCTTTATGGAGCAGTGTACGGGGCATATGGATGGGAGCAGCAAATTAAAGAACGGTGGCGCAGGATGGGAGCAGCACATGACAGAACGGGGGCGCAGGATGGGAGCAGCACATGACAGAATAGGGCAGCACATGACAGAACGGGGGTGAAGGATGGGAGCAGCACATGACAGAACGGGGGCGCAGGATGGGAGCAGCACATGATAGAACGGGGGCGCAGGATGGGAGCAGCACATGACAGAACGGGGGCGCAGGATGGAAGCAGCACATGACAGAACGGGGGCGCAGGATGGGAGCAACACATGACAGGATGGGGGAGCAGGATGGGAGCAGCAAATGACAGGATGGGGACGCAGGATGGGTGCAGCACATGACAGGATGGGGACGCAGGATGGGTGCAGCACATGACAGGATGGGGACGCAGGATGGGTGCAGCACATGACAGGATGGGGACGCAGGATGGGTGCAGCACATGACAGGATGGGGACGCAGGATGGGTGCAGCACATGACAGGATGGGGACGCAGGATGGGTGCAGCACATGACAGGATGGGGACGCAGGATGGGTGCAGCACATGACAGGATGGAGACGCAGGATGGAGCAGCACATGACAGGATGGGGACGCAGGATGGAGCAGCACATACCAGGATGGAGACCATATACCAATATAAATGCTCGCCACCCGGGCGTAGAACGCGTTCAATAGCTAGTATAATATATGCCTGCAAACTTTCAAGTATTAATAGGGAAAATAAAACACGCAACCCTGCAAAGGATTTTTGTTTTTTAGGTTGCAGCAGCAGTTTACTTATAGAAGGACTGTTAGGCAATAAACCCAGTCTATATGCCTCTAATCCATAACCATCCATCCTCCACCAGCTATCCCTACACTGAATGCAGGTAACAGCAGTTTTACTTGAGAAAGGACAGTATGTAGCCCTGAAAATGACATTTGTTTTAGGGTACAGTAGCGGTATACAAATACTGCAATAGCAAAGAAATACGGCTCATAGGTCTGCTCTAACCTGAGCTCTAACTACAAGATCAACTCTCCCTGTACTGCTTCCAGAGGAGAGTATGCCAAGCATCATGTCACGGTGTCTTAAATAAGACCCGATGCATTGGGCTAATCATAGCATTTCCAGTAGCCTATGGCTATGGAATTACCGTGTATGGCAGGCAACATTCCCATATTTATTGGTTGTCTAACAGCTGCAAACATGAGGGGTGGAGACTCAAGCATGGTACTCGAGCACTCGCGATACGTACCTGAGCACCCGATTTTCGATCAAATCCTGAGCAGTAGCGATCATGCTCGTTCATTACTGTCTTTATTGTATTGTAAGGTTGCAGTTGGACAAGTCCTGGATGGAGCCTAGCCTAACTGATGTGAAACTCAGAGAGCAGGCTCCAGCACAAACAATGCAGAGAGGCTTTTTAATGGGGCCAGATTTTTGGACTGGGTTTTAGTAACATCCACTAGAGCTAGGTTGGATTGGCCAATCCCATACCTCCAGCTCCAGGCCTACTTAAGGAAGTTCAGCTGCGTCATCCACTATCTGCGTGTGGGATGAGGGTCAGACTCCGATGTGGGTTAGTTTCTGCCCAAGACTGAGAGTTGGACTTTGATCTAAACAGGTGCTCCCACATTACCTCTATGTGAATTATTTTCTTTCGTTTCCCCCTTTGGTCAAGAAAAGGCTGCTTAGTTTTGTGAGCTGGAACTATTTTTTCCTGGACTTTAATAAGCTGCTCACTGGTTTTGAATGACTACCAGAAAACGTATTCTCTACAGTTTGTAAAGGTTTCCCAAATCTTCTCCAGCAGTAGCATGTATTGGCATGATAGATCGAACATGTTGAACTTCAACATTCCTGATCTTTTGTTCTGATGGGAGATACAGCACCATAATATGTGTCTACCAAAAGTTCACACTCCTTTCCCTATTAAAAATAATATGTCAGCATGTTTTTGCTATTTCATTTGAGAGCAGTATGATGTAGTTAATGAGACCCTGAACCTAACAATGTATCACTTAGTTTACTGGGTGCAGCCGTTCTGCCACATTCATAGTATTAAATCTAGCAATGCAGCAGAGCTAAGGAATCTTCCCCCGCCCACACCACAGCTAACCTCGCCCACACCATAAACAGTGAGCTTCTTATCAGAAGAGAGGGCGGAGTCAGACTAGCATGCAAGCTCTGCTGCAGCCTGCTGTAGTCCTGCAATAATAATGACCAGGTGATAAAACCTTCAGGGTAAGTAAACAACAGGGACATGTGACACATCGTAGTAATCTGTGTTTTAACCCCTACCTCTTGCTCTGCTCAGATTACATAACAAAAACCCACTGACAGATTCCCTTTTAAGAATACATATATGTGTATAGACGATGTGTGAGCAACTTACTATCAATACACAATTGTCTATCTTTCAGTGTGTGCCATATTTTATATATCTTAACCCCTTAGTGACAGAGCCAATTTGGTACTTAATGACCAGGCCAATTTTTGCAATTCTGACCACTGTCACTTTATGAGGTTATAACTCTGGAACGCTTCAACGGATCCCGCTGATTCTGAGATTATTTTTTCGTGACATATTGTACTTCATGTTAGTGGTAACATTTCTTCGATATTACTTGCGATTATTTATGAAAAAAACGGAAATATGGCGAAAATTTTTAAAATTTTGCAATTTTCAAACTTTGTATTTTTATGCCCTTAAATCAGAGAGATATGTCATAAAAAATAGTTAATAAATAACATTTCCCACATGTCTACTTTACATCAGCACAATTTTGGAAACAAAATTTTTTTTTGTTAGGGAGTTATAAGGGTTAAAAGTTGACCAGCAATTTCTCATTTTTACAACACCATTTTTTTTTAGGGACCACATCACATTTGAAGTCATTTTGAGGGGTCTATATGATAGAAAATAATGAAGTGTGACACCATTCTAAAAACTACACCCCTCAAGGTTCTCAAAACCACATTCAAGAAGTTTATTAACCCTTTACGTGCTTCACAGGAACTGAAACAATGTGGAAGGAAAAAATGAACATTTAACTTTTTTTTGCAAACATCTTAATTCAGAACCATTTTTTTTATTTTCACAAGTGTAAAAACAGAAATGTAACCATAAATTTTGTTATGCAATTTCTCCTGAATACGCCAATACCCCATATGTGGGGGTAAACCACTGTTAGGGCGCACGGCAGAACTTAGAAGTGAAGGAGCGCCGTTTGACTTTTTCAATGCAGAATTGGCTGGAATTGAGATCGGACACCATGTCACATTTAGAGAGCCCCTGATGTACCTAAACAGTGGAAACTGCCCACAAGTGACACCATTTTGGAAACTAGACCCCTTAAGGAACTTATCTAGATGTGTGGTGAGCACTTTGAACCCCCAAGTGCTTCACAGAAGTTTATAACGTAGAGCCGTGAAAATAAAAAATCGCTTTTGTTTACACAAAAATGATCTTTTTGCCCACAAATTCTTATTTTCACAAGGGTAACAGGAGAAATTAGACCACAAAAGTTGTTGTGCAATTTCTCCTGAGTACGCTGATACCCAATATGTGGGGGTAAACAACTGTTAGGGCGCACCGCAGAGCTTGGAAGAGAAGGAGTGCCGTTTTACTTTTTCAATGTAGAATTGGCTGGAATTGAGATTGGACGCCATGTCGCGTTTGGAGAGCCCCTGATGTGCCTAAACAGTGGAAACACCCCACAAGTGACACCATTTTGGAAACTAGACCCCTTAAGAAACTTATCTGGATGTGTGGCGAGCACTTTGAACCCCCATGTGCTTCACAGAAGTTTATAACGTAGAGCCGTGAAAAAAAAAAATTGCATTTTTTCTACAAAAATGATATTTTTGCCCACAAATTTTTATTTTCACAAGGGTAACAGGAGAAATTAGACCACAAAAGTTGTTGTGCAATTTCTCCTGAGTACGTCGATACCCAATATGTGGGGGTAAACCACTGTTTGGGCGCACCGCAGAGCTTGGAAGAGAAAGAGTGCCGTTTTACTTTTTCAATGTAGAATTGGCTGGAATTGAGATCGGACGCCATGTCGCGTTTGGAGAGCCCCTGATGTGCCTAAACAGTAGAAATCCCCCACAAGTGACCCCATTTTGGAAACTAGACCCCCCATGGAACTTATCTAGATGTGTGGTGAGAACCTTGAATGCCCAAGTGCTTCACAGAAGTTTATAATGCAGAGCCGTGAAAATAAAAAATATTTTTTTTTTCCACAAAAAAGATTTTTTAGCCACCAAATTTTTATTTTCACAAGGGCAACAAGAGAAACTGGACCACAGAAGTTGTTGTCCAATTTGTCCTGAGTATGCTGGTACCCCATATGTGGGGGTAAACCACTGTTAGGGCGCACGGCAGAGCTCGGAAGGAAGGAGCACCGTTTTGGAATGCAGACTTTGATAGAATGGTCTGCGGGTATTATGTTGCGTTTGCAGAGCCCCTGATGTACCTAACCAGTAGAAACCCTCCACAAGTGACCCCATTTTGGAAACTAGACCCCCCAAGGAACTTATCTAGATGTGTGGTGAGAACTTTAAATGCCCAAGTGCTTCACAGAAGTTTAGAATGCAGAGTCGTGAAAATAAAAAATATTTTTTTTCCACAAAAAAGATATTGTAGCCCCCAAGTTTTTATTTTCACAAGGGTAACAGGAGAAATTGGACTGCAATAATTGTTGTCCAATTTATCCCGAGTACGCTGATGCGCCATATGTGGCGATAAACCACTGTTTGGGCGCACGGCAGAGCTCGGAAGGGAAGGAGCGCCTTTTTGGAATGCAGACTTTGATAGAATGGTCTGCGGGTATTATGTTGCGTTTGCAGAGCCCCTGATGTACCTAACCAGTAGAAACCCTCCACAAGTGACCCCATTTTGGAAATTAGACCCCCCAAGGAACTTATCTAGATGTGTGGTGAGAACTTTGAATGCCCAAGTGCTTCACAGAAGTTTAGAATGCAGAGTCGTGAAAATAAAAAATATTTTTTTTCCACAAAAAAGATATTGTAGCCCCCAAGTTTTTATTTTCACAAGGGTAACAGGAGAAATTGGACTGCAATAATTGTTGTCCAATTTATCCCGAGTACGCTGATGCGCCATATGTGGCGGTAAACCACTGTTTGGGCGCACGGCAGAGCTCGGAAGGGAAGGAGCGCCTTTTTGGAATGCAGACTTTGATAGAATGGTCTGTGGGCATTATGTTGCGATTGCAGAGCCCCTGATGTACCTAAACTGTAGTAACCCCCCACAAGTGACCCCATTTTGGAAACTAGACCCCCCAAGGAACTTATCTAGATGTGTGGTGAGAACTTTGAATGCCCAAGTGCTTCACAGAAGTTTAGAATGCAGAGTCGTGAAAATAAAAAATATTTTTTTTTTCACAAAAAAGATTTTGTAGCCCCCAAGTTTTTATTTTCACAAGGGTAACAAGAGAAATTGGACCCCAGAAGTTGTTGTCCAATTTATCCCGAGTACGCTGATGCCCCATATGTGGGGGTAACCCACTGTTTGGGCGCACGGCAGGGCTCAGAAGGGAGGGAGCACCATTTGACTTTTTGAGCGCAAAATTGGCTGTCGTGTTTGGAGACCCCCTGATGTACCTAAACAGTGGAAACCCCCCAATTCTAGCTCCAACCCTAACCCCAACACACCCCTAACCCTAATCCCAACCTCATCCATAATCCTAATCACTAACCCTAACCATAATCACAACCCTTACCCCAAAACAACCCTAATGTCAACCCTAACCATAACCCTAATCAAAACCCTAAATCCAACACACCCCTAATCCTAATCTCAACCCTAACCTCAAACCTAACCCTAATCCCAATACACCCCTAATCACAACCCTAACCTTAACCCTAATCCCAAGCGTAACCCTAATGCCAACCCTAACCCTAATACGAACCCTAATCCAAACCCTAACCCTAATCCCAGCTCTAACCCTAACTTTAGCCCCAACCCTAGCCCTAACTTTAGCCCCAACCCTAACCCTAGCCCTATGGCTACTTTCACACTTGCGTCGTTTGGCATTCCGTCGCAATCCGTCGTTTTGGACAAGAAACGGATCCTGCAAATGTGCCCGCAGGATGCGTTTTTTGCCCATAGACTTGTATTGCCGACGGATCGTGACGGATGGCCACACGTCGCGTCCGTCGTGCACTGGATCAGTTGTGTTTTGGCGGAGCGTCGGCACAAAAAAACGTTCAATGAAACGTTTTTTTGTACGTCGCATCCGCCATTTCTGACCGCGCATGCGTGGCCGTAACTCCGCCCCCTCCTCCCAGGACATAGATTGGGCAGCGGATGTGTTGAAAAACTACAGCTGCTGCCCACGTTGTGCACAATTTTCACAACGTGCGTCGGTATGTCGGGCCGACGCATTGCGACGGCCCCGTACCGACGTAAGTGTGAAAGAAGCCTAACCCTAAGTTTAGCCCCAACCCTAACCCTAAATTTAGCCCCAACCCTAGCCCTACCCCTAACCTAACCCTACCCCTACCCCTAACCTAACCCTACCCCTAACCCTACCCCTAACCCTACCCCTAACCTAACCCTAACCTAACCCTAACCCTACCCCTAACCCTACCCCTAACCCTACCCCTAACCCTAACCCTACCCCTAACCCTAACCTAACCCTACCCCTAACCCTACCCCTAACCCTAACCTAACCCTACCCCTAACCCTACCCCTAACCCTAACCTAACCCTAACCCTAACCCTACCCCTAACCCTAACCCTACCCCTAACCCTAACCTAACCCTACCCCTAACCCTAACCTAACCCTACCCCTAACCCTACCCCTAACCCTACCCCTAACCTAACCCTAACCTAACCCTACCCCTAACCCTAACCCTAACCCTACCCCTAACCCTAACCCTAACCCTACCCCTAATTTTAGCCCCAACTGCTGTTCTCCTGCCGGCCGGCAGATGGAGACAGATGGCGGGCTCACTGGGCATGCGTCCGCCATGTTCTGCTGCCGGCGGCCAGGAGGAGCAGCAAGAGGATCCAGGGACCTAGGTGAGTATGCTAGGGTCCCCGAATCCCCCTATTTCTCTGTCCTCTGATGTGCGATCACATCAGAGGACAGAGAATTACACTTTACTTTTTTTTTTTTTTTGCGGTCGCCGGTAAACAGTTAATTACCGGCGATCGCAAAACAGGGGTCGGTAATACCGACCCCGATCGTGCTCTTTGGGGTCTCGGCTACCCCCGGCAGCCGAGACCCCAAAGATTCTCCCGGTGCCGGCCGGCGGGCGCACTGCGCATGCGCCCGCCATTTTGAAGATGGCGGCGCCCACCGGGAGACACGAGGAGCATCGGGGGAGCTAGGTGAGTATTGGGGGGCCACCTGGGACCCCTTTTCTCTGTCCTCCCATGTGCGATCACATCGGAGGACAGAGAAATTAAAAAGAGATCGCTTTTTTTTTTTTTTTTTTTTTTTGCGATCGCCGGTAAACGGATAATTACCGGCGATCGCAAATGCGGGGTGGGTTAAAAAAACCCCAAATCATGTTCTCTGGGGTCTCGGCTACCCTCGGCAGCCGAGACCCCGGAGAAAATCGGCCTCTGGGGGGCGCTATGGACTTTTTCCACAGCGCCGTTAATTAACGGCGCTGTGGTTTAAGTACCCTTAGCGGCCGCCGTTAAAAGGCGTATCGGCGGTCGCTAAGGGGTTAAAGTCCTTAAAAGCTATTAAACTGAATCCCAAAAAATTTCTACCACTACCCACAACTACCACAGCGCTTTTGTGTATTACAATGCGACCTTAAGTATTAGCATTCATATAGCAAAAAGTCCTTTATGAGACATAATACAATATAGAAACAGCAAATGCTTTTTTTTCTTCTGTGTGCACATCCCTTTGTCTGGAGAGCAATTGGGTTTATGAATTTCTGTAGTTGAGACCTTAAATTCCATTTGTAGTCAAGTGCCATTTAAACATTCAGTTCACTAAATCCAATTCTGCATTATGTATACAAGGAATGCAGAACAGCTCATCAAATGCAATTATGTGAGCAGTTTTATAATATCAACAGATGTGTGAATAATACATAAGTTTAAATGGCGGGAGAGAAAGCATTATGGTCTCTGTGTATCAAGTCAAAGACAACTCTGCCTTTTTCGCAGAACTATTTGTCTAAGTGAAAAAGGTCATACGGGGGTTAATCAGAAGAGATCTAGAGATTTAGTAGTCAATTTTGAATACAATACACATGGATTGTTCTTTTGAGATAGTCTAAAGGTACCTTCACGCTGAGCAACTTTAGAACGATAACAATAGCGATCCGTGACGTTGCAGCGTCCTGGATAGCGATCTCGTTGTGTTTGACACGCAGCAGCGATCAGGATCCTGCTGTGAAATCGCTGGTCGGAGCTAGAAGGACAGCACCTTATTTCGTCGCTGGATCACCCGCTGACATCGCTGAATCGGCGTGAGTGACGCAGATCCAGCGATGTCTTCACTTGTAACCAGAGTAAACATTGGGTTACTAAGCGCAGGGCCGATATTATACCCTGGTTACCATTGTAAATGTAAAAAAAAAAACACTACATACTTACATTCCGGTGTCTGTCGCGTCCCCCGGTGTCAGCTTCCCTGCACTGTGTCAGCGCCGGCCGGTCGTAAAGCAGAGCACAGCGGTGACGTCACCGCTGTGCTTTACGGCCGGCGCTTACACAGTGCAGGGAAGCTGACGCCGGGGGACGCGACAGACACCGGAATGTAAGTATGTAGTGTTTTTTTTTACATTTACAATGTTAACCAGGGTAAACATCGGGTTACTAAGCGCGGCCCTGCGCTTAGTAACCCGATGTTTACCCTGGTTACCCGGGGACTTCAGCTCTCTGGGTGACAGCTCTCCAGCAACCACACAACAACTAAACAGCAACGCTGCAGCGATCGGCATCGTTGTCTATATCTCTGCAGCGTCGCTTAATGTGACAGTACCTTTAGTGTATATAGTTGTATTGAACATTTTTCCATGTGTAATGTTAAGGTTCGAGACATCACTAAAACTAGAAATAAGCGGCAAAATTGGAATTGAGCAGGAAATTTGTATTGTAGAAAAGTTATTCTCTGTTAATATAATGTCCCTTATCATCCTCGGAGGTGACTCCAGACCCCAGAGCATTTAAAACCTAAGATGTAAAAAATAACAAAAAAATCCTTGTTTTCACTTCACCGCTCACCTCTCCGCCTCTTTTACCTCACACCATCACCTGCCTGGTCCCCGACGCATTTTCTAATCACTGCCACTTACTGAAATCCCGGGTTAGGTGCAAGTATGCAGAAGGTCATAATGTCAGGATATCATGACGTACACCGCGATCTTACGTGCACATACTCAGAACCATCCCAGACCTCATTAGAGTTGGATTCCCAGCAAACCATGAAAGGCTTGATCAGCAGTCATCAGGAACGAATGAGGTGCGGAGGAGACAGAGAGGTGACCGGTGAAGTGAAAATAAGGATTTTATTTTTTAACCTTTTGATGTCCCTTTAAATGGAACCTGTTGCCAGAAAAAAAATGCTATTAACCTGAAGATATAGGATTAATTTGACGTTTAATAGCTTTACTAACCTGCGCGGTGTCAAACTTAGCCAAGTGATGCGTGGAAAACATAAACTGCATTCCCCCCAGTTGCTTTCGGGTTTCAGTCACAAGGGCAGCGCGGGTTCAGTCACCGATTTGAGTATATAGAGAGCGGCGGCTGTAATCACACACCTGGCCCTGATTGAGAGCTTGCCCCAATGCAGAGTCAATGTCAGTGTGGGTACTGGTCAATGCTTTTAACCTGTGGATTAGCCCCATATCTGCAGGTCAACAGCATTTATTCTGGTGCAAGTTCCCTTTAAACAGTAACCATTATGTTAATTTATTTAATACATTAATAGTACATGTGAAAAAAATAAAACTTTGTAATATATCTTATTAGGGAATCTACTACTCTCTTATCCTAGATTAATTATTCATTCTCAAGATTTTCAATTCACGATAAAATCTGTCTAAAGTGAACAGATAGGAAATGAAAGTTGGTGTTCATAAAATTCTATAGAGAATTTGCAGCAGAATATCTATGTCTACATTACTCTACATTCATCAACATTAAATCCCATTTGGCGGTCCCTGGCAGCTATTAAAAGTATATTTTTACTGAAAAAGCACAAAGCCATCCATACCTGGATGAGATCCTTCCTGACAAAGTACATGCTGCCATAGAGGAGCATATATAGGATGTCAGGTTCACTTTATGCAAATAGAATCTTCAGAGATGAAGAGGATAGGAACTCTAGCTCCACCTATTGGAAGTAGCAATACTAAAAGGCAGGATCATCCCTTTAACGGGTCTTGCCATATGACTTAATTTAAGAAGCCAAAAAATTTGCAGATACATGTTTATTCCTGTTTTCAACTGATAATCTGCAATTTTGCAATTATGCTTTGTGTATGTTAGGTGTCAAGTTCCTGCCCCTGAACAGAGGGAATCTTGAACCATCTCCGCTTCAGTCTCCCATTCTTCTCCAGCCACATTGGAGCCTGCTCAGCAGACACATCAGTCCCAGCGTCTGGCTCAGGCAGATACTGTGAGCTTGGTTACTGCTGATCTTCCAGGCTCAGCCATTGTAACCAGCACTGATCAGACGCTCCTAGGACTAAGTCCTGCTTTTCCTCTACTGAGCATGCCCAAGGGACGACCTCTCATTGGAGGTCGGGGATCACATGCTCAGGTCCTGTAGCAGCTCCTATTTGACCACTAGGAAGGTCCTGGAGAGCTTCCTCTATAAAAGGTTTGCATGGCTGCACGGTAATGCACTAGTATAAATCAGTAATTGTGTGTGTGGATGTATGCCTGTTCTGGTGAAATCTCCAAATCATTCCCATCCCAAGAGTTGATGAATGTTCGTGAATGTTGGAACTGTCTAGTGCCAGATAGTTCCATCCAGCACCAGGCACAATCTATACTGCGTCTAACCAGCAGTGACTGTCAATGCGGTGCTGTACGCACTCTGTGCGGCTATCTCCTGTTTCTCCTGACAATCCATCAGTGTAGGGTGGGAACTCCCACTTGATCCCAGCATCTGACTTAGGGCATTCTCAGGTGCGTGCTCAAAAGCCACCGAGGGTCAGAGCGGGATCAATCATCAGCATAGTGGGGGTGAATTTCCTGGGATCCCACTAGTATCCATTTGCTGCACCCTGTGACTGCTAACATTACCTTCATTCCTTGCGACTCTGTAAAGCAAAAGAGTTCACTCCTATACAGACCGAGTGACGGAACCTGTGTCTATTCTGGCGTAGTACCACCATATAGTGCTGCTATTAACTAGCAGCAGGTCCCACTCCGGCACGTTGGACCCAAGGCTGTGAACGCACCTTTACTATCTTTATATTTACTCGGTGCGTTCTGCCAGCCCTAACAGTGTACTTTGAGAAAAAATGGTATAGATTTTTTGTTTTTTTAAAGATGGGCATTTTATCTAAAATGTAAAACAGAAAGTACTGCCATGTTTGATATCTTTAACCCCTTCCCAACATGCGCCGTACTAGTACTGCTCTGCGGGCATTGCGTTCCAGCAAGCAACAGTAATAGCACGGCTCAATGACCGCGCCGCCTCATGCTGAGCACAATGACGATCAGGTGCGGGTGTCAGCTGTGTGTGACAGCTGACAACCCACAGCAATGCCCACGATCGGCGTTAGCACCAATCGCATGCATTTAACCCCTCTGATGCCTCTGTCAGTATTGACAACAGAATAGAGGAGCATTGTGCAGGGAGGGGGCTCCGTGCGCTATTCCATCAGGACAAAGCAATGCGATCGTGTTGTCCTGATGGTCTCCATAGACACCCCCGGCCCCAAGATGGCCTCGGGGTCCATCCGGGTCCTGCAGGGAAGGTGGCTTGTGAGGGCCTGCTGTGAGCAGGCACTGGCAAGCCTTCTTCCCTGCCTGTCAGGTCCTGATCTGATTCTCTGCAGTGCAGTGTCAGATCAGCAATCTGACATAATACAGTTATGTCCCATCCTGGAATAATGTAAAACAGTAAAAGAAAAAAATCACAAAATGTAAAAAAAAAAAATTTTTCAATCCCCAAATAAAGAATAATATAAATATTTTTTTTTCCAATAAATACATTTATTTTGCCGGACATATTTGGTATCATCGCATCCGTAACGACTTGTTCTAGAAAACTGTTTAACTAGTTAACCCCTTCAGTGTACAATGTAAAAAAAATAATAAAAAAATAGGCAAAAAACTAGGCTTTATCATCATACCGCAGAACAAAAAGTGCAATAATACAAGATCAAAAAGACGGATGTAAATAAAAATGGCACCGATGAAAACGTCATCTTGTCCCACAAAAAAAAGCCACCATAGCACTCCATCAGCAGAAAAATAAAAAGTTATAGCTCCCAGAATAAAGCAATGCAAAAATAATTATTTCCAGGTCACCACCTTACAGCACCCTGGAGGACGTCCTTCTTATCCATAGTGGGACAGGAAACCATGAAAATTTAAAAGGACCCTCCCCCTACCACCCTTCAGTGTTTCTCCTGTCCCACTGTGTATGGGAACGACGAGAGTTCCTCCGTCTGTCCCGTGCAAAGAGTGTATATTGGGGGGCTCTGTGTCTTCCTTCCCACTAGAAGACTCTGCCTAGCTGACACCCGAGCTATAGGGTCCCTCAGCTTCAACTGGTGTAGCGCTGCTCCCGGTTTAGGGTCGCTTCCCCCTGGGGGGCTCTCGACCCTGGGTGCAAGACCCCGATGTGCCTGCTAGGAGGGCGCCTCTGCTGGGTAGGACCCTTAGCAAGCGAATCTAGGGGGTGATGCCGCCCGGTAGTGCGGCGCGACTCACTTCCGCTTCGCAGCTGTCGGGCTCGTCACTTCCGGGTCGTGGCCAGCAGCATGGGTCAGCATCTTCGTCTCCTCCTACTCCCTGAGCATTGGAGGTCCAGGACATGGCGGCATCGGTATAAAAGGTATGTGTGGGCTGAGGGGGCTTATCCGGCAACATGGAGGATAATCCAAAATCCGAGACAATGCAGGAGGCACAGGCGCATGTGAGTCCCAGGCGTAGGCATAAGTCCCTGTGCGAGTCATGCACCAGTCGTATCGTGGGTGAAGAACAGGCCTCTCTGAAGACAAATATGAGGGCCATTGTCAGAGAGGAGGTGCAAGCCTTAATACCTGGCCTAACATTTCCTCAGCCCATCCAGTCTGACCCCCAGGATCAACAGAGATCCAAGAGAAGACAGAATCGGATCTATCGTCCGAGGACAGCTCTTTTGAATCAGATCTGGAAGAGGAAGAGTTAAGCAGAGATCCTCCAGAGAGGGGGAAGAAATTTCTGTTTTCGTCTAATGATATAGAGGAGTTCTTGGGAGCAGTTAGACAGACTATGCAGATTGAAGAACCCGCATCTACTCCATCGGTTCAAGATGAAATGTTTGGGGGGCTGCGTTCCCAGACCTCAAAAGTCTTTCCTGTTAATGCCCATATTCGTTCTATGATTTTGGAAGAATGGGAGGAAGCAGAAAGGAGGTTATCAATTCCTAAAGACTTTAGACTCCACCTCCCTTTCGATCTTGAAGAAGTCAAGGACTGGGAGGATATCCCAAAAATTGACATTCCTCTTGCGAAAGTTTCTAAGAGAACCGCCATTCCATTTGAGGCCTCCTCTAACTTAAAGGAGCCGATGGATTGCAAGGCGGACGGACTCTTAAATAGAGCCTGGGAAAGCTCAGCGGCGGTAATCCGCACAACTATAGCGGCAACATCCATGGCACGAGCTATGCATTTGTGGGTAGATGACTTGAAAGATCAGTTGTCAGCTAGACCCCCTAGAGAGATCATTTGGCAATTGTTACCATCCACCTCTCGTGTCTCCCCTTTTCCTCATAGTTTGTAAGCTTGCGAGCAGGGCCCTCATTCCTCCTAGTATCTGTTTTGAACTGTGATTTCTGTTATGCTGTAATGTCTATTGTCTGTACAAGTCCCCTCCATAATTTGGAAAGCGCTGCGGAAAATGTTGGCGCTATATAAATAAAAAAATTATTATTAGATCATTATTAAGGCAATACCTCTACTAAAGCTAGCAACCGGATTCTTAGCAGATGCTACTGCAAAGTTGGTTAGGTTTACAGCTAGAGGCCAGTCTTTATCAAATGCAGCCAGGAGAGCCATATGGCTAAAAAACTGGTCAGGTGATGTCCATTCTAAAGATAAGCTGTGCTCCATCCCTTTCTTAGGGGGTCGGGTCTTTGGACCTATTCTTGATGATATCCTGGAAAAAGCTTCAGATGAAAAGAAGGGGTTTCCAGAAGAAAAAATGTAGGAAATACTAGTCCTTTCGCAGGCCCTATTATAGTCAGAAATCAGACTATAGGGGTAAGGGAAAGCAAGGGAGATGGAGCTATCAAAAGGGGGAGAAAATAGGAATAAAAATAGGGATTCAGTTCACTCGACTTCCAGATCAGAATTCCGAAAGAAATGACGCCAACAGAATAGGAGGGCGACTGTTGAACTTTCGGATAGAATGGGGGAAGATTACCAGAAGTCCTTGGGTTTTCCAGGTTATATCTCGAGGGTACAAAATAGAATTCAACTCCCTTCCCCACAAAGATTTTTTGTGTCCAACGTCCATCTCTATTCAGTCTCTCCTATGTGGTTGGACATCCAGGATCTTCTGCGAATGGCAGCAATATCCCCAGTTCTACCCGGGGAGATAGGAAGAGGTCAATACTCAGGCCTCTTCTCTATAAAGAAGCCTTCTGGGGAATCCAGAACTATAATAAACCTCAAACCCCTAACAAATGGCTAGAATTCAAAAGATACAAAATGGAATCTATTCGCTCCACAATTCCCCTGTTAGGGAAAGACGTGGTAATGTGCACCTTAGATCTAAAGAGTGCATATTATCACGTACCGATCTGCACAGATCACCAAAAATACCTCAGATTTGCAGTAGAAAAAGAAGGAAGAGTCTACCATTACCAGTTTTGCTGCCTCCCTTTCGGGTTAGCAACAGCGCCCAGAGTTTTCACAAAGCTTGTCATAGAAATAGCGGCTTATCTGAGAAATTGAGACATCACAATAGTACCCTATCTAGACGATTTCTTAATAGTGGCAGACTCTGTAGGGCAGCTCAAGATCGATTGTCAGTTGGTGATCTCCACTCTGCAGAAATTAGGTTGGGTAGTAAACTGGTCAAGTCAGACATGATGCCCAAACCAAGAATAAAGTTTCTAGGAGTTATCCTAGACTCAGATGTCAATCTTTTCTTCCAGACGAGAAGCGGACTGACTTAACAAAAAGAATTTGCCATTTTGCAAGAAGCCAAGTCTCCATCAGGGATGCAATAAAGATTCTTGGATTAATGATGGCCTGCATTCCTTGTGTCAACTGGAGCCAGTTTCGTTCCCGTCAGTTACAGAGAACAGTTCTCGCCTCCTGGGACAGAAGACAGAGCTCACTGGACAGGGAGTTCTGCCTATCCCATCAGGTCAGATGATCCCTGCGCTGGTGGACTGTTCCCAGAAATCTCCAGGTTGGCGTTCCATGGATCCAGTCTCCAGCAGTCACGGTGACCACAGATGCAAGCCAACAAGGTTGGGGTGGTCAGGTCCTCGGAAGATACTTTCAGCGACAGTGGAATTCAGAAGACAGCAAGAATTCCTTGAAAAACAGAGAGCTACACGTGGTCTGGAAGGTCCTCTATTCAGCACAAATTCTGCTAAAGAACAAACACCTGAAGATTCTCTCGGACAGCACGATGACGGTAGCCTTTCTTTGGCTTCAGGGTGGTCCAAGACATCCAACATTACAACAGCTAGCGGATCAAATCTTCAGTTGGGTGGAGAGATCGGTTCTCTCCACTTCAACGGTGCATCTGGAGGGTTCGAGGAACCAGGTGGCGGATTTTCTGAGCAGAAAAAAGCTGTCAGCTATGGAGTGGGAGCTAAACAGCGAAGTTTTCAGCGAGCTATGCCAGCGCTGGGGAACACCAGAGGTGGACTTATTCGCCGTCAGAGGGAATGCGAAGGTCAGAACCTTTTATTCACTGAACCCTTGGGAAAGACCGGTGAGAGTAGACGCGCTCTCCCAATCATGGAGTACGGGTCTTTTATATGCTTTCCCCCCTCTTGCATTAATCCCAAGAATCCTCAGGAAGATATACGAGGACAGAGCTCAGATCATTCTTGTGGTTCCATTCTGGCCCAAGAGGAGCTGGTTCCCCTTACTAAAAAAGTTGGCGGTAGAAAAACCTATTCTCCTTCTGAGAAGAAGAGATCTACTCCTCCAGGGCCCGATTCTTCATCAGAACCCAGACAGCCTCCAGTTAGCGGCTTGGATCCTGAACACCAGATCCTGAAAGCGAAAGGTCTATCGGAAGAGGTCATCTCCATTCTTCAAGCAAGTAGGAAGCCAGTAACTTCTGCAATTTATTTAAAAATTTGGAAGAAATTCTGCAGTTTTTGTGGAGACACGATGGTTGATCTTGATCACCCTAACATTCCCCAAATCCCTGATTTTTTGCAGCAGGGGTTTAAGAAAGGTCTTAAACCGAGTACTCTGAGAGTTCAAGTGACAGCCCTCAGCGTATTTTATGATTCTTCCCTGGCCTGCCACCCTTGGATAGCTCATTTTTTCAAGGCAGTTCTGAGGCTAAGACCCTTGATCAGGAGAACCATTGGGATCTTAACCTGGTCCTTAATGAATTGTGTAAAAATCCTTATGATCTAGCTGAGGATACAGACATCGCTAATCTTTCCCTAAAAGCAGCCTTTCTAGTGGCCATTACTTCGGCGAAGAGACTGGGGGAACTCCGCCCTGTCCACTCAAGATCCCTCTTTGTAAATATTTGAGGATAGACTAGTCTTAAGACTTGACCCAGGCTTTCTTCCTAAGGTGGTCTCAGATTCAAATATGAATCAGGAGGTAGTGCTTCCATCATTTTGTCAGTTTCCCAAAAACCAGAAGGAAAAATATTATCTTAACTTGGATGTTAGGGAGACCGTACTTAAGTACTTGGAGGCAACAAGGGCCTGAAGACAGGATACTAATTTATTTGTCCTCTTTAGAGGCCCTAATAAAGGGAATAAAGCATCAAAATCTACCATTGTGAGATGGATTAGGGCCACCATTAGCCTAGCATATGAGGCACAGGAAAAGAGTCCCCCAGGCAGCCTAAAAGCTCATTCATCCAGGGCTGTAGCCGCTTCATGAGCAGAGAAAGGGGGTGCTTCGGCAGATCAGATCTGCAGGGCTGCATCCTGGTCTAGTCTCAGTACCTTTTCTAAGTATTACAAACTAGACATAGTGTCATCTCAGTTAGCCTTTGGCAGGAAGGTGCTTCATGCAGTAGTCCCACCCTAGGACTAAAAAATCTCCTTTGATACTTCTCCAGGGTGCTGTCAAGTGGTGACCTGGAAAATGGTAATTAGACCTACCGGTAATTGTATTTACAGGAATCCATCCTGACAGCACTGTTAGTTCCCTCCCTATGTCAAATACGCTGCATACTTATGTGAAGTAACATTTGTATAATGAATGTTATGTTCAAATAAAATTCTTTTTTTGCATCCATCCAGAGGTGTTACTTTGGAAAATCACTGAAGGATAGTAGCGGGAGGGTCCTTTTAAACTCTCGTGGTTTCCTGTCCCACTATGGATAAGAAGGATGTCCTCCAGGGTGCTGTCAGGATTGATTCCTGGAAATACAATCACCGGTAGGTCTAATTACCTTTTTTTCTATAAAATAGTTTTTACTGTGTAAAAGCGCCAAAACATAAAAAAAATATAAATGAGATATCACTGTAACCGTACTAACCCAAAGAATAAAGCTGCCTTAACAATTTTACCACACGCGGAATGATATAGAAAAAAAACAAAAAACAAAAAGCAATTTCTGAATTTCTGGTTTTTGTTAATTGTGTCTGCCAAAAATCAGAATAGAAAGCGATCAAAAAGTGTCATGGGCCTGAAAATGGTACCAATAAAAACATCAGCTCATTCCACAAAAAACAAGCCATCACATGACTCTGTCTGCTGAAATCTGAAAAAATTATAGCTCTCAAAATGTGGTGATGCAAAAACTAGTTTTCGCAATAAAAAGCGTATTTTAGTGTGTGACAGCAACCAAATATAGAAACACAATATAAATCTGGTATCGCTGTAATCGCACCGACCCAAAGAATAAAGTTGCCTAATCAATTATAACACTCGAGGAACGGCGTAAAAAAATAAAAACAAATTATTTACATGCTGTTGATTTTTTCCTTCTGGCTCCCAAAAATCGCAGTAAGACTTGGCGCACATTTATCCTGCGCTCTGCTCTGAGTGCTTACATCAGGCTTTCCATGTAAATCTCTGAAATACATGATTCACACAGAACCCCAGCAGAAAATTCCCTATAATGAGGGAGATGGAAGCACTGTGGGCGCCATAAGACCTGGGATCCAGCGTTGTCCGTCTTTTTAGGATTGCATAAAAGTGCCGTCGGCCACAGATTTCTGCACTTCTGAAAAGGACACCACTGAACAGAGGCCAGATGGAGTCCAGAGTAACTCTGCTGCCTCATTATAGTAAATCAATCCCTTGAAGGTTTCATCTGTCACGTCACTAGGATATTTAGATGGAACCCCCAAAGTAAGAGTTCAGCATAGAGCACCGGATAAATGTGATCCCAAACGTTATGTAAAATGTTACCAATAAAAGCGTCAACTCAATCCACAAAAAAAGCAAGTCCCCATTCAGATCTGTCATCTGTTAACATTAATATAGGGGGCTCCTGAGCCCCAATGTGTCTAAACCACATTTAGCGCACACATGTTTGGCATTTCAGCAGTAATGAGAGCCCGCCTAATATACACGTGCATGTCTCCAGAAGCATGAGCTGGGCACTTCAAATGTGAGGTGGTCCCTAAAAAAATGGTTTTGCAAATTTTGTTGTAAAAATTAGAAATTGATCGTCAACTTTACCCTTATAATTTCCTAACAAAAAAAAATGTATATTTCCATAATTGTGCTGATGTAAAGTAGATATTTGGGAAATGTTTTTTTAACTAGTTTGTGCGATATGACTCTCTGATTTAAGGGCATAAAATTTTACATTTTAAAAATTGCCAAATTGTCAAACTTTCACCAATTTTCTGTTTTTTTCACAAGTAAACACAAGTCATATAAAATAAATTTTACCACTATTATAAAGTATAATATGTCACGAGAAAACATTCTTAGAATCACCAGGATAAGTTGAAGCGTTCCAGAGATACAGTACAGACCAAAAGTTTGGAAAACCTTCTCATTTAAAGATTTTTCTGTATTTTCATGACCATGAAAATTGTAAATTCACACCGAAGGCATCAAAACTATGAATTATCACGTGTGGAATTATATACTTAACAAAAAAGTGTGAAACAACTGAAAATATGTCTTATATTCTAGATTCTTCAAAGTAGCGACCTTTTACTTTGATGACTGCTTTGCACACTCTTGGGATTCTCTTGATGAGGTTCAAGATGTAGATGAAACTTTGTTTCAGATGACAAGGGTCTTCAGGTGGATTAAGAGTATAATAAAATATTAAAACACCCTGTGTCTTTATTTCATTAAAATACTTTTTAATAATGTGTGGGTGTTTTATTAACTATTTCGTACTATTGGATTAATAATGGATAGGTGTCATAATTGACGCCTCTCCGTTATTAACCCGGCTTAATGTCACCTTACAATAGCAAGGTGACATTAACCCTTCATTACCCCATATCCCACCGCTACACGGGAGTGGGAAGAGAGAGGCTAAGTGCCAGAATAGGCGCATCTTACAGATGTGCCTTTTCTGGGGTGGCTGGGGGCAGATGTTTTTACCCAGGGGGGGCCAATAACCATGGACCCTCTCTAGGCTATTAATAACTGCCTATATAATACTAGAGCAACCACTAATAAGTAGTCAACTCAATGAAGCTCACCAATTATGAAGTCATTTAAAATTTAACATTTATTAGAAACATATAAAAGATCCATATAACCACTTAAAAAATATTTTAACACAGACAATAGCCCCAAATCAGAGGGGAACATCCACCTACAGACTAGCACATATAGATTAATCAATAAGTATCAATGAAATCAATAACAGCTGGCAAGGAAAGCTGCACCATACAATTAGATAGGACTGTAACACCTAAAGCACATAGGCACACCCCTATGATACCCATCAGATCTATTTATAACAAGTGCAAAACAGCATCTAAAAAAATTATAAACTGATGAGATCCACTATGAGTGCCAAGATAATGACCTGGTGAAAGCCCTATCCAATGAAATAAACAGCCAACACCTTACCAAGTGAGTGCCCGTATAGTGGATGTCCTCCTCCGGGGGCGCGTCGAGGGCGAAACGTGCGTCGGGGCGTTAAATTTTTAATGACTTCATAATTGGTGAGCTTCATTGAGTTGACTACTTATTAGTGGTTGCTCTAGTGTTATATGTCTTGAGAAGTACCAATATCTTTGTAGTGTGGGACGCCTTAGTGATTCATATTAATAACTGCCCTCAGTCACTGGCTTTCCCACTCTGGCGGAGAAAATTGCGCGGGAGCCCACGCCAATTTTTTCCGGTATTTAACCCTTTAATTTAACCCCTTCATGACCCAGCCTATTTTGACCTTAAAGACCTTGCCGTTTTTTGCAATTCTGACCAGTGTCCCTTTATGAGGTAATAACTCAGGAACGCTTCAACGGATCCTAGCGGTTCTGAGATTGTTTTTTCGTGACATATTGGGCTTCATGTTAGTGGTAAATTTAGGTCAATAAATTCTGCGTTTATTTGTGATAAAAACGGAAATTTGGCGAAAATTTAGAAAATTTCGCAATTTTCACATTTTGAATTTTTATTCTGTTAAACCAGAGAGATATGTGACACAAAATAGTTAATAAATAACATTTCCCACATGTTTACTTTACATCAGCACAATTTTGGAAACAAAATTTTTTTTTGTTAGGAAGTTATAAGGGTTAAAATTTGACCAGCGATTTGTCATTTTTACAACGAAATTTACAAAACCATTTTTTTTAGGGACCACCTCACATTTGAAGTCAGTTTGAGGGGTCTATATGGCTGAAAATACCCAAAAGTGACACCATTCTAAAAACTGCACCCCTCAAGGTACTCAAAACCACATTCAAGAAGTTTATTAACCCTTCAGGTGCTTCACAGCAGCAGAAGCAACATGGAAGGAAAAAATGAACATTTAACTTTTTAGTCACAAAAATTATCTTTTAGCAACAATTTTTTTATTTTCCCAATGGTAAAAGGAGAAACTGAACCACGAAAGTTGTTGTCCAATTTGTCCTGAGTACGCTGATACCTCATATGTGGGGGTAAACCACTGTTTGGGCGCACGGCAGGGCTTGGAAGGGAAGGAGCGCCATTTGACTTTTTGAATCAAAAATTGGCTCCACTCTTTAGCGGACACCATGTCACGTTTGGAGAGCCCCCGTGTGCCTAAAAATTGGAGTTCCCCCACAAGTGACCCCATTTTGGAAACTAGACGCCCCAAGGAACTTATCTAGATGCATAGTGAGCACTTTGAACCCCCAGGTGCTTCACAAATTAATCCGTAAAAATGAAAAAGTACTTTTTTTTCACAAAAAAATTATTTTAGCCTCAATTTTTTCATTTTCACATGGGCAACAGGATAAAATGGATCCTAAAATGTGTTGGGCAATTTCTCCTGAGTACACCAATACCTCACATGTGGGGGTAAACCACTGTTTGGGCACATGGTAAGGCTCGGAAGGGAAGGAGCGCCATTTGACTTTTTGAATGAAAAATTATTTCCATCGTTAGCGGACACCATGTCGCGTTTGGAGAGCTCCTGTGTGCCTAAACATTGGCGCTCCCCCACAAGTGACCCCATTTTGGAAACTAGACCCCCCAAGGAACTTATTTAGATGCCTAGTGAGCACTTTAAACCCTCAGGTGCTTCACAAATTGATCTGTAAAAATGAAAAAGTACTTTTTTTTCACAAAAAAATTCTTTTCGCCTCAATTTTTTCATTTTCACATGGGCAGTAGGGTAAAATGGATCATAAAATATGTTGGGCAATTTCTCCCGAGTACGTCGATACCTCATATGTGGGGGTAAACCACTGTTTGGGCACTCGGCAGGGCTCGGAAGGGAAGGCGCGCCATTTGACTTTTTGAATGGAAAATTAGCTCCAATTGTTAGCGGACACCATGTCGCGTTTGGAGAGCCCCTGTGTGCCTAAACATTGGAGCTCCCCCACAAGTGACCCCATTTTGGAAACTAGACCCCCCAAGGAACTTATCTAGATGCATATTGAGCACTTTAAACCCCCAGGTGCTTCACAGAAGTTTATAACGCAGAGCCATGAAAATAAAAAATAATTTTTCTTTCCTCAAAAATGATTTTTTAGCCTGGAATTTCCTATTTTGCCAAGGATAATAGGAGAAATTGGACGCCAAATATTGTTGTCCTGTTTGTCCTGAGTACGCAGATACCCAATATGTGGGGGTAAACCACTGTTTGGGAGCACGGCAGGGCTCGGAAGGGATGGCACGCCATTTGGCTTTTTAAATGGAAAATTAGCTCCAATCATTAGCGGACACCATGTCACGTTTGGAGAGCCCCTGTGTGCCTAAACATTGGAGATCCCCCAGAAATGACACCATTTTGGAAACTAGACCCCCAAAGGAACTAATCTAGATGTGTGGTGAGGACTTTGAACCCCCAAGTGCTTCACAGAAGTTTATAACGCAGAGCCATGAAAAAAAAAAAAAATTATTTTCTCAAAAATGATCTTTTAGCCTGCAATTTTTTATTTTCCCAAGGGTAACAGGAGAAATTTGACCCCAAAAGTTGTTGTCCAGTTTCTCCTGAGTACGCTGATACCCCATATGTGGGGGTAAATCACTGTTTGGGCACATGCCGGGGCTCGGAAGTGAAGTAGTGACGTTTTGAAATGCAGACTTTGATGGAATGCTCTGTGGGCGTTACGTTGCGTTTGCAGAGCCCCTGATGTGGCTTAACAGTAGAAACCCCCCACAAGTGACCCCATTTTGGAAACTAGACCCCCAAAGGAACTTATCTAGATGTGTGGTGAGCACTTTGAACCCCCAAGTGCTTCATAGAAGTTTATAATGCAGAGCCGTGAAAATAATAAATACGTTTTCTTTCCTCAAAAATAATTATTTAGCCCAGAATTTTTTATTTTCCCAAGGGTTACAGAAGAAACTGGACCCCAAAAGTTGTTGTCCAGTTTCTCCTGAGTACGCTGATACCCCATATGTGGGGGTAAACCACTGTTTGGGCACATGCCGAGGCTCGGAAGTGAAGTAGTGACGTTTTGAAATGCAGACTTTGATGGAATGCTCTGTGGGCGTCACGTTGCGTTTGCAGAGCCCCTGATGTGGCTTACCAGTAGAAACCCCCCACAAGTGACCGCATTTTGGAAACTAGACCCCGAAAGGAACTTATCTAGATGTGTGGTGAGCACTTTGAACCCCCAAGCGCTTCATAGAAGTTTATAATGCAGAGCCGTGAAAATAATAAATACGTTTTCTTTCCTCAAAAATAATTATTTAGCCCAGAATTTTTTAATTTTCCCAAGGGTAACAGGAGAAATTTGACCCCAATATTTGTTGTCCAGTTTCTCCTGAGTATGGTGATACCCCATATGTGGGGGTAAACTACTGTTTGGGCACATGCCGGGGCTTGGAATTGAAGTAGTGACGTTTTGAAATGCAGACTTTGATGGAATGCTCTGCGGGCGTCACGTTGCGTTTGCAGAGCCCCTGATGTGCCTAAACAGTAGAAACCCCCCACAAGTGACCCCATTTTGGAAACTAGACCCCGAAAGGAACTTATCTAGATGTGTGGTGAGCACTTTGAACCCCCAAGTGCTTCATAGAAGTTTATAATGCAGAGCCGTGAAAATAATAAATACGTTTTCTTTCCTCAAAAATAATTATTTAGCCCAGAATTTTTTATTTTCCCAAGGGTTACAGGAGAAATTGGACCCCAAAAGTTGTTGTCCAGTTTCTCCTGAGTACGCTGATACCCCATGAGTGGGGGTAAACCACTGTTTGGGCACACGTCGGGGCTCAGAAGGGAAGTAGTGACTTTTGAAATGCAGACTTTGATGGAATGGTCTGCGGGTGTCACGTTGCGTTTGCAGAGCCCCTGGTGTGCCTAAACAGTAGAAACCCCCACAAGTGACCCCATTTTAGAAATTAGACCCCCAAGGAACTTATCTAGATATGTGGTGAGCACTTTGAACCCTCAAGTGCTTCACAGACGTTTACAACGCAGAGCCGTGAAAATAAAAAATCATTTTTCTTTCCTCAAAAATTATGTTTTAGCAAGCATTTTTTTTGATTCACAAGGGTAACAGGAGAAATTGGACCCCAGTAATTGTTGCGCAGTTTGTCCTGAGTATGCTGGTACCCCATATGTGGGGGTAAACCACTGTTTGGGCACACGTCAGGGCTCGGAAGTGAGGGAGCACCATTTGACTTTTTGAATACGAGATTGGCTGGAATCAATGGTGGCGCCATGTTGCGTTTGGAGACCCCTGATGTGCCTAAACAGTGGTAACCCCTCAATTCTACCTCCAACACTAACCCCAACACACCCCTAACCCTAATCCCAACTGTAGCCATAACCCTAAACACAACCCTAACCGCAACACACCCCTAACCACAACCCTAACCCCAACACACCCCTAACCATAACCACAACCCTAATTCCAACCCTAACCCTAAGGCTATGTGCCCACGTTGCGGATTCGTGTGAGATATTTTCGCACCATTTTTGAAAAATCCGCGGGTAAAAGGCACTGCGTTTTACCTGCGGATTTTCCGCGGATTTCCAGTGTTTTTTGTGCGGATTTCACCTGCGGATTCCTATTGAGGAACAGGTGTAAAACGCTGCGGAATCCGCACAAAGAATTGACATGCTGCGGAAAATACAACGCAGAGTTTCCGCGTGGTATTTTCTGCACCATGGGCACAGCGGATTTGGTTTCCATATGTTTACATGGTACTGTAAACCTGATGGAACACTGCTGCGAATCCGCAGCCAAATCCGCACCGTGTGCACATAGCCTAATTCTAAAGGTATGTGCACACGCTGCGGAAAACGCTGCGGATCCGCAGCAGTTTCCCATGAGTTTACAGTTCAATGTAAACCTACGGGAAACAAAAATCGCTGTGCCCATGCTGCGAAAAAACTGCACGGAAACGCAGCGGTTTACATTCCGCAGCTTGTCACTTCTTTGTGCGGATTCCGCAGCGGTTTTACAACTGCTCAAATAGAAAATCGCAGTTGTAAAACCGCAGTGAAATGCGCAGAAAAACCGCGGTAAATCCGCCATAAATCCGCAGCGGTTTAGCACTGCGGATTTATCAAATCCGCAGCGGAAAAATCCGCAGAGGACCAGAATACGTGTGCACATTCCTAACCCTAACCCTAGCCCTAACCCTAACCCTACCCCTAACCCTAACCCTACTCCTACCCCTAGCCCTAACCCTACCCCTAGCCCTAACCCTAGCCCTAACCCTACCCCTAACCCTAACCCTAACCCTATTCTAACATTAGTGGAAAAAAAAAATTTCTTTATTTTTTTATTGTCCCTACCTATGGGGGTGACAAAGGGGGGGGGTCATTTATTATTTTTTTTATTTTGATCACTGAGATAGATTATATCTCAGTGATCAAAATGCACTTTGGAACGAATCTGCCGGCCGGCAGATTCGGCGGGCGCACTGCGCATGCGCCCGCCATTTTGGAAGATGGCGGCGCCCAGGGAGAAGACGGACGGGACCCCGGCTGGATCGGTAAGTATGATGGGGTGGGGGGGACCACGGGGGGGGGATCGGAGCACGGGGGGGGAATCGGAGTGCGGGAGGGGTGGAACGGAGCACGGGGGGCGTGGAACAGAGCACGGGGGGGCTGGAACGGAGCACGGGGGGGTGGAACGGAGCACCGGGGGGGTGGATCGGAGTGCAGGGGGGGTGATTGGAGCACGGGGGGGTGATCGGAGCACGGGGGGAGCGGACAAGAGCACGGGGGGGAGCGGAGCACTGGACGGAGGGGAGCCGGAGCAGTGTACCGGCCAGATCGGGGGGCTGCGGGGGCGATCGGAGGGGTGGGGTGGGGGCACACTAGTATTTCCAGCCATGGCCGATGATATTTCAGCATCGGCCATGGCTGGATTGTAATATTTCACCCGTTATAATGGGTGAAATATTACAAATCGCTCTGATTGGCAGTTTCACTTTCAACAGCCAATCAGAGCGATCGTAGCCACGAGGGGGTGAAGCCACCCCCCCTGGGCTAAACTACCACTCCCCCTGTCCCTGCAGATCGGGTGAAATGGGAGTTAACCCTTTCACCCGATCTGCAGGGACGCGATCTTTCCATGACGCCGCATAGGCGTCATGGGTCGGAATGGCACCGACTTTCATGACGCCTACGTGGCGTCAAAGGTCGGGAAGGGGTTAATAGGTAGAGACCCAAAATTTGACACAAAGACACTTCTTACATTACTAAAGAGGAATATGTAATAAAATAAGGGATATGAGATGGTTTACTGTATGTAAACCATGTCTCATATCCTGTCGGGTTTGTGAAGGAGATAGCAAAAGCCGGTAATTGAATTACCGGCTTTTCTGCCATCTAGCGCTGAATTATATATATATATATATATATATATATATATATATATATATATATGTGTGTCTCACTGATATATATATATATATATATATATATATATATATGTATATATATATATACTAGATTGTGGCCCAATTCTAACGCATCGGGTATTCTAGAATATGCATGTCCCCGTAGTATATGGACAATGATGATTCCACAATTCGCGGCAGACTGTGCCTGTCGCTGATTGGTCGAGGCAACCTTTATGACATCATCATCGCCATGGCAACCATTATGACATCTGCGTCGATACTGTGCCCGTCACTGATTGGTCAGAGACGCGGGATGTCTACGTCCTTTATGACATCATCGTCGCTGAGCCCGTCGCTGATTGGTCGAGGCCTGGCAGCTTCGACCAATCAGAGACGCGGGATTTCCTGGACAGACAGACAGACAAACAGACAGACAGACGGAAAAACCCTTAGACAATTATATATACTAGATTGTGGCCCGATTCTAACGCATCGGGTATTCTAGAATATCCATGTCCCCGTAGTATATTGACAATGATGATTCCAGAATTCGCAGCAGACTGTGCCCGTCGCTGATTGGTCGAGGCAACTTTTATGACATCATCAACCCATGGCAACCATTATGACATCTACGTCGATACTGTGCCCATTGCTGATTGGTCGAGGCCAATCGACGTAGACGCGGGATGTCTACGTCCTTTATGACATCATCGTCGCTGTGCCCGTCGCTGATTGGTCGAGGCCGGGATTTCTACGTCGATACTGTGCCCATCGCTGATTGGTCGAGGCCTGGCGGCCTCGACCAATCAGAGACGCGGGATTTCCAGGACAGACAGACAGACAGACAGACGGAAAAACCCTTAGACAATTATATATATAGATATATATATCTATATATATACCTATTCTATGTGTCCACATTTATTCTACCTATTCTATTCTGTCAGTGTGATTTTACTGTACACCGCGCTGAATTGCCGGCTTTTCTATAGAACACCACTGCGTATTTCTCGCAAGTCACACGCATGGTTCGTGTGTAATCCGTAATTTTCTCGCCCCATAGACTTTCATTGGTGTATTTTTTGTGCAATACGCTGACAAACGCAGCATGCTGCGATTTTCTACACCCGTAACATACCGTATATTACTGATGCGTAATATACGGCAGATAGGAGCTGCCCCATAGAGAATCATTGAGCCGTGTGCAATGTGTATTTTCTGGATGTATTTTCTGCGCTCATACGTCCGTAAAACTCGCTAGTGTGACGCCGGCCTCAGAATTAGGGTTATAACTAGGGTTAGGGTTAGAATTAGGCTATGTGCACACGGTGCGGATTTGGCTGCGGATACGCAGCGGATTGGTAGCAGTTTTCCATCAGGTTTACAGTACCCTGTGCCCATGGTGTGGAAAATACTACACGGAAACGCTGTGTTGTATTTTCTTCAGCATGTCAATTCTTTGTGCGGATTCCGCAGTGGTTTACACCTGTTCCTCAATAGGAATACACTGGTGAAATCCGCACAAAAAATACTGGAAATCCGCGGTAAATCCGCAGGTAAAACGCAGTGCCTTTTATGTACAGATTTTTCAAAAATGGTGTGGAAAAATCTCACATAAATCTGCAACGTGGGCACATAGCCTTAGGGTTAGGGTTGGAATTAGAGTTAGGGTTGGAATTAGGGCTAGGGTTGGAAATAGGGTTAAGATTAGGCTTGTGGTTAAGGTTAGGGTTAGGGGTGTGTTGGGGTTAGCGTTGTGGTTAGGGTTGGGATTAGGGTTAGGATTAGGGTTGTGATTAGGGTTTGGGGTGTGTTGGGGTTACGGTTGTGGTTAGGGGTGTGTTGGGGTTAGGGTTGTTATTAGGGTTATGGAGAGAGTTGGGATTAGGGTTAGGGGTGTGTTGGTGTTAGTGTTGAAGTTAGAATTGAGGGGTTTCCACTGTTTAGGCACATCAGGCGTCTCCAAACGTAACATGGCGCCACCATTAATTCCAGCCAATCTTGCGTTCAAAAAGTCAAATGGTGCTCCCTCCCTTCCAAGCCCCGACGTGCGCCCAAACAGTGGTTTACCCCCACATATGGGGTACCAGCATACTCAGGACAAACTGGGAAGCAATTATTGGGGTCCAATTTCTCTTGTTACCCTTGCAAAAATAAAAAAGTGCTTGCTAAAACATAATTTTTGAGGAATGAAAAATTATTTTTTATTTTCACAGCTCTGCGTTATAAACTTCTGTGAAGCACTTGGGGGTTCAAAGTGCTCACCACATATCTAGATAAGTTTCTTGTGGGGTCTAGTTTCCAAAATGGGGTCACTTGTGGGGGGTTTCAACTGTTTAGGCACATCAGTGGCTCTACAAACGTAACATGATGCCCACAGACCATTCCATCAAAGTCTGCATTCCAAAACGTCACTACTTCCCTTCCGAGCCCCGACGTGTGCCCAAACAGTGGTTCCCTCCACATATGGGGTATCAGCGTACTTCGGACAAACTGGACAACAACTTTTGGGGTCCAATATCTATTGTTACTCTTGTGAAAATAAAAAATTGTGGGCTAAAAAATAATTTTTGAGGAAAGAAAAATGACTTTTTTATTTTCACGGCTCTGCGTTATAAACTTCTGTGAAGCACTTGGGGGTTTAAAGTGGTCACCGCACATCTAGATTAGTTCCACGGGAGGTCGAGGTTCCAAAATGGGGTCACATGTGGGGGAGCTCCAATGTTTAGGCACACAGGGGCTCTCCAAACGCGACATGGTGTCCACTAACAATTGTAGCAAATTTTTCATTCAAAAAGTCAAATGGCGCTCCTTCCCTTCCAAGCCCTGCCGTGTGCCCAAACAGTGGTTTACCCCCACATGTGAGCTATCAGTGTACTCAGGAGAAATTGCCCAATACATTTTAGGATCCATTTTTATCCTGTTGCCCATGTGGAAATGAACAAATTAAGGCTAAAAGAATTTTTTTGTGAAAGAAAAGTACTTTTTCATTTTTACCGATCAATTTGTGAAGCTCTTGGGGGTTCAAAGTGCTCACTATGCATCTAGATAAGTTCCTTGGGGGGTCTAGTTTCCAAAATGGGGTCAGATGTGGGGGAGCTCCAATGTTTAGGCACATAGTGGCTCTCCAAATGCGACATGGTGTCCGCTAACGATTGAGCTAATTTTTCATTCAAAAGTCAAATGGCGCTCCTTTCCTTCCGAGCCTTGCCGTGTGCCCAAACAGTGGTTTTTGACCACAAATGAGGTATCAGTATACTCAGGAGAAATTTCCCAACACATTTTAGGATCCATTTTATCCTGTTGCCCATGTGAAAATGAAAAAAATGAGGCTAAAATAAATTTTTTGTGAAAAAAAGTACTTTTTCATTTTTATGGATCAATTTGTGAAGCACCTGGTGGTTCAAAGTGCTCACTATGCATCTAGATAAGCTCCTTGGGGGATCTAGTTTCAAAAATTGGGTCACTTGTGGGGAAGCTCCAATTTTTAGGCACACAGGAGCTCTCCAAACGCGACATGGTGTCCGCTAAAGATTGGAGCCAATTTTTCATTGAAAAAGTCAAATGGCGCTCCTTCCCTTCTGAGCCGTGTTGTGCACCCAAACAGTGATTCCCCCCCCCCCCCCACATATGGGGTATCGGTCTACTCAGGACAAATTGTACAATAACTTTTGGGGTCCAGTTTCTCTTTTTACCCTTGGGAAAATAAAACAATTGTTGATAAAATATCATTTTTGTGACTAAAAGGATAAATGTTCATTATCTCCTTCCATGTTGCTTCTGCTGCTGTGAAGCACCTGAAGGGTTAATAAACTTATTGAATGTGGTTTTGAGCACCTTGAGGGGCGCAGTTTTTAGAATGGTGTCACTTTTGTGTATTTTCAGCCATTTAGATCCCTCAAACTGACTTCAAATGTGAGGTGGTCCCTAAAAAAAATGGTTTTGTAAATTTCGTTGTAAAAATGAGAAATCGCTGGTCTCTAAAAACTAATTATTTTTGCTTTGCTTTATACTGAGAGCTATAACTATTTCATTTTTTAGCTGATGAAGCTGTATGGCAGCTTTGTTTTTGCACGGACAAGATGATGGCTTCAGCGGTACCATTTATATTCTTTTTGATTGCGTTTTATTCCAGGTTTTTGTTTTTTGCCAGGTTTTATTTTTACGGTGTTCACTAAAGGGGTCAACCATTGGAACAATTTTATAGGTCCGGTTGTTCCAGACACGACGATAGCAAATATTTAAACTTTTATTATTTTTTTTTGCTTCTTCTTCACGATAATTTTTATCCAATATATATATAGATGGGTCCAATCTATATATGGGACTGTCACTTTCCGCAGTCTGATAATAATCTTTATTTTTTATATAGCGCTAACATATTCCGCAGCGCTTTACAAGTTGCACACATTATCATCACTGTCCCCGTTGGGGCTCACATTCTAAACTCCCTATCAGTATGTCTTTGGAATGTGGGAGGAAACCGGAGTACCCAGAGGAAACCCACGCAAACATGGAGAGAACATACAAACTCTTTGCAGATGTTGTCCTTGGTGGGGTTTGAACCCAGGACTCCAGCGCTGCAAGGCTGCAGTGCTAACCACTGCGCCACCGTGCTGCCCTAATCTCAGCTTTATGCCGGCGTCACACTTAACGTATTAAAAATGGTTCCGAATCTCTCAGCCAAGAGTCGCACAAGTGTTCTCCGTATGGTCATCAATGTGTAATGCTTTTGCAATGCGATTATGCGTTTTCCTCGCATCTATGTATCCGTATGACATCCATATGACATGCGTATGGCTTTACATTTCTCACCGCTTTTCCCCAATGAATTTAATGGCTCAATGGGCTAAAATGAGGAAAACGTGTGCGCATTTGTCGCAAATCACACTAATGTTCCGTGTGGGGGTCCGATTTTTTTTCGCACCCATAGACTTGCATTGGCAAGACTCGGTGTTAGGACTGGCGGAACGCACCAAGTATAAGATGAAATATTAATAGGTGCGTTCACACTCCGGGGTCCACCGTGCAGGTGAAAACCTGCTGCTAGTAAATGGCAGCGCTATATGGCGGTGGAAGCGAACCCTGTAAAGCCACAGGTCCGCAATACCGCACTAAAGAGTGCAATCAAGGAGTCAGCGAACTCAGTCCCAAGACTCAGGGTTGAAGTCCGTTCAGACTACTTGCGCACAACACCACAACTGGGTGTGTTAGGTAACTGATAGTTAGAGCACCGAAGTGTGAATTGTGCCGTGCTGGCAGACACCACTAAGCACCCAGACGTGGGTCAGGAAGCGCACTACTGGCGCGTGGCGCTGCACTGGCGGTCACAGCAATAGACGCTGATTTGTGTGTGACACGTTGAGTGGTTAGTCGGGCGCTAGATAGCAGCCATACACCTTACGCGAACAGTCATACAATAGGGTAGGGGTATTTAATGAATGACTTGCACTCACAACAAACACACGTATACAATTGTACACTAGCGCATGGCTGTGCGGTCATGTGAAGCTTATATAGCTGCAGTACGTTCAGGACCTCCCAATAAAGGACCAATGGGCAGCCGCCACAGAAGTTAGCCCTTTCAGGACCTTCCAGGAGGACCAATGGTAACCACTGCAGCATCTGAGCATGTGACCCTCGATCTCCAACGGGAGATCTAACCCTGGGCATGCTCAGAAGGGAAAAAGCAGGACTTAGTCTCAAAAGCATCCACTCGCTGCTGCCCAGCACTGGCTTTAATGGCAAAAGCTGGAGAAGCAACAGCAAGCCTAAGCACAGAGTGAGACTGAGCCAGACGCAAGGACCGACGTCTCTGCTGAGCAGGTTGCACTGCGGCAGGAGAAGAATGGGAGACAGCAGCAGAAACGGCCCGAGATTTCCCCTGTGCAGAAGCGGGAACTTGACCCCTAACACTCGGGCGATATACGCGTACACTCGCATGCTGAATACACCCCAGAAAAAAAACGGTGATGGGAGCTGCTCCATAGATTAACACTGGTCCGAGTGCTATGTGATGTTTTCTCACATAGCACTCGTCCGTATTCTACGCTAGTGTGACTCCAGCCTTAAGGTATAACAACACATAAGCATTGTTATACCTTATAGCCTGTCATCCCTGCAGACATAAGTTAGATCATGCACTACATACCATCTAACTAACTTACTAGTGCCTGGTGACTTGGATGTCATCATGGTGATATCGAGTCACTATTGGAATGATCGGGACCCCACAATGACGTCGGTGGATCTCTGATCCAAGGGTAGAGGGGCTTTTCTGCCTCTGCACCCCTCTGCCCACTCGCTAAATACTAAGATCGAGTTCAATCGCAGCATTTAGGGGGGTTAGAGTGCCGAGAGCGGTGCAGGATTGCTCTTGGTATAGTAACAGCTGACACCCAGTGGTGATCGCTGCTGCCTAGCCTTTTGTGCCAGGGCGATCGCCATGACCTGCATGTACTTTATCTGTCAAGTAGTCCTTCCCGATCATGACGTACATGTGCTATGTCAGGAAGGGGTTAAGTTTCGACATAGCCACACGAGTGTTTGTTTTGGGGGAAATAATTGTAGTTTTGATTGACAACATTCATTCATTCATATAAAAAATATGGAGTGAATAGTTCACAAACTAGTACATAATTCAGCAAAGCTTAGTAAATTGTACACAAGCACAATCTCATAAATCTCATAAAGTGCTAGTGCATAAGTATAAATAATGACTATGTGAGAAAAGATATATTATTCAGCATAAACTCCACTTCTATTTATGAAAATAGTCTGTATGATCACAAGGACTAAAGTAAACTAATATATAAAGTGCTAGTGAATGAATGGTGTAAAAATATCATAGAATTAAATCAATCCAGCCAAATGAAGGAAACATCCTGCACTGCCACCACTTATAGTTACAAAAATAATCCTTATGATCACTGAACTTGGAGTAAATTAGTATATACAACCAATGAAAGAGTCTGCTGATAATCTTACTCAATGGAGAAATCCCTCTTACCTATGTCTCCCTGTGTGGAGCGGCTCTGTCTGCAGCCCCGAAGCGCGTTTCATGTTGGTTTTCTCGGGGATCTTTGAAGTGAAGTCTATGCTGAATAATATATATGTTCTCATCTAGTCTTAATTTATCCATATTGCCCTTCCTTGCTGAATTATGTACTAGATTGTGGACTATTGATTCCATGTTTTATGTAGAAAGTACTATGTTTGGAGTGTCCATGTGGACGATTTATGCTGGCCGTCTATAAAGGCATATGGCAGCGCTCACATTATTGATTATACCATGCTATCAGTTCAAATGATATTGATTTAATTATTTTATATAATGTACCTTTAAAACAGGAAAGAAAATCCAAGTATCAGTACTCTTAAAACCAACTTACCAGTTTCAACATTTACAACAGACTACAGTGATTCCCATTCTGTAGTCAGTAGAGACATTTGGATTGACTTCAATGAACAAGGCAATGACCAATTTTAAGATTTATTATGACAAACACAATACAACCCAAATTTATGGTCTCATTGTGTAATTCTAATTTGCATTTAAAGGTTCAGATAGGGTTTCTGAGCTTATTCTTGTCAACTATTTTTCTCTTGATCATTTAATTTTTCAATTTTGCCTTAGTAATAAAATTTGGTTCTGAAACTTGTGGTTGATTGACTTAAATGAGGATGGGTCGGTCGACCACGGGTTTCAGAGCTGTATCTTGAATATTTTAAAGAATATTGAAGTTCAAGGTCGGTCGTTTTTGACCGAAGACAACAGCAGGGTTTTAAAAAATTATTTCCCCTTTGCTAAAATAACTATAAATGTATTTACGCTTGAGTCTGAAAATTTCCAACTGTTTTTAAGTCTGAAAAATGGCATACCTGAAAGACATTCACTAATAACAAAGCTCCTTTTAATGGATAACCTAATCAGATGTTTTGCATGCCTAAACCTCATTCTGGAGTCACATAGTTTGTTAGTCACAATGGTGCATTATAAGCACCCATGTGCAATATTGTGCTACTAATAAAAAGGTAAAGATTGAAAATACATAGAAAATAACAATAATAATAAGCTGTAAAAGAGGGAAACATCTGCATAAAATGGAAAGTAACAGTTTTTGACATTTTATTGAGAGAAAAAATATGTGGATTTTGGCATCTTGTCAATAGTGGAAGCTTTTCAATTGCCATTATTTTCTGCTTTATTGTTCGGGTCATGTCATTTTACTCTTGCTTTTATATGATTAACTTTGTTGTGTTGTAGTCACTTACATGACCTTCAGTTTTCATTTAACAAATTGAAATATGTCAACTAATTTTGTGTACTATTAAATTTTTGTATTTTTTAATTGTAAATAAAAAATAGAGGAGGCCAAAGCAAGCAAGAACATGCTGCAACCTCTTTAAGCTGAAGTTTAATTAGAGTTTGGTCCCTACTGGACACACTTCTTTGACCTATCTTCAAAGTATTTCTATTAGAGATGAGCGAGCACTAAAATACTCGGATGCACATTAAGGTACCATCACACTAGACGATATCGCTAGCGATCCGTGACGTTGCAGCGTCCTGGCTAGCGATATCATCCAGTGTGACAGGCAGCAGCGATCAGGCCCCTGCTGTGATATCGCTGGTCGGGGCAGAAAGGCCAGAACTTTATTTCGTCGCTGGATCTCCCGCAGACATCGCTGAATCGGCGTGTGTGACGCCGATTCAGCGATGTCTTCGCTGGTAACCAGGGTAAACATCGGGTTACTAAGCGCAGGGCCGCGCTTAGTAACCCGATGTTTACCCTGGTTACCATCGTTAAAGTAAAAAAAACAACCACTACATACTTACCTACAGCCGTCTGTCCCCGGCGCTCTGCTTCTCTGCTCTGGCTGTGAGCGCCGGGCAGCGGGAAAGCAGAGCGGTGACGTCACCGCTCTGCTTTCCGGTCGCTGTGCTCACAGCCAGAGCAGAAAAGCCCAGCGCCGGGGACAGACAGCGGTAGGTAAGTATGTAATGGTTGTTTTTTTTACTTTAACGATGGTAACCAGGGTAAACATCGGGTTACTAAGCGCGGCCCTGCGCTTAGTAACCCGATGTTTACCCTGGTTACCGGCATCGTTGGTCGCTGGAGAGCGGTCTGTGTGACCGCTCTCCAGCGACCAAACAGCGACGCTGCAGCGATCCGGATCGTTGTCGGTATCGCTGCAGCGTCGCTAAGTGTGACGGTACCATTACTCGAACTAAGGAATCTGTAATGCTCGGATGCTTGTTTTGACCCTAAAAGGAGGTCTGGAGGGCAGTGATAATGGTGAAATTGAAGGAAAAAGTGCTGGATGGAAGGAAAAGAGCATAAAGAAGACCCTTGGAAACAGCTCAGACTCTCATATCGCTGTTGAGAGCAATGGTGTCACACTTTAACTCCACTTTAAGGACTGACAATAAAACATTCAACATCGGAGAGAAATTGGATTTTACAGGAAAAAAATGCTAAAAAACATTTTTTCCTGTAAAGTGACTTGTATATAAGGCAAAATTTTAAAAAGAATTTTACAAAAATTATAATTTAAGTAAACCAAAATTGAATTTTTTTTAATAAAGAAAATTGGAAATTTCAGTGTCATTTATGATGGATACTAGAAGTGTCAAAAATTAGGGACTCACAGGGACTCCGATTCACCCGGTATTAGACATAAATGAGGGCCTCATACACATTCTATTCAAATTGTAATGTTGTGGTACTCCTAGACACATGAGGACTATTCACTAAGTGCAAATTCTATCAAAAATTATAAGCAGGGACATCCATACACTGTTAAAGACCCCAACTGTAGTGCCTCATTCAATATTGTATTGTGAACAAAGTATAGTTGTGTTACTCCTACACTCATAAAAGCTTTGAACAAAATGCAAATCCTGCCAATAGTTACAAGCAGGGTCATCCATACACCCTTGAAGGGACCAACTGGGGTGCCTCATAAAAAGTTAGGAGAGTGTAGTTTTGGTACTTCCACACTCATAAAGTCTTTGTACAAAGTGCAAATCCAGACAAAATGTATGCTTATTCAGTCATCCAAAGACCATTGAAAGCAACAACTGGCAGGCCTCATTCAAATATTGAACATTAGAAACACTTAATGTGCTGCTGTCATCTGGTGGTATGTAAATTTCCGATCTAATCTAGGCTTTGTTCATTGTCATCAGAGTGAGCCTGTGAGCACTTTCTGCTTGCAGAAGAAAGTTCTGGTCTGCTATCACCCCCCAGCGGCACTAAAACCCCTTTCAGACAAGATGCTAGTAACATGGCAGAACAACACCTTCAGCACATAGTAGGACAGCTTATGACTGGTGTCGAGTTAGATAACACTTGACCATCTTTACTAACCAGCCTCGGCCTGGTGTCTGATGACACACACCTGGCACAGATGTTGTTCACCCGCTGGGAAGAACAGATCTGCAGTGAAAATGACCTGGGTGTACATTGACATACAGCGAGTAAACCCGCCTTTCAATTTTCCATAGTCCAGGGCATCATCCTGACTGAAGTCAAAATAGTCCTTCTGGGCATCTCCCATCAGAAAGGGGGCCGCCACTTCAGCCCACTGGGAAAACTGCAAGCTCTCCTGCTCTGTTGTGCGCTCAAACATGGTGAAGAAGGCTTCCATATCATCCTCATGACTCATCTTCCTCAGCGCTGACCGGACTTTGTACCGTGCCTCAGAACAGTTTGAGGTCGCTGATGAGGGTGTCTCTCACAGGTTTGCAATCTGTTGCAGAATCAAATTGTTAGTTTGCTGCTGCTACTGGTATAACTCTTCCTGCTGCCACTGACTAAGGACCAATTGCTACAAGAGCTCTTCCATTTTGTCTGCAGGCTTGGGTGCAAGCGTTGCAGGCCTAATAAACAACATGCAGCTGCCTTTGGTTATGCCTCAGTTCACACTGCCTGCATTCTCCAACCATACGTAATGCAGTAGGGTTGGTACAATGTGACAGATAGGCAGGGACCACAGAAAGTTCAACATAAACAGCGTCTTTATTTTCATACTCACATACAGGAGTTATATCCTCCAGATCGCAGCAGGGTTTCCTCAAATATTGTCCATGTTCAAAACCCGATGTTACTGACAATGGCAGCGCCATGTCTCTCGAGTGCATCTGCCGTCTTGAGTTCCCTGGATCTGTGTTAGCTCCACATAGACATGGGTTGCACAGAGCCTCCTGTTCTGAAGCATGCAAACTACAAAACTGACACAAGACAAAACTGACAGATTTAAATGAAATCATGGCCATAGAGCCACTTCAAAAACCCAGAGTAGAGAGAGGGATTTGCCCCACTAGCAATCTTGCAAATCCCTCCTAAAAATCTGACTGGGTCACTACTTGGACCCAATCCACTCTGTCTTTTATCTTGCCTTGTGATTGATAGGCATTTTGCTGTGAACACAAGACACTTCAGCGAGTTTAATATGACTTCGTCCGCATCCTGGGGGACACATATCGACCCTTGCGTATTATTTCCCTCACTGCCTCACACTATTTATCAGGTGCCAAACATTCGAGGCATGGATTTGAATTTGAAATCGAGCACCAGACAATGCTCGACAAGTACCAATTGTATCCGAGCACCCCAATACTTGAAATATATATGAGTTTCACTGAGCATGCTCACTCATCCCTAGTTACTATAAAACCTCTTTCAGTTTGAAAAAACTCAGAGAAAGTATTCTTGAAATTAAGAATTATAGGGGTTGATCTCTTTATATTTATTTAAAGATGTATATGTTGAGGACATAGTTTTGTCGCACTCAATAAATTTCAGAGATTCAACATAGAACTCCACCTTTAGGAAATGATGATCACTTGTTTGTGAAAACTTACCCATAAAATGCACTTTTATCAAGGCGCATAAGACTAAACCTGTCCTCCAATTGAAAAATAACTTAACCATATCTACTGTTTTTTATTAAATTAGAGGTCTGGTCACATGTAGAGATGGGTGAACCCAAACAGTAAAGTTTGTTGTACGTCCGAACACATACTGTTCAGGCACAGACATCAATTACAGACTTCACCAGAAAGTCTATGTTACTGTTCATGTTCAGCAGGCTGAACACCAGCTGTCCTGTGCAAGCATGCTGTAATCCATGTCTGGGGATTAATAGTTTTCAACTTGTCTGTGCCAAGATGTGCTCATCCAAGCTGAGAACCACTGATGAATGAGCTGCTGCGAGCGCAGCATCAGTGAGCAGCGGTGATCTCATCGATGTTATTGCAGGTCACTGAGGCTGCATTCCCATCCAGGCTAAATTGCGGTGTGATCACAGGGAGAATTTTACTGCGGTGAATTTGAACTGCGGTGAACTCACCTCTCCACCGTGAGACATTTTCTTACTTTGCTAACGGTGATCTCACCCTAGGGAGGTCACCACAGTTCACTGTCCTGGTAGGAAACGCAGCCTTAGTGACCTTAGGTAACCTCGATGAAGTCACCACTGCTCACTGATGCTGCGTTTTCAGCAGCTCATTCATCACTGGTTCTCAGCCTGGACAGTCGCATATTGGCGCCATTCTAGTTGAAAACTATTAATCTCCAGACACGGATTACGGCGTAGGACAGAATGTTGGACAGGTAAGGGATTGTGAGGCAGTGACTGGAGTTTTATGCAAGGGTTGCTACGTGTCCTCCAATATGTGCACAGAAGCATACTGAGGACGCAGGAGTGCAATGCAGTCACAGGCATAGCTGTGGTTGTAATGCAAAATAAAAGTAAGTGGTGGTCTTGGGCAAGCTATTTGTCCAAGGTAGATTTAAGAAAAGCTGCCATGGACTTTTATTTTTGAAGCGGACTAAAGGATTGTAGTGGGGTCCGTTTCCTCCCGGCCAGGTCTTCCATGTGTCCGACGGCCACAGGTTCCTTGTAAAAACCCTGCAGCAGACGGTTGGGTGAGGCAGTCTGGTTTGCAACTCAGCAGAGCAGGAGGCTCTGCAAAACTTCTGCCTGTGTGAAGCAACACTGAGCCGAGTGGAGCCAAAAGGCCTGGCACAGCTTAGAGTACATGGTGGTGCAGTCGCACACTGCAACTGGTCTCAGTTACGGACTGTTTTGTTTCCCGACTGTGATCCGGGGGACATCCTTTTTTTTCTATTTTTGTGAGTATGCTGAACATTAAAAAGACTTTGCTTTTGAACTTCCCTGTGGTCACTGCCTGTCTATCACAATGCACCAACCCTGCTGCATTACATCGATATTGCTGTTTTTTATTTTTGTTTTGTCACAGGAGGCGAGGGATTAAATGGAACGGGCATTAGGTGAGAATAACTGTGTTTGCTACTCTTAAATAAAACAGGAAAATTTTGTTTTGTTTTTATTTCAAATAAAATATTTTATTCTTGCTGTGTTTATTTAAAATATAACTATAGCATTAGTAATGGATAGGTGTGTTATAGATGCCTCTCCATTACTAATCTATGGGCTTGATGTCACCAGACAATACAAAGGTTACATCAACCCCACAAATATTACCCCACTTGCCACCGCTACAGGGCCTGTTAAGACACCAGAATTGGCCCATCTAATAGATGCACCTTTTCTGGGTGGCTGCAAACTACTAATTTTAGTCTGGGGGGCAATATCCATGGCCCCTTACCAGCCTCAGAACACCAGCCCCTAGTTGTCTGCTTTAGCTAGGCTATTTGTCAAAAATGGGGGTGAGCACATGCTGCTTTAATTATTTATTTACAAAATTTTAAAAACAACCTGGGAATCCCACTCTTCTTGATAACCAACCGTGCTAATACTGACAGGTGAGAGTGGCAGCCCCCACTGGTTTTGAAAAATAATGGGAAATCTACTCCATTTTTTAAAAAAAAATTATTTAGAGTGCAGGCGCTGGCTGATGAATACTCCCATCATCTGCCACCTGTTATTAGTGGCAGCAGACATCGGCTGAAGCTACTGGACCTGAACATCCAAGGGTCTGCCCATTTCTAGTCACATGCTAATCTATTAAAAGATATTTTCAGAACAGGACGACTGTAACAAATGTTGCACTCTAGTGGGTATCACTTAAAAAAGGTTGAGATGTACACTGGAGAAACCATTAAAATTTAACTTTACCCCACCTCCTTAATTTGATAATAAAAATCAATACTATGTTTCCTAGGAACATGGGGAGAGCCTTCTTTTATTGACCCATTTAGGTCATCATGACTTTTGGCTAAAGGTTTTGCTTTATTCGGAACCAATACCCCAGTGTTTGCAGGGTAAAGGGCAACCACAGCTTTGTTATAAAAAAAAATTAAAAAAAAAACCACTAGTAAATGAAGTTGGATCCATAGGTCAGTCACTGGATGTCCAATGGGCATTAATTAGGTTTGTACAGTAAAAGTGCCGACCTGTCTATATGTTATGAACTTCAATACCATTACAAAAGGCTGTACAGTTGCTTACAATGGAATTGTATCTTAGAAATATACATTCTTAGCATTTTGAAACTTGAACATTTAAAAGTAGCAGTAAATGTAATATAAATAGAGCCCAGGTAAAACATCCATGCATGTTAGCTTGTAGTTGTTACCAATTGGTTTGTAACAAACCAAAAATTAAGGGATAACATAACATAATTTTCCCATTCAAATTTTTTGTAATGATATCACAAAATATGCCATAATTAGTCAATGCCCTAATTATCACAGCAAACAAAGAGAATAAAGAAATGAAATGTTGGTGATGGAAACTCTTCTTTTTTAATATATTGCTGCAGTAATTATCTTTAACCCAGGAATATTATGTATACTGTATACTAGACATTACCTTTAGCTTTTCGGGTTGATTTTTTTTTTAACATTCTTTAAATTACATGAAAACACGTCATCTAGAATTTTGTGGAATTTTATACTTTTGATTTTAGTAGTGTTTTTGTTAAGGTGTATTTAACATTTTATTGAAAAGCCTATGGAGTACAATGTGCAAAAGGGAGCAATACTTTCAGCTTGTTATGCCTTTGAAAATGTGCTGCTAACCCTAAAATAATACCGAAGTTCCAAGTTATAATAAAAGTCACAATTTCTTCCAGCAATCATTTGGTTGCAATGTTTCAAAAAACTTGAAAAATGGCAAAAGAAAAGCTTATTTCTGTCTGAAAGAACTCCAAAGAAGTGGCCTGGGATTATCCAGTTTCTATTCAAATGATGCCCACTGTACATCTTCTACTCATGCCTGGCTAACCAGGACTTTAAGTAAACTTCTCGCCCTGGCAATAGCTTGCCTCACTCCAGCAGTAATGTGTTTTTGTTGGTTATGTATTGAGATAAAGGACTCCCTGGCCAGCTTGGGGAGAGTATGACCTGATAATGAAGGGAATTTGTTCATTAAAGGGAACCTGACATCATGAGAATGCAGTCCCCTCTACAATATTTGCTTTTTCTGGCCTTTTTGGTCCAGAGGGTGGTCCTATCAGTGATTAACAAATTACATTGTATAATTGTGCATACTGTGCAGTCAATCAATGTTTGGAAAGCCAAATGGACCTCTAAGTAGTGTTGAGCATTCTGATACTGCAAGTATCGGGTATCGGCCGATATTTGCTGTATCGGAATTCCGATACCGAGTTCCGATATTTTTGTGATATCAGAAATCGGTATCGGAGTGTGCGGTGCGTATGGTTCCCAGGGTCTGGAGGAGAGGAAACTCTCCTTCAGGTCCTGGGATCCATATTAATGTAAAAAATAAAGAATACAAATAAAAAATATGGCTATACTCACCCCTCCGAAGAACCCTGGCTGTCACCGCTGCGAGCGTCCGCCTCCGTTCCTGAGAATGTAGTGAGTGAAGGACCTTCGATGACGTCGCGGTAAGGTGACCGGTCACCTGATCGTGACATCATCGAAGGTCCTTCACTCACAGCATTCTTAAGGACGGAGGCGGACGCCTGCAGCGGTGACAGCCAGGGTCCTTGGGAGGGGTGAGTATAGCCATATTTTTTATTTTTATTCTTTATTTTTTACATTAATATGGATACCAGGGCCTGAAGGAGAGTTTCCTCTCCTCCAGACCCTGGGAACCATGCAGGATACATTCCGATATTTGTGTCCCATTGACTTGTATTGGTATCGGAACTCTTTATCAGCGAGATCCGATATTTTGCCGATATTGGCCGATACCATCCGATACCGATACTTGCAAATATGGGAAGGTATCGCTCAACACTACCTCTAAGTAGGGTTGAGCGAAACGGATCGTTCATTTTCAAAAGTCGCCGACTTTTGGCAAAGTCGGGTTTCATGAAACCCGATCCGACCCCTGTGCGTGGTCGGCCATGCGGTACGCGACTTTCGCGCCAAAGTCGCGTTTCAATGACGCGAAAAGCGCCATTTCTCAGCCAATGAAGGTAAACGCAGAGTGTGGGCAGCGTGATGACATAGGTCCTGGTCCCCACCATCTTAGAGAAGGGCATTGCAGTGATTGGCTTGCTGTCTGCGGCGTCACAGGGGCTATAAAGGGGAGTTCCCGCCGACCGCCATGTTACTGCTGCTGATCTGAGCTTAGGGAGAGGTTGCTGCCGCTTCGTCAGAAGCAGGGATAGCGTTAGGCAGGGTCCATTAACCACCAAACCGCTTGTGCTGTAGCGATTTCCACTGCCCAACACCACCTTCGGTGTGCAGGGACAGTGGAAGCTACATTTTTTTTTTTTTCCCTCAGCGCTGTAGCTCATTGGGCTGCCCTAGAAGGCTCCCTGATAGCTGCATTGCTATGTGTACGCCGCTGTGCAAACCAACTGCTTTTTTCAAAGCACAAATCCTCTTGTTCCTTCCTTTCTGCACAGCTATCTTTTTGGTTTGTACACACTTTTTATTTAATTTGTGCATCAGTCCACTCCTTATTGCTGCCTGCCATACCTGGCTGAGATTACTGCAGGGAGATAGTAATTGAAGGACACTCCCTGTTTTTTTTTTTTTTTTTGTGGGAGATTAAGATTGACATTTCTGCTAGAGTGCCATCCCTGTCTGTGTCATCTCTCACTCAGTGGGCCATAGAAAGCCTATTTATTTTTTTGCTTGATTTGGGTTATAAAATCTACCTGAAAAAATCACTACATCAATCAGTGGGAGAAAAATATTGGCCTCAGGGCTTGTGTGCCACTCCTGACTCCTGTGTGCATCATCACTCACTCAGTGGGCCATAGAAAGCCCTTTTTTTTTTTTTTTTGCTTTATTTCGGTTCTAAATTCTACCTGAAAAAATCAATAAATCAATCAGTGGGAGATTAATATTGGCCTTTGGGCTTGTGTGCCAGTCCTAAGCGTGCCATCTCTCTCTCTCAGATAGTGGGCCATAGAAAGCCTATTTATTTATTTTTTTATTGGGTTTATAAATTTTCCCTGGAAAAAAAAAAAAAGTGGGAGATTAATATTGGCCTCTGGGCTTGTGTGCCAGTCCTGAGCGTGCCATCTCTCTCACAAATAGTGGGCCATAGAAAGCCTATTTATTTATTTTTTTTTGGTTTTATAAATTCTCCCTTAAAAAAAAAAGGGAGATTAATATTGGCCTTTGGGCTTGTGTGCCAGTCCTAAGCGTGCCATCTCTCTCTGTCTCTCAGATAGTGGGCCATAGAAAGCCTATTTATTATTTTTTTTATTGGGTTTATAAATTTTCCCTGGAACAAAAAAAAAAAAGTGGGAGATAAATATTGGCCTCTGGGCTTGTGTGCCACTCCTGACTCCTGTGTGCGTCATCTCTCACTCAGTGGGCCATAGAAAGCCTTTTTTTGGTTTATTTGTTTTCTAAATTCTCCCTGAAAAAATCATTATATTTTCTTTGGTTTCTAAATTCTTCCTGAAAAAATCATTTTATTCTATTTTTTATTTCCTAAAGTCTCCCTGAAAAAAAAAAAAAAAAAAAACAAACAAATCAGTGGGAGATTAATATTGCCCTTTCTGCTTGTGTGCCAGTCTTGACTCCTGGGTGTGCCATCTCTCTCTCTCTCTCCAATTGTGGGCCATAGAAAGCCTATTATTTTTTTAGCTTGATTTGGGTTCCAAAATCTACCTGAAAAAATCACTACATCAATCAGTGGGAGATAAATATTGGCCTCTGGGCTTGTGTGCCACTCCTGACTCCTGTGTGCGTCATCTCTCACTCAGTGGGCCATAGAAAGCCTTTTTTTGATTTATTTGTTTTCTACATTCTCCCTGAAAAAATCATTTTATTTTCTTTGGTTTCTAAATTCTTCCTGAAAAAATCATTTTATTCTATTTTTTTTTTCCTAAAGTCTCCCTGAAAAAAAAAAAAAAAAAAACAAATCAGTGGGAGATTAATATTGCCCTTTCTGCTTGTGTGCCAGTCTTGACTCCTGGGTGTGCCATCTCTCTCTCTCTCTCCAATTGTGGGCCATAGAAAGCCTATTATTTTTTTAGCTTGATTTGGGTTCCAAAATCTACCTGAAAAAAATCACTACATCAATCAGTGGGAGATAAATATTGGCCTCTGGGCTTGTGTGCCACTCCTGACTCCTGTGTGCGTCATCTCTCACTCAGTGGGCCATAGAAAGCCTTTTTTTGATTTATTTGTTTTCTAAATTCTCCCTGAAAAAATAATTTTATTTTCTTTGGTTTCTAAATTCTTCCTGAAAAAATCATTTTATTCTATTTTTTTTTTTTCCTAAAGTCTCCCTGAAAACAAAAAACAAATCAGTGGGAGATTAATATTGCCCTTTCTGCTTGTGTGCCAGTCTTGACTCCTGGGTGTGCCATCTCTCTCTCTCTCTCCAATTGTGGGCCATAGAAAGCCTATTATTTTTTTAGCTTGATTTGGGTTCCAAAATCTACCTGAAAAAATCACTACATCAATCAGTGGGAGATAAATATTGGCCTCTGGGCTTGTGTGCCACTCCTGACTCCTGTGTGCGTCATCTCTCACTCAGTGGGCCATAGAAAGCCTTTTTTTTTTTTTATTTGTTTTCTAAATTCTCCCTGAAAAAATCATTTTATTTTATTTGGTTTCTAAATTCTTCCTGAAAAAATCATTTTATTCTTTTTTTTTTTTCCTAAAGTCTCCTTGAAAAAAACAAACAAAAAAAAAACAAATCAGTGGGAGATTAATATTGCCCTTTCTGCTTGTGTGCCAGTCTTGACTCCTGGGTGTGCCATCTCTCTCTCTCTCTCTCTCCAATTGTGGGCCATAGAAAGCCTATTATTTTTTTTAGCTTGATTTGGGTTCCAAAATCTACCTGAAAAAATCACTACATCAATCAGTGGGAGATAAATATTGGCCTCTGGGCTTGTGTGCCACTCCTGACTCCTGTGTGCGTCATCTCTCACTCAGTGGGCCATAGAAAGCCTTTTTTTGTTTTATTTGTTTTCTAAATTCTCCCTGAAAAAATCATTTTATTTCCTTTAGTTTCTAAATTCTTCCTGAAAAAATCATTTTATTCTATTTTTTTTTTCCTAAAGTCTCCCTGAAAAAAAACAAAAAAAAAACAAATCAGTGGGAGATTAATATTGCCCTTTCTGCTTGTGTGCCAGTCTTGACTCCTGGGTGTGCCATCTCTCTCTCTCTCTCTCTCCAATTGTGGGCCATAGAAAGCCTATTATTTTTTTTAGCTTGATTTGGGTTCCAAAATCTACCTGAAAAAATCACTACATCAATCAGTGGGAGATAAATATTGGCCTCTGGGCTTGTGTGCCACTCCTGACTCCTGTGTGCGTCATCTCTCACTCAGTGGGCCATAGAAAGCCTTTTTTTGTTTTATTTGTTTTCTAAATTCTCCCTGAAAAAATCATTTTATTTTCTTTGGTTTCTAAATTCTTCCTGAAAAAATCATTTTATTCTATTTTTTTTTTTTTCCTAAAGTCTCCCTGAAAAAAAAAAAAAAATCAAATCAGTGGGAGATTAATATTTACATTTGTGCTTCAGTGACAGTCCTGCGTGTGTGGCATCTCTCTCATTTGTTGCCACCAACAACAGAGTGTGTAACATTGTGCCTGATTTTCGTTGTGGTGTCACTCACCTGTAAAGGGGTAGCTAAATCATACTGAAGTTATAGCTCACCGTGTAATTTGTGTGACAGCAACAAATACCGTTAGTTTGTTTACGTTTTTAAAACAATGAGGAAGTATGGTGGAAGAGGTCGTGGCCGGGGGCGTTCATTGTCAGCTGGTAATGAGGGTAGTGGTAGTGGTGGAGCATCAGCTGGTCGTGGGAAAAAAAATATTGCACCTAAGTCTGGAGCTGTGGAGCCAGGTTCGTCGTCTGGCTACACAAGGCCTCGAACGCTCCCTTTTCTGGGAGTAGGAAAACCGCTTTTAAAGCCGGAGCAGCAAGAGCAAGTTTTGGCTTATCTTGCTGACTCAGCCTCTAGCTCTTTTGCCTCCTCTCGTGAAACTGGTAAATGTCAAAGCAGCGCGTCGTTAGTGGATGTTCACGGTCAGGGACAAGTCGCTTCCTTGTCCTCTTCAGCAAAAACAACAACAGAGAAGAATGCAGCAGGCGACACAACGGGTTACTCCATGGAGCTCTTTACACATACCGTCCCTGGCTTAGAAAGTGAAGCAGTTAACAGTCCATGCCCATTACAAGTTGAATCTGACATGGAGTGCACTGATGCACAGCCACAGCCAGACTACTATGCTGGTCCTTTGACTCAGACCACAACATTGCCCTCGCAGGGTGCTGATCAAGAATCAGACCCTGATGAGACTATGTTGCCCCATCACGAACACTATACCACCGACCGACACGGTGACACAGACGAAGTTGCACACGAGCTACAAGAAGAGGTAATAGATGACCCAGTTCTTGACCCCGATTGGCAGCCATTGGGGGAACAGGATGCAGGCGGCAGCAGTTCAGAAGCGGAGGAGGAGGGGCCGCAGCAGGCATCAACATCGCAACAGGTTCCATCTGCCGGGCCCGTATCTTGCCCAAAACGCGTGGCAAAGCCAAAACCTGTTGGAGGACAGCGTGGCCATCCGGTTAAAGCTCAGTCTGCAATGCCTGAAAAGGTATCCGATGCTAGAAAGAGTGCAGTCTGGCATTTTTTTAAACAACATCCAATTGATCAGCGCAAAGTCATCTGTCAAAAATGTTCAACTACCTTAAGCAGAGGACAGAATCTGAAAAGTCTCAATACAAGTTGCATGCATAGACATTTAACCACCATGCATTTGCAAGCCTGGACTAACTACCAAACGTCCCTTAAGGTTGTAGCACCCTCGGCCAATGAAGCTAGTCAGCAACGCAACATCCCTTCCGGCAGTGTAGGGCCACCATTTTCCGCACCACCTGCAGTATCTGTGCAGGTTTCTTTGCCAGGCCAAAGCCGTCAGGGTCAGGGAATCACCAGTTTCGTAGTAGGAAACACTGCATCTAGGGCACCGGTGGCAACAATACCATCTCCCACCGTCTCTCAGTCTGCCATGTCCACCGGCACCCCCGCTAGTTCCACGATCTCCAGCTCTCCAGTCCAGCTCACCCTACATGAGACTATGGTTAGAAAAAGGAAGTACTTAGCCTCACATCCGCGTACACAGGGTTAGAACGCACACATAGCTAGACTAATCTCGTTAGAGATGATGCCCTACCGGTTAGTTGAAAGCGAAGCTTTCAAAGCCCTGATGGACTACGCTGTACCACGCTACGAGCTACCCAGTCGACACTTTTTTTCCAGAAAAGCCATCCCAGCCCTACACCAGCATGTTAAAGAGCGCATCGTCCATGCACTCAGGCAATCTGTGAGCACAAAGGTGCATCTGACAACAGATGCATGGACCAGTAGGCATGGCCAGGGACGTTACGTGTCCATCACGGCACACTGGGTAAATGTGGTGGATGCAGGGTCCACAGGGGACAGCAAGTTTGGGACAGTTCTGCCTAGCCCACGGTCTAGGAAACAATTGGCTGTAGCCGTTCGCACCCCCTCCTCCTCCTCTTCGTCCTCCTGCAGAAGCGAGAGCTCATCCACAGACCGCAGTCGCACAACCACTCCATCCGCAGCTGCCACTGTTGCACACCAGGTCTCCCATTATGGGGCAGCTACTGGCAAACGTCAGCAGGCTGTATTGGCTATGAAGTGTTTGGGCGACAACAGACACACCGCGGAAGTTCTGTCCGAGTTCTTGCAGAAAGAAACGCAGTCGTGGCTGGGCACTGTAGATCTTGAGGCAGGCAAGGTAGTGAGTGATAACGGAAGGAATTTCATGGCTGCCATCTCCCTTTCCCAACTGAAACACATTCCTTGCCTGGCTCACACCTTAAACCTGGTGGTGCAGTGCTTCCTGAAAAGTTATCCGGGGTTATCCGACCTGCTCCTCAAAGTGCGTGGACTTTGCTCACATATCCGCCGTTCGCCCGTACACTCCAGCCGTATGCAGACCTATCAGCGTTCTTTGAACCTTCCCCAGCATCGCCTAATCATAGACGTTGCAACAAGGTGGAACTCAACACTGCACATGCTTCAGAGACTGTGTGAACAGAGGCGGGCTGTTATGTTTTTGTGGGAGGATACACATACACGGGCAGGCAGTAGGATGGCAGACATGGAGTTGTCAGGTGTGCAGTGGTCGAAGATTCAAGACATGTGTCAAGTCCTTCAGTGTTTTGAGGAATGCACACGGCTGGTTAGTGCAGACAACGCCATAATAAGCATGAGCATCCCCCTAATGCGTCTGCTGATGCAAAGTTTGACGCACATAAAGGATCAGGCGTCTGCAGCTGAGGAAGAGGAAAGCCTTGATGACAGTCAGCCATTGTCTGGCCAGGGCAGTGTACAGGACGAGGTAGCGGGCGAAGAGGAGGAGGAGGACGAGGAGGATGATGGGGATGATTATATTTTTAATGAGGAAGCTTTTCCGGGGCCACTGGAAATTGGTGGCGCGGCAAGGCCGGGTTCTGGTTTTTTGAGCGACACAAGTGACGTGGATTTGCCTGAAACTGCCCCTCAACCAAGCACAACCGCAGATTTGAGAACTGGAACTTTGGCCCACATGGCGGATTATGCCTTACGTATCCTCAAAAGGGACACACGCATAACTAAAATGATGAATGATGACGATTACTGGTTGGCCTGCCTCCTTGATCCTCGCTATAAAGGCAAATTGCTAAATATAATGCCACATGAGAACTTGGAACTAATATTAGCAACCAAACAATCAACTCTTGTTGACCGTTTGCTTCTGGCATTCCCTGCACACAGCGCCCGTGATCGTTCTCACACGAGCTGCAGGGGCCAGCAGACCAGAGGAGTTAGAGGGGCAGAAATCAGAAGTGGCGTTGGCCAGAGGGGTTTTCTGACCAGGTTGTGGAGTGATTTTGCTATGACCGCAGACAGGACAGGTACTGCAGCATCAATTCAAAGTGACAGGAGACAACATTTGTCCAGTATGGTTACAAACTATTTTTCATCCCTTATCGATGTTCTCCCTCAACCGTCATTCCCATTTGATTACTGGGCATCAAAATTAGACACCTGGCCAGAATTGGCAGAATATGCATTGCAGGAGCTTGCTTGCCCAGCAGCTAGTGTCCTATCAGAAAGAGTATTCAGTGCTGCAGGTTCAATACTAACAGAAAAAAGGACTCGTCTGGCTACCCAAAATGTAGATGATCTAACCTTCATTAAAATGAACCACAACTGGATTTCGAAATCTTTTGCCCCACCTTGCCCGGCTGACACCTAGCTTTCCTATGAAAAGGTCTTGCCTGTGGACTATTCTGAATGCCTTTTCCAATCTCGTAATTTTCTGCACCTGATTGTCCAGCATACGACATGTTTACATCTCACTAAATGGCCAAACTCCCCACACGGGGCCGTGGTATCGACACTTGGCGACAGCACCCGTGAGAGTGCAGTTTGTCTGAAGAGGTGGGTGAGCCCGCTTTTGGTCGACGGCACTGCCACTGGGTCCCTCCTAGTACAATAAAGTGTCTCTGGCGGTGGTGGTGCGCACCCAACGTCAGACACACCGTTGTAATATGAGGGGCCCTGGGCCTGTACCGCCGGCCACAAGACAGTTTCCCCCCACCCCAGCTCAAACAGTGCTCTACCACTTGCAAAATTATCTCACAGCTCCACCAATGTTTAGTCTATGCGCTGACATCCTTCAATGCCTGCCACTGACAATACCATTGTATTGACATTTTTGTTATGTTAGGCCTTCGATGCCTGTCTGTGTTCACTCCTTCCACTAGGCCTCCACTGACCACACCACTGCTGCCCGTGTACCCCTGTAACCAATTTAAAATTGCCTACAGCCATGTGTTATTATTTTAGGCCTTCGATGCCTGTCTGCGGTGACTCCTTCCACTAGGCCTCCACTGACCACACCACTGCTGCCCGTGTACCCCTGTAACCAATTTAAAATTGCCTACAGCCATGTGTTATTATTTTAGGCCTTCGATGCCTGTCTGCGGTGACTCCTTCCACTAGGCCTCCACTGACCACACCACTGCTGCCCGTGTACCCCTGGAACCAATTTAAAATTGCCTACAGCCATGTGTTATTATTTTAGGCCTTCGATGCCTGTCTGCGGTCACTCCTTCCACTAGGCCTCCACTGACCACACCACTGCTGCCCGTGTACCCCTGGAACCAATTTAAAATTGCCTACAGCCAGCCCAATTTTTTTATTTTAGGCCTTCGATGCCTGTCTGCGGTCCATTCTTTCAACTACTACTACACTGACCAGGGCACTGCTGCCCGTGTACCCCTGGAACCAATTTAAAATTGCCTACAGCCATGTGTTATTATTTTAGGCCTTCGATGCCTGTCTGTGGTCACTCCTTCCACTAGGCCTCCACTGACCACACCACTGCTGCCCGTGTACCCCTGGAACCAATTTAAAATTGCCTACAGCCATGTGTTATTATTTTAGGCCTTCGATGCCTGTCTGTGGTCACTCCTTCCACTAGGCCTCCACTGACCACACCACTGCTGCCTGTGTACCCCTGGAACCAATTTAAAATTGCCTACAGCCATGTGTTATTATTTTAGGCCTTCGATGCCTGTCTGCGGTCACTCCTTCCGCTAGGCCTCCACTGACCACACCACTGCTGCCCGTGTACCCCTGGAACCAATTTAAAATTGCCTACAGCCAGCCCAATTTTTTTATTTTAGGCCTTCGATGCCTGTCTGCGGTCCATTCTTTCAACTACTACTACACTGACCAGGGCACTGCTGCCCGTGTACCCCTGAAACCAATTTAAAATTGCCTACAGCCATGTGTTATTATTTTAGGCCTTCGATGCCTGTCTGTGGTCACTCCTTCCACTAGGCCTCCACTGACCACAACACTGCTGCCCGTGTACCCCTGGAACCAACATCAGAAAATATAAAAATAAGTATTTTGCTTATAAAAAAGAAAATACTGGAGAGATATCAAATGCAGACATTTTAACATTAAAAACAAACACATACAACAAAAACCTGGTACAGTACTAAAAATGGCCACCAGCTACAATAACTTTCTCCTGCAAGTAGTTAACTGAAAGGTTTTTTCAATTTTAAACACAGATATGGCATCCACCGAGTGTTGTCCTGTCGCGTCTTCTTTATATTATTGCCAAGAAGATGCAAAACAATGAAAATAATAAAATCATTATTTACCAAAAAAATAGAGTAAGTCAAAACCACATTGCAAATAAACATTCATTACAAATAAAGAAGCAGGGCGCGTCCGAGGGTGAGTATATACCTAATAAGAATATAATCACCCTCGGACGCGCCCTGCTTCTTTCCGACAGCCTTCCTTCCTAAGAATCAGCCCTTCCGTGGTGTAGAGAGAGGGTTTGTTACACTCCAAGGTGTTCCCCAGGTTGCCTTTCCTGAGCTTCGATCTTCCGGCTCTCGTTTAGTAGTTGTTGGAAACTACGCTGCATTAGGCCTACAAATTGGGTATGGGGTGTAGAGAGATGGTGTGTTCCACTCCAAGGTGTTTTCCAGGTTGCCTTTCCTGAGCTTCGATCTTCCGGCTCTCGTTTAGTAGTTCTTGGAAACTACACTGCATTAGGCCTACAAATTGGGTATGGGGTGTAGAGAGATGGTGTGTTCCACTCCAAGGTGTTCCCCAGGTTTCCTCGCCAATGCTTCGATCTTCATGCTCTCGTTTAGTAGTTGTTGGAAACTACACTGCATTAGGCCTACAAATTGGGTATGGGGTGTAGAGAGATGGTGTGTTCCACTCCAAGGTGTTCTCCAGGTTGCCTTTCCTGAGCTTCGATCTTCCGGCTCTCGTTTAGTAGTTGTTGGAAACTACACTGCATTAGGCCTACAAATTGGGTATGGGGTGTAGAGAGATGGTGTGTTCCACTCCAAGGTGTTCTCCAGGTTGCCTTTCCTGAGCTTCGATCTTCCGGCTCTCGTTTAGTAGTTGTTGGAAACTACACTGCATTAGGCCTACAAATTGGGTATGGGGTGTAGAGAGATGGTGTGTTCCACTCCAAGGTGTTCTCCAGGTTGCCTTTCCTGAGCTTCGATCTTCCGGCTCTCGTTTAGTAGTTCTTGGAAACTACACTGCATTAGGCCTACAAATTGGGTATGGGGTGTAGAGAGATGGTGTGTTCCACTCCAAGGTGTTCTACATGTTGCCTTTCCTGAACTTCTATCTTCAGGCTCTCATTAAATTGTGGTTAAACGGAACAACTGCATTTGGCGTACTAGTTGGTTTGGGGCCTACTATCGGTGTCTGCCACTCCTTGCTGTTCTCCTGGTTTCCTGTCCTGAAATTCCGTTTTCAGGCGCTCGTTAAGTAGTTGTTAATGTTAGACTGCATTTTGCCTACTAGTTGGGTTGGGGCCTACTATCGGTGTCTGCCACTCCTTGCTGTTCTCCTCCACTGAACAAAGCTGTGCCGCCTGTTTACTACGGTTGCCAATTTTGAACTGCATTTCGACTACTTACTGATTTGGGCCTACTCTCTGTGTCAGCCTCTCATTCCAGTTGTCCTCCACTGCAATGCCCCCTGGTTATTCCTGTGTTACCAATTTTGAACTGCATTTAGCCAACTTTATTCTTTGGGCCTATATCTGTGTTTCCTCCTCATCCTGCCCATTGCCCAGCCAGTGATAGATGAGTCTGCTGGTACATTGACCCATAACGCAACATTCCCCGTGCACGCTACACAACAACATTGTGACCCTGCTGAAAGTCAGGTTGCTCTTCCCGCATACCATACCACCTTACACAGGGACAAAGAGGAAGGTGCAGATGAAAGTGCAGGTTCCTTCATCAGGTGGGGGGAGGAATACTAGTTGGTGACGTCACTGGCACAGGGCCTCTCATAGTACGCAAAAGTGTTGCTGCCGGTGGGAGGCGCACCCGCCGTGCAAACACACCGCTGTACTTTGAGGGGCCCTGTGCCAGTGCCAATGCCAACGAGTGGGCCCCCCCTGCTTGCTCAGGTTCACAGCACTTGCAAAGTTGAAATACTTACCTCTCCCTGCTCCACTGCCGTGACGTGGTCCAGATTTCCTGGGCCCACTAATTACTTGAACCAGCCCTACCCACCACAACTTTAGCCAAATGACCCCCAATTTCAAATGCCTTCCAATTATTATAAGGTAAATTACGCTTGACAAGCTTCATTAAGAAGAATGGATGGTTTTGACATTAAAATGGGCACTCTAGGTGTTTTCCTGGCCCCCACTCACTGCCGACTATGCTGCCCCATTGACTTGCATTGGGTTTCGTGTTTCGGTCGATCCCGACTTTACGTCATAATCGGCCGATTTCACTCGACCCGACTTTTGAGATAGTCGGGTTTCGCGAAACCCGGCTCGACTCTAAAAAGGTCAAGGTCGCTCAACTCTACCTCTAAGTCTAAAAGAGGAGATGTTTAAATGACTAAATCACACATTTTTTGACAAAACTAAATATCAACCCACTCAACTCCCTCATCTCTATAACACAATGTCTTCAAATTGGACTGCATTTTCATGGAGACAGGTTCCCTTTAAAGCTTACTAGTAATTTCAAGTGACTTTTAAGAATAAGCTGCCATATGCATACATGAAAAACATTATTTCCAGGTATTATATTACTTACTGTATTTTTCAGCAGTTTCTTTTCTGCAGACACCATAGTTAATTTCCACTTTTTTTAGCTAATGAGTGAAGGCTAGCTGCTCTAAAGTGTGCAAGAGTGATAGTCAAGACCCAGCTGCTCTCCGGTTATGCTCTGGCACTTTACAGGCAAACTGTGTTCCAATCCCAGTGTGTTGTTAGGTGTTACACTCACTTATATGCCATAGGCCTCCGCTGTCTCCAGGTTTCAGTCCTTAGGAGCCACCGCACATGATTCAAGAGATGTCAAATTCTTTGCAACAGGCAAACATTTACTGGTAAATTCAAGTTCATCAAGTGGTGACACGTAAGTTAGGGCACAACATTTCAGGTTTCCTTTTTCTTTAGTGCAACACCTCTTCAGTCCTGCCACTAATTCATCCTAGTCTACCCTTAACACTGCTGACTCAATCATCCTTAGGTATTTCCGGTCCACTTCAGTAGTTCATCCACTACCGGGCACCTGCCACCCATGTAACTCCACGTCCACCGACCTCAAGATATCAGAAGACAAAGCCTGTTCCTTGCTACCATCCATGCTACCTTTCCCAAGATCAAGGCTACAGACATTACAGGAATGCCCATCATGGATATTGGTACGGTCTCCCACTGCCTCGAACGATTGGCCCATTGCTGCCCCTAGCAGCCCATTGCACCTGAACTTGACCTTGATACTGCACTTTTCTAACCTCTCATTAACAGGAAGTTCCCTCCTTTTGTAAACACTAGTTCCCACCCACTGGGCTAGTTATATCATTAACTATGTCCTTTCCTATTGACCAAAACCTATTGTTCTTATCCTATATCCTATGTTGTTGCTAAACAACTTACTATATAAACTGTGCTTATGCTATCCTAAAGCTAGTTCCATGCTTATCTTGAACTGTACCCTGCTCACATTGTACATTAACACTTTCAAGAAAGGGGAGAAGCCAGCGCTGCCTATGGTCAGAACGCAATACATAAAGTGTAAATGCACATATTGATTTCTAACTGTATTTCAAAATGAGACATTTAGCAAACAATTGATCAATTCTTTGAGCTACCCCGCCACTTCACGGCAATCTCATAATGGGGCAGTCCTACGCTACGTTTTTTATATTCGCTGTGCCATAAAGGCCTCCTAAATAAATTAAAAGCAAGACCACATTGAATGCAAACTGTACCTAGAGCATTTCTGAATCACTCCCATAGCGTCAGAGGGGCAGGTAAGGATAAAGGTTGACCAGGTCCAAACAGACAATTCTTCAATTGTTTGCTAAATGTCTCATATTTGAAATACAGTTAGAATTTATGTGCAATTGCACTTCAGTTATTGCGTTCTGACCATAAGCAGTGCTGACTTCTTCCCTTTTTTTTTTTTGCTTTACATTAACACTTCACATGGCTTAAATGCTGTATATTACCATAGCACATTGTATAAGACGCACATCACTATTACATGTAAACCAGAATGACACTATACACACAGCGAGATTGTTGTCTTCAGGGGCAGGAACAAGGTAAGGCTAGGTTCACATTGCGTTAGGGCAGTCCGTTTAGCACATAGCGCTACGGACTGCCCTAACGCAATGCCCCAAAAGTGATCGCGTTTGCCGATCCCGCTAGCGCAGATGCCCAATCTGCGCTAGCGAGGAACGGACTGTGAATGCTGCAAGCAGCGTTCGCGGTCCGTCACTCAAATGACGGCACATCGCTAGCGCACGTCCAATGTGGGCGTGCGCTAGCGATGCATTCACCATTACAAGCAATGGCGGCATTAACGAACTACGTTACACCATGTTATTCCGCGATGTAACGTAGTCCGTTAAACGTACCGCCATAACGCTATGTGAACCTAGCCTAAGACAGTTCACATCCCTACCCTGCTACAAAGTCTCCAATACACAAAGAGAAATGAGGCAATCCCGCTCTAATGCTTCTATGTAGATTAAAGTCAGAGGCCAGCGCTGCAGCAGCATGGAGGACAATATACAGCAGTACTGAGCCATATAGGCAAGGTATAATATTCACTAAAACCATAAGCATAATGTCTCTCTATGTGTGTCTCCCTTATGCTGCTCCTCATTACTTCTTTGTAAGTGTAATTTGATCCCTCAGTGAGCTGAAAGTCTTGTCTTGTTTAACCCCTTTCTGCCATTAGACGTACTATTCCGTCCATGTGGGGTGGGCCCTACTTCCCAAGGATAGAATAGTACGTCATAGGCGATCGGCCGCGCTCACGGGGGGAGCGTGGCCGATCGCGGCCGGGTGTCAGCTGCTTATTGCAGCTGACATCCGGCACTATGTGCCAGGAGCGGTCACGGACCGCCCCCGGCACATTAACCCCCGGCACACCGCGATCAAACATGATCGCGATGTGCCAGCGGTGCAGGGAAGCATCGCGCAGGGAGGGGGCTCCCTGCGGGCTTCCCTGAGACCCCCGCAGCAACGCGATGTGATCGTGTTGCTCCGGGGGTCTCCTACCTTCCTCCCTGCAGCAAGTCCCGGATCCAAGATGGCCGCGGATCCGGGTCCTGCAGGGAGGGAGGTGGCTTGCCAAGTGCCTGCTCAGAGCAGGCACTTGGTAACGCTGCAGCGCTCTGAGACATATCGGTGATCTGTCAGAATGCTGTGCAAACTGGCAGATCACCGATCTGTATTGTCCCCCCTGGGACAAAGTAAAAAAGTAAAAAAAATTTTTTTACAAGTGTGTAAAAAAAAATCAAAAAAAAAAATCCTAAATAATAATAAAAAAAAAAATATTATTCCCAAAAATACATTTCTTTATCTAAATAAAAAAAAAAATAAAAGTACACATATTTAGTATCTTCGCGTCCGTAATGACCCGACCTATAAAACTGTCCCACTAGTTAACCCCTTCAGTAAACACACGTAAGATAAAAAAAATGAGACAAAAAACAACGCTTTATTATCATACCGCCGAACAAAAAGTGGAATAACACGCGATCAAAAAGACGGATATAAAAAACCATGATACTGCTGAAAGCGTCATCTTGTCCCGCAAAAAACGAGCCACCATACATCAACATCAGCAAAAAAATAAAAAAGTTATAGTCCTCAGAATAAAGCGATGCAAAAATAATTATTTTTTCTATAAAATAGTTTTTATCGTATAAAAGCGCCAAAACATAAAAAAATGATATAAATGAGGTATCACTGTAATCGTACTGATCCGAGGAATAAAACTGCTTTATCAATTTTACCAAATGCGGAACGGTATAAATGCCTCCCCCAAAAGAAATTCATGAATAGCTGATTTTTGGTAATTCTGCCTCACAAAAATCGGAATAAAAAGCGATCAAAAAATGTCACGTGCCCGAAAATGTTACCAATAAAAACATCAACTCGTCCCGCAAAAAACAAGACCTCACATGACTCTGTGGACTTAAATATGGAAAAATTATAGCTCTCAAAATGTGGTAACGCAAAAAATATTTTTTGCAATAAAAAGCGTCTTTCAGTGTGTGACGGCTGCCAATCATAAAAATCCGCTAAAAAACCCGCTATAAAAGTAAATCAAACCCCCCTTCTTCACCCCCTTAGTTAGGGAAAAATAAAAAAATTAAAAAAATGTATTTATTTCCTTTTTCCCATTAGGGTTAGGGCTAGGGTTGTTAGGTCTCGAGTTCCCGCTTCTGCACAGGGGGAATCTCGAGCCATCTCCGCTTCGGTCTCCCATTCTTATCCAGCCGCAGTGGAGCCTGCTCAGCAGGGACGTCGGTCCCAGCGTCTTGCTCAGTCTCACTCTGTACAGAGAGTTACTGCTGCTTCTTCAGCTTCTGCCATTAAAGCCAGTGCTGGTCAGCAGCGAGCGGACTTCTCTGGGACTAAGTCCTTGTCTGCACACACTGAGCATGCCCAGGGCAAGATCTCCCGTCGGAGATCGAGGGTCATGTGCTCAGGCTCTGCAGCACATTCCATTGGTCCTCTTGGCAGGTCTTGGAAGGGCAAAGTTTCTGTGGCCACTTCCTGTGCTGCAGCTATATAAACTGTGCTAGTGTACAATTGGTAATGTGTGTATGTTGTGAGTGCAAGTCGTCCTTGGATACCCCTACCCTATTGAATGTCTGTTCGCGGAAGGTGTATGGCTGCTATCTAGCGCCCGACTTATCCTACTGCACGAATCACACATTACAGCGTCCAGTTGCTGTGACCGCCAGTACGGCGCCATGCACTTCCTTTGTGCTTTCCTTACCCAAGCCTGGGTGGTTAATGGCGTTCGTCAGTGCGGCACCGCATGCACTCTTGTGCCTTAATATTGTTATATGGTTTCCTTACACACCCAGTTGCGGTGTTGTGCCAGCAAGGGTCTAATCGGACTTCAATCCTAGTTGGGCTTGAGTTCGCTGACTACATGCTCGCGCTCTATGTGCGGTACCGCGGTCCTGTGATGCAACAGGATCGCTTCCTTCACGCTGGGTGAAGTTTAACCCACGTGTGTATACTTATGAGTACCGCCATATAGTCCGTCATTACTTGGCAGCAGGTTCCATCTCTGCACTGTGGACCCCGGGCTGCAAACGCACCATACTCTATCTGTCTTATTATTTGGTGAGTTCCGCTAGCCCTAACAAGGGTTAGGGCTAGGGTTAGGGCTAGGGCTAGGGTTAGGGCTAGGGTTAGGGTTAGGGTTAGAGTTAGGGCTAGGGCTATGGTTAGGGCTAGGGCTAGGGTTAGGGCTAGACTTAGGGTTAGGGTTAGGGCTAGGGTTAGGGCTAGGGTTAGGGCTAGGGCTAGGGTTAGGGTTAGGGCTAGAGTTATGGTTAGGGCTAGGGTTAGGGCTAAGGTTAAGGCTACAGTTAGGGTTAAGGCTACAGTTAGGGTTGGGGCTAAAGTTAGGGTTAGGGTTTGGATTACATTTGCGGTTGGGAATAGGGTTGGGATTAGGGTTAGGGTTAGGGCTAGGGTTAGGGTTAGGGCTAGGGTTAGGGCTAGGGTTATGGTTAGGGCTAGGGTTAGGGCTATGGTTAAGGCTACAGTTAGGGTTAAGGCTACAGTTAGGGTTGGGGCTAAAGTTAGGGTTAGGTTTTGGATTACATTTGCAGTTGGGAATAGGGTTGGGATTAGGGTTAGGGGTGTGTCTGGGTTAGAGGTGTGGCTAGGGTTACCGTTGGAATTTGGGTTAGGGGTGTGTTTGGATTAGGGTTTCAGTTATAATTGGGGGGTTTCCACTGTTTAGACACATCAGGGGCTCTCCAAATGCGACATGGCGTCCGATCTCAATTCCAGCCAATTCTGCGTTGAAAAAGTAAAACAGTGCTCCTTCCCTTCCGAGCTCTCCCGTGTGCCCAAACAGGGGTTTACCCCAACATATGGGGTATCAGCATACTCAGGACAAATTGGACAACAACTTTTGGGGTCCAATTTCTCCTGTTACCCTTGGGAAAATACAAAACTGGGGGCTAAAAAATATTTTTTGTGCGAAAAAAAAGATTTTTTATTTTCACGGCCCTGCGTTATAAACTGTAGTGAAACACTTGGGGGTTCAAAGTTCTCACAACACATCCAGATAAGTTCGTGAGGGGGTCTAGTTTCCAATATGGGGTCACTTGTGGGGGGTTTCTACTGTTTAGGTACATTAGGGGCTCTGCAAACGCAATGTGACGCCTGCAGACCATTCCATCTAAGTCTGCATTCCAAATGGCGCTCCTTCCCTTCCGAGCCCTCCCATGCGCCCAAACGGGGGTTCCCCCCCCACATATAGGGCGTCAGCGCACTCAGGACAAATTGGACAACAACTTTTGGGGTCCAATTTCTCCTGTTACCCTCGAGAAAATACAAAACTGGGGGCTAAAAAATAATTTTGGGGGGAATTTTTTGTTATTTTATTTTCACGGCTCTGCGTTAGAAACTGTAGTGAAACACTTGGGGGCTCAAAGCTCTCACAATACATCTAGATAAGTTCCTTGGGGGGGTCTAGTTTCCAATATGGGGTCACTTGTGGGGGGTTTCTACTGTTTAGGTACATTAGGGGCTCTGCAAACGCAATGTGACGCCTGCAGACCATTCCATCTAAGTCTGCATTCCAAATGGTGCTTCTTCCCTTCCGAGACCTCCCATGCGCCCAAACGGTGGTTCCCCCCCACATATGGGGTATCAGCGCACTCAGGACAAATTGCACAACAACTTTTGGGGTCCAATTTCTCCTGTTACCCTCGGGAAAATACAAAACTGGGGACTAAAAAATATTTTTTGTGGGAAAAATTTTTTGTTTTATTCTTACGGCTCTGCATTATAAACTTCTGTGAAGCTCTTGGTGGGTAAAAGTGCTCACCACACATCTAGATAAGTTCCTTAGGGGGTCTACTTTCCAAAATGGTGTCACTTATGGGGGGTTTCAATGTTTAGGCACATCAGTGGCTCTCCAAATGCAACATGGCGTCTCATCTCAATTCCTATGAATTTTGCATTGAAAAGTCAAACGGCACTCCTTCCCTTCCGAGCTCTCCCATGCACCCAAACAGTGGTTTACCCCCACATATGGGGTATCAGCGTACTCAGGACAAATTGTACAACAACTTTTTGGTTCCAATTTCTTCTCTTACCATTGGGAAAATAAAAAATTGGGGGCGAAAATATAATTTTTGTGAAAAAAAAAATGATTTTTTAATTTTACGGTTCTGCATTATAAACTTCTGTGAAGCACTTGGTGGGTCAAAGTGCTCACCACACCTCTAGATAAGTTCCTTAGGGGGTCTACTTTCCAAAATGGTGTCAATTGTGGGGAGTTTCAATGCTTAGGCACATCAGTGGCTCTTCAAACGCAACATGGCGTCCCATCTCAATTCCTGTCAATTTTGCATTGAAAGGTCAAACGGCACTCCTTTCCTTCCGAGCTCTCCCATGCGCCCAAACAGTGGTTTACCCCCACATATGGGGTATCAGAGTACTCAGGACAAATTTTGCAACAACTTCTTGGTTCCAATTTCTTCTCTTACCATTGGGAAAATAAAAAATTGGGGGCGAAAAGATAATTTTTGTGAAAAAAAATGATTTTTTATTTTTACGGTTCTGCATTATAAACTTCTGTGAAGCACTTGGTGGGTCAAAGTGCTCACCACACATCTAGATAAGTTCCTTAGGGGGTCTACTTTCCAAAATGGTGTCACTTGTGGGGGGTTTCAATGTTTAGGCACATCAGTGGCTCTCCAAACGCAACATGGCGTCCCATCTCAATTCCAGTCAATTTTGCATTAAAAATTTAAATGGCGCTCCTTCGCTTCCAAGCTCTGTCATGCGCCAAAACAGTGGTTTACCTCCACTTATGGGGTATCAGCGTACTCAGAACAAATTGTACAACAAGGTTTGGGGTCCATTTTCTCCTGTAACCCTTGGTAAAATAAAACAAATTGGAGCTGAATTAAATATTTTGTGAAAAAAAGTTAAATGTTAATTTTTATTTAAATATTCCAAAAATTCCTGTGAAACACCTGAAGGGTTAATAAACTTTTTGAATGTGGTTTTGAGAACCTTGAGGGGTGCAGTTTTTAGAATGGTGTCACACTTGGGTATTTTCCATCATATAGCCCCTCAAAATGACTTCAAATGAGATGTGGTCCCTAAAATAAAATGGTGTTGTAAAAATGAGAAATTGCTGGTCAACTTTTAACCCTTATAACTCCCTAACAAAAAAAAATTTTGGTTCCAAAATTGTGCTGATGTAAAGTAGACATGTAGTAAATGTTACTTATTAAATATTTTGTGTGACATATCTCTGTGATTTAATTGCATAAAAATTCAAATTTGGAAAATTGCGAAATTTTCAAAATTTTCGCCATATTTTTTTCACAAATAAACGCAGGTAATATCAAAGAAATTTTACCACTATCATGAAGTACAATATGTCTCGAGAAAACATTGTCAGAATAATCGGGATCCGTTGAAGCGTTCCAGAGTTATAACCTCATAAAGGGACAGTGGTCAGAATTGTAAAAATTGTCCCGGTCATTAACGTGCAAACCACCCTTGGGGGTAAAGGGGTTAAGATTAAATTTAGTTGTTTTTTTTCAAAGTGAACGATGCATTGAGAAGGCAAGGGAGTGAAAGAGAAGTGGCTCATGAGTGGAGAAAAAAGCATATTTCATAAGATATGGTGAAATGATTTTTACACTTGCTTTTACTATTGATTTGTGCAAAGTTTGCTTTAATAACAATCACCCTTTTATTTATTCATTAACATTTCCCTTTAAGTCAAATAGCAACGTTTAGGCAAGTTATAACAAACCTCTCCAACTACATATTTAAAGTCAACTTTGTAAATAAGTAAAGAAAACTTTATTTTAATTCATTTAATTTTAAACACAAAACCTTAACATAACAGCCAACAAATAGCTGAATTCTATGGCAAAATTCATGTGATCAAAGGCCACTCTAGGACTATATCTTAACCCCTTCATGACCCAGCCTATTTTGACCTTAAAGACCTTGCCGTTTTTTGCAATTCTGACCAGTGTCCCTTTATGAGGTAATAACTCAGGAACGCTTCAACGGATCCTAGCGGTTCTGAGACTGTTTTTTCGTGACATATTGGGCTTCATGTTAGTGGTAAATTTAGGTCAATAAATTATGCGTTTATTTGTGATAAAAACGGAAATTTGGCGAAAATTTTGAAAATTTCGCAATTTTCACATTTTGAATTTTTATTCTGTTAAACCAGAGAGATATGTGACACAAAATAGTTAATAAATAACATTTCCCACATGTTTACTTTACATCAGCACAATTTTGGAAACAAAATTTTTTTTGGTTAGGAAGTTATAAGGGTTAAAATTTGACCAGCGATTTCTCATTTTTACAACGAAATTTACAAAACCATTTTTTTTAGGGACCACCTCACATTTGAAGTCAGTTTGAGGGGTCTATATGGCTGAAAATACCCAAAAGTGACACCATTCTAAAAACTGCACCCCTCAAGGTACTCAAAACCACATTCAAGAAGTTTATTAACCCTTCAGGTGCTTCACAGCAGCAGAATCAACATGGAAGGAAAAAATGAACATTTAACTTTTTAGTCACAAAAATTATATTTTAGCAACAATTTTTTTATTTTCCCAATGGTAAAAAGAGAAACTGAACCACGAAAGTTGTTGTCCAATTTGTCCTGAGTACGCTGATACCTCATATGTGGGGGTAAACCACTGTTTGGGCACACGGCAGGGCTTGAAAGGGAAGGAGCGACATTTGACTTTTTGAATCAAAAATTGGCTCCACTCTTTAGCGGACACCACGTCACGTTTGGAGAGCCCCCGTGTGCCTAAAAATTGGAGCTCCCCCACAAGTGACCCCATTTTGGAAACAAGACACCCCAAGGAACTTATCTAGATGCATAGTGAGCACTTTGAACCCCCAGGTGCTTCACAAATTGATCCGTAAAAATGAAAAAGTACTTTTTTTTCACAAAAAAATTCTTTTAGCCTCAATTTTTTCATTTTCACATGGGCAACAGGATAAAATGGATCCTAAAATGTGTTGGGCAATTTCTCCTGAGTACACCGATACCTCACATGTGGGGGTAAACCACTGTTTGGGCACATGGTAAGGCTCGGAAGGGAAGGAGCGCCATTTGACTTTTTGAATGAAAAATTATTTCCATCGTTAGCGGACACCATGTCGCGTTTTATAGCTCCTGTGTGCCTAAACATTGGCGCTCCCCCACAAGTGACCCCATTTTGGAAACTAGACCCCCCAAGGAACTTATTTAGATGCCTAGTGAGCACTTTAAACCCTCAGGTGCTTCACAAATTGATCTGTAAAAATGAAAAAGTACTTTTTTTTTCACAAAAAAATTATTTTCGCCTCAATTTTTTCATTTTCACACAGGCAGTAGGATAAAATGGATCATAAAATTTGTTGGGCAATTTCTCCCGAGTACGCCGATACCTCATATGTGGGGGTAAACCACTGTTTGGGCACTCGGCAGGGCTCGGAAGGGAAGGCGCGCCATTTGACTTTTTGAATGGAAAATTAGGTCCAATTGTTAGCGGACACCATGTCGCGTTTGGAGAGCCCCTGTGTGCCTAAACATTGGAGCTCCCCCACAAGTGATCCCATTTTGGAAACTAGACCCCCCAAGGAACTTACCTAAATGCATATTGAGCACTTTAAACCCCCAGGTGCTTCACAGAAGTTTATAATGCAGAGCCATGAAAATAAAAAATAATTTTTCTTTCCTCAAAAATGATTTTTTAGCCTGGAATTTCCTATTTTGCCAAGGATAATAGGAGAAATTGGACCCCAAATATTGTTGTCCAGTTTGTCCTGAGTAGGCTGATACCCCATATGTGGGGGTAAACCACTGTTTGGGCGCACGGCAGGGCTCGGAAGGGATGGCACGCCATTTGGCTTTTTAAATGGAAAATTAGCTCCAATCATTAGCGGACACCATGTCACGTTTGGAGAGCCCCTGTGTGCCTAAACATTGGAGATCCCCCAGAAATGACCCCATTTTGGAAACTAGACCCCCAAAGGAACTAATCTAGATGTGTGGTGAGGACTTTGAACCCCCAAGTGCTTCACAGAAGTTTATAACGCAGAGCCATGAAAATAAAAAAAAAAATTATTTTCTCAAAAATGATCTTTTAGCCTGCAATTTTTTATTTTCCCAAGGGTAACAGGAAAAATTTGACCCCAAAAGTTGTTGTCCAGTTTCTCCTGAGTACGCTGATACCCCATATGTGGGGGTAAATCAGTGTTTGGGCACATGCCGGGGCTCGGAAGTGAAGTAGTGACGTTTTGAAATGCAGACTTTGATGGAATGCTCTGTGGGCGTCACGTTGCGTTTGCAGAGCCCCTGATGTGGCTAAACAGTAGAAACCCCCCCACAAGTGACCCCATTTTGGAAACTAGACCCCCAAAGGAACTTATCTAGATGTGTGGTGAGCACTTTGAACCCCCAAGTGCTTCACAGAAGTTTATAATGCAGAGCCGTGAAAATAATAAATACGTTTTCTTTCCTCAAAAATAATTATTTAGCCCAGAATTTTTTATTTTCCCAAGGGTTACAGGAGAAATTGGACCCCAAAAGTTGTTGTCCAGTTTCTCCTGAGTACGCTGATACCCCATGTGTGGGGGTAAACCACTGTTTGGGCACACGTCGGGGCTCAGAAGGGAAGTAGTGACGTTTTGAAATGCAGACTTTGATGGAATGCTCTGTGGGCGTCACGTTGTGTTTGCAGAGCCCCTGATGTGGCTTAACAGTAGAAACCCCCCACAAATGACCCCATTTTGGAAACTAGACCCCGGAAGGAACTTATCTAGATGTGTGGTGAGCACTTTGAACCCCCAAGTGCTTCATAGAAGTTTATAATGCAGAGCCGTGAAAATAATAAATACGTTTTCTTTCCTCAAAAATAATTATTTAGCCCAGAATTTTTTAATTTTCCCAAGGGTAACAGGAGAAATTTGACCCCAATATTTGTTGTCCAGTTTCTCCTGAGTATGGTGATACCCCATATGTGGGGGTAAACTACTGTTTGGGCACATGCCGGGGCTCGGAATTGAAGTAGTGACGTTTTGAAATGCAGACTTTGATGGAATGGTCTGCGGGCGTCACATTGCGTTTGCAGAGCCCCTGGTGTGCCTAAACAGTAGAAACCCCCCACAAGTGACCCCATTTTAGAAACTAGACCCCCGAAGGAACTTATCTAGATATGTGGTGAGCACTTTGAACCCCCAAGTGCTTCACAGACGTTTACAACGCAGAGCCGTGAAAATAAAAAATCATTTTTCTTTCCTCAAAAATTTTGTTTTAGCAAGCATTTTTTTAGATTCACAAGGGTAACAGGAGAAATTGGACCCCAGTAATTGTTGTGCAGTTTATCCTGAGTATGCTGGTACCCCATATGTGGGGGTAAACCACTGTTTGGGCACACGTCAGGGCTCGGAAGTGAGGGAGCACCATTTGACTTTTTGAATACGAGATTGGCTGGAATCAATGGTGGCGCCATGTTGCGTTTGGAGACCCCTGATATGCCTAAACAGTGGTAACCCCTCAATTCTACCTCCAACACTAACCCCCCCACACCCCTAACTCTAATCCCAACTGTAGCCATAACCCTAATCACAACCCTAACCACAACCCTAATTCCAACCCTAACCCTAAGGCTATGTGCCCACGTTGCGGATTCGTGTGAGATATTTCCGCACCATTTTTGAAAAATCCGCGGGTAAAAGGCACTGCGTTTTACCTGTGGATTTTCCGCGGATTTCCAGTGTTTTTTGTGCGGATTTCACCTGCGGATTCCTATTGAGGAACAGGTGTAAAACGCTGCGGAATCCGCACAAAGAATTGACATGCTGCGGAAAATACAACGCAGCATTTCCGCGCGGTATTTTCCGCACCATGGGCACAGCGGATTTGGATTTTCATATGTTTACATGGTACTGTACACCTGATGGAACACTGCTGCGAATCCGCAGCGGCCAATCCGCAGCCAAATCCGCACCGTGTGCACATGGCCTAATTCTAAAGGTATGTGCACATGCTGCGGAAAAGCAGCAGTTTCCCATGAGTTTACAGTTCAATGTAAACCTACGGGAAACAAAAATCGCTGTACACACGCTGCGGAAAAACTGCACGGAAACGCAGCGGTTTACATTCCGCAGCATGTCACTTCTTTGTGCGGATTCCGCAGTGGTTTTACAACTGCTCCAATAGAAAATCGCAATTGTAAAACCGCAGTGAAATGTGCAGGAAAAACGCGGTAAATCCGCCATAAATCCGCAGCGGTTTAGCACTGCGAATTTATCAAATCCGCAGCGGAAAAATCCGCAGAGGACCAGAATACGTGTGCACATTCCGAAACCCTAACCCTAGCCCTAACCCTACCCCTAACCCTAACCCTACCCCTAACCCTAACCCTACCCCTAACCCTAACCCTACCCCTAACCCTACCCCTAACCCTAACCCTACCCCTAACCCTAACCCTACCCCTACCCCTAACCCTAACCCTACCCCTAACCCTAACCCTATTCTAACATTAGTGGAAAAAAAAAAATTTATTAATTTTTTCATTGTCCCTACCTATGGGGGTGACAAAGGGGGGGGTCATTTATTATTTTTTTTATTTTGATCACTGAGATATAATCTATCTCAGTGATCAAAATGCACTTTGGAACGAATCTGCCGGCCGGCAGATTCGGCGGGCGTACTGCGCATGCGCCCGCCATTTTGGAAGATGGCGGCGCCCAGGGAGAAGACGGACGGGACCCCGGCAGGATCGGTAAGTATGATGGGGTGGGAGGGGACCACGGGGGGGGGGATCGGAGCACGGGGGGGGGAATCGGAGCGCGGCAGGCGTGGAACGGAGCACGGGGGGCTGGAACGGAGCACGGGGGGCTGTGTTATGGCTGGCAATCAGGCAACACAGCGTGCAGTAATCAGCGCACATACAGAGATCTGGCAAAAACCCAAAACAATAGGACGAGCTCTGAGACGTGGAATCTCTGTAGACTGCAGTACCTGAACTGTCCTCACACAACTGGAAGCAGCAGTGGATTGCGCCTATCACTACCTATGCAACTCGGCACTGCCTGAGGAGCTGACTAGCCTGAAGATAGAAATACAAGCCTGACTTACCTCAGAGAAATACCCCAAAGGAATAGGCAGCCCCCACATATAATGACTGTTAGCAAGATGAAAAGACAAACGTAGGAATGAAATAGATTCAGCAAAGTGAGGCCCGATATTCTAGACAGAGCGAGGATAGCAAAGAGAACTATGCAGTCTACCAAAAACCCTAAAACGAAAACCACGCAAAGGGGCAAAAAAGACCCACCGTGCCGAACTAACAGCACGGCGGTGCACCCCTTTGCTTCTCAGAGCTTCCAGCAAAAGATAATAACAAGCTGGACAGAAAAAACAGAAAACAAACTAGAAGCACTTATCTAGCAGAGCAGCAGGCCCAAGGAAAGATGCAGTAGCTCAGATCCAACACTGGAACATTGACAAGGAGCAAGGAAGACAGACTCAGGTGGAGCTAAATAGCAAGGCAGCCAACGAGCTCACCAAAACACCTGAGGGAGGACGCCCAGAGACTGCAATACCACTTGTGACCACAGAATTCACAACAGTACCCCCCCCTTGAGGAGGGGTCACCGAACCCTCACCAGAACCCCCAGGCCGACCAGGATGAGCCACATGAAAGGCACGAACAAGATCTGGGGCATGGACATCAGAGGCAAAAACCCAGGAATTATCTTCCTGAGCATAACCCTTCCATTTGACCAGATACTGGAGTTTCCGTCTAGAGACACGAGAATCCAAAATCTTCTCCAATTCCCCCTCCACCAAAACAGGGGCAGGAGGCTCCACAGATGGAACCATAGGTGCCACGTATCTCCTCAACAACGACCTATGGAATACATTATGTATGGAAAAGGAGTCTGGGAGGGTCAGACGAAAAGACACCGGATTGAGAATCTCAGAAATCCTATACGGACCAATAAAACGAGGTTTAAATTTAGGAGAGGAAACCTTCATAGGTATATGACGAGAAGATAACCAAACCAGATCCCCAACACGAAGTCGGGGTCCCACACGGCGTCTGCGATTAGCGAAAAGCTGAGCCTTCTCCTGGGACAAGGTCAAATTGTCCACTACCTGAGTCCAGATCTGCTGCAACCTGTCCACCACATAATCCACACCAGGACAGTCCGAAGACTCAACCTGTCCTGAAGTGAAATGAGGATGGAACCCAGAATTGCAGAAAAATGGAGAGACCAAGGTAGCCGAGCTGGCCCGATTATTAAGGGCGAACTCAGCCAACGGCAAAAATGACACCCAATCATCCTGGTCAGCGGAAACAAAACATCTCAGATATGTTTCCAAGGTCTGATTGGTTCGTTCGGTCTGGCCATTAGTCTGAGGATGGAAGGCCGAGGAAAAAGATAGGTCAATGCCCATCCTACCACAAAAGGCTCGCCAGAACCTTGAGACAAACTGGGAACCTCTGTCAGAAACAATATTCTCAGGAATGCCATGCAAACGAACCACATGCTGGAAGAACAAAGGCACCAAATCAGAGGAGGAAGGCAATTTAACCAAGGGCACCAGATGGACCATTTTAGAAAAGCGATCACAGACCACCCAAATGACAGACATCTTTTGAGAAACGGGAAGGTCAGAAATGAAATCCATCGAAATATGTGTCCAAGGCCTCTTCGGGACCGGCAAGGGCAAAAGCAACCCACTGGCACGTGAACAGCAGGGCTTAGCCCTAGCACAAATTCCACAGGACTGCACAAAAGCACGCACATCCCGCGACAGAGACGGCCACCAAAAGGATCTAGCAACCAACTCCCTGGTACCAAAGATTCCTGGATGACCGGCCAGCACCGAACAATGAAGTTCAGAGATAACTTTACTAGTCCACCTATCAGGGACGAACAGTTTCTCGGCCGGACAACGATCAGGTTTATTAGCCTGAAATTTCTGCAACACTCTCCGCAAATCAGGAGAGATGGCAGACACAATGACTCCTTCCTTGAGGATACTCGCCGGCTCAGATAACCCCGGAGAGTCGGGCACAAAACTCCTAGACAGAGCATCCGCCTTCACATTTTTAGAGCCCGGAAGGTATGAAATCACAAAATCAAAACGAGCAAAAAATAACGACCAACGGGCCTGTCTAGGATTCAAGCGCTTGGCAGACTCAAGATAAGTAAGGTTCTTATGATCAGTCAAAACCACCACGCGATGCTTAGCACCCTCAAGCCAATGACGCCACTCCTCGAATGCCCACTTCATGGCCAGCAACTCTCGGTTGCCCACATCATAATTACGCTCAGCAGCAGAAAATTTCCTGGAAAAAAAAGCACATGGTTTGAACACTGAGCAACCAGAACCTCTCTGTGACAAAACCGCCCCTGCACCAATCTCAGAAGCATCAACCTCGACCTGGAACGGAAGAGAAACATCAGGTTGACACAACACAGGGGCACAGCAAAAACGACGCTTCAACTCCTGAAAAGCTTCCACGGCAGCAGAAGACCAATTAACCAAATCAGCACCCTTCTTGGTCAAATCGGTCAATGGTCTGGCAATGCTAGAAAAATTACAGATGAAGCGACGATAAAAATTAGCAAAGCCCAGGAATTTCTGCAAACTTTTTAGAGATGTCGGCTGAGTCCAATCCTGGATGGCCTGAACCTTAACCGGATCCATCTCGATAGTAGAAGGGGAAAAGATGAACCCCAAAAATGAAACTTTCTGCACACCGAAGAGACACTTTGATCCCTTCACAAACAAGGAATTAGCACGCAGTACCTGGAAAACCATTCTGACTTGCTTTACATGAGACTCCCAATCATCTGAGAAGATCAAAATGTCATCCAAGTAAACAATCAAGAATTTATCCAGATACTCACGAAAAATGTCATGCATAAAAGACTGAAAAACAGATGGAGCATTGGCAAGTCCAAACGGCATCACCAGATACTCAAAATGACCCTCGGGCGTATTAAATGCCGTTTTCCATTCATCTCCCTGCCTGATTCTCACCAGATTATACGCACCACGAAGATCAATCTTAGTAAACCAACTAGCCCCCTTAATCCGAGCAAACAAGTCAGAAATCAATGGCAAGGGATACTGAAACTTAACAGTGATCTTATTAAGAAGGCGGTAATCAATACACGGTCTTAGCGAACCATCCTTCTTGGCTACAAAAAAGAACCCTGCTCCCAATGGTGACGACGATGGGCGAATATGTCCCTTCTCCAGGGACTCCTTCACATAACTGCGCATAGCGGTGTGTTCAGGTACGGACAAATTAAATAAACGACCCTTAGGGAATTTACTACCAGGAATCAAATCGATAGCACAATCACAATTCCTATGCGGAGGAAGGGCATCAGACTTGGACTCTTCAAATACATCCTGAAAGTCCGACAAGAACTCTGGGATGTCAGAAGGAATGGATGACGAAATAGACAAAAATGGAACATCACCATGTACTCCCTGACAACCCCAGCTGGTTACCGACATAGAGTTCCAATCCAATACTGGATTATGGGTTTGTAGCCATGGCAACCCCAACACGACCACATCATGCAAATTATGCAGTACCAAAAAGCTAATAACTTCCTGATGTGCAGGAGCCATGCACATGGTCAGCTGGGCCCAGTACTGAGGCTTATTCTTGGCCAGAGGTGTAGCATCAATTCCTCTCAACGGAATAGGACACCGCAAAGGCTCCAAGAAAAATCCACAACGTTTAGCATAATCCAAATCCATCAGATTCAGGGCAGCGCCTGAATCCACAAACGCCATGACAGAATATGATGACAAAGAGCACATTAAGGTAATGGACAAAAGGAATTTGGACTGTACAGTACCAATAACGGCAGAGCTATCGAACCGCCTAGTGCGTTTAGGACAATTAGAAATAGCATGAGTAGAATCACCACAATAGAAACACAGTCTGTTCAGACGTCTGTGTTCGTGCCGTTCTACTTTAGTCATAGTCCTGTTGCACTGCATAGGCTCAGGCTTACTCTCAGACAATACCGCCAGATAGTGCACAGATTTACGCCCGCGCAAGCGACGACCGATCTGAATGGCCAAGGACATAGACTCATTCAAACCAGCAGGCATAGGAAATCCCACCATTACATCCTTAAGAGCTTCAGAGAGACCCTTTCTGAACAAAGCCGCTAGTGCAGATTCATTCCACAGAGTGAGTACTGACCATTTTCTAAATTTCTGACAATATAGTTCTACATCATCCTGACCCTGGCATAAAGCCAGCAGATTTTTCTCAGCTTGATCCACTGAATTAGGCTCATCGTAAAGCAATCCCAGCGCCTGGAAAAATGCATCAATATTACTCAATGCAGAATCTCCTGGTGCAAGAGAAAACGCCCAGTCCTGTGGGTCGCCGCGCAAAAAAGAAATAATAATCAAAACCTGTTGAATAGGATTACCAGAAGAATGAGGTTTCAAGGCCAAAAATAGCTTACAATTATTTCTGAAGCTCAGGAACTTAGTTCTGTCACCAAAAAACAAATCAGGAATCGGAATTCTTGGTTCTAGCATCGATTTCTGATCAATAGTATCTTGAATCTTTTGTACATTTACAACGAGATTATCCATTGAGGAGCACAGAGCCTGAATATCCATGTCCACAGCTGTGTCCTGAAGCACTCTAATGTCTAGGGGAAAAAAAAGACTGAAGACAGAGCTAAGAAAAAAAAATGATGTCAGGATTTCTTTTTTCCCTCTATTGGAAATCATTGAATTGGCTCCTTGTACTGTTATGGCTGGCAATCAGGCAACACAGCGTGCAGTAATCAGCGCACATACAGAGATCTGGCAAAAACCCAAAACAATAGGACGAGCTCTGAGACGTGGAATCTCTGTAGACTGCAGTACCTGAACTGTCCTCACACAACTGGAAGCAGCAGTGGATTGCGCCTATCACTACCTATGCAACTCGGCACTGCCTGAGGAGCTGACTAGCCTGAAGATAGAAATACAAGCCTGACTTACCTCAGAGAAATACCCCAAAGGAATAGGCAGCCCCCACATATAATGACTGTTAGCAAGATGAAAAGACAAACGTAGGAATGAAATAGATTCAGCAAAGTGAGGCCCGATATTCTAGACAGAGCGAGGATAGCAAAGAGAACTATGCAGTCTACCAAAAACCCTAAAACGAAAACCACGCAAAGGGGCAAAAAAGACCCACCGTGCCGAACTAACAGCACGGCGGTGCACCCCTTTGCTTCTCAGAGCTTCCAGCAAAAGATAATAACAAGCTGGACAGAAAAAACAGAAAACAAACTAGAAGCACTTATCTAGCAGAGCAGCAGGCCCAAGGAAAGATGCAGTAGCTCAGATCCAACACTGGAACATTGACAAGGAGCAAGGAAGACAGACTCAGGTGGAGCTAAATAGCAAGGCAGCCAACGAGCTCACCAAAACACCTGAGGGAGGACGCCCAGAGACTGCAATACCACTTGTGACCACAGAATTCACAACAGGGCTGGAACGGAGCACGGGGGGGTGGAACGGAGCACGGGGGGGGTGGATCGGAGTGCAGGGGGGGTGATTGGAGCACGGGGGGGGGTGATTGGAGCACGGGGGGAGCGGACAAGAGCACGGGGGGAGCGGAGCACTGGATGGAGGGGGAGCCGGAGCAGTGTACCGGCCAGATCGGGGGGCTGGGGGGGCGATCGGTGGGGTGGGGTGGGGGCACACTAGTATTTCCAGCCATGGCCGATGGTATTGCAGCATCGGCCATGGCTGGATTGTAATATTTCACCCGTTATAATGGGTGAAATATTACAAATCGCTCTGATTGGCAGTTTCACTTTCAACAGCCAATCAGAGCGATCGTAGCCACGAGGGGGTGAAGCCACCCCCCCGGGCTAAACTACCACTCCCCCTGTCCCTGCAGATCGGGTGAAATGGGAGTTAATCCTTTCACCCGGCCTGCAGGGACGCGATCTTTCCATGACGCCACATAGGCGTCATGGGTCGGAATGGCACCGACTTTCATGACGCCTACGTAGCGTCATGGGTCGGGAAGGGGTTAAAATTGTAATCTGAAATGTCTGTATAAATACACCAATTAAAATTTCCTTCATAATTCCACGTCCTGCTAGTCCATTTATTCACAATCATTGCCATCACAGTTCCATTTATCATCTTTCCTCTGTAGCAAACAAACACTTCAGAGAAATGCAATCAGCATAATAATGTACTGGGTAATGAAGGACATGGTTGATTGCTGGGTAACAAATGACTCCAAGGATGGAATGGGAGTAGAACAAAGCTTTTTCAAGAAAAGTCTCTTATTATTTTTGTCATGGAAACACAGGTATTGTCAGCAATTACTGATCACTTATACCGAGTTTCCAAACAAACTGCTTGGTTTCGGTGCGTACCTTATTATATGTGTAGATAAGTCATCAGCTAGTGATTAGCCAGTCGTGGATGCTGTAATTAAAGAGGCAAATTAATTGTCAGCTTTATTATAACCATGTGGACAGTGCATAGTAAATGTAAAACGAGTCTTACCTCAATTAATAAAATTTTTATCAAAAGTGTTCTACATCTACAATATTGTACAGATAGGAAGTGAAACTTCTATGTTGCAAAATTATGTTCCATATTAACTAGAGTTGAGCGACCTTGACCTTTTTAGAGTCGAGCCGGGTTTCGCGAAACCCGACTATCTCAAAAGTCGGGTCGAGTGAAATCGGCCGATTATGACGTAAAGTCGGGATCGACCGAAACACGAAACCCAATGCAAGTCAATGGGGCAGCATAGTCGGCAGTGAGTGGGGGCCAGGAAAACACCTAGAGTGCCCATTTTAATGTCAAAACCATCCATTCTTCTTAATGAAGCTTGTCAAGCGTAATTTACCTTATAATAATTGGAAGGCATTTGAAATTGGGGGTCATTTGGCTAAAGTTGTGTGGGGTAGGGCTGGTTCAAGTAATTAGTGGGCCCAGGAAATCTGGACCACGTCACGGCAGTGGAGCAGGGAGAGGTAAGTATTTCAACTTTGCAAGTGCTGTGATCCTGAGCAAGCAGGGGGGGCCCACTTGTTGGCATTGGCACTGGCACAGGGCCCCTCAAAGTACAGCGGTGTGTTTGCACGGCGGGGGCGCCTCCCACCGGCAGCAACACTTTTGCGTACTATGAGAGGCCCTGTGCCAGTGACGTCGCCAACTAGTATTCCTCCCCCCACCTGATGAAGGAACCTGCACTTTCATCTGCACCTTCCTCTTTGTCCCCGTGTAAGGTGGTATGGTATGCGGGAAGAGCAACCTGACTTTCAGCAGGGTCACAATGTTGTTGTGTAGCATGCACGGGGAATGTTGCGTTATGGGTCAATGTACCAGCAGACTCATCTATCACTGGCTGGGCAATGGGCACGATGAAGTGGAAACACAGATATAGGCCCAAAGAATAAAGTGGGCTAAATGCAGTTCAAAATTGGTAACACAGGAATAACCAGGGGGCATTGCAGTGGAGGACAACTGGAATGAGAGGCTGACACAGAGAGTAGGGCCAAATCAGTAAGTAGTCGAAATGCAGTTCAAAATTGGCAACCGTAGTAAACAGGCGGCACAGCTTTGTTCAGTGGAGGAGAACAGCAAGGAGTGGCAGACACCGATAGTAGGCCCCAACCCAACTAGTAGGCCAAATGCAGTCTAACATTAACAACTACTTAACGAGAGCCTGAAAATGGAATTTCAGGACAGGAAACCAGGAGAACAGCAAGGAGTGGCAGACACCGATAGTAGGCCCCAAACCAACTAGTACGCCAAATGCAGTTGTTCCATTTAACCACAATTTAATGAGAGCCTGAAGATAGAAGCTCAGGAAAGGCAACCTAGGGAAGACCTTGGAGTGTAACACACCGTCTCTCTCCACCCCATACCCATTTTGTAGGCCTAATGCAGTGTACTTTTCTACAACTACTAAACGAGAGTCGGAAGACCGAAGCAATGGCAAGGAAACCTGGGGAACACCTTGGAGTGTAACACACCATCTCTCTCCACCCCATACCCAATTTGTAGGCCTAATGCAGTGTAGTTTCCAAGAACTACTAAACGAGAGCCGGAAGATCGAAGCTCAGGAAAGGCAACCTGGGGAACACCTTGGAGTGTAACACACCCTCTCTCTACACCCCATACCCAATTTGAAGGCCTAATGCAGTGTAGTTTCCAAGAACTACTAAACGAGAGCCGGAAGATCGAAGCTCAGGAAAGGCAACCTGGGGAACACCTTGGAGTGTAACACACCCTCTCTCTACACCCCATACCCAATTTGTAGGCCTAATGCAGCGTAGTTTCCGACAACTACTAAACGAAAGCATGAAGATCGAAGCTCAGGAAAGGCAACCTGGGGAACACCTTGGAGTGTAACACACCCTCTCTCTACACCCCATACCCAATTTGAAGGCCTAATGCAGTGTAGTTTCCAAGAACTACTAAACGAGAGCTGGAAGATCGAAGCTCAGGAAAGGCAACCTGGGGAACACCTTGGAGTGGAACACACCATCTCTCTACACCCCATACCCAATTTGAAGGCCTAATGCAGCGTAGTTTCCAACAACTACTAAACGAGAGCCGGAAGATCGAAGCTCAGGAAAGGCAACCTGGGGAACACCTTGGAGTGTAACACAACGTCTCTCTACACCACGGAAGGGCTGATTCTTAGGAAGGAAGGCTGTTGGAAATAAGCATTGCGCGTCCGAGGGTGATTATATTCTTATTAGGTATATACTCACCCTCGGACGCGCCCTGCTTCTTTATTTGGAATGAATGTTTATTTGCAATGTGGTGTTGACTTTCTCTATTATTTTGGTAATTAATGATTTTATTATTTTCATTGTTTTGCATCTTCTCGGCAATAATATAAAGAAGACGCGACAGGACAACACTCGGTGGATGCCATATGTGTGTTTTCAATTTAAAAAACCTTTCAGTTAACTACTTGCAGGAGAAAGTAATTGTAGCTGGTGGCCATTTTTAGTACTGTACCAGATTTTAGTTGTGTGTTTGTTTTTAATGTTAAAATGTCTGCATTTGATATCTCACCAGTATTTTCTTTTTTATAAGCAAAATACTTTTTTTTTTATTTTATGATGTTGGTTCAAGGGGTACACGGGCAGCAGTAGACAGGTCAGTGGAGGCCTAGTGGAAGGAGGGACCGCAGACAGGCTTCGAAGCCCTAACATAATAAATTGGGCTGCCTGTAGGCAATTTAAAATTGGTTCCAGGGGAACACGGGCAGCAGTAGACAGGTCAGTGGAGGCCTAGAGGAAGGAGGGACCGCAGATGCGCCAATGTTTCCCCATACCAAATTTGTAGGCCTAATGCAGTGTAGTTTCCAACAACTACTAAACGAGAGCCGGAATATCGAAGCTCAGGAAAGGCAACCTGGGGAACACCTTGGAGTGTAATACACCCTCTCTCTACACCCCATACCCAATTTGAAGGCCTAATGCAGCGTAGTTTCCAACAACTACTAAACGAGAGCCGGAAGATCGAAGCTCAGGAAAGGCAACCTGGGGAACACCTTGGAGTGGAACACACCATCTCTCTACACCCCATACCCAATTTGAAGGCCTAATGCAGCGTAGTTTCCAACAACTACTAAACGAGAGCCGGAAGATCGAAGCTCAGGAAAGGCAACCTGGGGAACACCTTGGAGTGTAACACAACGTCTCTCTACACCACGGAAGGGCTGATTCTTAGGAAGGAAGGCTGTTGGAAATAAGCATTGCGCGTCCGAGGGTGATTATATTCTTATTAGGTATATACTCTCCCTCGGACGCGCCCTGCTTCTTTATTTGGAATGAATGTTTATTTGCAATGTGGTGTTGACTTTCTCTATTATTTTGGTAATTAATGATTTTATTATTTTCATTGTTTTGCATCTTCTCGGCAATAATATAAAGAAGACGCGACAGGACAACACTCGGTGGATGCCATATCTGTGTTTTCAATTTAAAAAACCTTTCAGTTAACTACTTGCAGGAGAAAGTAATTGTAGCTGGTGGCCATTTTTAGTACTGTACCAGATTTTAGTTGTGTGTTTCTTTTTAATGTTAAAATGTCTGCATTTGATATCTCTCCAGTATTTTCTTTTTTGTAAGCAAAATACTTATTTTTATATTTTCTGATGTTGGGTCCAGGGGTACACGGGCAGCAGTGCCCTGGTCAGTGTAGTAGTAGTTGAAAGAATGGACCGCAGACAGGCATCGAAGGCCTAAAATAAAAAAATTGGGCTGGCTGTAGGCAATTTTAAATTGGTTCCAGGGGTACACGGGCAGCAGTGGTGTGGTCAGTGGAGGCCTAGTGGAAGGAGTGACCGCAGACAGGCATCGAAGGCCTAAAATAATAACACATGGCTGTAGGCAATTTTAAATTGGTTCCAGGGGTACACGGGCAGCAGTGGTGTGGTCAGTGGAGGCCTAGTGGAAGGAGTGACCGCAGACAGGCATCGAAGGCCTAAAATAATAACACATGGCTGTAGGCAATTTTAAATTGGTTCCAGGGGTACACGGGCAGCAGTGACCTGGTCAGTGTAGTAGTAGTTGAAAGAATGGACCGCAGACAGGCATCGAAGGCCTAAAATAATAACACATGGCTGTAGGCAATTTTAAATTGGTTCCAGGGGTACACGGACAGCACTGGTGTGGTCAGTGGAGGCCTAGTGGAAGGAGTGACCGCAGACAGGCATCGAAGGCCTAAAATAATAACACATGGCTGTAGGCAATTTTAAATTGGTTCCAGGGGTACACGGGCAGCAGTGGTGTGGTCAGTGGAGGCCTAGTGGAAGGAGTGACCGCAGACAGGCATCGAATGCCTAAAATAATAACACATGGCTGTAGGCAATTTTAAATTGGTTCCAGGGGTACACGGGCAGCAGTGGTGTGGTCAGTGGAGGCCTAGTGGAAGGAGTGACCACAGACAGGCATCGAAGGCCTAACATAACAAAAATGTCAATACAATGGTATTGTCAGTGGCAGGCATTGAAGGATGTCAGCGCATAGACTAAACATTGGTGGAGCTGTGAGATAATTTTGCAAGTGGTAGAGCACTGTTTGAGCTGGGGTGGGGGGAAACTGTCTTGTGGCCGGCGGTACAGGCCCAGGGCCCCTCATATTACAACGGTGTGTCTGACGTTGGGTGCGCACCACCACCGCCAGAGACACTTTATTGTACTAGGAGGGGTCCAGTGGCAGTGCCGTCGACCAAAAGCGGGCTCACCCACCTCTTCAGACAAACTGCACTCTCACGGGTGCTGTCGCCAAGTGTCGATACCACGGCCCCGTGTGGGGAGTTTGGCCATTTAGTGAGGTGTAAACATGTCGTATGCTGGACAATCAGGTGCTGAAAATTACGAGATTGGAAAAGGCATTCAGAATAGTCCACAGGCAAGACCTTTTCATAGGAAAGCTAGGTGTCAGCCGGGCAAGGTAACATAACATAGTAACATAGTAACATAGTTAGTAAGGCCGAAAAAAGACATTTGTCCATCCAGTTCAGCCTATATTCCATCATAATAAATCCCCAGATCTACGTCCTTCTACAGAACCTAATAATTGTATGATACAATATTGTTCTGCTCCAGGAAGACATCCAGGCCTCTCTTGAACCCCTCGACTGAGTTCGCCATCACCACCTCCTCAGGCAAGCAATTCCAGATTCTCACTGCCCTAACAGTAAAGAATCCTCTTCTATGTTGGTGGAAAAACCTTCTCTCCTCCAGACGCAAAGAATGCCCCCTTGTGCCCGTCACCTTCCTTGGTATAAACAAATCCTCAGCGAGATATTTGTATTGTCCCCTTATATACTTATACATGGTTATTAGATCGCCCCTCAGTCGTCTTTTTTCTAGACTAAATAATCCTAATTTCGCTAATCTATCTGGGTATTGTAGTTCTCCCATCCCCTTTATTAATTTTGTTGCCCTCCTTTGTACTCTCTCTAGTTCCATTATATCCTTCCTGAGCACCGGTGCCCAAAACTGGACACAGTACTCCATGTGCGGTCTAACTAGGGATTTGTACAGAGGCAGTATAATGCTCTCATCATGTGTATCCAGACCTCTTTTAATGCACCCCATGATCCTGTTTGCCTTGGCAGCTGCTGCCTGGCACTGGCTGCTCCAGGTAAGTTTATCATTAACTAGGATCCCCAAGTCCTTCTCCCTGTCAGATTTACCCAGTGGTTTCCCGTTCAGTGTGTAATGGTGATATTGATTCCCTCTTCCCATGTGTATAACCTTACATTTATCATTGTTAAACCTCATCTGCCACCTTTCAGCCCAAGTTTCCAACTTATCCAGATCCATCTGTAGCAGAATACTATCTTCTCTTGTATTAACTGCTTTACATAGTTTTGTATCATCTGCAAATATCGATATTTTACTGTGTAAACCTTCTACCAGATCATTAATGAATATGTTGAAGAGAACAGGTCCCAATACTGACCCCTGCGGTACCCCACTGGTCACAGCGACCCAGTTAGAGACTATACCATTTATAACCACCCTCTGCTTTCTATCACTAAGCCAGTTACTAACCAATTTACACACATTTTCCCCCAGACCAAGCATTCTCATTTTGTGTACCAACCTCTTGTGCGGCACGGTATCAAACGCTTTGGAAAAATCGAGATATACCACGTCCAATGACTCACCGTGGTCCAGTCTATAGCTTACCTCTTCATAAAAACTGATTAGATTGGTTTGACAGAAGCGATTTCTCATAAACCCATGCTGATATGGAGTTAAACAGTTATTCTCATTGAGATAATCCAGAATAACATCCCTCAGAAACCCTTCAAATATTTTACCAACAATAGAGGTTAGACTTACTGCCCTATAATTTCCAGGTTGGGGCAAAAGATTTTGAAATCCAGTTGTGGTTCATTTTAATGAAGGTTAGATCATCTACATTTTGGGTAGCCAGACGAGTCCTTTTTTCTGTTAGTATTGAACCTGCAGCACTGAATACTCTTTCTGATAGGACACTAGCTGCCGGGCAAGCAAGCTCCTGCAATGCATATTCTGCCAATTCTGGCCAGGTGTCTAATTTTGATGCCCAGTAATCAAATGGGAATGACGGTTGAGGGAGAACATCGATAAGGGATGAAAAATAGTTTGTAACCATACTGGACAAATGTTGTCTCCTGTCACTTTGAATTGATGCTGCAGTACCTGTCCTGTCTGCGGTCATAGCAAAATCACTCCACAACCTGGTCAGAAAACCCCTCTGGCCAACGCCACTTCTGATTTCTGCCCCTCTAACTCCTCTGGTCTGCTGGCCCCTGCAGCTCGTGTGAGAACGATCATGGGCGCTGTGTGCAGGGAATGCCAGAAGCAAACGGTCAACAAGAGTTGATTGTTTGGTTGCTAATATTAGTTCCAAGTTCTCATGTGGCATTATATTTTGCAATTTGCCTTTATATCGAGGATCAAGGAGGCAGGCCAACCAGTAATCGTCATCATTCATCATTTTAGTTATGCGTGTGTCCCTTTTGAGGATACGTAAGGCATAATCCGCCATGTGGGCCAAAGTTCCAATTCTCAAATCTGCGGTTGTGCTTGGTTGAGGGGCAGTTTCAGGCAAATCCACGTCACTTGTGTCCCTCAAAAAACCAGAACCCGGCCTTGCCGCGCCACCAATTTCCAGTGGCCCCGGAAAAGCTTCCTCATTAAAAATATAATCATCCCCATCATCCTCCTCGTCCTCCTCCTCCTCTTCGCCCGCTACCTCGTCCTGTACACTGCCCTGGCCAGACAATGGCTGACTGTCATCAAGGCTTTCCTCTTCCTCAGCTGCAGACGCCTGATCCTTTATGTGCGTCAAACTTTGCATCAGCAGACACATTAGGGGGATGCTCATGCTTATTATGGCGTTGTCTGCACTAACCAGCCGTGTGCATTCCTCAAAACACTGAAGGACTTGACACATGTCTTGAATCTTCGACCACTGCACACCTGACAACTCCATGTCTGCCATCCTACTGCCTGCCCGTGTATGTGTATCCTCCCACAAAAACATAACAGCACGCCTCTGTTCACACAGTCTCTGAAGCATGTGCAGTGTTGAGTTCCACCTTGTTGCAACGTCTATGATTAGGCGATGCTGGGGAAGGTTCAAAGAACGCTGATAGGTCTGCATACGGCTGGAGTGTACGGGCGAACGGCGGATATGTGAGCAAAGTCCACGCACTTTGAGGAGCAGGTCGGATAACCCCGGATAACTTTTCAGGAAGCACTGCACCACCAGGTTTAAGGTGTGAGCCAGGCAAGGAATGTGTTTCAGTTGGGAAAGGGAGATGGCAGCCATGAAATTCCTTCCGTTATCACTCACTACCTTGCCTGCCTCAAGATCTACAGTGCCCAGCCATGACTGCGTTTCTTTCTGCAAGAACTCGGACAGAACTTCCGCGGTGTGTCTGTTGTCGCCCAAACACTTCATAGCCAATACAGCCTGCTGACGTTTGCCAGTAGCTGCCCCATAATGGGAGACCTGGTGTGCAACAGTGGCAGCTGCGGATGGAGTGGTTGTGCGACTGCGGTCTGTGAACGAGCTCTCGCTTCTGCAGGAGGACGAAGAGGAGGAGGAGGGGGTGCGAACGGCTACAGCCAATTGTTTCCTAGACCGTGGGCTAGGCAGAACTGTCCCAAACTTGCTGTCCCCTGTGGACCCTGCATCCACCACATTTACCCAGTGTGCCGTGATGGACACGTAACGTCCCTGGCCATGCCTACTGGTCCATGCATCTGTTGTCAGGGGCACCTTTGTGCTCACAGATTGCCTGAGTGCATGGACGATGCGCTCTTTAACATGCTGGTGGAGGGCTGGGATGGCTTTTCTGGAAAAAAAGTGTCGACTGGGTAGCTCGTAGCGTGGTACAGCGTAGTCCATCAGGGCTTTGAAAGCTTCGCTTTCAACTAACCGGTAGGGCATCATCTCTAACGAGATTAGTCTAGCTATGTGTGCGTTCAAACCCTGTGTACGCGGATGCGAGGCTAAGTACTTCCTTTTTCTAACCATAGTCTCATGTAGGGTGAGCTGGACTGGAGAGCTGGAGATCGTGGAACTAGCGGGGGTGCCGGTGGACATGGCAGACTGAGAGACGGTGGGAGATGGTATTGTTGCCACCGGTGCCCTAGATGCAGTGTTTCCTACTACGAAACTGGTGATTCCCTGACCCTGACGGCTTTGGCCTGGCAAAGAAACCTGCACAGATACTGCAGGTGGTGCGGAAAATGGTGGCCCTACACTGCCGGAAGGGATGTTGCGTTGCTGACTAGCTTCATTGGCCGAGGGTGCTACAACCTTAAGGGACGTTTGGTAGTTAGTCCAGGCTTGCAAATGCATGGTGGTTAACCCCTTCATGACCAGGGGATTTTTCGTTTTTCCGTGTTCGTTTTTCGCTCCCCTCCTTCCCAGAGCCATAACTTTTTTATTTTTCCGTCAATTTGGCCATGTGAGGGCTTATTTTTTGCGGGACGAGTTCTACTTTTGAACGACATCATTGGTTTTAGCATGTCGTGTACTAGAAAACAGGAAAAAAATTCCAAGTGCGGTGAAATTGCAAAAAAAGTGCAATCCCACATTGGTTTTTTGTTTGGCTTTTTTGCTAGGTTCACTAAATGCTAAAAATGATTTGCCATTATGATTCTCCAGGTCATTATGAGTTCATAGACACCAAACATGACTAGGTTATTTTTTATCTAAGTGGTGAAAAAAAATTCCAAACTTTGCTAAAAAAAAAAAAAAAAAAATTGCGCCATTTTCCGATACTCGTAGCGTCTCCATTTTTCGTGATCTGGGGTCGGTTGAGGGCTTATTTTTTGCGTGCCGAGATGACGTTTTTAATGATAGCATTTCGGTGCAGATACGTTCTTTTGATCGCCCGTTATTGCATTTTAATGCAATGTCGCGGCGACCAAAAAAACGTAATTCTGGCGTTTCGAGTTTTTTTCCCGCTACGCTGTTTAGCGATCAGGTTAATACTTTTTTTTATTTGATAGATCGGGCAATTCTGAGCGCGGCGATACCAAATATGCGTAGATTTGATATTTTTTTTATTGATTTATTTTGATTGGGGCGAAAGGGGGGTGATTTAAACTTTTATGTTTTTTTTATTTTTTTCACATTTTTTTAAACTTTTTTTTTTAACTTTTGCCATGCTTCAATAGCCTCCATGAGAGGCTAGAAGCAGGCACAAGCCGATCGGCTCTGCTACATAGCAGCGATCTGCTGATCGCTGCTATGTAGCAGAATTGCACGTGTGCTGCGAGCGCCGACCACAGGGTGGCGCTCACAGCGACGGGCAATCAGTAACCATAGAGGTCTCAAGGACCTCTATGGCTACAATGGAGACGCATCGCCGACCCCCGGACATGTGACGGGGGTCGGCGATGACGTCATTTCCGGCCGCCCGGCCGGAAGCGGTAGTTAAATGCCGCTGTCTGCGTTTGACAGCGGCATTTAACTAGTTAATAGGTGCGGGCAGATCGCGATTCTGCCCGCGCCTATTACGGGCACATGTCAGCTGTTCAAAACAGCTGACATGTCCCGGCTTTGGTGCGGGCTCACCGCGGAGCCCTGCATCAAAGCAGGGGAGCCGGCATCGGACGGTATAGTACGTCCGATGCCGGTAAGGGGTTAAATGTCTATGCATGCAACTTGTATTGAGACTTTTCAGATTCTGTCCTCTGCTTAAGGTAGTTGAACATTTTTGACAGATGACTTTGCGCTGATCAATTGGATGTTGTTTAAAAAAATGCCAGACTGCACTCTTTCTAGCATCGGATACCTTTTCAGGCATTGCAGACTGAGCATTAACCGGATGGCCACGCTGTCCTCCAACAGGTTTTAGCTTTGCCACGCGTTTTGGGCAAGATACGGGCCCGGCAGATGGAACCTGTTGCGATGTTGATGCCTGCTGCGGCCCCTCCTCCTCCGCTTCAGAACTGCTGCCGCCTGCACCCTGTTCCCCCAATGGCTGCCAATCGGGGTCAAGAACTGGGTCATCTATTACCTCTTCTTGTAGCTCGTGTGCAACTTCGTCTGTGTCACCGTGTCGGTCGGTGGTATAGCGTTCGTGATGGGGCAACATAGTCTCATCAGGGTCTGATTCTTGATCAGCACCCTGCGATGGCAATGTTGTGGTCTGAGTCAAAGGACCAGGATAGTAGTCTGGCTGTGGCTGTGCATCAGTGCACTCCATGTCAGATTCAACTTGTAATGGGCATGGACTGTTAACTGCTTCACTTTCTAAGCAAGGGACGGTATGTGTAAAGAGCTCCATGGAGTAACCCGTTGTGTCGCCTGCTGCATTCTTCTCTGTTGTTGTTTTTGCTGAAGAGGACAAGGAAGCGACTTGTCCCTGACCGTGAACATCCACTAACGACGCGCTGCTTTGACATTTACCAGTTTCACGAGAGGAGGCAAAAGAGCTAGAGGCTGAGTCAGCAAGATAAGCCAAAACTTGCTCTTGCTGCTCCGGCTTTAAAAGCGGTTTTCCTACTCCCAGAAAAGGGAGCGTTCGAGGCCTTGTGTAGCCAGACGACGAACCTGGCTACACAGCTCCAGACTTAGGTGCAATATTTTTTTTCCCACGACCAGCTGATGCTCCACCACTACCACTACCCTCATTACCAGCTGACAATGAACGCCCCCGGCCACGACCTCTTCCACCAGACTTCCTCATTGTTTTAAAAATGTTACCAAACGAACGGTATTTGTTGCTGTCACACAACTTACACGGTGAGCTATAACTTCAGTATGATTTAGCTACCCCTTTACAGGTGGGTGAGACCACAACGAAAATCAGCCACAATGTTACACACTCTGTTGTTGTTGGCAACAAATGAGATGGCACACACGCAGGACTGTCACTGAAGCGCAAATGTAAATATTTATCTCCCACTGATTTGTGTTTGTTTTTTTTAAAAGGGAGACTTCAGAAAAAAAAAATTAAAAAAAAATTATTTTTTACAGAAGAATTTATAAAACAAATAAAATGAAATGATTGTTTCAGGGAGAATTTAGGAAAAAAAAAAAAAAAAGGCTTTGTAGGGCCCACTGAGTGAGAGAGGACGCACACAGGAGTCAGGAGTGGCACACAAGCCCAGAGGCCAATATTAATCTCCCACCGATTGATTTTGTTATTTTTTTTGGTAGATTTTGGAACCCAAATCAAGCAAAAAAATTAATAGGCTTTCTATGGCCCACAATTAGGGGGAGAGAGAGAGAGATGGCACACCCAGGAGTCAAGACTGGCACACAAGCAGAAGGGGCAATATGAATCTCCCACAGATTTTTTTTTTTTTTTTTTTTTCAGGGAGACTTGAGAGAAAAAAAAATACAAAAAAAATGATTTTTTTCAGGAATAATTTAGAAACCAAAGAAAATAAAATGATTGTTTCAGGGAGAATTTAGAAAACAAATAAAACAAAAAATAGGCTTTCTAGGGCCCACTGAGTGACAGATGACGCACACAGGAGTCAGGAGTGGCACACAAGCCCAGAGGCCAATATTAATCTCCCACTGATTGATTTAGTGATTTTTTTTGGTAGATTTTGGAACCCAAATCAAGCAAAAAAATTAATAGGCTTTCTATGGCCCACAATTAGGGAGAGAGAGAGAGATGGCACACCCAGGAGTCAAGACTGGCACACAAGCAGAAGGGGCAATATGAATCTCCCACAGATTTTTTTTTTTTTTTTCAGGGAGACTTGAGAGAAAAAAAAATACAAAAAAAATGATTTTTTTCAGGAATAATTTAGAAACCAAAGAAAATAAAATGATTGTTTCAGGGAGAATTTAGAAAACAAATAAAACAAAAAATAGGCTTTCTAGGGCCCACTGAGTGACAGATGACGCACACAGGAGTCAGGAGTGGCACACAAGCCCAGAGGCCAATATTAATCTCCCACTGATTGATTTAGTGATTTTTTTTGGTAGATTTTGGAACCCAAATCAAGCAAAAAAATTAATAGGCTTTCTATGGCCCACAATTGGGGAGAGAGAGAGAGATGGCACACCCAGGAGTCAAGACTGGCACACAAGCAGAAGGGGCAATATGAATCTCCCACAGATTTTTTTTTTTTTTTTTTTTTTCAGGGAGACTTGAGAGAAAAAAAAATACCAAAAAAATGATTTTTTTCAGGAATAATTTAGAAACCAAAGAAAATAAAATGATTGTTTCAGGGAGAATTTAGAAAACAAATAAAACAAAAAATAGGCTTTCTAGGGCCCACTGAGTGACAGATGACGCACACAGGAGTCAGGAGTGGCACACAAGCCCAGAGGCCAATATTAATCTCCCACTGATTGATTTAGTGATTTTTTTTGGTAGATTTTGGAACCCAAATCAAGCAAAAAAATTAATAGGCTTTCTATGGCCCACAATTGGGGAGAGAGAGAGAGATGGCACACCCAGGAGTCAAGACTGGCACACAAGCAGAAGGGGCAATATGAATCTCCCACAGATTTTTTTTTTTTTTTTCAGGGAGACTTGAGAGAAAAAAAAAATACAAAAAAAATGATTTTTTTCAGGAATAATTTAGAAACCAAAGAAAATAAAATGATTGTTTCAGGGAGAATTTAGAAAACAAATAAAAAAAAAAATAGGCTTTCTAGGGCCCACTGAGTGACAGATGACGCACACAGGAGTCAGGAGTGGCACACAAGCCCAGAGGCCAATATTAATCTCCCACTGATTGATTTAGTGATTTTTTTTGGTAGATTTTGGAACCCAAATCAAGCAAAAAAAATTAATAGGCTTTCTATGGCCCACAATTGGGGAGAGAGAGAGAGATGGCACACCCAGGAGTCAAGACTGGCACACAAGCAGAAGGGGCAATATGAATCTCCCACAGATTTTTTTTTTTTTTTTTTTTCAGGGAGACTTGAGAGAAAAAAAATACAAAAAAAATGATTTTTTTCAGGAATAATTTAGAAACCAAAGAAAATAAAATGATTGTTTCAGGGAGAATTTAGAAAACAAATAAAACAAAAAATAGGCTTTCTAGGGCCCACTGAGTGACAGATGACGCACACAGGAGTCAGGAGTGGCACACAAGCCCAGAGGCCAATATTAATCTCCCACTGATTGATTTAGTGATTTTTTTTGGTAGATTTTGGAACCCAAATCAAGCAAAAAAATTAATAGGCTTTCTATGGCCCACAATTGGGGAGAGAGAGAGAGATGGCACACCCAGGAGTCAAGACTGGCACACAAGCAGAAGGGGCAATATGAATCTCCCACAGATTTTTTTTTTTTTTTTTTTTTTCAGGGAGACTTGAGAGAAAAAAAAATACCAAAAAAATGATTTTTTTCAGGAATAATTTAGAAACCAAAGAAAATAAAATGATTGTTTCAGGGAGAATTTAGAAAACAAATAAAACAAAAAATAGGCTTTCTAGGGCCCACTGAGTGACAGATGACGCACACAGGAGTCAGGAGTGGCACACAAGCCCAAAGCCCAATATTAATCTCCCACTGATTGATTTAATGATTTTTTCAGGTAGAATTTAGAACCCAAATCAAGCAAAAAAATTAATAGGCTTTCTATGGCCCACTGAGTGAGAGATGGCACACACAGGAGTAAGGAGTGGCACACAAGCCCTGAGGCCAATATTTTTCTCCCACTGATTGATTGATTGATTTTTTCAGGTAGAATTAGGAACCCAAATCAACCCAAAAAATAAATAGGCTTTCTATGGCCCACTATTTGTGAGAGAGATGGCACGCTCAGGACTGGCACACAAGCCCAGAGGCCAATATTAATCTCCCACTTTTTTTTTTTTTCCAGGGAAAATTTATAAACCCAATAAAAAAAATAATAATAAATAGGCTTTCTATGGCCCACTATCTGAGAGAGAGAGAGATGGCACGCTTAGGACTGGCACACAAGCCCAAAGGCCAATATTAATCTCCCACTGATTGATTTATTGATTTTTTCAGGTAGAATTTAGAACCCAAATCAAGCAAAAAAATGAATAGGCTTTCTATGGCCCACTGAGTGAGAGATGGCACACACAGGAGTAAGGAGTATCACACAAGCCCTGAGGCCAATATTTTTCTCCCACTGATTGATGTTGTGATTTTTTCTGGTAGATTTTGGAACCCAAATCAAGCAAAAAAATAAATAGGCTTTCTATGGCCCACTGAGTGAGAGATGACACAGACAGAGATGGCACTCTAGCAGAAATGTCAATCTTAATCTCCCACAAAAAAAAAAAAAAAAAAAAAAAGGAACTGTCCTTCAATTACAGGTCCTTCTCAAAAAATTAGCATATAGTGTTAAATTTCATTATTTACCATAATGTAATGATTACAATTAAACTTTCATATATTATAGATTCATTATCCACCAACTGAAATTTGTCAGGTCTTTTATTGTTTTAATACTGATGATTTTGGCATACAACTCCTGATAACCCAAAAAACCTGTCTCAATAAATTAGCATATTTCACCCATCCAATCAAATAAAAGTGTTTTTTAATAACAAACAAAAAAACCATCAAATAATAATGTTCAGTTATGCACTCAATACTTGGTCGGGAATCCTTTGGCAGAAATGACTGCTTCAATGCGGCGTGGCATGGAGGCAATCAGCCTGTGACACTGCTGAGATGTTATGGAGGCCCAGGATGCTTCAATAGCGGCCTTAAGCTCATCCAGAGTGTTGGGTCTTGCGTCTCTCAACTTTCTCTTCACAATATCCCACAGATTCTCTATGGGGTTCAGGTCAGGAGAGTTGGCAGGCCAATTGAGCACAGTAATACCATGGTCAGTAAACCATTTACCAGTGGTTTTGGCACTGTGAGCAGGTGCCAGGTCGTGCTGAAAAATGAAATCTTCATCTCCATAAAGCATTTCAGCTGATGGAAGCATGAAGTGCTCCAAAATCTCCTGATAGCTAGCTGCATTGACCCTGCCCTTGATGAAACACAGTGGACCAACACCAGCAGCTGACATGGCACCCCACACCATCACTGACTGTGGGTACTTGACACTGGACTTCAGGCATTTTGGCATTTCCTTCTCCCCAGTCTTCCTCCAGACTCTGGCACCTTGATTTCCGAATGACATGCAAAATTTGCTTTCATCAGAAAAAAGTACTTGGGACCACTTAGCAACAGTCCAGTGCTGCTTCTCTGTAGCCCAGGTCAGGCGCCTCTGCCGCTGTTTATGGTTCAAAAGTGGCTTTACCTGGGGAATGCGGCACCTGTAGCCCATTTCCTGCACACCAGACTCAGTCCACTGCTTCCTCAGGTTCCCCAAGGTCTGGAATCGGTCCTTCTCCACAATCTTCCTCAGGGTCCGGTCTCCTCTTCTCGTTGTACAGCGTTTTCTGCCACATTGTTTCCTTCCAACAGACTTACCATTGAGGTGCCTTGATACAGCACTCTGGGAACAGCCTATTTGTTGAGAAATTTCTTTCTGGGTCTTACCCTCTTGCTTGAGGGTGTCAATGATGGCCTTCTTGACATCTGTCAGGTCGCTAGTCTTACCCATGATGGGGGTTTTGAGTAATGAACCAGGCAGGGAGTTTATAAAAGCCTCAGGTATCTTTTGCATGTGTTTAGAGTTAATTAGTTGATTCAGAAGATTAGGGTAATAGGTCGTTTAGAGAACCTTTTCTTGATATGCTAATTTATTGAGACAGGTTTTTTGGGTTATCAGGAGTTGTATGCCAAAATCATCAGTATTAAAACAATAAAAGACCTGACAAATTTCAGTTGGTGGAAAATGAATCTATAATATATGAAAGTTTAATTGTAATCATTACATTATGGTAAATAATGAAATTTTACACTATATGCTAATTTTTTGAGAAGGACCTGTACTATCTCCCTGCAGTAATCTCAGCCAGGTATGGCAGGCAGCAATAAGGAGTGGACTGATGCACAAATTAAATAAAAAGTGTGGACAAACAAACAAGATAGCTGTGCAGAAAGGAAGGAACAAGAGGATTTGTGCTTTGAAAAAAGCAGTTGGTTTGCACAGCGGCGTACACACAGCAATGCAGCTATCAGGGAGCCTTCTAGGGCAGCCCAATGAGCTACAGCGCTGAGGGAAAAAAAAAAAAAAGGAGCTTCCACTGTCCCTGCACACCGAAGGTGGTGTTGGGCAGTGGAAATCGCTACAGCACAAGTGGTTTTGTGGTTAATGGACCCTACCTAACGCTATCCCTGCTTCTGACGAAGCGGCAGCAACCTCTCCCTAAGCTCAGATCAGCAGCAGTAACATGGCGGTCGGCGGGAACTCCCCTTTATAGCCCCTGTGACGCCGCAGACAGCAAGCCAATCACTGCAATGCCCTTCTCTAAGATGGTGGGGACCAGGACCTATGTCATCACGCTGCCCACACTCTGCGTTTACCTTCATTGGCTGAGAAATGGCGCTTTTCGCGTCATTGAAACGCGACTTTGGCGCGAAAGTCGCGTACCGCATGGCCGACCACGCACAGGGGTCGGATCGGGTTTCATGAAACTCGACTTCGCCAAAAGTCGGCGACTTTTGAAAATGTTCGACCCGTTTCGCTCAACCCTAATATTAACTAAAAACTAAATTAGTCTATAGTCAAGTCCTGATGCAATGAAAAGGAAAGAAGTGAGTGAAGCATGCTCACTAGGGATGAGCAAATACATTCGCCACTATTCGGCGAGTAATTTGGTATTCGCCTCGGTATATTCGAGTAATCCGCCCAGCATGCTTGGTGCTTTATTTGCAGCCAATGAACATGCTGGGCTGGCTTGCCAATCACAATAATGCCGGAACATCTTTTGTGTGGCATTACTGTGATTGGCTAGCCTTACAGCGTCATAGGTGATATTTAATTGCTGCCGGTGCCATCTTGTGCACATGCAGCCGGAAACAGCGTAGGGAGAGCGTAAAGTGAGCGTAGGGAGAGTGATAGAAGCATATAGAGAGAAATTAATTGCAAAAAACTGTTTTAAGATCTGAAGAGTGTGAAGATTAGTTCTGTGGAGAAAGCATAGGGAGAGATTTAATAGGAGGGAGAGTAAAATGCATGAACCCGTGTGTTATCATCATTGCAAATACATGCTGCAGATCTCTGCTATTTTCCATTGTGTTGTATAGTTTAGTATTAGCAACAGACTGTAGGATTAGTTTGAAATAGGAAGGGTTATAATTTTCTATTGGTTTTATAAATTGCATATTTTTATGTAGCAGTTGTGCAACTGGCGCAAAGCCTGCTGAAATATGCATATGTGACAATTACCTCTAATTTTTGTGAGTTTGCTGTGCTGTGTGAAATAAAGCTGATATATTTTAAAAATTGCCACTCATTGCTAGATACAGTGAATTTGTACATTGCACCTCTGTGAGGGAACTTGTGAAAAATAAAGCCCGGAATATTTTTTCATAAGCATAGCGCATTCAGTATGAGAAAGAATGATGTTAAGGGATTTGGATAAGGTGGTACCTGCCAAGGCCATGTGACAGATCAGAAGGTGACTGTATCTCGCTCTAGCTTCCTATCAAAATTGGGTCAGTGCGCTACACCACTGATGAACCCAGGCAAATGTGAGGATGTGGTGGGTTGGATCGCAGACAAATAATCCAGTGCATTGACAAGCAGCACCACCAACTCTTTCACAAGGTCCAGTCTCAGAAGCCCAGAGGCTGGGCCTCTGAATCATCAACCTGTTCCTCCTTCCTCCCACCATCAAGAGTGCCAGGAGACATATGACCCCAATGCTGGCCACTCTGAGGAACTGTTTACATTGCCTTGTAATTTCTCAGGCCTCTCAACATGCACCATTAAAGAGGGTCATGAGAAAGTGGAGTGCACTGATGCACAAACATTTGAGCACCCATGGCCAGGAGAAAGCCACGTTGGGAAAGATTAATTCATGTCTGAAGAGGTGGAGGATAATCATGGCACACAGTTGCCATCAGGTCAGCCTAAAATCGAAACTCAGAAGGAGGATCAAATTGATGAATTGGAAGATGTCATGGTCGATTATAAGGCCACTGATCCAAACTGGCATGCTGACACACCTAGCATAGAGGGATGGATCTGTAGCAAAAGACAGGCAAGAAGAGGTAGTGGTTTGACCAGAGGGAGAATGCGGTCAAATGTTCCACAGAACCCCCCACTTGGCTAGAAAACAGACCAAGGGTGCGCTGTTTCCCTCTATGGCAGTTTTTTTTTCAACTCATTCAGATAAAATAACTAATTTCCAGCATCTGCCAAAAAAAGAACACTGTCAACCTGTGCACCACCAGAATGCAAAACACATGGCTGCCAAGCACCTCAGTAGGTGGGCGGAATGCCGGGGTACAAAATCTGTGTCTGAGGGTCAAACCACTGCCCCTTCCCCTGTGTTACAGTCTTCCCAATCTGCTGTCCATGAAGCAGGCGCTGATACCTCCTGCCCAACACCTGCAGTTGCACAGATACAACAGTCAGCAACCACATCCAGTTCATTTTCCCAGTGCAACGTTCAAATGTCCCTGCCCTAAACACTTAACATAAAGTGGAAATTTCCACCCACCCACTCACAGGACCAAATGCTAAACACTCACATTTCCAGATATTTAGTTCTGGAAATGTTGGCGTTTCGTCTTGTGGGAACTGAGTCCTTCTGTGACCTCTTGATGGTGGCAGCTCCATGGTACTCAATTCCCAGACATCACTATTTTTCCCAGCATGCCTTCCCCGCATTACTTAAGCACATGTTACACAATATTAGCCGTCCTCTGGCCAACACAGTCACAGGGACGGTCCACCTAACCACAGACATGTGGACAATTTCTTATGGACAGGGATGCTACATTTCTCTGACAGCACACTAGGTTAACCTGGTTGAATCTGGGATAGAGTCAGAGGCTGGAACATCACACATCTTACCCACACCAAGAATAGCGGGCCCAACTTCCAACAGGGTTTTATTCTCCCCATATTCCATTTCCTGTCTCTCCTCCTTCACTTCCTCATCCTCAGTAGAACTAGCCTCACCATCACTTCCCAGCAGTGAAGTCTGTAGCACAATCTTATCGAAGCAGCAGCACTCTCTGCTGAATCTCATCTGTTTTGGTGATAAAGTTCACAACGCAGCCAAGCTGTTGAGAGGGATAAAAGAAAAGACTGATAAGAGACTCTCCCCGCTGAACCTCCAACCAGGTTTGATTGTGTGCGATAATGGATGTAAATTAGTGGGGGCTTTAAAGCTTTGCAAACTGGTGCACTTTGCATGCATGGCCCATGTGCTGAACTTGGGTGTACAGCGGTTTTTAATAACATACCCTGACTTGCCTGACCTACTTGACAGTACGCTGTGTCAGCATACATTTCCAAAAGTCATCTCAGGCTTTCGCGAGTCTAGTTTCGCTGCAGCACTTTAATTTCACTTGTCTCCGACTGATTTGTGACCTGGAATTCGACCTTTCATATGTTGGCAAGGCTTAGTGAGCAGCAGAGGGCAGTGTTTGAATTCTAGCTTCTTAATGCCCTTCAAAGTAACACTTTGCCCCCACACATAACAACTGCCGAGTGGGTGTGGATCGCTGACATAAGCGAGGTTCTTCAAAACTTTGAATACTGCACCAAGATGGTGAGCGCTGATGACGCTATTATCAGTGTAACCATCCTGCTGGTTTGTCTATTAAAATGTTTGCTGCAGAATCTCAAAGAGGAAGCTTTGAATGCTGAGCAGGTGTTTATGTAGCAAGATTTTACAGTGGCTCATACCACACAGCCTAGCCTCACACATTATTCTCAGGCCACATTGGGTGATGATGAGGAGCAGAAGGAGGAGGAACAGGAGCTTTGGTCTGTGTTACAGAGGGGACTTTCAATCCCAGCTTCATGTCTGTCCAGCATGGATAGTCTGAAGAGGAGGAGGCTATGCATCATGAGGAGGAGAGGATGGCTAGTGTTCTTCCTGGCGAGGAAACTAAACATTTGACTCTTTGTAGTCTGCTACACATGGCAGAGTTCAAGTTCAGATGCCTTTCCCAAGACCCCCGCGTGAAGCACATTTTGTCCAACATGAAACACTGGCTATGCACCTTTCTTGACCCACAGTACAAGGGGAAACTTTAACATAGTAACATAGTAACATAGTTAGTAAGGCCGAAAAAAGACATTTGTCCATCCAGTTCAGCCTATATTCTATTATAATAAATACCCAGATCTACGTCCTTCTACAGAACCTAATAATTGTATGATACAATATTGTTCTGCTCCAGGAAGACATCCAGGCCTCTCTTGAACCCCTCGACTGAGGGGTTCAACTTTCTTCTCTCATGTCGGAGGCAGACATGCCATTTTCAGTGCATGCATGTCAGATGGCCATTGCAGAAGACTTGCTAAAAATATTACCCTTGGGGGTGAAAAGAGGTACCGGCTCTTTTCACCCACAAGGATTACAGGGGAGTGCCACGCGCACAAGGTGCAAATTAGTGTGGGGTGGGGGAAATGTCCACCAACTGGGCCATGTTCATGAAATTGTCACATCAGCAAGGGCTTTCTGTGGGTGTAACTTTGACAAGGAGGGAGAAGTTGACCAGGATGGTGAAGGACTACTTAAGTGACCATACCAGAGTCCTTCCTGATTCTTCAGTGCCCTTTAACTATTGGTTGTCCAAGCTGCACACTTGGCACAACCTCTGCTTGTGCGCCTTGGAGGTGCTACCATGCCCTGCCGCAAGTGTGTTGTCTGAGCGGGTTTTTAGTTCAGCCAGTGGAATCATAACAGATAGGTGCACACAGCTGTCAGCAGAAAATGCAGACAGGCTGATCTTCTAAAACTGAACAAGGGAAGGATTTACTCCGACTTTTTTTTTAAGCCCTACAGATGACAGCAACATAATGTAAATGCAGCCCAAATGTTTTTTTGGGGATATTGTCTTATCATCCAACCCTTACCATCCAAACCCATTTTGTTTAGGAAATCATGTCCTTTTCCTCCTGCCTCTACAAAAAGTACTTTTTGGTCATCTATGTATACCCCACATGGGTAATGCTTTTTACTTTTTGAAAACTTTGCACATTGTGCAATGTTGAAACTTATGCTCCTTATCTCTACCTCTTGTAATAACTGCAAAATGTATTGTGATGTCCCCATCAGCTCCCCCAACTCCTATATTATATTCACCTTACAGCAGCTTCACCCGCTATGACAGTGGCTATATTGGGATCCGATGGCAAAAATGAACTGTGGAGCTCACAAAACTCAGGTTTCTTGGCATCTGCTGGCCATCTGAAAATGTGAAGTGAGGGACACACAATGACATGGCGTTGGACATGGTTGTGGTGGTGGCGGGCAAAGGTCAAAATTCAAATGGGCATGTTTGAACTGGCATTGCAAAGGGATGGAGAATATGTATTACACTATCTTGCTAACTATTTGGAATGAGGGAGGGACCTCCGAAATGTAGGAGTGAGATCTCTCCCAAATGTATGATACAGGGCCACCTGAGGGCCATTCCCAAACTCAGGTTTCATGGCACCTGCTAGCCCTCTGAGAATAATGAAGCTAGGGCCGCATAATGATATGGCGGTGAACATTTTGGTGGCCATTCAAATGGCCATGCTTGAACTGGTATTGTAAAGAGATGAGGAATATGCATTCCACTATCTATCTAACAATTTGGAATGAGCGAGGGTCCTCCCACAAATATAGGAATGAGAGCCTTGACAATTGTTGAAGGAAAAACAAAAGCCAAAATGCTCCGTGTGAACATATGCTAAAGGGGAGGTATAATTTTTTTAAATATATTTTTATTTTACATTATATACATGTAATAATGAAGGAAAAAATGTGTGTTAGCATTTTTCCCTTAAAAAAAAAACTAGGTTTAGTTTGGTAGGTCTTTTTAGAAATTTGTAAAACCGCTGCAACGGTCTGAGAACATTATTCCCTGATACCATATGTGAGTCAGAAAGGCATGCAGGCATCTTCTCCATGCTGTTCCTATTTAGTTTTAGCTTTTTCCCATCCATTTCAGCCATTTTCTCAGGCCCCTAGACCTGTTTGTGGGTCAAGCAGAAAAATATTCAGTTTCAATCAATTCAATCTGATCTCTTCTTCAAGCTACATCAGCTGCTATTCCAACAAATGTTTTTTTTTATCACTTTTTTATCCTTATTTTCATTCAGACAGCACCCACCACAATTTTTTTTTACTTTTTCCACTGTTCCATATTAAGGGATATGATTACCTTTCTGACATAGACTATGGCCTCGTATGAAGAGTAGGAGCCAAAGTAGACTGCCGTGTCCTAATTAAATTATATTTTCAAACTTCAAACCCCATTTATTGTACAATGAGATACTAAAAAAATTCTTATATTCAAGAACAAAAAACTCTTACTTTTTTTCTGTTTTTAAATCATTGAAATCATGTGTTAAATGGTCCCATCATTACCTTTTCTATATTTTAGTTAAGTAATCCAATCTCAATAACATTCAAAACAATATTGTATCATCCTAGTAAAACCCTTGATAGATTGAAAATTGCATCATTACAATTGGGTGGCTGCACTTGGGCCCTTATACTAAAAACATTCCCTGACAGAGTATCACAAAATCAAGGTTATTTTTCATCAAAAGCAACCAATCTCAAACCACACTTCTCCAGATATGTTGGGCCCCAAAAAAGGTAAGTTAGGACATATCTTTATATGGAGGAAGATGGTAATTCTGCCATCTACCTAGATTTTGAAAAACTCATTTAACTCATCAACTTTTAACATAGTCATGTGCCGGATCTCTGACTTTGATGGGAGCTCAGGAACTGAACCCACATCTTTCCTGGCAGATGATGCCTGTGATATTCAACCATCATCTGTCTCTGACAGCTGCGCATAGAGTAGTGACCCATCCAAGACTGTTAAACTTTTAAATGCTGATTTTAATTTCTGCAGGCACTCATCCGTGCCTCTGTGATGCGATTGCAAAGCACTGTTTAGTGGACATGACAGCAGGAAGTCTGCTGAAGATCCCGATGCCTGTCATAATGATTCTTCTGTGAATGCCAGCTTCTGCCTGGTGTTCATAGGAGACCTTGATTTTTCTTATATATAGCAATACGTAATGTAGTATTGCTGTATGTAGCACAAGACATTGGATGATCACAGGCTAAAGTCACATAAGGGGACTAACACATACGGTGAAAAGTGAAAAAAAGTTCATTTATGAAAAAAATAAAGAAAAAAATAAAGAAAGAAATAAAAAGTTTAAATCATCCCTTTTCCCCCGTTAAAAATAAAGTAATTAACCCTTAATGGTAAATGGAATAATGAGTGGAAGGAATCAAAATGTCAGAATTATGGTAATTTTTCAGCTGCAACTATGCAAGAAAAAAATTACAATTAGAGGTGAGCAAAACATCATATCTACTGCAAAATAGTATCAATAAAAAGTTTAGCTGAAAAGTTTGCACTAATCCGAGGGACCATATTTACCAGGTCATTTTTACTGTACAAGATTATAGAAATTAAAAATTAAAAAAAACAATTGTGGAATTTGTTCTCAATTTTGCCTCACTTGGATTATTGTTACCACTTTCAAGTATATCACTTGTTAAAATGAATGGTGTGATTTAAAGGTACATCCCATCCCATGTTGGACAAAAATAAAAGTTATAACTTTTTGAAAAAAAAGAGGAAAATACAAAAAAGGCAAAATGGAAAATAGCCATGTTGGGAAGGGGTTATTGTGTTGGTTATTGAAAAATACCAATATATCAAATATACTTTCGATGATGAAATATATTTCCAGCGCTCAACATACTTCTATACCCCAACTGGTCCTCTGGATAGTGATGTTAGATCCTTGATACATCACATATCGCAACAGCTCTAGCTCTATTACATTACGTCTAAATGGTTGAGTCATGATTGTCCGCCGACATTTTGTGACAGCCCGGAGCCCCGCACATTTCATACTTTCTAATGCAGTGGACTCCGGGAGAATGGCCGCTGGAGGTGGCGTACGCGCAATTGAGATCTTAGGAGAGGTGATCTCGGGAGATGAGATCTCGATGCCGAGATCTCAATTTGCGCATGCGATGCTTTCAGTGGCAATTTTTCGGGAGTCCACCGCATAGAAGCGTATGGAAAGTACAGTGCTCCGGGCTGTCACAATATTTTGGAAGAACCCCTGCACCGCCAAACACCTTGTTATATCAGCCTCGGACCCGCAGCCAGCACCTAACTCTGCCTCTGCCGCAGTCAGAAGCTGCCAGCAGCAGCAACCCTGAGATTCTGCCCCACCACAGCTGGTAAGCTCTACAACAGCTACAATTCGGATTATAAGATGAACCCTCATTTTACCCCAAAAATTAGAGGGAAAAAAAGTGTCTTATAATCTGAAAAATGGATGTATGTGATTAAGTAACGTGTGGAAATTATTATTAGGTAATCATGGGTCTGAATGTATGGTATTGTTGTAATAATATTATTATATTAGTGTTGTAGTATCAATATACATATATTTATTTATAGTCGCCAGCTTGGGTATACGGTAAATATATGTATGTAAAACACTATGGACTTGTGTGCAATAAATATTCTTTATTGATGCACAGCTTTGTCTTAGGGTACCGTCACACAGTGGCATTTTGATCGCTACGACGGCACGATCCGTGACGTTCCAGCGATATAGTTACGATCTCGCAGTGTCTGACACGCTCCTGCGATCAGGGATCCCGCTGAGAATCTTACATCGTAGCAGATCGTTTGAAACTTTCTTTCGTCGTCTAGTGTCCCGCTGTGGCGGCATGATCGCATGGTGTAACAAAGGTGTGCACGATATTGTATACGATGTGCGCATAGTAACCAACGGCTTCTACATCGCACATACGTCATGAAATTATCGCTCCAGCGTCGTACATTGCAAAGTGTGAAAGCAGTCTACGACGCTGGAGCAATATTGTTACGATGCTGGAGCGTCACGGATCGTGCCGTCGTAGCGATCAAAATGCCACTGTGTGACGGTACCCTTAGTTGGTATATAGTATAAACAACAGATAATGTTAATCCACTAATCCAACTAATCCACTAATCCGACTAATCCACGTGTCCCCCCGCTATTCCCCGGCCTCTCCCCTCTGTCAATCCGTTCACTGGCTCCCCATTGCCTAGAGACTCCAGTACAAAACCCTAACCATGACGTACAAAGCCATCCACAACCTGTCTCCTCCATACATCTGTGACCTCTTCTCCTGGTACTTACCTACACGCAACCTCCGATCCTCACAAGATCTCCTTCTCTACTCCCCTCTTATCTCCTCTTCCCACAATCATGTACAAGATTTCTCTCACGTATCACCCCCACACTGGAACCCTCTACCCCAACATATCATACTCTCACCTACCATCGAAACCTTCAAAAAGAGCCTGAAGACCCACCTCTTCTGGCAATCCTATAACCTGCAGTAACCACCGATCGACCAAACCCATCCCTTGTAGATTGTGAGCCTTCGCGGGCAGGGTCCTCTGTCCTCCTGTACCAGTCGTGACTTGTATTGTTTAAGATTATTGTACTTGTTTTTATTATGTATACCCCTCCTCACATGTAAAGCGCCATGGAATAAATGGCGCTATAACAATAAATAATAATAATAATAATAATGTTAAGGCATTGCTACGTTGTATATTATTTATTAATTATTTATTATTAATAATTAATATCAGACACTAATAGCGGTGCCGAAAGTCCCCCTTTATTAACTATATTTTAGAGGGAAATGTCCAACATTTTTCAGTTAGTATGTGGTTTAAAATGTATTGAATTTATTTTTTCACAAATTGGAATCCATAACCGAATCAAACAAAGAGTTGACACATCTGTAGATCATTGTAACTGAAGGAATAGAATGAATGTTTCATAAAAAAAGTTATGGGAGCAGCACTAGTTCATCCCATCCAAAGGAGACAAGTATACCCTCAAATCTATGTTAATGTTGAATTATGTATGTCTACTTGTAGAAATGTTCAATCTCTGTATTAACCCATTCAGCAGCAGTGCATTTATGATAATCTTGTTGGAATAAATTAGCATTACTTTGTCATTCTAGAAACAGCATCCTCTAGCCCTGTTTCACCACTCAGGTTGGTATAATTGGCTATTCTAGGTAGGCAGATGTGTTCTGCATTGGGAGCTAATAGCCTTCCCTGTCGTGATCAGCATGCAGTTATTAAGAAAACACAGTCCCATTATTTTAATTGGGAAGAGAGAAGAATCGAGAGGGTACAGTAGCAGCGCTTTCTTATTTCCGTTTCACAGAAGGGGGTCCAGAGGGAACGCACAAAGGCATGCAAAATGTCTCATTGTCAACCCTACTCTGCACTCCTTTCTAGAAAAGTAACATACTAAGACGCAATCAGAAAATGACTTATTGATATTCGATCTTTCCTAAAAAGTTATATGTGGCTCCTGTAATGATTGAGATGAAAAGTACAAAGATAGATTTAAGGCAAATTGGCAATTTAAGTGATGAGATCCCAATGCCAAGAGTTCATTTGTAAGGTCCTACTAAACTAAATTATTCAATATTCTTCTATTATGCAGACTTCCATGTTACTAGTGTTTAAAGAACATTTTTGCCACATTAAAATAACTTTAGGTTCATAATAAGAGGAAGCTTCCTTTAGTGCTTTGTACTAGTTTTATTAGGCACAGATTCACCACATACTTAAAGCAATAAAAAACAGTCTTTTCATCATTAGGTTTCTTTAGCGGTCCCTTGAGAGAAGCAGCTGTCTCTGTTAAAGTAGCATGACCCAATTAATGGTTTTAAAATAATGTACAAATAAGCACTTGGCTAATAGAGTAAAGATACCAGGCCATAAGAACATGATGACCCAATAACAATATTCATAATTTGGATAAAGAGGGTCAGCTAAATTGAGGAGAAATCCCAAACATGTTTAATGGATTTCAAAGCCATTCCCACTGTGATAAGTAGTGTCGTAATAACAAAAGACTAAACATAAATGGGGGAGGGGGCACGCATCATTATCTATTTAGAATCCTTGAGAATAAAATCCTTTATTAACACACAATAAAGTCAATTGCTAATTATCACCAGAAAAATGAGATGGGTGGATCAGATTCAAATTTGCCTGTTTGTGACATTTTTCTTGTACAAATTCAGTTAGCAGAAGTTTTTATGCACAATTTTATTGTTCCTTACTATGCTCTGAGGTTTCTCCAGATCCCAAAGCATAATAAACGCTATATATGTAAAGCAAAAAAAATCCCTCTACTCTTCTCACCGCTCACCTTTCCAGCCCAAAAGCTCCTCACTTTCTCTCCTCCAGTCCTCGTCCCATCATGTTATGCTGTCACAGTAAGGGCCGTGACCTTTGCAAGCGCATGCACAGAACCCCCCCCGACATATCAAACCTGGAGGTCCAGGCCTAGCATCAGCGGCCTGGAGATTTCTTCATGAGTGGAGTCAATTTAAGGATGCAGAGGGGTCAGAGAACGGCCAAAGAGCATCTTTTATAGTTTAGAAAAATGGTGGCCAGCGGATGTGATTTGCACAAAAGCAAATTACAAAAAAATCCTCAATTTGGTGAATTAAGATTTTTGTAAGATTCAAGTAGAATTCTATTGCACTCAAATGTATTTGGTCATAGAGTTAATCAATTGCATATTGGGCACCACGGAGGCTCAGTGGTTAGTACTGTTGTTTTGCAAAATGGGGTCCTGGGTTCACATCCCACCAAGGACAACATCTGCAAGTAGTTTGCATGTTCTCCGCATGTTTGCATTTCCTCTTAGTTCTCCAGATTCCTCCCACAATCTAAAGATATACTAATGGGAATTTAGATTGTGATCCCCAATGGGGACAGCAATGGTGATGTCTGTAAAGTGCTCTGGAATTTGATAGCATTATATAAGCAACACATAATAATATATAAGAAGCACATATTAATACTAGATGGTGGCCCGATTCTAACGCATCGGGTATTCTAGAATATGTATTTATGTATGTATATAGCAGCCACATAGTATATAGCACAGGCCACGTAGTATATAGGAGCTATGTAGTATATAGCAAACAAATACTACGTGGCCTGTGCTATATACTCTGTGGCTGCTATATACATACATATTGTAGAATACCCGATGCGTTAATACAGGCCACGCAATATATAACAGAGGCCACGCAGTATATAACATAGCCACGTACTATATAACACAGCCCACGCAGTATATAGCAGCCACGCAGTATATAACACAGGCGACATAGTATTTAACACAGGCCACGCAGTATATAACACTGGCAACATAATATATAGCACATCCCACGCAGTATATAGCAGCCACGTAGTATATAACACTGCCCGCGTTACGGCAGCAAACTCATACCTTCCTCAGCTGTGATCAGAGGCATAAGGTTTACCTCTGGTCACTGGTGTCAGCTGATGGGACTACAGCTCCCTCCATCTGACATCTGTTGCTGCTAATAACAGCGAGAGCAGGAGTGGGGTGGATGGGAGTATTCAAATTTAAAAAAAAAAATTGGCATTGGTTTCCCTGTATTTTTGATAACCAGCATTTTCTTTAATTTAAAATAGTCCCCATTTTTGACAACCAGTCTTGCTAAATTAGAATAGAGGGGTCCCCACACTGTTTTTTTTAATATTGTAAAGAAAGTGTAGTTATTGTACTCCCACACTCACAAAAAGTCTGCAAGCAGTGCAAAGTCTGCCAAAAATTACAAGCAGGGTCATTCATACATCCTTCAAGGCACCAACTGGAAAGCCTTATTAAAATATTAAGAAAGTGTGGTTGTGGTACTTCTACACTTAAAGATTCTGCACATTTTCTGTTGACAGGTGAAAGCACCTGTATGTCATGACCCCCCTGGTGGCACTAAACACCAGCTCAGACAAGATGCTAGTGGAAGGGCAGTACAGTACCTCCAAGGTATAGAGATACAGCTCATGCCAGGCGTCAAACTTTGAGACTCAATAGTTGAAGGTTGAGAAGGAATTAGGGAATACGCTGGTTTTGTTTGACAGGTATAGCTTGACTATCTTTAAAAACATTTCCCTCCTTGTCAAAAATACCCAGTCAGAAGTCAGCATATGCTTGCTATACCTGGTGTGTGCATCCCTCACCTCTCCTCCTTGGTTGGGCAAGGAAGCTTGCCTCCTGCCACCAGCATTGTCTGATAGGAACATATTTTCCACAATGCCTTCTGGTATACTACTATTTTAGAAGACCTCTCCACCTCAGGATGGAGATATGCAAGGTCCTCCTTGTAGTGTGAGTCTAGTAGGGTGAGCAACCAGTACTCTTTTTTGGCTAAGATGAATACAACAAGCGGGTTATGGGAAAGGCAGTGGTACATAAAGTCGAACATGTGTGTCAAACTCCCTACAGCCAACGCTTCCCTATCTCCACCATGATGATGACTGTTGTGAATTCTGTTGTCGAACTCCCTCCTGTGGTCGTGAATGGTACTTCGGCGAGTTCTGTCTATGGGCTCCCTCTGGAGGCTATGAGTGAAGCTGCTTCTGAGGTTCCTTACACAGGTGACGTGGTTTATCCTTTGGTTGGCTGCTCTATTTAACTCCTCTCAGATCGTTACTCCATGCCAGCTGTCAATGTTTTTGCATTGGTTCAGTTCGCTCCTGGATCTCTCTGGTGACCTGCCTTCTCCTGCAGAAGCTAAGTTCCTGATATTCATTATTTGTTCACTGTTTTCTTGTCCAGCTGGTTATCATGATTTTGTCTTGCTAGCTGGAAGCTCTGGGATGCAGAGTGGCCCCTCCGCACCGTGAGTTGGTGCGGAGGTCTATTTTGCACACTCTGCGTGGTCTTTTGTAGGTTTTTGTGCTGATCGCAAAGTTACCTTTCCTATCCTCTGTCTATTTAGTAAGTCTGGCCTCCCTTTGCTGAAACCTGTTTCATTTCTGCGTTTGTGACTTTCATCTCTACTCACAGTCAATATATGTGAGGGGCTTCCTTTACCTTTGGGGAATTTCTCTGAGGCAAGGTAGGCTTTATTTTCTATCTCTAGGGCTGGATAGTTCTTAGGCTGTGACGAGGCACCTAGGTCTGGTCAGGAGCGCTCCACGGCTATTTCTAGTGTGTGTGATAGGATTAGGGCTTGCGGTCAGCAGAGCTCCCACATCCCAGAGCTCGTCCTGTATGAGGTTTAACTATCAGGTCATTCCGGGTGCTCCTAACCACCAGGTCATAACAGTACAGCTGGCCAAAAGTATTAATGCATCTCAATAGAGGGATAAGAGAACTTCTGAGACCATTTTTTTTTTCTTTGCACTGTGTTTTGTCTTTCTTTTCCCCTAGACCTTTGGGTGGTTCAGGACACAGGTGTAGATATGGACATTCAAGGTCTGTCCTCTTGTGTGGATAATCTCACTGCAAGGGTACAAAACATTCAAGATTTTGTGGTTCAGAATCCTATGTTAGAGCCTAGAATTCCTATTCCTGACTTATTTTCTGGGGATAGATCTAGGTTCTTGAATTTCAAAAATAATTGTAAACTGTTTCTAGCTTTGAAACCCCGCTCCTCTGGTGATCCCGTTCAACAGGTAAAAATCATTATTTCTTTGTTGCGTTGTGACCCTCAAGACTGGGCATTTTCCTTTGCGCCAGGAGATCCTGCATTGCGTGATGTTGATGCGTTTTTTCTGGCGCTTGGATTGCTTTATGATGAACCAAATTCAGTGGATCAGGCAGAGAAAATCTTGCTGGCTTTGTGTAAGGGTCAGGATGAAGCGGAGGTGAACTGTCAGAAGTTTAGAAAGTGGTCTGTGCTTACTTAGTGGAATGAATGTGCCCTGGCAGCAATTTTCAGAAAGGGTCTTTCTGAAGCCCTTAAGGATGTCACGGTGGGATTTCCCACGCCTGCTGGTCTGAATGAGTCTATGTCTTAGGCCATTCAGATCGATCGGCGCATGCGTGAGCGCAAAGCTGTGCACCATGTGGTGGTATTCTCTGAGCATAGGCCTGAGCCTATGCAGTGTGATAGGACTTTGACCAGAGCTGAACGGCAAGAACACAGACGTCGGAATGGGCTGTGTTTTTACTGTGGTGAATCCACTCATGCTATCTCCGATTGTCCTAAGCGCACTAAGCGGTTCGCTAGGTCTGCCACCATTGGTACGGTACAGTCTAAATTTCTTTTGTCCGTTACTCTGATTTGCTCTCTGTCATCCTATTCTGTAATGGCATTTGTGGATTCAGGCGCTGCCCTGAATTTGATGGACTTGGAGTTTGCTAGGCGCTGTGGTTTTTTCTTGGAGCCCTTGCAGTATCCTATTCCATTGAGAGGAATTGATGCTACGCCTTTGGCCAAGAATAAGCCTCAGTACTGGACTCAATTGACCATGTGCATGGCTCCTGCACATCAGGAGGATATTCGCTTTTTGGTGTTGCATAATCTGCATGATGTGGTCGTTTTGGGGTTGCCATGGCTACAGGTTCATTATCCAGTGTTGGATTGGAAATCTATGTCTGTGTCCAGCTGGGGTTGTCAGGGGGTACATGGTGATGTTCCATTGCTGTCAATTTTGCCTTCCACTCCTTCTGAAGTCCCTGAGTTTTTATCAGATTACCGGGATGTATTTGAAGAGCCCAAATCTGGTGCCCTACCTCCTCATAGGGATTGCGAATGTGCTATTAATTTGATTCCTGGTAGTAAGTTTCCTAAGGGCCGTCTGTTTAATTTATCTGTGCCAGAGCACGCCGCTATGTGGAGTTTTATAAAGGAATCCTTGGAGAAGGGTGATATTCGTCCGTCGTCGTCACCATTGGGAGCAGGGTTCTTTTTTGTGGCCAAGAAGGATGGTTCTTTGAGACCTTGTATTGATTACCGCCTTCTTAATAAGATCACAGTCAAATTTCAGTATCCTTTGCCGCTGCTGTCTGATTTATTTGCTCGGATTAAGGGGGCTAGTTGGTTGACCAAGATAGATCTTCGTGGTGCGTATAATCTTGTGCGAATTAAACAGGGTGATGAATGGAAAATGGCATTTAATACGCCCGAGGGCCATTTTGAGTACCTGGTTATGCCATTCGGGCTTCCGAGAGTATCTGGATAGATTCATGATTGTATATTTGGATGACATTTTGGTCTTTTCGGATGATTGGGAGTCTCATGTGAAGCAGGTCAGAATGGTGTTCCAGGTCCTTCGTGCGAATTCCTTGTTTGTGAAGGGGTCAAAGTGTCTCTTTGGAGTTCAGAAGGTTTCATTTTTGGGTTTCATTTTTTTCCCCTTCTACTATCGAGATGGACCCTGTTAAAGTTCAGGCCATTTACGATTGGACTCAGCCGACATCTGTGAAGAGCTTGCAGAAGTTCCTGGGCTTTGCTAATTTTTATCGTCGCTTCATCGCTAATTTTTCCAGTATTGCTAAACCGTTGACTGATTTGACCAAGAAAGGTGCTGATGTGGTCAGTTGGTCCTCTGCGGCTGTAGAGGCTTTTCAGGAGTTGAAGCGTTGTTTTGCTTCTGCCCCTGTGTTGTGCCAGCCAGATGTTTCGCTCCCTTTTCAGGTTGAGGTTGATGCTTCTGAAATTGGAGCAGGGGCTGTTTTGTCACAAAGAAGTTCTGATGGCTCGGTAATGAAACCCTGTGCCTTCTTTTCTAGAAAATTCTCGCCTGCTGAGCGAAATTATGATGTTGGCAATCGAGAGTTGCTGGCCATGAAGTGGGCATTCGAGGAGTGGCGACATTGGCTTGAAGGAGCTAAACATCGCATGGTGGTCTTGACGGATCACAAGAATTTGACTTATCTCGAGTCTGCCAAAACGGTTGAATCCTAGACAGGCTCGATGGTCGCTCCTTTTCTCCCGTTTTGATTTTGTGGTTTCATACCTTCCGGGATCTAAGAATGTGAAAGCCGACGCCCTGTCAAGGAGTTTTGTGCCTGACTCTCAGGGTGTTCCGGAGCCGGCGGGTATTCTTAAAGAAGGGGTAATTTTGTCTGCCATTTCCCCTGATTTGCGGCGTGTGCTGCAAAAGTTTCAGGCTGATAGACCTGACTGTTGTCCTACGGAGAAACTGTTTGTCCCTGATAGATGGACTAGTAGAGTTATCTCTGAGATTCATTGTTCAGTGTTGGCTGGTCATCCTGGAATCTTTGGTACCAGAGATTTGGTGGCTAGATCCTTTTGGTGGCCTTCTTTGTCACGGGATGTGCGTTCTTTTGTGCAGTTCTGTGGGACTTGTGCTCGGGCTAAGCCCTGCTGTTCTCGTGCCAGTGGGTTGCTTTTGCCCTTGCCGATCCCGAAGAGGCCCTGGACGCATATTTCCATGGATTTTATTTCTGATCTCCCTGTTTCTCAAAAGATGTCGGTCATTTGGGTGGTTTGTGATCGCTTCTCTAAGATGGTGCATTTGGTACCCTTATCTAAATTGCCTTCCTCCTCTGATTTGGTGCCATTGTTTTTCCAGCATGTGGTTCGTTTGCATGGCATTCCAGAGGACATCGTCTCGGACAGAGGTTCCCAGTTTGTTTTGAGGTTTTGGCGGTCCTTTTGCGCTAAGATGGGCATTGATTTGTCTTTTTCTTCGGCTTTCCATCCTCAGACAAATGGCCAAACCGAACGAACTAATCAGACTTTGGAGACATATCTGAGATGCTTTGTTTCTGCTGATCAGGATGATTGGGTGTCCTTCTTGCCTTTGGCTGAGTTCGCCCTTAATAATCGGGCCAGCTCGGCTACTTTAGTTTCTCCTTTTTTCTGTAATTCTGGTTTCCATCCTTGTTTCTCTTCAGGGCAGGTTGAGCCTTCGGACTGTCCTGGTGTGGATGCAGTGGTGGACAGGTTGCAGCAGATTTGGACTCATGTGGTGGACAATTTGACATTGTCCCAGGAGAAGGCTCAACGTTTCGCTAACCGCCAGCGTTGTGTTGGTCCCCGACTTCGTGTTGGGGATTTGGTTTGGTTGTCATCTCGTCACGTTCCTATGAAGGTTTCCTCTCCTAAGTTTAAGCCTCGTTTCATTGGGCCATATAAGATTTCTGAAGTTCTTAATCCTGTGTCATTTCGTTTGGACCTTCCAGCTTCTTTTGCCATCCATAATGTGTTCCATAGGTCGTTGTTGCGGAGATACGTGGCGCCTATGGTTCCCTCCGTTGATCCTCCTGCCCCGGTGTTGGTCGAGGGGGAGTTGGAGTATGTGGTGGAGAAGATTTTGGATTCTCGTGTTTCGAGACGGAAACTCCAGTACCTGGTCAAGTGGAAGGGTTATGGTCAGGAAGATAATTCCTGGGTTTTTGCCTCTGATGGTCATGCTGCCGATTTTGTTCTTGCCTTTAATTTGGCTCAAAAAAACCTAGAACAAACAAGGATACCTAAAAAATAACCTTTATTATTAGCCACTAAAAAAGTACTCTTTCCATAAATAACAAAAAAAAAGTTATACAACAAACATATAATTATGTACCTGTAGGGCCCTAGGAAGAATCTGCACTGAGACCTACCTATCAGTGGAGGTTGGCACCCTAAGTTTCTGCGGTTGGCGCCCCCACTCAGCGTCGACTAACCCTAGGGAATCCCTAGAGGACCCTAGATAGGGAACCCTAAAGTAGACCTAAAAGATCCCTCACGGAAGACCTACCTGGCAGTGGGGGTTGGCACCCTAATGTGAAGCGGTAGGCGCCCCCACTCCACGTCGACTGACCCTAGAAGCCCTAAACCGTCCCTAATAGGAATAGAATAAAGAAAATGTCCCACAAACAAACCCAAACACCCCAAAGGAAAAAGGGATAAATATATAAAACAAAAAACAAAACGAAGAGATATAATAATCAAGAATATGCAATGAGTCTAATGCGTTGCTTGGATATGCATATATTTCATATAGTAGACAGTTTTGTCTATAGCAATATCCGCCAGCAAAAAGATTCACAAAAATAGGGTGAATGAGAAGATATTGATATTGTCCATATTTAATACAAACATGCGATCCTTTTATGGCAAAATCAAAGGCAAGACAGGGGATATCAACCCTCTACTTCTTCATCTTCCTCTTTTTTAGAGGATCGGGGGGGAAGCATTTACCATCTGCGGACTCGGAATTCCAACAATTAACAGAAAGGAATTTATCTGGTATGAACGACAGTAATCAGATCATTAATCTGTCGACTTATCAACTGAAAGATAATGAGAAGCAGATTTTGAGTAAAGGCCTTACTTTCGTCCCCACGATGAGATTCGATCCATTTGTATGGATCAAGGACTTGGACCTCTTTACGAGGAAACTTAAATGGAGACGTTTCTTTCAAAGGAATGACCTCCAGAGATGCCAACAATTGGGTATCTCCATGGATGATCTGACTGATGTTGATATATTGACTGAACTTAGTGAGGAAGGGGTGAGGGCAGCTGGTGAGGGTCCATTCACAGATCTGAAACCAGTGAGTAAACGGTTGCCGCCACCTAACGACTATGGAAGTATTGAGATTTTTCAAAAACTAGTCTCGCAGGAAATCAATAACATCATTCCTGATCTGGATCCTACTCACCCAAACCTTACAGTAGCTGAGAGGAGATCACTTGATAATCTTAAAAATAACAATTTAATTGTCATCAAACCGTCTGACAAAGGCGGAAATATTGTTATTTTAGACTCCGCTCAATATGTAGATATGTGTAATTCCATCTTGTCGGACAGATCTTCTTATGAGGTTTTAAAAAACGACCCAACTGTGGGTTATACCTCGGAGTTGAAGAGTATCCTCAATCGAGCAATTGGGTCTAAACTTATTTCGAGCAATGAACACAATTTCTTGTTACCTAAATTTCCAACTGTGGCAACTTTCTATGCACTCCCCAAAGTACATAAGGGCCTTAGTCCCTTGAAAGGACGCCCTATTGTGTCAGGGGTGGATGCCCTTTCACAAAACTCGAGTGTATATGTGGACAAACTACTAAGGTCCTTTGTTACTGCTCTACCCTCTTACATTAGGGACACAAGTGACCTCCTGATGAAATTAGAGGGCATTGTAGTGGAACCTGATACCATCATTGCCTCCATTGATGTGGAGGCACTATATAGCAGTATCCGCCACCAGGATGGCCTCAGAGCAGTTAAATACTTCCTGAGTAGTAGAGGTACCCATTTTGCGTCACATAACGCTTTTCTGATTGAACTTCTGGAGTTTGTACTTCAACGGAACTATTTCCTCTTCAATGGGAAGTGGTACCACCAGCTCAGGGGCACAGCAATGGGGAGCCCTTGTGCTCCCACATATGCTAATTTGCTCCTGGGCAGGGGGGAAGACACCTTTGTCTTCAGGGATGAGGATGTCACATGGTGCCCCAGGATTATTTTCTGGGGCAGATACATAGATGACATCCTTGTCCTGTGGAAGGGTGATGCTCGTTCATTCTCTGACTTCCTGAGTTATTTAAACACCACATTGGAAGGTCTATACTTCACCTTCGAAATAGGGGGTGACTACATCACCTTTCTTGATGTCTTCATTAAAAGGCTTAGTGATGGCTCTCTCGGTACGTCTATATATCGAAAACCAACAGCTACAAACAGCCTTCTAAGATGGGAGAGTCATCATCCCTTCCCTTTGAAATGTGGTATCCCGAAGGGACAGTTTCTTCGCTTACGAAGAAACTGTTCGTCCCTTAGTGACTTTAAATGTAGATCCACGGAACTTAAACACCGTTTTAGGGATAGGGGTTACCCCGATGATGTGATTGGTTCCGCATTTGAGACAGCCTTGGACTCTAACAGGACGTCTCTCTTGATACCAAAGATTGAGACTGGTGCAACATCTACCACACGTCTCATTGGTACCTTTGATGATCAGTCCAAAAAAGTGTTTGACATCTTTAAAAGACACTGGCAAATATTGAGGTCTGACCCGGATGTTAGTGGGTTTATCTCTCCACATCCATTAATCACGTATAGAAGGGGAAGGTCAATCAAAGACAGTATTGTCCAGAGCCATTTTGTCCCCCCTAAAAAACAGGGTACATGGCTGGAAAATAGATCAATCGGCACATTTAGATGTGGACATTGCTCTTTTTGTAGATTTATGTGTGTCTCCAACACTTTTCAGAGTTCAGCTACGAATAGGATCTTCTCCATGAGACAGTTTGCTAACTGTAAAACAGTAGGGGTCGTGTACCTCTGCACGTGTTCGTACCCTAAGGATTACGTGGGCAAAACAAAAAGAGAACTTAAGGTTCGGATAGGTGAACACCTCGGGGATATCCGGCACTGCAGAGATACTCAAATGGCACGACATGTCATCAATACACATGGTGGGGATCCAGGTTCCCTTAGCTTTAGGGTGATTGAAGTTATCCCTCCCTCGGTAAGACGGGGTGACTGGGACAAAAAAATCATACAGCGCGAAACAAGATGGATTTATTTAATGAGATCGATGAGCCCTCTGGGCCTCAACGAACAGCTGACCTTTACTGGTTTTATCTAGCCCTCTGTCAAGTCCTTTGATATTAGTGTTATGGCCAGGTATATTTATACAATCTCTAATGTTTGTCTCATTTTTGGGACATTATATTGATTTATTTCTCTTTTCGTTTTCTTTTGTCTGTTGTCCTAATGTGTGTTGTGGTATTTACTCACTCTTGTACGTGGACTTATTCATTCTTTTTATGGTCAATAAGGCCGGTAATATTTGTGCGTGGGTTATTATATTTAAGTGTTTATCATTTAATCTATGTGGCGTATACCTTAGTTTTAATAACAGGGTTTCTCCCTGTATTTGCATATGCTGCCTAGGTGGATATGTTCCTATTATTGAATTTATCCAAGATAGCGCTGTATATGTAGGCGCATTCATCCAGCGCTTCTATAACGTATGCGCTCTGTGCGCCTACTACGGCTCACATTGTGCTCTGACAGCGCTGTATATGTAGGCGCATTCACCCAGCGCCTCTATAACCTATGCGCTGAGCGCTCCTATTATGGCTCACATTGTGCACCTGAGCAGTATCCGTTCTAATCTCTAACATTACGCATGCACCACATGGAACGCACTGCTGCGCTCCACTATTGGAGTGTCCGTCACACTCCCGAGATTTTTCTTGGAGGCGCGGATTTGCACGACGCATGCGCGGCTCTATCCCTATTATGGAACGCATTGTGCGCTTCACCCAGCGCCGGCTCCTCCGGATGACGTCATTTCCGGAGGCAGTCTTGATTTGGCGTGCTCCACACTTACCCACGTGTATTTATATGGGCATACCTGGTGAGTACACTACAGCATTTATCTTTTTTTCTTGCTTGCGGCTACAATACCCCTGATGAACCCCCGTTCCATCTACATGGGGGGGAAACGCGTCGGGCATTGGTCGGGGAGACTGCTGTTGTCTGCTTAATTAGATGTCCGGATCCATCTGATGGAACCGTACACCCACCACGGACCCGGGTTATCTGGATTTATCTAACATCGTTCCATATCCACTACGGGCCTGCAGATGAGTACTGAATGCTCTCTGATTTCTTTTTTGTGAGGGGGATCATTGTGTCCTGCCCCATTACTCTTTGTACCTATGGAGGTTTTGGTGTGGTGGGTTATGATGGACCTGTCACTTTGTAACACATATTGAAACAATAACACCTGCTTTTGTGAGATATACATTGAAATTATAATAATAGCATAAGCAAATTTGGTGCTACTTATCTTAAAGTATTGTTTCAATGTGACTAACGGGCAATCTTTATCAAGCATTGATGTTTCTTTACTTGGGTTTAAGGAGTTTTACATCTGATTTTCTAGTTGCTGTACTTTGCTACTTAATTGAGGCTTCTGATGTTAGTATACTATGTGGTTGACTTTTTGTATAGCGGGTGACCATGCTCGTATACTTTAGCATTTGACTAAAAACCTCAAGTATTTCTTTACTCCTGAAACCATAAAAGGATCGCATGTTTGTATTAAATATGGACAATATCAATATCTTCTCATTCACCCTATTTTTGTGAATCTTTTTGCTGGCGGATATTGCTATAGACAAAACTGTCTACTATATGAAATATATGCATATCCAAGCAACGCATTAGACTCATTGCATATTCTTGATTATTATATCTCTTCGTTTTGTTTTTTGTTTTATATATTTATCCCTTTTTCCTTTGGGGTGTTTGGGTTTGTTTGTGGGACATTTTCTTTATTCTATTCCTATTAGGGACGGTTTAGGGCTTCTAGGGTCAGTCGACGTGGAGTGGGGGCGCCTACCGCTTCACATTAGGGTGCCAACCCCCACTGCCAGGTAGGTCTTCCGTGAGGGATCTTGTAGGTCTACTTTAGGGTTCCCTATCTAGGGTCCTCTAGGGATTCCCTAGGGTTAGTCGACGCTGAGTGGGGGCGCCAACCGCAGAAACTTAGGGTGCCAACCTCCACTGATAGGTAGGTCTCAGTGCAGATTCTTCCTAGGGCCCTACAGGTACATAATTATATGTTTGTTGTATAACTTTTTTTTTTGTTATTTATGGAAAGAGTACTTTTTTAGTGGCTAATAATAAAGGTTATTTTTTAGGTATCCTTGTTTGTTCTAGGTTTTTTTGAGTTGGTCTAGGATTCCACATATATTTGAATTTAGGTTGTTTTTTTTCTTTAATTTGGCTCATCCTGATTGGCCTGGGGGCTCTGGTGAGGGTTCGTTGACCCCTCCTCAAGGGGGGGGTACTGTTGTGAATTCTGTTGTCGAACTCCCTCCTGTGGTCGTGAATGGTACTTCGGCAAGTTCTGTCTATGGGCTCCCTCTGGTGGCTATGATTGAAGCTGCTTCTGAGGTTCCTTACACAGGTGACGTGGTTTATCCTTTGGTTGGCTGCTCTATTTAACTCCTCTCAGATCGTTACTCCATGCCAGCTGTCAATGTTTTTGCATTGGTTCAGTTCGCTCCTGGATCTCTCTGGTGACCTGCCTTCTCCTGCAGAAGCTAAGTTCCTGATAGTCATTATTTGTTCACTGTTTTCTTGTCCAGCTGGTTATCATGATTTTGTCTTGCTAGCTGGAAGCTCTGGGATGCAGAGTGGCCCCTCCGCACCGTGAGTCGGTGCGGAGGTCTTTTTTGCACACTCTGCGTGGTCTTTTGTAGGTTTTTGTGCTGATCGCAAAGTTACCTTTCCTATCCTCTGTCTATTTAGTAAGTCTGGCCTCCCTTTGCTGAAACCTGTTTCATTTCTGCATTTGTGACTTTCATCTTTACTCACAGTCAATATATGTGGGGGGCTTCCTTTACCTTTGGGGAATTTCTTTGAGGCAAGGTAGGCTTTATTTTCTATCTCTAGGGCTAGATAGTTCTTAGGCTGTGACGAGGCGCCTAGGTCTGGTCAGGAGCGCTCCACGGCTATTTCTAGTGTGTGTGATAGGATTAGGGCTTGCGGTCAGCAGAGCTCCCACATCCCAGAGCTCATCCTGTATGAGGTTTAACTATCAGGTCATTCCGGGTGCTCCTAACCAGGTCATAACAGATGACTCTCCATATACTTCTCCCCCCTCTCTTCCTCATCATTCCCCTTTCAGCCCATCCTGGAAGGAAACTTGCATGGGTACTAGCCTCTGTATGGGTACCAGCCTCCACCACTGTTATGAACTGGTGGCCTAGGAGCAGCATGAGACGTACTCTGGAGAAGGTGGTACCTGTACTGACCGCAGACCCTGAACTTAGCACCGCAACTAGAAGTAGCCGTGGGATGTACCTAACACTCCCTAGACACCTCGACACAGCCTAAGGACTAACTTCCCCTAAAGATAGAAACGGGAAAACTATCTTGCCTCAGAGAAAATCCCAAAGGGTAGACAGCCCCCCACAAATATTGACTGTGAGAGGAGAGGGAAATGACATACGCAGACTGAAATCAGGATTTAGCAAAGGAGGCCATTCTAGCTAAAAAGAAAGAATAGGACAGAGTACTGTGCGGTCAGTATTAAAACACTAGAAAATATCCACCACAGAAAATACAAAATCTCCACATCTGACTAAAGACATGGAGGGTATATCTGCATCTCCAGAGATACAGCTTGGCTGAAAAAATCCTTACACAGACCAAGCTGGACAAGACAAAACATGAAAATGCACAGAACTATGAGGTCCACAGCATGTGGACAGCAAAAACAAAGCCAGAACTTATCTTTGTAGAAATGAACAGCAAAACAGGAGAGACCAGGAAGGGAAGTGAATCATCCAAAAACAATGGACAACTGGCACTGACTAAAGAATCAAGCAAGCCTAAGTAGCCCAGTCCAAATTGCAACAAGTGGACACACCTGATAAATGCTGCGATCCAAAGACAGCAGCACTACCACTCATAACCACCGGAGGGAGCCCAAGAGCAGAATTCACAACAGTACCCCCCCTTGAGGAGGGGTCACCGAACCCTCACCAGAGCCCCCATGCTGATCAGGACGAGCCAAATAAAAGGCACGATCCAAATCGTCAGCATGAACATCAGATGCAACAACCCAAGAATTATCCTCCTGGCCATAACCCTTCCATTTGACAAGATACTGAAGCTTCCGCCTCGAAAAACAAGAATCCAAAATCTTCTCAACCACATACTCCAACTCCCCATCAATCAACACCGGGGCCGCAGGATCAACAGAGGGAACAACGGGCACTACATATTTCCGCAACAAACATCTATGGAAAACATTATGGATGGAAAAAGAGGCTGGAAGGGTCAAACAAAAAGACACTGGATTGATAATCTCAGAAATCCTATAAGGGCCAATAAACCGAGGCTTGAATTTAGGGGAAGAAACCTTCATAGGAACATGATGGGAAGACAACCAGACCAAATCCCCAACCCGAAGCCGGGAACCAACACACCGACGACGGTTAGCAAAACGCTGAGCCTCCTCCTGAGACAACACCAAATTGTCCACCACATGAGCCCAAATTTGCTGCAACCTGTCAACCACAGAATCCACACCATGACAATCAGATGGCTCAACCTGCCCTGAAGAAAAACGAGGATGAAAACCAAAATTACAAAAAAAAGGCGAAACCAAGGTAGCAGAACTAGCCCGATTATTAAGGGCAAACTCGACCAATGGCAAAAAAGCCACCCAATCATCCTGATCAGCAGAGACAAAGCATCTCAAATAAGTTTCCAAAGTCTGATTAGTTCGCTCGGTTTGGCCATTTGTCTGAGGATGAAATGCGGAGGAAACAGACAAATCAATGCCCAGCCTAGCACAAAAGGCCAGCCAAAACCTAGAAACAAACTGGGAACCTCTATCGGACACAATATTCTCCGGAATGCCATGCAAACGAACCACATGCTGAAAAAACAACAGAACCAAATCAGAAGAGGAAGGCAATTTAGGCAAAGGTACCAAATGAACCATCTTAGAAAACCGGTCACAAACCACCCAGATAACCGACATCCTCTGGGAAACCGAAAGATCTGAAATAAAATCCATAGAAATATGCGTCCAAGGTCTCTCAAGGACCGGCAAAGGCAGAAGCAACCCACTAGCGCGGGAACAGCAAGGCTTGGCCCGCGCACAAGTCCCACAGGACTGCACAAAAGAACGCACATCCCGCGACAAAGAAGGCCACCAAAAGGACCTACCAACCAAATCTCTGGTACCAAAAATCCCAGGATGGCCAGCCAAAACAGAACAATGAACCTCAGAAATCACTTTACTAGTCCATCTATCAGGAACAAATAGTTTCCCCACTGGACAGCGGTCAGGTTTATTAGCCTGAAATTCCTGAAGAACCCATCGTAAATCAGGGGAGATGGCAGAAAGAATCACCCCTTCCTTCAGAATACCGACCGGCTCAAGGACCCCAGGGGATTCAGGCAAAAAAGTCCTAGAGAGGGCATCAGCCTTAACATTCTTAGAACCCAGAAGATACGAGACCACAAAATCAAAACGGGAGAAAAACAGAGACCATCGAGCCTGTCTAGGATTCAGCCATTTGGCAGACTCGAGGTAAATCAGATTCTTATGATCGGTCAGGACCACAATACGGTGCTTGGCCCCCTCAAGCCAATGTCGCCACTCCTCAAATGCCCACTTCATAGCCAACAACTCCCGATTGCCAACATCATAATTGCGTTCCGCAGGCGAAAACTTCCGAGAAAAGAAGGCACATGGTTTTATCAAGGAACCATCAGAATTCCTCTGAGACAAAACGGCCCCTGCCCCAATCTCAGACACGTCAACCTCAACCTGAAATGGAAGAGAAATATCCGGTTGACGCAACACAGGGGCAGAAGTAAATCGGCGTTTAAGCTCCTGAAAGGCAGAAACAGCCGTAGAGGACCAATTCGTCACATCAGCGCCTTTCTTCGTCAAATCGGTCAGGGGTTTAACCACACTGGAGAAGTTGGCAATGAATCGGCGATAAAAATTAGCAAAGCCCAAAAATTTCTGAATGCTCTTCACAAATGTGGGCTGAATCCAATCATGAATGGCCTGAACCTTAACCGGATCCATTTCTATAGATGAGGGAGAAAAAATGAAGCCCAAAAAAGAAACCTTCTGCACTCCAAAGAGGCACTTAGACCCCTTCACAAATAAAGCATTATCACGAAGGATCTAAAATACCATCCTGACCTGTTTCACATGAGACTCCCAATCATCGGAAAAAAATCAAAATATCATCCAAGTATACAATCATGAATTTATCAAGATAACTCCGAAAGATATCATGCATGAAGGACTGGAACACAGATGGAGCATTAGAGAGTCCGAATGGCATCACAAGGTATTCAAAATGGCCTTCAGGCGTATTAAATGCAGTTTTCCATTCGTCACCCTGCTTAATACGAACAAGATTATATGCCCCTCGAAGGGCAATCTTAGTAAATCAACTAGCCCCCTTAATCCTAGCAAACAAATTAGAAAGCAAAGGTAAAGGGTATTGAAATTTGACCGTGATCTTATTCAAGAGGCGATAATCAATACAGGGTCTCAAGGAGCCATCCTTCTTGGCAACAAAAAAAAACCTGCTCCCAATGGTGAAGAAGATGGTCGAATATGCCCTTTCTCCAAAGACTCCTTATTATAGCTCCGCATGGCGGTATGTTCAGGCACAGACAGGTTGAAAAGTCGGCCCTTCGGGAACTTGCAACCTGGAATCAAGTCAATAGCACAATCACAGTCCCTATGCAGTGGAAGGGAACTGGATTTGGGCTCATCGAATACATCCTGGAAATCTGACAAAAACTCAGGAATTTCAGAAGAGGGGGAAGAGGAAATTGACATCAAAAGAACATGACCATGAACCCCCTGACAACCCCAACTAGTCACAGACATAGATTTCCAATCTAACACCGGATTATGTACCTGTAACCATGGAAAACCCAGCACAATATCATCATGCAAATTATGCAACACCAGAAAACGACAGTCTTCCTGATGGGCTGGCGCCATGCACATGGTCAGCTGTGTCCAAAACTGAGGTTTATTTATAGCCAACGGTGTGGCATCAATGCCCCTTAAAGGAATAGGGTTCTGCAAAGTCTGCAAGGGGGAAACCACAACGTCTGGCAAATTCCAAGTCCATTTAGTTCAGAGCGGCGCCTGAATCCACAAACGCCATGACAGAAAACGACGACAATGAGCAGATCAAGGTCACAGATAACAGAAGTTTAGGTTGCACAGTACTGATGGTAACAGAACTAGCGATTCTCTTTGTACGCTTAGGGCAATCAGAAATAACATGAGCAGAATCGCCGCAGTAAAAACACAACCTATTCTGACACCTGAATCCTTGTCGTTCAGCTCTAGACAAAATCTTATCACATTGCATAGGCTCCGGACTCCGCTCGGAGGATAACGCCACAGTGTGCACAACTCTGCGCTCACGCAAGTGCCGATCAATTTGAATGGCCAGAGACATAAATCACTCAGACCAGCAGGTGTGGGGAACCCCACCATAACATCTTTAACGGATTCAGAAAGACTCTTTCTGAAAATTGCCGCCAAGGCATCCTCATTCCATTTAGTCAACACAGACCATTTTCTAAATTTCTGGCAATACGATTCTGCCGCTTCTTGACCCTGACACAGGGCCAACTAGGTCTTCTCTGCATGATCCACTGAATTAGGTTCATCATACAATAACCCTAGCACCTGAAAAAAGGTGTCTACATTAAGCAAAGCAGGATTCCCAGATTGCAGGGAAAATGCCCAATCCTGAGGATCACCACGCAGCAGGGAAATAACAATTTTAACCTGCTGAATGGGATCACCAGAAGAACGGGGTTTCAGAGCAAAAAACAGTTTACAGTTATTTTTAAAGCTCAAAAATTTGGACCTGTCCCGAAAAAACAAATCAGGAGTTGGAATTCTAGGCTCCAAAACCGGAGTCTGAACGATATAATCGGAAATACCCTGTACTCTAACAGCAAGTTCATCCACACGAGAAACCAATTCCTGAACCTCCATGCCAGCGCCTAACTCCTGAGCCACTCAGAGGAAAAGAGGGAAGGAAAGACAAAACAGACTACAGACAAAAAAAATGGCTCAGCACTTTCCTTCCCTTCTTCTGAGGTGCGTTTAACTCATTGGTGGCCAGTTGTACTGTTATGAACTGGTGGCCTAGGAGCAGCATGAGACATACTCTGGAGAAGGTGGTACCTGTACTGACCGCAGACCCTGAACTTAGCACCGCAACTAGAAGTAGCCGTGGGATGTACCTAACACTCCCTAGACACCTCAACACAGCCTAAGGACTAACTTCCCCTAAAGATAGAAACGGGAAAACTATCTTGCCTCAGAGAAAATCCCCAAAGGATAGACAGCCCCCCACAAATATTGACTGTGAGAGGAGAAGGAAATGACATACGCAGACTGAAATCAGGATTTAGCAAAGGAGGCCATTCTAGCTAAAAAGAAAGAATAGGATAGAGTACTATGCGGTCAGTATTAAAACACTAGAAAATATCCACCACAGAAAATACAAAATCTCCACATCTGACTAAAGACATGGAGGGTATATCTGCATCTCCAGAGATACAGCTTGGCTGAAAAAATCCTTACACAGACCAAGCTGGGCAAGACAAAACATGAAAATGCACAGAACTATAAGGTCCACAGCATGTGGACAGCAAAAACAAAGCCAGAACTTATCTTTGTAGAAATGAACAGCAAAACTGGAGATACCAGGTAGGGAAGTGAATTGGTGGATTGGTAAACACTTAGTACAGGTGAAGAGGCAGTGGTGACACTCGCTAGCACCAAGTGTGAAAACAGGCATTCGGCCCAATGTGTTGTGTGCTTAGATGACATTTGCCTGATTATGCTAATGGTGGTTGGGCTCTTATTTTTCAGTCCCTTGCTGATCTTGGTATGACAAAAATTGTAAATGACCTTTTTTTGTCACAGAACTCTCTTTAAAAAAGTCACAGACTGGGGAAATTCTCAAGTGTCAGTGCTCTGCGGACCAGTCATCTGCCTTCTCCCTCTGGTCATCCCACTGCCTCTTCCTGCATGTTTCAGTGATGGCGATCCACCCCATCAGTGCTGCTGGCCTTGTACTACTTGCCAGCTTCATAAGTTGGGTCAGTGACTTTGTTATCTACCACCTCGCCTTTCACCTCTGCACCCTGATCCTCCTGACTTGGTTACTTAACAACAACTTATCGGCAACTTTGCCTAATCATCATCATCCTCCTCCTCAGACAAAATTTGCCATTCCCCATCATCATTTTCTTGTGATTGTGGCTGCTCTAAGTTTTGTGCATCACTAAACGGCATGTCCTCCTGTCCTTCTTGAAACATTCGGGGTGAGAAGCCACCATCAAGAAATGATGAAGTAAAGAGCTACTCTGTGTGTTTGAATGTAAGATCACTGTTCTCCTGGGTTTTCACATGGTGGGAGGAAGGAGGATCAGAGTGAGGATTAAGTGATCCAGACTGTTTGGAGGTGAGACTGTACCATGTGGAAGACAGGGTGATGCCGGCAATCTTGCTGGAAGCTTTATCTGCGTACCAAACGACCATCTGATCTCACTGGTTTGGCTTCAGAAGTGGCGTCCCCTGCCTCCCTGCAAAGTGGGATAGGAAGCAATGTGTCATGGTTGGGCGTGTTGCTTGTACTCTAGCAGCAGGCACAATTGCACCTGCCCCACATCTTCCACCACCTGCATGCACCATCATTAGCACTTCCCCTTCCCCGTCTCTAAGTGCACGCCTTACACATTTTTCAGTTGTTAAGTCCCTGGAAACCAAGTTTCCTTGATAAATTTAAGCTACCATTTTTTACAAAAAAAAATGTGGTCCCCTGTAGCAGGACAAGCATTTTTTTTTAATTATTTCAAACCACCATAATATTAAGCAAAAAACGCCTTCTACTGTATGAATGACAATAGTGAATTTTTTAAAACAAAAAAAAATTGTGACCTGTAGCAGTCCAAGCAGTCTTTACAAATTTTAAACCACCAGAATTTTACACAAAGTACGTTCAACTGTATGGATGACAACAGTCAATTTTTGAAAAAAAAAAAAAAATTTGTGAACTGTAGCATGACAAGTAGTGTTGAGCGATACCGTCCGATACTTGAAAGTATCGGTATCGGATAGTATCGGCCGATACCCGAAAAATATCGGATATCGCCGATACCGATATCCGATACCAATACAAGTCAATGGGACATCAAGTATCGGAATGTATCCTCATGGATCCCAGGGTCTGAGGCCCATGTGACCGCCACGCGACCAATCAGAAGCCGCGACGTCATTCCTCAGGTCCTAAAAGGCGCTCATTCTAGGACTTTAGCTGAGGAATGACGTCGCGGCTTCTGATTGGTCGCGTGGCGGTCACATGGGCGGCACGCGACCAATCAGAAGCCGGGACGTCATACCACAGGTCCTAAAGGCGCGCATTTTGAAGAAAGAAGCCGTGCCGGACGCCGGTTCCTCGCGCAGATGTCCAGGGGCCGCCGGAGAGGTGAATATAACAATATTTTTTATTTTAATTCTTTATTTTACACTTCCGATACCGATACCCGATATCACAAAAATATCGGATCTCGGTATCGGAATTCCGATACCGCAAGTATCGGCCGATACCCGATACTTGCGGTATCGGAATGCCCAACACTAATGACAAGCGATTGTTAAACATTTTAAACCACTGGAATTTTACACAAAGCACATTGAACTGTATGAATGACAAAGTAGTCAATTTTTTCATTTTTTCACCAAAAATAATAAATGTGGTCACATTTAGGAACTATATATTTAGCAACGGACTGAAAAAGCCCTAAACAATGCCTTGAGGCTGCATTAAGCCACTCTCTTTGTTCCAGGAGTTTTCACTAGGCTAAGTGCAGAATGTATCGCTTAGAAATAGAAAAATAACAAGATGAGTCCTTAGAAAGACTTTTACTACGACAGTGCAGCATAAGCACAAGTAGGACCACTAGGGGACTTTGATTAATGAAAGTATGTATAGACAGGCCTGAACAACTACTCTCTCCCTGCAATCACAACTAGGGTTGAGCGACTTTTACTTTTTTAGGGTCGAGTCGGGTTTCGCGAAACCCGACTATCTCAAAAGTCGAGTCGAGTGAAATCGGCCGATTATGGCGAAAAGTCGGGGATCGACCGAAACACGAAACCCAATGCAAAGTCAATGGGAATTTTTTTTTTCTCTCTCTCTCTCTCTCCCCTCCGTCCCAGAACAGAAAAGCTGGTGTTACACATTGCAAATCGCTACAGCGCACAAGCGACAAGATGGCGATAGGCATCCATGCCCCTAAGACCTATGTCATCACTCTGCCCACGCTCCTTCATTGGCTGAAAAAATGGCGCCAAGCACGTCATACGAAACGCGACTTTGGCGCGAAAGTCGCGTACCGCATGGCCGACCCCACACAGGGATCGGGTCGGGTTTCATGAAACCCGACTTTGCCAAAAGTCGGCGACTTTTGAAAATGAACGATCCGTTTCGCTCAACCCTAATCACAACTGTCTTTGAGTTGTGTGATGGTGTCAGTAAGCCTATCCTTTTATAACCTCTGATGAGGTAATGCGGCCTGCCAATTACAATAATGCTACTACCAAGATGGCTACGGCATTAGAGCGACTTACAGGTGATATCAGCATGTTTATTGGCTGTGTAACAGGCACCAAACATGCAGGGCGGGGATTCGAGCATTCAATCCAAGAACCAATCAATGCTCAACTAATGTCGCGCACGCCCGGTCACCCAGATACTGGAGTGATATCCTAGTATCACCAAGCACGTTTGCACAGTAATAAAAATAATTTCCCAGGCTCTTTATTTTTCAATTTATACTTTAAAGATTGATCTAACTGCTTCAAATGTTGTTGGCATTTTTGGCTATGTGCCCATAAGAACCATGGTGATGTATTTACATGTAGCCTGTGACCTGAATAATAGGTCTTCAAACCACTGCCATATACTCATAGGTGTATTCTTGACTAATAATAATCCAGCCCTGTATATTTATCCATTCATTTCTACTTGCTACTAAAGCACGCATTCTTTATGTTTATAATCATTGCCAATATTTGCTAACATCCATAGCAGAATCCACGTACATTATCCAAAATGTCAACTGCCTAGTTCATTGAACCCTCTTAAAATCGTCGGTACAAACACTTTTGTTTGATATATGATAAAGAATACTTCTAAAATGCCACAGAAGGAACTCGTCTTTGTGTGTTCTGTCAAGTAATGACTGGAATTGATATCTCTGTATGTTTAGAAAAACTTGTCATTCATCATGCAGTGTAACAGGCAAATTGAGAAGAAAAACAGTTGAAAGTTAATGTTTGTGAAAAACTTTTCTTGAAATCTCACAAAAGACATAGAAACACCTTTCCCATTCTCCTTTAATTACTAATTTTGCAGGTTATCCTGTCCCTGGTAATTATCATGGATGCTCATCACTTGTTCTTCTGAGTGCTTTCTGTCATAGCTGTGCAATTATTACTGTGTTCATGGAGACAAGTGTATTGTGTGTTCGGCATTCGAGAGGAACAAAGACAATGAGCAAGCATGGGAAGAAGCAATTTGTGCAGCTGAATACTTTGCTCACAAGGGAAGTGTCGTAAACTTTTGGAAATAAAACTCCCTAACTCACAAAAAATTGGGCTCCTTGCAGAAAACATTACATTTTGGAGAGAAATGAACTGTTTGACCAAACATGAGAATTCAGTTCATTAGGAAAAGTCATTGTCACCTTGGGTTAAAAGATGAGCGGATCTTTTTAAGTTCAAATTCGCTTGCTTTGACGATTTTTCGCACAAAATTTAGTTTGTGAAGAATAAATTTGCTCAAATTTCAATACTGAAAGGCTTGTAATTGCTCAACCAAAAGAATTTGCATTTTAAAGGAGAGAACACTTTACAGGAGAGAGATAGTGAACCCAGCTGATCAAAAGAACTTACACTTTCTAGGAGAGAGAGAGAGGACCTCATTGAACAAAAGAGCTTACACTTTATAGGAGAGAGAGAGGACCTCATTGAACAAAAGACCTTACACTCTATATGAGAGAGAGAGGACCTCATTGAACTAAAGATCTTATACTCTATAGGAGAGAGAGGACCTCATTGAACAAAAGATCTTGCTCTCTACAGGAAAGAGAGGGCCTTGCTGACCATAAGGGTTTACACTCCAAAGGAAATAGAGAAAAGATACCACTGACCATAAGCGCTTACACTCTACAGATGAGAGAGACTTAAAGGGACACTGTCACCTGAATTTGGAGGGAACAATCTTCAGCCATGGAGGCGGGGTTTTGGGGTTTTTGATTCACCCTTTCGTTACTGGCTGGCTGCATGCTGGCTGCAATATTGGATTGGATTGAAGTTCATTCTCTGTCCTCCGTAGTACATGCCTGCACAATCTTGCCTTGCGCAGGCGTGTACTATGGAGGACAGAGAATGAACTTCAATCCAATATTGCAGCCAGCATGCAGCCAACGGGTAAGGAAAGGGTGAATCAAACACCCAAAAACCCCCGCCTCCATGGCTGAAGATTGTTCCCTCCAAATTCAGGTGACAGTGTCCCTTTAACCAGTGACTCTGGAGAAAGGAAAACAACTTGCAGTATAAACTGTGCTCTACTGGGTACCGCTGATCTGTCATGACCCAGGTACTGAACAACAGTGTACAAGATATGATAATTAGTGAGATGTCATAGCCGAAGGGCATTTTGGGTCGGTCCATGCTATCACCCAAAATAACGTTATCTGTCATGATCCCAATGGCAGGGGATCACAAAAGGACAAGCACAAAAAACAAAACAAGCTCTAGGGTGATGGAAACTGAGCTGACCGCGATCCTGAACCTAAACACACAACTAGCTGTAGCCGGGGAACGTGCCTACGATGATTCCTAGACGTCTCGCGCCAGCCGAAGGACTAACTTCCCCTATTAGAAGAAACACAGACCTCTCTTGCCTCCAGAGAAACACCCCACAGAAATAGCAGCCCCCCACATGTAATGACGGTGAAATGAGAGGAAAGCACATACGTAGTTATGAAAACAGATTCAGCAAAATGAGGCCCGCTAAAGCTAGATAGCAGAGGATACAAAAGTGAACTGCGCGGTCAGTGAAAAACCCTACAAAAAACCATCCTGAAATTACTTGAACTCATGTGCCAACTCATGGAACATGAGGAGTAATATCAGCCCACTAGAGCAACCAGCAAAAAGGAATCACATATCTGCAAGCTGGACTAAGACAAAAATTAAGCAAAACGTGGAACAGGAAAATCAAAAACTTAGCTTGTCCTGAAGATTACAGAAGCAGGAAGCAGAGGTAACAAGACACACTGATTACATTGATAGCCGGCGAGGAAATGACAAGAAAGCCAGGTTAAATAGGAAACTCCCATATCCTGATAGAACAGGTGGACACCAGAGACCGCAGAAAACACAAGTCACCCAGTACCATCGGTAACCACCAGAGGGAGCCCAAAAACAGAATCCACAACAGTACCCCCCCTTGAGGAGGGGTCACCGAACCCTCACGAGAACCACCAGGGCGACCAGGATGAGCCCTATGAAATGCACGGACCAAATCAGCAGCATGAACATCAGAGGCAACCACCCAAGAATTATCCTCCTGACCATAACCCTTCCACTTGACCAAATATTGGAGTTTCCGTCTGGAAACATGAGAATCCAAGATCTTCTCCACAACATACTCCAATTCTCCCTCCACCAGCACCGGAGCAGGAGGCTCAAGCGAAGGAACGACAGGTACCTCATACTTCCGCAACAACGACCGATGGAACACATTATGAATAGCAAACGATGCCGGGAGATCCAAACGAAACGACACAGGGTTAAGAATTTCCAAGATCCTATAGGGACCGATGAACCGAGGCTTGAACTTAGGAGAAGAGACCTTCATAGGAACAAAACGAGAAGACAACCACACCAAGTCCCCAACACGAAGTCGAGGACCCACGCGGCGACGGCGATTAGCAAACTGCTGAGCCCTCTCCTGGGACAACTTCAAATTGTCCACCACATGACTCCAAATCTGATGCAACCTATCCACCACCATGTCCACTCCAGGACAATCAGAAGGCTCCACCTGACCAGAGGAAAAACGAGGATGAAACCCCGAATTACAAAAGAAAGGAGAAACCAAGGTAGCAGAACTAGCCCGATTATTAAGGGCAAATTCGGCAAGCGGCAAAAAGGTAACCCAGTCATCCTGATCAGCAGAAACAAAACACCTTAAATAAGTTTCCAAGGTCTGATTAGTTCGTTCCATCTGGCCATTCGTCTGAGGATGGAATGCAGACGAAAAGGACAAATCAATGCCCATCTTAGCACAGAACGTCCGCCAAAATCTAGACACAAACTGGGATCCCCTGTCAGAAACGATGTTCTCCGGAATCCCATGCAAACGAACCACGTTCTGAAAAAACAGAGGGACCAACTCAGAGGAGGAAGGTAACTTAGGCAAGGGTACCAGATGAACCATCTTAGAAAAGCGGTCACACACAACCCAGATGACGGGCATTTTTTGAGAGACAGGGAGATCCGAAATAAAGTCCATGGAAATGTGCGTCCAAGGCCTCTTCGGGATAGGCAAAGGTGACAACAATCCACTGGCGCGAGAACAGCAAGGCTTAGCCCGAGCGCAAACTTCACAAGACTGCACAAAAGAACGCACATCCCTCGACAAGGAAGGCCACCAAAAAGACCTGGCCACCAAGTCTCTAGTACCAAATATTCCAGGATGACCTGCCAACGCAGAAGAATGGACCTCGGAGATGACTCTACTGGTCCAATTATCCGGAACAAACAGTCTTTCAGGCGGACAACGATCAGGTTTATCCGCCTGAAACTCCTGCAAAACACGTCGCAAGTCTGGGGAGACAGCCGACAAAATCACCCCATCCCTAAGGATACCAGTGGGCTCAGAATTTCCAGGGGAGTCAGGCACAAAACTCCTAGAAAGAGCATCCGCCTTCACATTCTTTGAACCTGGCAGGTATGAAACCACAAAATCGAAACGGGAGAAAAACAGTGACCAACGAGCCTGTCTAGGATTCAGACTCTTGGCAGACTCAAGGTAAATCAGATTTTTGTGATCAGTCAAGACCACCACACGATGTCTAGCACCCTCAAGCCAATGACGCCACTCCTCAAATGCCCACTTCATGGCCAAAAGCTCCCGATTACCAACATCATAATTCCGCTCAGTGGGCGAAAACTTTCTAGAAAAGAACGCACATGGCTTCATCACTGAGCAATCGGAGCTTCTCTGCGACAAAACCGCCCCCGCTCCAATCTCGGAAGCATCAACCTCAACCTGAAAAGGAAGTGAAACATCTGGCTGACGCAACACAGGAGCAGAAGATAACCGGCGCTTAAGTTCCTGAAAGGCCTCCACAGCCGCAGGAGACCAATCAGCAACATCAGCACCCTTCTTAGTCAAATCCGTCAAAGGCTTAACAACACTAGAAAAATTAGTTATGAAACGACGATAAAAATTAGCAAAGCCCAAGAACTTCTGTAGACTCTTAAGAGATGTAGGCTGCGTCCAGTCACAAATAGCCTGAACCTTGACGGGATCCATCTCAATAGTAGAAGGGGAAAAAATATACCCCAAAAAAGGAATCTTCTGGACTCCAAAGAGACACTTTGAACCTTTTACAAACAAAGAATTGGCCCGCAGGACCTGAAACACCTTCCTGACCTGCTGAACATGGGACTCCCAGTCATCAGAAAAAAACAAAACATCATCCAAATACACAATCATAAATTTATCCAGGTATTCATGGAAAATATCGTGCATACAGGACTGGAAGACAGAAGGAGCATTAGAAAGTCCAAAAGGCATCACCAAATACTCAAAATGGCCCTCAGGCGTATTAAATGCGGTTTTCCACTCATCACCCTGCTTTATCCGCACAAGATTATACGCACCCCGAAGATCAATCTTAGTGAACCATTTAGCCCCCTTAATGCGAGCGAACAAATCTGTCAACAATGGCAAAGGATACTGATATTTGACTGTAATCTTATTCAAAAGACGGTAATCTATACAAGGCCTCAAGGAACCATCTTTTTTGGCCACGAAAAAAAAACCTTCTCCCAAAGGGGACGAAGATGGACGGATATGTCCCTTTTCCAAGGACTCCTTAACATAATCCCGCATAGCAGTATGCTCTGGCACTGACAGATTGAACAAACGTCCTTTAGGAAATTTACTGCCAGGAATCAAATCTATAGCACAATCGCAATCCCTGTGAGGAGGAAGCGAATTGAGCTTAGGCTCCTCAAAAACATCCCGATAATCAGACAAAAATACAGGAACCTCAGAAGGAGTAGATGAAGCTATAGAAATCGGAGGTGCATCATCATGAACCCCCTGACATCCCCAGCTTAACACAGACATCGTTTTCCAGTCCAAGACTGGGTTATGAGTTTGTAACCATGGCAGACCAAGCACTAAGACATCATGTAAATTATACAGTACCAGGAAGCGAATCACCTTCTGATGAACGGGAGTCATACGCATGGTCACTTGTGTCCAGTACTGAGGTTTGTTCATAGCCAAAGGTGTAGAGTCAATTCCTTTCAAAGGAATAGGGACTTCCAGAGGCTCCAGACTAAACCCACAGCGGTTGGCAAATGACCAATCCATAAGACTCAGGGCAGCGCCTGAATCCACATAGGCATCGACGGAAATGGCTGATAATGAACAAATCAGAGTCACAGACAGAATGAACTTAGACTGTAAAGTACTAATGGCAACAGACTTATCAACCTTTTTTGTGCGTTTAGAGCATGCTGATATAACATGAGCTGAATCACCACAATAAAAACTCAACCCATTTTTCCGCCTATAGTTTTGCCGTTCACTTCTGGACTGAATTCTATCACATTGCATTGTCTCAGGTGCCTGTTCAGAAGACACCGCCAAATGGTGCACAGGTTTGCGCTCCCGTAAACGCCGATCAATCTGAATAGCCATAGTCATAGACTCATTCAGACCTGTAGGCGCAGGGAACCCCACTATAACATCTTTAATGGCCTCAGAAAGGCCATCTCTGAATCTTGCAGCCAGGGCGCACTCATTCCACTGAGTAAGCACCGACCATTTCCGAAATTTCTGACAATATATTTCTGCTTCATCTTGCCCCTGAGAGAGAGCCAATAAAGCTTTTTCAGCCTGAATCTCTAGGTTAGGTTCCTCATAGAGCAAACCCAATGCCAGAAAAAACGCATCCACATTGAGCAACGCAGGATCCCCTGGTGCCAATGCAAATGCCCAATTCTGAGGGTCACCCCGCAGGAAAGATATAACAATTTTGACTTGCTGAGCAGGGTCTCCAGAGGAGCGAGATTTCAAAGAAAGAAACAACTTGCAATTGTTCCTAAAATTCAGAAAACTAGATCTATCTCCAGAAAAAAACTCTGGGATAGGAATTCTAGGTTCAGACATAGGAGCATGTACAACAAAATCTTGTATATTTTGAACCTTAGCAGCAAGATTATTCAGGCTGGAAGCCAAACTCTGGACGTCCATGATAAACAGCTGAGGTCAGAGCCATTCAAGGATTAAGAGGAGGTAAGACGCAGCCAGGCTGCAATTAAGGCTAGGCAGCAAACTCTGAGGGGAGAAAAAAAAAAAAAAAAAAACTTCCTCAGACTACTTTTCCTCCTACTTCAGCCAATACGATTACCACTTTCGGGCCGGCTATACTGTCATGATCCCAATGGCAGGGGATCACAAAAGGACAAGCACAAAAAACAAAACAAGCTCTAGGGTGATGGAAACTGAGCTGACCGCGATCCTGAACCTAAACACACAACTAGCTGTAGCCGGGGAACGTGCCTACGATGATTCCTAGACGTCTCGCGCCAGCCGAAGGACTAACTTCCCCTATTAGAAGAAACACAGACCTCTCTTGCCTCCAGAGAAACACCCCACAGAAATAGCAGCCCCCCACATGTAATGACGGTGAAATGAGAGGAAAGCACATACGTAGTTATGAAAACAGATTCAGCAAAATGAGGCCCGCTAAAGTTAGATAGCAGAGGATACAAAAGTGAACTGCGTGGTCAGTGAAAAACCCTACAAAAAACCATCCTGAAATTACTTGAACTCATGTGCCAACTCATGGAACATGAGGAGTAATATCAGCCCACTAGAGCAACCAGCAAAAAGGAATCACATATCTGCAAGCTGGACTAAGACAAAAATTAAGCAAAACGTGGAACAGGAAAATCAAAAACTTAGCTTGTCCTGAAGATTACAGAAGCAGGAAGCAGAGGTAACAAGACACACTGATTACATTGATAGCCGGCGAGGAAATGACAAGAAAGCCAGGTTAAATAGGAAACTCCCATATCCTGATAGAACAGGTGGACACCAGAGACCGCAGAAAACACAAGTCACCCAGTACCATCTGTAACCACCAGAGGGAGCCCAAAAACAGAATCCACAACAGTTATCCTACTCTCTAAAGATTCAGCAATGTGGGAATTGATGTCAGTCAAGGTTTTTTTTTTAAAACTTCAAATCGAATTTTAAAGTGTTTGAATTTTCATGACGCCATTAATGTCAGGAAATACAACTCAAACTGAACCCTAAGCTCATCTCTAGAGTTTGTAGAATAAAATGGCTTTGGTTGTATTTACGTCAAATGTGCTTTGTTATGAATGTTACTATGGATATCTGAAGAAAAGAGAAAATAATATCCAAGTTATTTGAGTGGTTATGTACTGTAACTTGTAATATTTAGTTATCTATGCAGTGTAAGGTGGCCATTGAACACCTAGTGGTTGAGAGATAAACTTGAAGTAATGCTTTAGTACATAAAGGAAAATGCTCAAGCACATGAAGTGCTGAGAAGGGTTAATCAGTCATGACAGATTGAGTGTGAGCAGCTGATGAGTTGGGAGAGACTGCCACTCAACATATCTCGACCTACCACAGGAGCTAGAACTTCAAATCCAAAATAATTTTCATCAATTGTGAGTAATGTTATGGCTGGCAATCAGGCAACACAGCGTGCAGTAATCAGCGCACATACAGAGATCTGGCAATAACCAAAAACAATAGGACGAGCTCTGAGACGTGGAATCTCTGTAGACTGCAGTACCTGATCTATCCTCACACAACTATAAGCAGCAGTGGATTGCGCCTATCACTACCTATGCAACTCGGCACTGCCTGAGGAGCTGACTAGCCTGAAGATAGAAATACAAGCCTGACTTACCTCAGAGAAATACCCCAAAGGAATAGGCAGCCCCCCACATATAATGACTGTTAGCAAGATGAAAAGACAAACGTAGGAATGAAATAGATTCAGCAAAGTGAGGCCCGATATTCTAGACAGAGCGAGGATAGCAAAGAGAACTATGCAGTCCACAAAAAACCCTAAAACGAAAACCACGCAAAGGGGCAAAAAGACCCACCGTGCCGAACTAACAGCACGGCGGTGCACCCCTCTGCTTCTCAGAGCTTCCAGCAAAAGTTAATAGCAAGCTGGACAGAAAAAACAGAAAACAAACTAGAAGCACTTATCTAGCAGAGCAGCAGGCCCAAGGAAAGATGCAGTAGCTCAGATCCAACACTGGAACATTGACAAGGAGCAAGGAAGACAGACTCAGGTGGAGCTAAATAGCAAGGCAGCCAACGAGCTCACCAAAACACCTGAGGGAGGAAGCCCAGAGACTGCAATACCACTTGTGACCACAGAAGTGAACTCAGCCACAGAATTCACAACAGTACCCCCCCCTTGAGGAGGGGTCACCGAACCCTCACCAGAACCCCCAGGCCGACCAGGATGAGCCACATGAAAGGCACGAACAAGATCTGGGGCATGGACATCAGAGGCAAAAACCCAGGAATTATCTTCCTGAGCATAACCCTTCCATTTGACCAGATACTGGAGTTTCCGTCTAGAGACACGAGAATCCAAAATCTTCTCCACAATATACTCCAATTCCCCCTCTACCAAAACAGGGGCAGGAGGCTCCACAGATGGAACCATAGGTGCCACGTATCTCCTCAACAACGACCTATGGAATACATTATGTATGGAAAAGGAGTCTGGGAGGGTCAGACGAAAAGACACCGGATTGAGAATCTCAGAAATCCTATACGGACCAATAAAACGAGGTTTAAATTTAGGAGAGGAAACCTTCATAGGAATATGACGAGAAGATAACCAAACCAGATCCCCAACACGAAGTCGGGGTCCCACACGGCGTCTGCGATTAGCGAAAAGCTAAGCCTTCTCCTGGGACAAGGTCAAATTGTCCACTACCTGAGTCCAGATCTGCTGCAACCTGTCCACCACAGAATCCACACCAGGACAGTCCGAAGACTCAACCTGTCCTGAAGAGAAACGAGGATGGAACCCAGAATTGCAGAAAAATGGAGAGACCAAGGTAGCCGAGCTGGCCCGATTATTAAGGGCGAACTCAGCCAACGGCAAAAATGACACCCAATCATCCTGGTCAGCGGAAACAAAACATCTCAGATATGTTTCCAAGGTCTGATTGGTTCGTTCGGTCTGGCCATTAGTCTGAGGATGGAAGGCCGAGGAGAAAGATAGGTCAATGCCCATCCTACCACAAAAGGCTCGCCAGAACCTCGAGACAAACTGGGAACCTCTGTCAGAAACAATATTCTCAGGAATGCCATGTAAACGAACCACATGCTGGAAGAACAAAGGCACCAAATCAGAGGAGGAAGGCAATTTAACCAAGGGCACCAGATGGACCATTTTAGAAAAGCGATCACAGACCACCCAAATGACCGACATTTTTTGAGAAACGGGAAGGTCAGAAATGAAATCCATCGAAATATGTGTCCAAGGCCTCTTCGGGACCGGCAAGGGCAAAAGCAACCCACTGGCACGTGAACAGCAGGGCTTAGCCCTAGCACAAATTCCACAGGACTGCACAAAAGCACGCACATCCCGTGACAGAGACGGCCACCAGAAGGATCTAGCAACCAACTCCCTGGTACCAAAGATTCCTGGATGACCGGCCAGCACCGAACAATGAAGTTCAGAGATAACTTTACTAGTCCACCTATCAGGGACGAACAGTTTCTCGGCCGGACAACGATCAGGTTTATTAGCCTGAAATTTCTGCAACACTCTCCGCAAATCAGGGGAGATGGCAGACACAATGACTCCTTCCTTGAGGATACTCGCCGGCTCAGATAACCCCGGAGAGTCGGGCACAAAACTCCTAGACAGAGCATCCGCCTTCACATTTTTAGAGCCCGGAAGGTATGAAATCACAAAATCAAAACGAGCAAAAAATAACGACCAACGGGCCTGTCTAGGATTCAAGCGCTTGGCAGACTCAAGATAAGTAAGGTTCTTATGATCAGTCAAAACCACCACGCGATGCTTAGCACCCTCAAGCCAATGACGCCACTCCTCGAATGCCCACTTCATGGCCAGCAACTCTCGGTTGCCCACATCATAATTACGCTCAGCAGCAGAAAATTTCCTGGAAAAGAAAGCACATGGTTTGAACACTGAGCAACCAGAACCTCTCTGTGACAAAACCGCCCCTGCACCAATCTCAGAAGCATCAACCTCGACCTGGAACGGAAGAGAAACATCAGGTTGACACAACACAGGGGCACAGCAAAAACGACGCTTCAACTCCTGAAAAGCTTCCATGGCAGCAGAAGACCAATTAACCAAATCAGCACCCTTCTTGGTCAAATCGGTCAATGGTCTGGCAATGCTAGAAAAATTACAGATGAAGCGACGATAAAAATTAGCAAAGCCCAGGAATTTCTGCAGACTTTTTAGAGATGTCGGCTGAGTCCAATCCTGGATGGCCTGAACCTTAACCGGATGCATCTCGATAGTAGAAGGGGAAAAGATGAACCCCAAAAATGAAACTTTCTGCACACCGAAGAGACACTTTGATCCCTTCACGAACAAGGAATTAGCACGCAGTACCTGGAAAACCATTCTGACTTGCTTCACATGAGACTCCCAATCATCTGAGAAGATCAAAATGTCATCCAAGTAAACAATCAAGAATTTATCCAGATACTCACGGAAAATGTCATGCATAAAAGACTGAAAAACAGATGGAGCATTGGCAAGTCCGAACGGCATCACCAGATACTCAAAATGACCCTCGGGCGTATTAAATGCCGTTTTCCATTCATCTCCCTGCCTGATTCTCACCAGATTATACGCACCACGAAGATCAATCTTAGTAAACCAACTAGCCCCCTTAATCCGAGCAAACAAGTCAGAAATCAATGGCAAGGGATACTGAAACTTAACAGTGATCTTATTAAGAAGGCGGTAATCAATACACGGTCTTAGCGAACCATCCTTCTTGGCTACAAAAAAGAACCCTGCTCCCAATGGTGACGACGATGGGCGAATATGTCCCTTCTCCAGGGACTCCTTCACATAACTGCGCATAGCGGTGTGTTCAGGTACGGACAAATTAAATAAACGACCCTTAGGGAATTTACTACCAGGAATCAAATCGATAGCACAATCACAATTCCTATGCGGAGGTAGGGCATCAGACTTGGACTCTTCAAATACATCCTGAAAGTCCGACAAGAACTCTGGGATGTCAGAAGGAATGGATGACGAAATAGACAAAAATGGAACATCACCATGTACTCCCTGACAACCCCAGCTGGTTACCGACATAGAGTTCCAATCCAATACTGGATTATGGGTTTGTAGCCATGGCAACCCCAACACGACCACATCATGCAAATTATGCAGTACCAGAAAGCGAATAACTTCCTGATGTGCAGGAGCCATGCACATGGTCAGCTGGGCCCAGTACTGAGGCTTATTCTTGGCCAAAGGTGTAGCATCAATTCCTCTCAACGGAATAGGACACCGCAAAGGCTCCAAGAAAAATCCACAACGTTTAGCATAATCCAAATCCATCAGATTCAGGGCAGCGCCTGAATCCACAAACGCCATGACAGAATACGATGACAAAGAGCACATTAAGGTAATGGACAAAAGGAATTTGGACTGTACAGTACCAATAACGGCAGAGCTATCGAACCGCCTAGTGCGTTTAGGACAATTAGAAATAGCATGAGTAGAATCACCACAATAGAAACACAGTCTGTTCAGACGTCTGTGTTCTTGCCGTTCTACTTTAGTCATAGTCCTGTCGCACTGCATAGGCTTAGGTTTACTCTCAGACAATACCGCCAAATGGTGCACAGATTTACGCTCGCGCAAGCGACGACCGATCTGAATGGCCAAGGACATAGACTCATTCAAACCAGCAGGCATAGGAAATCCCACCATGACATCCTTAAGAGCTTCAGAGAGACCCTTTCTGAACAAAGCCGCTAGTGCAGATTCATTCCACAGAGTGAGTACTGACCACTTCCTAAATTTCTGACAATATACTTCTACATCATCCTGACCCTGGCATAAAGCCAGCAGATTTTTCTCAGCCTGATCCACTGAATTAGGCTCATCGTAAAGCAATCCCAGCGCCTGGAAAAATGCATCAACATTACTCAATGCAGAATCTCCTGGTGCAAGAGAAATAATAATCAAAACCTGTTGAATAGGATTACCAGAAGAATGAGGTTTCAAGGCCAAAAATAGCTTACAATTATTTCTGAAGCTCATGAACTTAGTTCTGTCACCAAAAAACAAATCAGGAATCGGAATTCTTGGTTCTAGCATCGATTTCTGATCAATAGTATCTTGAATCTTTTGTACATTTACAACGAGATTATCCATTGAGGAGCACAGAGCCTGAATATCCATGTCCACAGCTGTGTCCTGAAGCACTCTAATGTCTAGGGGAAAAAAAAGACTGAAGACAGAGCTAAGAAAAAAAAATGATGTCAGGATTTCTTTTTTCCCTCTATTGGGAATCATTGGTGTGGCTCCTTGTACTGTTATGGCTGGCAATCAGGCAACACAGCGTGCAGTAATCAGCGCACATACAGAGATCTGGCAATAACCAAAAACAATAGGACGAGCTCTGAGACGTGGAATCTCTGTAGACTGCAGTACCTGATCTATCCTCACACAACTATAAGCAGCAGTGGATTGCGCCTATCACTACCTATGCAACTCGGCACTGCCTGAGGAGCTGACTAGCCTGAAGATAGAAATACAAGCCTGACTTACCTCAGAGAAATACCCCAAAGGAATAGGCAGCCCCCCACATATAATGACTGTTAGCAAGATGAAAAGACAAACGTAGGAATGAAATAGATTTAGCAAAGTGAGGCCCGATATTCTAGACAGAGCGAGGATAGCAAAGAGAACTATGCAGTCCACAAAAAACCCTAAAACGAAAACCACGCAAAGGGGCAAAAAGACCCACCGTGCCGAACTAACAGCACGGCGGTGCACCCCTCTGCTTCTCAGAGCTTCCAGCAAAAGTTAATAGCAAGCTGGACAGAAAAAACAGAAAACAAACTAGAAGCACTTATCTAGCAGAGCAGCAGGCCCAAGGAAAGATGCAGTAGCTCAGATCCAACACTGGAACATTGACAAGGAGCAAGGAAGACAGACTCAGGTGGAGCTAAATAGCAAGGCAGCCAACGAGCTCACCAAAACACCTGAGGGAGGAAGCCCAGAGACTGCAATACCACTTGTGACCACAGAAGTGAACTCAGCCACAGAATTCACAACAGAGTAAGGAACTAGCTCTCCTCCAGTACTAAAAAAAATAGCATTTACCATGTGCAACCTATAAATGGCAACCTCAAAGTCAATGTCCATAGCTAAAAAGTTAAAATTCCAAGCAAATTGAATTACCTCTAGTTGAAAATAATTACTTGCAAAAAACAGTATTGATGCACTTTTTAGAGATGGTTTGTGTCTTCCAGAGACTTCTACTGCTATTCCTGAAGTTAATATAATCTACTTGTTGGAGAACAACTAAACTTTGTGCCCACTATTTTGATAGTAACTTTTGTGACACTGTTATGCTCATGCCCAGACTGTTAAGCATGAGCGTGGATCGTGGCCCCACTGTGCCACGGACCAGACTTACCCCAGGGGGGCTTGACTTAAGGTACCTTCACACATAACGATTTCGTTAACAATATAGTTGCTTTTTGTGATGTAGCAACAATATCGTTAACGAAATCATTGTGCGTGACAGCGACCAACGATCAGGCCCCTGCTGGGAGATCGTTGGTCGCTGGGAATGATCAGGACTTTTTTTTGGTCGCTGATCACCCGCTGTCATCGCTGAATCGGCATGTGTGACGCCGATCCAGCGATGTGTTCACTGGTAACCAGGGTAAATATAGGGTTACTAAGCGCAGGGCCGCACTTAGTAACCCGATATTTACCCTGGTTACCTTTGTAAAAGTTAAAAAAAAAAACAGTACATACTCACATTCCGATGTCTGTCACGTCCCCCGGCATCAGCTTCCTGCACTGACTGTGTCAGCGCCGGCCGGCCGTAAAGCAGAACACAGCGGTGACGTAACCAGGGTAAATATCGGGTTACTAAGCACGGCCCTGCACTTAGTAACCCGATATTTACCCTGGTTACCCGGGGACTTCGGCATCGTTGAAGACAGTTTCAATGATGCCTAAGTCTTTCCCCTGATCGTTGGTGGCTGGAGAAAGCTGTCTGTGTGACAGCTCCCCAGCGACCACACAACGACTTACCAATGATCACGGCCAGGTCGTATCGCTGGTCGTGATTGTTGGCAAGTCGTTTAGTGTAATGTGTTGTGAATTCTGTGGCTGAATTCACTCCTGTGGTCACAAGTGGTACTGCAGCTTCTGAGCTTCCTCCCTCAGGTGTTCTGGTGAGCTCGTTAACTGCTTCATTACTTAACTCCGCCTGATGCTGCTATCCTGGCTCCTTGACAATGTTTCAGTGTTGGATCTGAGCTTCTCCTGATTGTTCCTGTGACCTGCTGCTCTGTATAGCTAAGTGCCTTTTGCTTTTTGTTGCTTTTTTTCTGTCCAGCTTGTCTTTTGTTTTGCTGGAAGCTCTGAGACGCAAAGGGTGTACCGCCGTGCCGTTAGTTCGGCACGGTGGGTTTTTTTTGCCCCCTTTGCGTGGTTTTGCTTTAGGGTTTTTTGTAGACTGCAAAGTTCGCTTTACTGTCCTCGCTCTGTCCTAGAATATCGGGCCCCACTTTGCTGAATCTATTTCATCCCTACGTTTTGTCTTTTCATCTTACTCACAGTCATTATATGTGGGGGGCTGCCTTTTCCTTTGGGGAATTTCTCTGGGGCAAGTCAGGCCTTTTTTTCTATCTTCAGGCTAGCTAGTTTCTTAGGTTGTGCCGAGTTGCCTAGGTAGTTGTTAGGCGCAATCCACAGCCGCTTTTAGTTGTGTTTAGGATAGGATCAGGTGTGCAGTCTACAGAGTTTCCACGTCTCAGAGCTCGTTCTTGTATTTTTGGGTATTTGTCAGATCACTGTGTGCTCTCTGATCGCTAAGCACACTGTGTTTCTGGATTGCCTTCATAACACCTGTCATTAGCAAACATAACAGTAATGGTACCTTAAGCAGCTACGTCAGTGTTCGATGGAGCCTCCGGTGGTGAGGTCAGACTTGTGCAGCAGTTAACTCCAGGGCGGTATCCGACAGTAGCAGCTTACCCCCAAGGTGACAGGACAATGTAACAACAGGTGCAGGTAGGTACTATAGGTATACTGTCTGGCTCAGCTGATTCATAGACAGGAAGGTACTAGCAGCCGTGGCTGATATATAAGTAGGCACTGGCAGATACAGGTGATGTGCAGGTCAGTGCAGGTGGGCACGGCTAATGTACTTGCTGGCCAGCAAGATGAGTATGAGACACATGCAGCGAGGCATGCGGGAGCATAACACCAGATTCATACATGGTACGGTAGCAAGTGTACACACAGATCACTAATGGTGCACAGCAACAACAGAATATCAGAAAATGGATAGGTACTAATTCAGACACTGCAGGTTTAGCGAAATGTACAGGTGCAGGCACAGCAGGTTTAGTGATAGGTACTGTTCAGACACTGCAGGTTTAGGGGTAGGTACAGACACAGCAGGTTTAGAGAAAAATCCAGACTTGGATGCAAAAAGATTCAGGAATAGGTCCTAATTCATACAAGGACAGACACAAATACAGGTCCAGGGTTTAGGCCTGGGTATTCATTCCCCTACTATGGAATAAACAGGACATATCAGATACAGGTACTAGTGTTGAGCGATACCGTCCGATACTTGAAAGTATCGGTATCGGATAGTATCGGCCGATACCCGAAAAATATCGGATATCGCCGATACCGATATCCGATACCAATACAAGTCAATGGGACATCAAGTATCGGAATGTATCCTGATGGTTCCCAGGGTCTGAAGGAGAGGAAACTCTCCTTCAGGCCCTGGGATCCATAGTGAGGTGTAAAATAAAGAATTAAAATAAAAAATATTGATATGCTCACCTCTCCGGCGGCCCCTGGACATCACGTTGGTAACCTGCGAATGACGTCGCGGCTTCTGATTGGTTGCGTGCCGCTCATGTGACCGCCACGCGACCAATCAGAAGCCGCGACGTCATTCGCAGGTCCTCAATTCCTAGAATTAGGAGTTTAGTGAATGAGAATGACGTCGCAGGCTTCTGATTGGTCGCGTGGCGGTCACATGGGCGGCACGCGACCAATCAGAAGCCGCGACGTCATTCTCAGGTCCTAAAGGCGCTCATTTTAAACAAAGAAGCCGGACGGTTACCAGCGTGATGTCCAGGGGCCGCCGGAGAGGTGAATATATCAATATTTTTTATTTTAATTCTTAATTTTACACATCCCTATGGATCCGATACCGATACCCGATACTACAAAAGTATCGGATCTCGGTATCGGAATTCCGACACCGCAAGTATCGGCCGATACCCGATACTTGCGGTATCCGAATGCTCAACACTAACAGGTACAGATTCAGGATTCAGGCATGGGTATACAGACCCAGGGAAACAGGTTCAGGCAAGATCAGAAACAGGACAGGATGTGGCAACTCAGTAGCTGCCAACACACTGAAGCAGAATGTTACTCAGGCACCTCCCAACAAGTGGAGGTGACTTAGGAAGCAAGTGCCTTCCAGCAATAGACTGGGTACAGATTAGGAGCTCACACACTGTCTCTTTAAGAATCAGGAAGTTCCCACCGGCACATCTTAAGCATGCAGCAATCAGAGGACAAGTAGCTTACTGCATTGTCTGGGGTGGTGAGAACATATATGTCCCTGCATTGTGTGGGAAGGGAAACCATGCAGGCATGCAGGCAGCGGTGTTGCAGACTTTATGTTTCTAACTCTCAAGCCTATATTGCTAAGAATTGTACCTTTTTTTGGGTAAAAATTTCTTGTGACATTTATGTTGAGAAAGTGCCACTCACTCCTAGTAGCACAGTACCACCCACTCCTGCTAGCATAGTAACCCCACTCCTGCTAGAATAGTCCACCCCCACTCCTACCAGTACAGTAGCCCACTGTCTATCACAGTATTATTATTATTATTTATATTGCACCATTAATTCCATGGTGCTGTACATGATAAAGGGGTTACATAATCTTTGGACTGGCGGAATGCACCAAATAATAATTAGAGATGAAATAAGGTGCGTTCGCAGTCCGGAGTCCACCGTGCAGCTAAGACACCTGCTGCTTGGTAATAACGGACTATATGGTGGTATAATGTGAGTAAACACATGGGTTAGCTTCATCCGGTATGAAGGAAGTGAACCCTGTTGAGTCCCAGGGCCACGGTACAGCACAAAGAGCGCAAGCAAAGAGTCACAGAGCAATGACCCAAAACTCTGGGAAAGAGTTCCTCTAGACGACTTGCGCTCGACACCACTTCTGTGGTGTCAGAGACTAATCTGAATTTTAGAATTAACTGCACAGGAGTGCGTGCAGCGCCGCTCTGGCGGATGCCACTAACCACCCAAACTTAGGCCAGGAAAGCACACTATATGTGCACAGCGCCACACTGGCGGTCGCTGCTAATTAGATACAGGAACTTGTGCTAATTGTGCAGGATAGCACTGTCAGGCACTAGGTAGTTCCACCATTCGCGAACAGTCAACAACACTAGGGATGGGAATGATTCGGAGCTTTCATCCATTGACAGGTATACATCCACACACACAAGTTAATAAGTTTATACTAGCGCATGACAATGCGAACCGTTTATAGCTGTAGCTCTCCAGGACCTTCTTAGTGATCCAATAGGAGCCGCTACAGAACCTGAGCATGTGAACCCTGACTTCTAATGAGAGGTTGACCAGTGGGCATGCCCAGTAGGGGAAAAGCAGGACATAGTCCCTGGAATGTCCGCTCACCACTGATCAGTGCTGGCTACAAGGGCTGATCCTGGAAAGGCAGCAGTAACCAGTCGCACAGTATCAGCTTGAGCCAGATGCTGGGATCGACGTCTCTGCTGAGCAGGTTCCACTGCGGCTGGAGGAGAATGGGAGACCACAGCAGACATGGTTCGAGATTCCCCCTGTGCAGCGACAGGAACTAAAAATCTAACATATACAGAGTTATAAATATAAATTACAGTAAACAAATTTACAATGACAAACTGGTACAGAGGGAAGAGGACCCTGTCCTTATGGACTTACATTCCTGCTATCACAGTACCACCCACTTATCAACTATCAATTGACCACACCTTACCACAGAACTGTTTGTGATTTGCTTACAAGCTACTTTTTTTTTTTACAAATATAAACTTTGTCTATTAAACATGGTCAATTGTACTCTTGATTAGGCAGAAACCTGCTTCAGCAGGTGCCATATATTAAAATGGTCCATATGGCCAATTATATTAATTTGTCAATTGTAACGTAGCACACACTTTTGTTGTTCCCCAAATCAATATGCTACCCTGCTATTTCTACTGGGATATTGCTCACATTGATTTTCTTGGGGTTTTATACAAATCTCTCCTGGATGTCTTAAACAACAACAATGTGGCTGCCCATTTTTTTCTTTTTGTTCAGCTACTGATCATTTGTTATAACATTACCGATATATCTATTTTGCTATAATGGGAAGGTCTTGAAAATTATCATCATAAAAAATTTGTTTATGTGAATGAGATTGTGTGTTCATTGTCCTCTACTATTATTATGCAACTTGTTGGATATACTTACACTCAACACTACTCTATACAAAAAGTACAACTTGACAGGGAGGAAGGCTGTAATGGGCCTCATTCATTTTTACACCCCTCTGATTAAATGAAAACTCAGCTCCGGTGGCTATACTCAACAAAATAACGTCACTGTAAGACAGTTATGATGAATGAGGCTCAATATGCATTATTCTGTATAAACCACAAGAACAGGGTCTTCATGTAACATGTGTATTAATTGTACTACTCTACAAGCAAATTAGTTAACTAGAGAAAGGCAAAAGACAACAAAACACGTTAGGATATTATATCTCAACTATAAGTCTGTAGTTAAAAAATAATAGCCATGATCCATAAAAAATTACCATGTTGACTGTTATGAGCTCACTGAAGGGGGTTCTCTAAGCCAGAGATCATGGTGGACAACTGTCACACACAAACTAAGTGCAACAAGAGGGGAAGAGGGGAAGGAAGCTCAAACGCTAGGGAAAGGGGGAATGGAGACCCCAAGGTAGATCTAATAGCACCTACCATCCCTATATGGGTTCCACACCAATCACCGAGCAGGAACCAAAGCCCTGTATATCACTAGAGCTAGGCCCTGAATAGGGAAGAAGAGGATGACCACTGGTCAGTCCCCACTGAACACTAAAGATAAGAAGGGAGACAAACAAAGGGGAAGAAACTTGATTTGAGCAGACTCCAGAGATATAATGCCAAACATTCTCCAACAGCACCAGAGAGGAAGTAAGCTGACTGCTATAGCTCCAAGCCTTCACATGGCGAAAATGTGAATATCACTGATGAGTCCCTGAAGCAGACTGAGAGTCTATAAACAAGAAGGCCCAGGTGTGTCAATTAGAGCCGGAGGGAGGCTGCTATTGGATCCAAAAGTCAGGAAGATAAAGACAGCAATGCCAAATGCATAGACCTTCTGCAGCCAGATGCAAAGCGGCTGTCTGTAGCATCTGACACACACGTGACAACAACACAGCTTGAAGGTGATGGCACAGCAGACATGACTTACCGGCTGGTGCATTTTAGGCTACGTTCACATTAGCGTCGCGTCGCTGTTGCGTCGGCGACGCAGCGGCGACGCGCCCCTATGTTTAACATAGGGGACGCGTTCGTCTTTTTGCACGCTTTTTCCGACACGTGCGTCGTTTTAGACGCTAGCGTCGGACGCAAGAAAACGCTACAAGTTGCATTTTTCTTGCGTCCGATTTCGGCAAAAAACGACGCACACGTCGCAAAACGCGCGCGTTTTTGCGCGCATTTGCGCGCGTTTTTCCGTGCGTCGCCGACGCAACAGCGACGCGACGCTAATGTGAACGTAGCCTAACAGCAGAGACAAAGGTTAATAGGAAAACAAATTGATAGCCGATAGGAGAAGTAAAGGACAGTCAAACTAGTTTATAGAAATTATGAAGTGTGCTGCAGAAGCTTTTGTAATGTGAACACCTCAAGAGCAGAGTTTATCCTTAGAACAATTGAAGAGCATATGAAGAATTTGTCAGCAAATAAATGGATAGCAGCATTGGTGGACAGGCAAAGTAGTTTGTAGAAACGATGCATGCTGTTGCAGCAGTGTTTGTAATGTGAACGAGTAAAGAGAAAATTTAGTCATGCTTACAGCAGGCAAAGGGTTAGCAGAAAATCTGATCCAGGAAGTAAATGCAGATTAATTAAAAAATTGGAACTTACAGAAATTATTACATGGTGAGAGATGTCATCGGTGAGACAAGCTCCAAGGTTCACTGTATTTGGATAGAAAGTTTACTGAATCGGTATCTAAGTCGGTCTTAGGAGGCCTTGGCTGATCATATTACTGGAGTTCACCAGGTAACCTGTGAAACCCATTGTGGACCACATTAAAAGGCGATGGCCATACAGTAAGAGACAGGTGGCGTTTAATATGCTCTCAGAGTATTGCTCCTCAAGCAGTGTAAATAGACTTTTGTTTTGTTGTTTTTTTAGCAAATTGAGAACGTTTTGGTAAAATATTTAGATTTGAAGAATTGTTGGAAACTTCTGAGGGGATGCATAATTATGTAAAAGTAAGATGTCAACAAAGGCTGATGGTCATAGGGGAAAGGAGCAGGTCCCAGACCTGGAGCAGAGACAGGTGAGTCTCTGAAGAGAGATATGTGTACACTACTGTATGTTGGGAAATTGAGAAAGTTCTGGAAAAATTATTGGATCTAAAGCGTAAGAATGTTAATGAAATCTGAGGAAATCAGTGATAATGCAAAATAAGTGATACTTTATTGTACTCTTTGATTATCTGAAATTATGTTGATATCAAGAAAGTTGTACAAAGTACTAAAGAATTATCTCCATTGATAAATAGTACACATTACACTGTAATTTATTGTAATTAGTGTTGAGCATTCCGATACCGCAAGTATCGGGTATCGGACGATATTTGCGGTATCGAAATTCCGATACCGATTTCCGATACTCACCGCGTATCGGATACCGGAATCGGAAGTTCCCAGAATTCAAACTGCTTGCAGCAGCCAATGAGGAATGAATGGAAGTGTGGGCACATCCTGTTTAGCATGGTGGGCATGTAACTACTGGCAAGGCTGTGATTGGCTGCTGAAATGATGTCACCATGCACTATAAAAAACGCTGCCGTCATTTTGCGCTCACTCTGCTGTGATTTCAGTTAGGGACAGGATGCTGTGTTCTAACTGGGGGCCAGTTGAGATAGCTAATTGCTTTATTTTGCTTTTCCAAGGCTAATTTAGCAAACGCTGTTTGTTCACCTTGCTCTTGCCTTGCAGCGCTGTTTTAACAGCGTTCTGCAAGGTCTCAGTGTGTGTGTGTGTGTGCAGCTCACTCTGTAGTCTGTGTGCAGCCATATACCCGGTTGCATTCAGCTCAGGGGGGGTTCACACTGCCTCATACAGTTCTATCCATTGTCCTTTTTTGCTCATAGTGCAGCCTGCTGCACATTTTTTCTAAAATTTCCTATTAGTGTCTTTCCACCCGTCTCCAGCTAAATTGTGGAAAAACACTACATAGGATAACCTAGAGGGGGTTTTTTGGGCCTTGCAGCGCCGTTTACGGCTGTCTGCACGGTCTCCGTGTGAGCGCAGCTCGCCCTGTAGTCTGTGTGCAGCCACAGCTGGTTGTATTCAGCTCAGTGTGCGTCACTGCCTCATACCGTGAAATAACTTTTCCTTTTTTTCAAATAGTGCAGCCTGCTGAAAATTTTTCCAAAAATTTCCTATTAGTGTCTTTCCACCCGTCTCCAGCTAAATTGTAGAAAAACACTACATAGGATAACCTAGAGTAGGGTTTTTGGGCCTTGCAGCGCCGTTTACGGCTGTCTGCACGGTCTCCGTGTGAGCGCAGCTCGCCCTGTAGTCTTTGTGCAGCCACAGCCGGTTGTATTCAGCTCAGGGTGCGTTACTGCCTCATACCGTTAAATAACTTGTCCTTTTTTTTCAAATAGTGCAGCCTGTTGAAAATTTTTTCAAAAATTTCCTATTAGTGTCTTTCCACCCGTCTCCAGCTAAATTGTGGGAAAACACTACATAGGATAACCTAGAGGAGTGTTTTTGGGCCTTGCAGCGCCGTTTACTGCTGTCTACACGGTCTCCGTGTGAGCGCAGCTCGCCCTGTAGTTTGTGTGCAGCCACAGCCGGTTGTATTCAGCTCAGGGTGCATCACTGCCTCATACCGTTGAATAACTTGTCCTTTTTTTCAAATAGTGCAGCCTGTTGAAAATTTTTCCAAAAATTTCCTATTAGTGTCTTTCCATCCGTCTCCAGCTAAATTGTGGAAAAACACTACATAGGATAACCTAGAGGAGTGTTTTTGGGCCTTGCAGCGCCATTTACGGCTGTCTGCACGGTCTCTGTGTGAGCGCAGCTCGCCCTGTAGTCTGTGTGCAGCCACAGCCGGTTGTATTCAGCTCAGGGTTTGTCACTGCCTCATACCGTAAAATAACTTTTCCTTTTTTGCAAATAGTGCAGCCTGCTGCACATTTTTTCAAAAATTTCCTATTAGTGTCTTTCCACCCGTCTCCAGCTAAATTGTGGAAAAACACTACATAGGATAACCTAGAGGAGTGTTTTTGGGCCTTGCAGCGCCATTTACGTGTGAGTTAAACTTGCTCTGTAGCCCGATCTGGGAGAGGAGCAGGGAGAGGACGTGGTGATTCTGTGCCTGCTGCGGGCACCGGTGACTCATCATCACCCAGTTTCAGCAGGGAACAGTCCTTCATGCGCAGCTTTGTCGGAGAGCGCCGTGCACCTCTGCTGCGTGAAGATCAAATTGAAGCCATTGTCGGATGGATGGCAGCTAACACATCGGCATCGACTTCAATTAGTGCCACATCCTCTCAGGCACAGACCACTGGAGAGCAGCCATCTGTCTCTTCACCACCTGCCAAATTGGACAGGCAGTCAGAGAGCCCAGGACAGGAGCCGTCTCTACTTCTGTTCTCTGAATCTCTTGGCTTGGAAACAGGGGGCCAGCCAAGCAGCATTGGAGAAATGGAAGAAGAGGCAGTGTGCAGTGATGCCCAACAGCTTTGTATCTCTGACTCTGAAGAGGCGGGTGGGCCAGTGCCTCCGGTGACCACAGCACAGTATGCATCTGATGAAGAAACTCAGGTGCCGCTTTCTGGTGCGTACTGTGCTGCCGAGACTACCCAGGAGGAGCAGTTGGTGGCAGAGGGTAGTGGAGATGATGAGGTCCTTGACCCATTGTGGCATGAGGAACAGGAAGGTGGTGGGAGCAGCTCTGAGGAAGAGATTCCCCAAACGGGCCAAAGAGGGAGAGGGAGGGGGAAGACTGCGGAGCCTGTAGCCTCCACTTTGGCACCCGTTAGGAGCCTGTCTCTTCCAAAAGCCAAAATGGGCGCTCCCAAGACTTGCAGTGCCTGGTCCTTTTTTGACACAGTTGCAGATGACATTTGTTTTGTCAAATGCAAGCTGTGTCATCAGAAAGTCAAGAGGGAAAAGTGTCAGCAACCTCAATACCACAAATATGTGGAAACATGTGTGGAACAGGCACGCGGTGGAGCTACAAAAACACACTGAAGACCTAGGCCAACCAACAGCGACAGCTACCACCTCTTCAGCTCGTGTTGCCTCTTCCTCCAGCTCACGCACAGCTGGTTCGGCTTCCTCCTTGGATCGCCATGGAAGAACCTCTGGCACTGTTGTCCAGAGACCTAGTGTAATTCCACCCACAGCACCACATTCCCAGTCATCCTCACACTCCCAGTCTACTCTACAGCCATCGGTAGTACAGGCATGGGAGAAAAGGCGGGCATTCTCGGCCAACCACCCCCGAGCACAGGTTCTGAATGCAGGCATTGCCAAACTTCTGTCACTGGAAATGCTCTCATTCAGGCTGGTGGAGACTGACAGCTTCCGTGACTTGATGGCATTGGCAGTCCCACAGTACAAGGTGACCAGCCGCTTTTACTTCAGCAGGCAAGCTGTCCCTGCCCTGCATAAGCATGTGGAGGGACACATAAATCGCCGTCAGTAGCAAGGTCCACCTCACCACCGATGCGTGGACCAGTCAACATGGACAGGGGTGATACATTTCCGTCACTGCCCATTGGGTTAATGTTGTTGAGCCGGGTACAGACCGTGCGAGTGGCGCAGGACGTGTCCTGCCCACTCCAAGGATTGCAGGAATCCAGTCTGTACGCATTGACTCCTCCTCATACACAAGTTCCTCAGAATCATCGCTGCAGGAGCCGTCACAGTCCACCTCCACATGGACACGTGAATGTTTACCTGTTACGACTGACATGAGCACAGCCGTGGCCAAACGTCAACAGGCCGTCTTGAAATTAGTTTCTTTGGGGAATCGAAGCCACACAGCGCAGGAGCTCTGGAATGCCATCAAGCAGGAGAGCGATGTGTGGTTTGTGCCAGCGAATCTCCAGCCAGGCATGGTAGTGTGTGACAATGGCCGAAATCTAGTGGCAGCTTTGGCCCTTGGCAACCTCACTCACATCCCATGTCTGGCACATGTGCTCAATTTGGTTGTGCAGAGTTTTCTGAGGGACTATCCGGATCTTGATGCACTTCTGCACAAGGCCCGCCTAAAGTGTGCTCACTTGCGGCGTTCCAGCTTGGCAAGATCCCGCATTGTTGCTCTGCAGCGCCGATTTCGCCTTCCTGAACATCGCATCATATGTGACCTACCTACCAGGTGGAATTCCACGTTACATATGTTGGAGCGGTTGTGTGAGCAGAAGCAAGCAGTAATGGAGTATCAGCTGCATCAGGCGCAAAGAAGTCACAGTCAGCGCCGATCAGACTTCACAACCACAGAGTGGGCCACTATGAAGGACGTCTGCCAGGTTTGGCGTACTTTCGATTATTTCACGCGGATGGCAAGTGCAGATGATGCACTAGTCAGCATGACTGTCCCCCTTATCTGCTTGCTTCAACAAACCCTGCAAGGGATAAGGGATGATGTTGCGGAAGAGGTTGAAGATGAGGAGTCACCTTTTCCATCAGCTTCTGGACAGTCAGAGCTACGTGGTTCCTCACAAAGGGGTCGGCAGGGGACACTTTGTGAGGAGGATGAGGAGGAGTCAATGGAGGAGGAAGAGCTCCGTCCAGAGGAGGGAGTTACACCATTGTCCAGTGGTCAGTGTGTACAGCGAGGGTGGGGTGATGAAGAGTGGGCAGAGATCATGTCTCAAGCAGGGGACAGCGTTTCTGGGCCAGTTGGCAGTCGGCAGACCATGGTTGATTTCATGTTGCAGTGCCTGAGAGACGACCGCCGCATCGACCACATTCTCAACATGCCTGATTATTGGGTGTACACCCTCCTCGATCCTCGCTACCGGGACAACGTCCAAAACCTCATCCCAGCGTTGACCCGGGAGCGTAAAATGCGGGAGTACCATGACACACTGGTGAATTCCATCATCTTCTCCAGTCCAACTGAGAGGAGTGCTGCTAGTGCTTTACAAAGCAGCTCAGTGCGTCGAGGCAGTGGAGGAGGCTCTGCACAAAGAGGGAGCAGAAGCAGTGCCTCTGCCCAAGGCAAGACCAGTATGGCACAACTGTGGCAAACTTTTGTGTGCCCGCCCCAAATGTCTACACGATCACCGGCGGCTCCAGTCAGCAGGAGGCAACAGTTCCGTCAGATGGTGACAGACTACATGTCTTGCTCTCTTACTGTACTCCCAGACGGCTCTTCCCCTTTCAAGTTTTGGGTCTCTAAGCTGGATACCTGGCCAGAGCTAAGCCAGTATGCATTGGAGGTGCTGGCTTGCCCTGCGGCTAGTGTCTTATCGGAACGTGTCTTTAGTGCCGCAGGGGATATGAATGACAGCTGTGCTGCGTCCCATTACGAAGGAAATTCCCACCTCCGGGACGGTTTTACGGTATCAGGGGACACATTTTATAAGTGTTTACTGCTGTGTTTGCAAGGAGCATAATTAAAAGAGCCACCTTTTCCTTTTGCATCCTTAGTGCTGCACAAGATGGCTCTTTCAGCTACAAACGCCTTGGGGGGGGTTAAAGGTTCCCGTTCAACTTTCTACAATCAGGCTTCGGCCTACACTCTGTTCCTCTGCTACTTGTGCTGTCCCTGGGCTCTAACACCGCCAGTTGGTGCCTGGAAGTGCTGTCCGCACAGTCAACAGTCGCTTCTCTGTTATTGGGGTTCAGTAACGTCAGCTGATTCCCAGCTGTGTGTGCGGCAATACCTCCAATCTGCTCCTCCTGCTGTCCCTGGGCTCTAACACCGCCAGTTGGTGTCTGGAAGTGCTGTCTGCACAGTCAACAGTCGCTCCTCTGTGATTGGGGTTCAGTAACGTCAGCTGATCCCCAGCTGTGTATCCGGCAACGTGTCATGCGACCGCCACGCTGGCACACTAACAGACATTTACATGCCTACAGTGCAGGCTTCGACCTACACTCTGCTCCTCCTGCTGTCCCTGGGCTCCAACACTGCACTGCTGATTGATGCCCGGAAGTGCTGTTTGCACAGAGCCAAACACCTCACCAATGTGTTAGTGGGGTTCAGTCATGCCTGCTGCTCCCCTGCTGTGTATCCGGCAACGTGTCATGCGACCGCCACGCTGGCACAATTTAAATGTAAGGGAACCTGTCCCCCCCCCCTAGGCTTTTGTTACTGAAAGAGCCACCATGTGCAGCACTAATACTGCACAAGGAAAAGGTGGCTCTTTAAATTATGCTCCTTGGAAACGCTGAACTACACACTCATGTAATGTGTCCCCTCACACCGTCCAACCGTCCCGGAGGTGGGACTTTCCTTTGTAATGTGACATAGCACAGCCGTCATTCCTACCCCCTTGTCTCCGTGCGCCGCCTCCTTAGCATTGTTTGATTCTGTCACGGACCCTGCGCTGTTATGTTCTCCCTTGGCCATGCACAGTTTGCGCTGCCCGTCCTCTGACATCATTTGTTGTCGGCCTGGCTGCGCCTGTGCGTCCACGCTGCCCGAAATCCCACCTCGCAGTGTCGTCTAATGTGATCCCACAGTGGGCTTGGGATCCATGGCCATGCGCAGTGCATATACTCGCCTCTCACTCGCCTTCTTCCCGCTTCTTCAGACTAGGCGGCGTCAGCTGATCCCTAATAGCATGCCACGGCCGTGACGCCGCACAGTCTGAAGAAGCAGGAAGGAGGGGAGTGAGAGGCGATGATATGCACTGCGCATGCCCATGGATCCCAGGCCCGCAGTGGGATTACATTAGATGACACTGCGAGGTTGGATCTTGGGCAGCTTGGACGCACAGGCACTGCCAGCCTGACACCTAAATGATGTCAGAAGACGGGCACCGCTAAGTGTGCATGGCCAAGGGATAACATTACAGCGCAGGCTCCGTGACAGAATCAAACATCGCTGAGGAGGCGGCGCACGGCACCAAGGGGGTTGGAATGACGGCTGTGCTGTGTCACATTACAAAGGAAAGTCCCACCTCCGGGACGGTTTAACGGTGTGAGTGGACACATTATATGAGTGTGTAGTTCAGCGTTTGCAAGGAGCGTAATTTAAAGAGCCACCTTTTTCCTTTTGCAGTATTACTGCTGTACAAGATGGCTCTTTCAGCAACAAATGCCTGGGGGGGGTTAAAGGTTCCCTTTCAACTTGCTCCAGTGCAGGCTTCGGCCTACACTCTGCTCCTACTGCAGACCCTGGGCTCTAACACCGCCAGTTTTAGCCCGGAAGTGCTAGCTGCACAGAGAAAAACACCCACCAATGTGTCAGTGGGGTTCAGCACCGCCAGCTGTTCCCCTGCTGTGTAGCCGGCAACGTGTCCAGCACAAGCCACGCTGGCACAACAGACCTAAAGCTGCCACCAGTGCAGGCTTCGGCCTACACTCTGCTCCTCTCCTCCTCCTGCTGACCCTGGGCTCTAACACCGCCAGTTTTAGCCCGGAAGTGCTAGCTGCACAGAGAAAAACACCCGCCAATGTGTCAGTGGGGTCCAGCACCGCCAGCTGTTCCCCTGCTGTGTATCCGGCAACGTGACCTGCAAACGCCACGCAGGCACCTGAACTGAAATTAAAGGGACCCTGCCCCCCACCCCCAGGTGTTTCTATGTATAACAGCGACCTTGTACAGCAGTAATGCTGCATTTGTACAAGGTGGCTGACTTTTTCTCCTTGCCCACGTGGAACTCAACACGTACAAAATGTGTCTCATTAGAGACCATTACACTGTCCCTGAGGTGTGACTTTCCTTTCTAATGATACGCAGCACCCCCCTTGGTAGCGCTGCTCGTCTTCTGACATCATTGGTTGGCTGGCTGTGCCTGTGCGTCCGCCCTGCCCGACACAACGCCCCTCGTTGTCTCATATATTTTGACTGCGAGGGTGTGATTGATGGGCATGTGCAGTGCATATGTTCGCCTGTCTTCACTCATCTCCTTCCGCCTTCTTCAGACTGTGCGGCCTCAAGGCCGCGGCATGCGATAAGGGATCAGCGGAGGCAGCCCAGTCTGAAGCAGGTGTAGGACATGAGTGAGCGGCAAACATACTTACTGCGCAAGGCCATGAATCCCAGCCCTGCAGTGTGACTTTATGAAAAGACACTGCGGGTCTGGGATTCCTGGCCATCGCTAACCGCACCGGCTGACATCAAATGAGGTGAGAAGACAGGCAGCGCTCACAGCGCATGGCCAAGGGATAACAAGAGCACAGACTCCTTGACAGCAAATAACAACGCTCAAGAGGCTGCGCCCAGCACCAAGGCGTTATTTTTGGACACCTGTGCTGCGTCTCCTTAAAAAGACAAGTCACGCTTCCAATACAGTTGTACTGTATAATGGGCAAAATTGTGTACATCTTTCATTCAGCGTGTGCAATGAGCAAAATTTAAAGAGCAACCTTTCACTTGTGGAGCATTACTGCTGCACAAGGTGTGGCTCTTCTACATTGTAACACCTGCGGGTGGGTTAAAGGTTACCTTTGAAATTGGTTCAATTACGCTTCGGCCTACACTCTGCTCCTCTCCTCCTCCTGCTGACCCTGGGCTCTAACACCGCCAGTTTTTGCCCAGACGTGCTAGCTGCACAGAGAAAAACACCAGCCAATGTGTTAGTGGGGTTCAGCACCGCCAGCTGTTCCCCTGCTGTATAGTCGGCAACATGTCCAGCACAAGCCACGCTGGCACAACAGAACAAAAGCTGCCACCAGTGCAGGCTTCGACCTACACTCTGCTCCTCTCCTCCTCCTGCTGACCCTGGGCTCTAACACCACCAGTTTTTGCCCAGACGTGCTAGCTGCACAGAGAAAAACACCAGCCAATGTGTTAGTGTGGTTTAGCACCGCCAGCTGTTCCCCTGCTGTGTAGCCGGCAACGTGTCCTGCAAATGCCACGCAGGCACCTGAACTGAAATTAAAGGGACCCTGCCCCCCCCCAGGTGTTTCTATGTATAACAGCCACCTTGTACAGCAGTAATGCTGCATTTGTACAAGGTGGCTGACTTTGTCTCCTTGCACACGTCGAACTCAACACGTACAAAATGTGTCTCATTAGAGACCATTACACTGTCCCTGAGGTGTGACTTTCCTTTTCAAATGACACGCAGCACCCCCATTGGTAACGCTGGCCGTCTTCTGACATCGTTGGTTGGCTGCCTGTGCCTGTGCGTCCGCCCTGCCCGACACAACGCCCCTCGTTGTCTTACTTATTTTGACTGCGAGGGTATAATTGATGGGCACAAGCAGTGCATATCTTCGCCTGTCTTCACTCCCCTCCTTCCGCCTTCTTCAGACTGTGCGGCCTCATGGCTGTGGCATGCGATAAGGGATCAGCCGAGGCCGCCCAGTCTGAAGCAGGTGTAAGGACATAAATGAGCGGCCAACATATTTACTGCGCAAGGCCATGAATCCCAGCCCTGCAGTGTGACTTTATGAAAAGACACTGTTGGTCTGGGATTCATGGCCATCGCTAACTGCACCGGCCAGCATGAAATGAGTTCATAAGACGGGCAGCGCTAACAGGGCATGGCCAAGGGATAACAAGAGCGCAGACTCCTGTACAGCAAATAACAAAGCTCAGGAGGCTGCGACCAGAACCAGGGCGTTATTTTTGGACACCTGTGCTGCATCTCCTTAAAAAGACAAGTCACGCCTCCAATCCAGTTGTACTGTATAATGGGCAAAATTGTGTACGTCTTTCATTCAGCGTGTGCAATGAGCAAAATTTAAAGAGCAACCTTTCACTTGTGGAGCATTACTGCTGCACAAGGTGTGGCTCTTCTACATTATAACACCTGCGGGTGGGTTAAAGGTTACCTTTGAAATTGGTTCAATTAGGCTTCGGCCTACTCTCTGCTCCTCCTGCAGACCCTGGGCTCTAACACCGCCAGTTTTTGCCCGGACGTGCTAGCTGCACAGAGAAAAATCCCAGCCAATGTGTTAGTGGGGTTCAGCACCGCCAGCTGTTCCCCTGCTGTGTAGTTGGCAACGTGTCCAGCACAAGCCACGCTGGCACAACAGAACAAAAGCTGCCACTAGTGCAGGCTTCGGCCTACACTCTGCTCCTCTCCTCCTCCTGCTGCCCCTGGGCTCAAACAACGCCAGTTTTAGCCCGGAAGTGCTAGCTGCACAGAGAAAAACACCCGCCAGTGTGTCAGTGGGGTTCAGCAACGCCAGCTGTTCCCCCGCTGTGTAGCCGGCAACGTGTCCTGCAAACGCAACGCAGACACAAAGCTGCCTCCAGTTCAGGCTTCGGCCTACACTCTACTCCCCCTGCTTACCCTTTGCTCCAACACCGCTAGTTGGGGCTCTAGGAAGACAATCTTAAATAGGTCCAAATCCGGGTTCCAGCACCATCAGCTGGTTCTCGGCAGTGTCTTTGTCACGGGTACTCCCTCGTGCCCAGCCTGGGTCCAGCACCGTCAGCTGGTTCCGGGTAGTGTCAAGGTCACTTAGATGCCTATACATTGTCCCGTCGTGTTGCGGTCGGGTTAGCCAACTCCATGGTGCCTCCAGTTTAGGAGCTTCCTATGTGGGCTGCGTGAATTGGCAGTCAAGGCTGGTTCTGTAGTGCCAGTAGGCCAAGCTCCCCCTGTAGGACTGTTGGGGTTCAGTAACTGCGGCTGCCTCGCGGCCTAGCTGTTCTCTCCTCTCCTGTGGACCTTCTGGTCCACATCCTGGTTCCAGCACCGTCAGCTGGTTCCGGGCAGAGCCTTTGGCTTAGGTGCCTCCTCCTGGGTATCCGAGTTCCGCCAACGCCAGGCGGTCCTTGGTAATGCTTTTAAGCGTGGGTACCTGCAGCTTAGTAACTGGGTTCCAGCACCGTCAGCTGGTTCTCGGTGCAATTGGCTCTTGCACACTGGGGCAACGCATCCGGGTTCCAGCACCGTCAGCTGGTTCTCGGCAGTGTCTTTGTCACAGGTACTCCCTCGTGCCCAGCCTGGTTCGAGCACTGTCAGCTGGTTCCGGGTAGTGTCAAGGTCACTTACACGCCTATACGTTGTACCGTTGTGTTGCGATCGGGTTAGCCAACTCCATGGTGCCTCCAGTTTAGGAGCTTCCTATGTGGGCTGCGTGAATTGGCAGTCAAGGCTGGTTCTGTAGTGCCAGTAGGCCAAGCTCCCCCTGTAGGACTGTTGGGGTTCGGTAACTGCGGCTGCCTCGCGGCCTAGCTGTTCTCTCCTCTCCTGTGGACCTTCTGGTCTACATCCTGGTTCCAGCACCGTCAGCTGGTTCTTGGCAGAGCCTTTGGCTTAGGTGCCTCCTTTTGGGTATCAGAGTTCCGCCAACGCCAGGCGGTCCTTGGTAGTACTTTTAAGCGCGGGTACCTACAGCTTTGTAACCGTGTTCCAGCACCGTCAGCTGGTCCTCGGTCGTGCCATTGGCTCTTGCACAGTTGGCCAACGCATCCGTGTTCCAGTACCGTCAGCTGGTTCTCGGCAGTGTCTTTTGCTCTTGTACCTTCTGCTCCGCATCCTGGTTCCAGTACCATCAGCTGGTTCCGGGCAGAGCCTTTGGCTTAGGTGCCTCCTTCTGGGTATCCGAGTTCCACCAACGTCAGGTGGTCCTTGGTAGTGCTTTTTAGCACGGGTACCTCCTGCTTAGTAACCGGGTTCCAGTAACGTCAGCTGGTCCTCGGTAGTTCCATTGGCTCTTGGACCTTCGGGTAGCCATCCGAGTTCCAGTTCCATCAGCTGGTTCTCTGCATTTTCTCAGCCTTCTTGTACCTTCTGCTACATTTCCAAGTTCAAGACCCTAAAGACGACGACCCGGAAGACCACCCCTAAGATGACGACGACACCAGAGACGACAACCAATTAGATGACGACGACCCTGGAGATGACGACCCTGAAGACCACCCCGATGACGACGATGACGACGGCAGAGATGACGACGGCGGAGACGACGATGGCGTAGACGACGACCCTGGAGACGACGACCCTGGAGACGACGACATGGAAGACCGAGAAGCAGAAGAACAAGAGGCTGCAGAACAAAGAGCAGAAGAACATTAAGCATAACACTTAATATCAGAGCAAAAGATATTATCTAAATTATATGCAGAAGAAGACTAAGCAGTGTATGGGGGTGAGTCCGTTCCTCCTCGTGGTGCCCCTGGATAAAGCCTGATGCTGCCTGTCACAAATGAGAATATGATGAAGAAGTAGAATAGGAAGAATAATAATAGTTGAAGAAAATGAATATGAAGAATGTCATAAAAAAATATGTAGAAGATGAAGAAGAAGATGAATAAGGTGAAGAAGAAGTTGATGTCAAAGATGCTGATGATGATGAAGATGAAAGTGTGGGAAAAGTAAAAAAAAATAAAGGGTAAGGGCATGTAATAGTGAAACATCAATATCTGACAAAATAAAAAAAATATTAACATAGTCAATATCTTTGTAACTCCGAACGTCTTTAAAAAAAATTAATATTTTTGCTATTCTATTTGATTGGGCTAAACCTCTATGCCTTTAATGTCTCCGCCACCTCCCCAAATACATCCTGCATTATTCTTAGTTGTTTTCCTTCATGTAGAATGAACCTATAAGGAAAAAATATTTTGGTCCCATTGACTTGCATTGGGATCAGGTATCGGTATCGGCGATATCCGATATTTTTTGAATATCGGCCGATCCAATCCGATACCGATACTTTCCGATATCGGAAGGTATCGCTCAACACTAATTGTAATACAAAAGTGCATCAGATAGAAAGGTAGATAAATAGAAGATGTGTAAGGACTTACTATCTCTTTATGAATGTTAATGAGAGAGGAATGGATGAGGCAAAATTTGAATTTGCCAAATCATGGAGATTAGCCAAGGAAATTCGATGAGCAGCAAAGTTCTGCTCCACGGATTAAATATTACCTATTATGCTCTGGGATTTCTCTACACCCCAGACGATAATATACTTAAGATGTAATAACAGAAAAACACTCATATTAAGCCTAAAGACGTATGTTGATCTTGATCTAATCATGGACAGTAATGCATGGACTTGCCACAGATCTTCCAACCCGAGCGTAATAGCCTCATAGAAATATGTAAAGCTTGGTCATACTTGAATCGGGAAACCCACGGCTAGTCCTTGCATTGTAGATTGTGATTGGACTGAGATCCATGGACATGAGCCCTAACAAGGTAAGTGTTTGCATTTTTCTTCTATCTTTTGATGACAACAATACTAGAATCTTTAATTGCCAGTCCTACGTGTTGCTGAACTGCTTTAATAAAAAAAGGAAAAATGTCACTAACTTAAATTTACAGATTTTTTTTTGTGTTAGAGAGAAATGCTCCCACACCAATTACTAACTTTCCAGTTTAAACAATGTAGTTGTCTATTTAAACAATAAGAACAACAGCAAAATCAATGCAGCATTTTCCATTGTGAGTAGTAAAGTACAGTATACGGCACATCTGTTAGCAAACTGCTATTTGCTAGATGTTATGCATCACTACATCAGCCCTAACCACTCTGGAAGAAGAATTTCTGCAGTGAAACTTTAGCAGCACAACTAATAAGTGTGTGTAAACAATCATGCATCAAGGTTTATTGCTCCAGTAGATATAGATATAATAAATTATAGAGCAAATCTGTCACAATGTGCACAGTGGCTGCCTTGGTTAATATAAATAGGATGTTACAAGGCAGTTACTTTATGTACTTAAAATGTGATGTATTATTGTGTTTTTTTGCCTCTTGCCATTTATTTCCCTCTTATATGTGTCATGAAATTGAGCCAAGTCTGAAATGGCACAAACCTTCCTGTCTCGGTCAATTACAATAACCTGATTAGAGGCTAAGCACGGAAGAAATAAAAAGTAGCAAAAAATGGGAACAGCAGTCCTTATGGCTATAACGGATAAGATGAGATAACTAGAGACCTTGAAGTAGAGATGACCAAATCAATTTAATGTAAATCAAATTTGTGTCCAAATTTTTGCAAAATTGATGACTCTTGCGAATTTGAACAATTTGCAATTAAGTTCATGCAAATTACACATTGCATAAGTTGGATCAGCCAGAGACGACTCACATGGCATTGGATAGGATCAGGCAGCCTTCTTCATAAAGCCTTGCAGGTATCACATCACATTATAAAGCATTCAGGAGTAGAGATGAGCGAACTTGTCTGGGAAAACGTTTGCCGATTTCAAGTTTGGTATGAATGTAGCACATTCGGATTTGTGTTCGGTTTCCTGAGCATTTTTCCTCAAAGTCGTCAAAATTTGGTCACAGGTCGGTAAATGATCACATTTTCACTAATTCTTTTGTTATGACTTTGGCTAGGATAGTGGTTCTGTATGATAAGCAGGGACTCGGGAGGGGTACATATATTATAAGGGGAGGGGTTGTGTTTAGTTATGAGACGTGGGGGAGTGTAATTGATTTTTTTAATAACTTAATATGTGTACATTCCAGGAGCCAATCAGGGCGCAAAAACCATCCCCAAAGGGCTTCTGTCATTGGCTGTTGAAGTCAAGTCTACATGTAAAAAGAGGACATGTTGTTTGGATGCTGCCATTTTCTCACTGTAACAGCGCAGAGAGGCTACTCCTGCTGCAAGTTAACTTGACATATACAGTGGGCACAGAAAGTATTCAGACTCCTTTAAAGTTTTCACTCTTTGTTTAATTGCAGCTATTTGTTAAATTCGAAAAAGGTCATATATTTTCTCATTAATGTACACTCTGCACCTCATTTTGACTGAAAACAAACAGAAATGTAGTAATCATTGCAAATTTATTAAAAAAGAAATTCTGAAATATCACATGGTCTTAAATATTCAGACCCTTTGTTCAGTATTGAGCAGAAGCACCCTTTTGAGTGAATACAGCCATGAGTCTTCCTGGGAATGATGCAACAAGTTTTTCACACCTGCATTTGGGTATGCTCTGCCATTCTTCCTTGCAGATCCTCTAAAGTTTTGTCAGGTTGGACGGTGAACGTTGGTGGACAGCCATTTTCAGGTCATTTTGGTTTAGGCCAGGGCTCTGGCTGGGCCAGTCAAGAATATTCACAGAGTTGTAATGAAGCCACTCCTTTGTTATTTTTGCAGTGTGCTTAGGGTCATTGTGTTGTTGGAAGGTGAACCTTCAGCCAAATCTGAGGTCCAGAGCAGACTGGAAGAGGCTTTCAGCCAGGATATCTCTGTACTTGGCCGCATTCATTTTTCCTACAATGACAACCAGTTGTCCTGCCCCTGCAGCTGAAAAACACCCCCATAGCACGATGCTGCCATCACCATGTTTCACTGTTGGGATTGTATTGGGCGGGTGATGAGCAGTGCCTGGTTTTATCCACACATACCACTTCACTTCATCTCATCAGACCAGAGAATATTATTTCTCATAGTCTGAGAGTCCTTCATGTGTTTTTTAACAAACTCTATGTGGGCTTTCATATGTCTGGTGGAGGGCTGCAGTGATAGATGACTTTGTGGATCTTTCTCCCATTTCCTTACTGCTTTTCTGGAGCTCAGCCACAGTGATCTTGGGGTTCTTCTTTACCTCTCTCACCAAGGCTTTTCACCCACAATTGCTCAGTTTGGCTGGAAGGCCAGGTCTAGGAAGACTTCTGGTGGTCCCAAACTTCTTCCAATTAAGGATTTTGGAGGCCACTGTGCTCTTAGGGACCTTGAGTACTGCAGAAATTCTGTTGTAACCTTGGCAAGATCTGTGCGTTGCCACAATTCTGTCTCTGAGCTCCTTGGCCAGATCTTTTGACCTCATGATTCTCATTTGGTCTGACATGCACTGTGAGCTGTGGGGTCTTATATAGACAGGTGTGTGCCTTTCCAAATCAAGTCCTATCAGTTTAAGTAAACACAGCTGGCCTCCAATGAAGGAGTAAAACCATTCAAGGAGGATCACAAGGAAATGGACAGCGTGTGACTTAAATATGAGTGTCTGAGCAAATTGTCTGAATACTTATGACCATGTGATATTTCAGTTTTTTTTTAAATTAAATTTGCAAAAATTTCTATATTTCTTTTTTTCAGTCAAGATGGGTTGCAGAGTGTACATTAATGTGAAAAAATGAACTTTTTTGAATTTCCAAAGATAATTATAATAATAATCTTTATTTATATAGCGCCAACATATTCTGCAGCTCTTTACAGTTTAACAGTTTCAAATGCAAGTCATAAGTAACAACGTTAACAATGCAATAATTAAAGCACAATAAGATGACAATAAGATGACCCTACTCGTGAGAGCTTGCAATCTACCTTGCAGTGGGGGACATCATACAAAGTACAGGAGCTTATTTACAATGATGCATTTACAATGATAGTCCAGCCATCTTCAGGGGTGGGGGATAGATGGAGATAGTGAATTGGGCTACATTGGTACACTTACACATAAAATGACTTATTAGGGAATGTGATAGGCCGCTCTGAACAAATATGTTCAGAGGGCGCGCCTAAAACTATGTCAATTTTGAATGGTCCTAATTTCTTGGGGTAGAGCATTCCAGGGGAGCGTGGGAGAAGTCTTGGAGTCGAGAGTGGGAGGTACGGATTAGCGCAGAGGCTAGTCGAAAGTCATTTGCAGAGTGCAGTGGTCGGCTAGGCCGATAGACAAAAATAAGGGAAGAGATGTAAGTGGGTGCTGCACTGTGAAGAGCTTTGTGGGTGAGAACAAGTACTTTGAATTGGATCTTATAATAAATGGACAGCCAGTGTAATGACTGGCGAAGAGCGGCTGTATCTGAACACTGATTAGCCAGGTAGATGACCCTGGCTGCTGCATTAAGGATAGACTGAAGAGGGGAAAGTTGAGTGAGGGGGAAGCCAATTAATAGAGCGTTACAGTAGTCCAGGTGGGAGTGGATCAGGGCAACAGTGAGGGTTTTTGTTGTTTCCATGATGAGAAAAGGGCGGATTCTAGAGATGTTCTTAAGGTGTAAGTGGCACGAGCGGGCAAGAGATTGTATATGGAAAGTAAAGGAGAGATTGGTGTCAAACGTAGTACCCAGACAGCGTGCCTGCTGCCAGTGTGTCATTATTGTGCCACCCATGGAGAGGGAAATGTCAGGTTTAGGGAGGTTGGTAGAAGGCAGGAGCAGAAGAAGTTCAGTTTTGGAGAGGTTGAGTTTCAGATAGAGGCCAGACATGATGTCAAAGACTGCAGACAGACAATCACTGGCGTTATGTAGTACAGAGGGAGTAAGGTCAGGGGATGATATGTATAGTTGTGTGTCATCAGCATAAAAATGTGCTGAAAGCCAAATCTGCTGATAGTCTTTCCAATTGGGCCATGTAGAGAGAGAAGACAAGTGGGCCAAGGACTGAGCCCTGATGTACCCCGACAGTGAGAGGAAGAGGGGATGAAGTGGAGCCAATGTATGATACACTGAAGGAGCGCTCAGAAAGATAGGAAGAGAACCAGTAGAGCGCAGTATCCTTAATGACTAGTGCCTGGAGCCTAGAGAGATGGTGGTCAACAGTGTCAAAAGCTGCAGAGATGTCAAGAAGAAAGAGCAGAGAGTAGTCACCGTTACACTTTGCTGTCAGAAGGTCATTGGCCACTTTGATGAGTGCAGTTTCTGTCTAGTGTAGGGGGTGAAAGCCAGACTGTGAAGGGTCTAGGAGGGAGTGAGTGGAGAGGTAACGGGTAAGGCGGGAGTAGACCAGGTGCTCCAAGAGTTTAGAGATGAAGGGGAGAGTGGAGATTTGTCTGTAGTTATTTGTGCACAATGGATCGAGAGAGCTTTTCTTTAATAGTGGAGTAATGATAGAGTGTTTGAAGGAGGATGGGAAGATGCCCGAGGAGAGGGAGAGATTAAATATTGCAGTTAGGTGAGTTGTGACGACTGGAGAGAGCGACTGGAGGAGGTGTGAGGGAATGGGGTCAGTAGTGCATGTAGTCAGACAAGAAGAAGAGAGGAGCCTGTAGACTTCTTCTTCTGTGATGGGATCAAATGTGGAGAGTGAGCCAGGAGAAATGCAGGGAGGGATGGGAGTCACAGCACTTAGTGGCTGGGAGCGGATTTCCTGATGGATATTATCTATTTTCTCTATAAATTGGGAGGCCAGATCATCAGCACAAATGTCTGTGATAGGGCTTGTGCTTTTGGCCTGAGGAGGGAATGAAAGGTGTCAAAAAGTTTATTGGAGTTGTTGGATAGTGAGGAGATCAGGGTTGCGAGGTAGGTCTGTTTGGCGAGGAGAATGGCAGAATTATAGGTTCTTAACATAAATTTGAAGTGTAATTCTTCTGGTGTGCGTGTTTTCCTCCATAAGCGTTCAGCACATCTAGAGCAGCGCTGGAGAAGCCAAGTTTGTGATGTGAGCCAGGGCTGTTTTACTCTGCACTTGGAAGTTCTGAGGGTGAAGGGCGCTACTTGGTCCAGGGTGCTTCAAAGAGTGTCATTGTAGTGATGTACAGCCAAATCAGGACAGGAAAAAGAGGAGATTGGGGACAGTGATGAGTGTAAGGAGTCTGAGAGTGTATGAAAGTTAATGGCATGTAGATTTCTGAATGTGTGGTAGGTAGGAGTGTACTGGGGTGGGCAAGGGATTTTGAGCGTGAAGGAGAGTATGTTGTGGTCAGAGAGGGGAAGGGGTTATCCAGGCAGGAGATTGAGCAGAGTTGGGCGAAGACCAGATCAAGGGTGTTACCGTCTTTGTGTGTGTCAGAGGTTGAGAGCTGTGAGAAGCCTAGAGAAGTGGTTAATGATGGAAGCTGGGATGCAGATGTCGAAGTGGGGCTGCTTATGGGGATGTTGAAGTCTCCCAGGAAAATGGTTGGGACTTGGGAGTTCTGAGGACAAGAAGTGCTGCAGCCAGGCTGAGAAGTGGTCAAGGAAATGGGTGGGCGAGCCTGGGAGCCGATATATGACTGCTACTCTGAGGGAGAGGGGACAAAAGAGCCTGATGGTGTGGACCTCAAAAGAAGGGAATGAGGGTGATGGAACTGGGGGGTGCCCTGGCACATGCATTGTGGGGACAGGAGTATGCCGACTCCACCACTATGTCAAAGAAACAAAGAGTGAAAAATTTAAAGGGGTCTGAATACTTTCCATACCCACTGTAAGTCCTGGGGGCAGAATCTCAGGGAGATCAGTGTTCTGCCCATATCCTGGGACAGTTCATTTACAAATAAGAAAAATATGGATTTCTCCGGACTAAGACATTGGATCACAGATAAAGTGAAAAAAATAATTATTTGATCCTTTGCTGATTTTGCAAGTTTGCCCACTGACAAAGAAACGAACAGTCTCTAATTTTAAGGGTATGTTAATTTTAACATTGAGAGATAGAATATAAAAAATGAAATCCAGAAAATCACGTTGTATAAATTATATACATTTATTGTCATTTTGCAGTGAGAAATAAGTATTTGATCCCCTACCAACCATTAAGAGTTCTGTCTTCTACAGACCAGTGAGACGCTCCTAATCAACTCATTGCCTTCATTAAAGACAGCTGTCTTACATACACCTTTATGAAAGGCTCCTGTTCACAGACTCAATCAGTTAGTCTATAACCTCTACAACAGTTTTCTAAAGAGTGTAGTTGGGTAAAGCCACCCAAAATTATTTTTTAAACAAATGTTCTGCAGTTTTCTCCTTTGCAAGCTGTATCTCTAATTTTCAATTTTCTCTGACTCAGAGGGTGGTGATTAGCTTTTATGTTGTCTCTGATGCAATATATATATATATATATATATATATATATATATATATATATATATATATATATGTGATATTCCTGCTCTAATTTCTCTTTATCAGAAAGAGAGAAGTAACATAATGAAAAATATAATATTGTAATATTGAGCAGTGTTGCTGTGTGTCCAGCACTAAAGTGGAATCATTTTCCAAGAAGCTGCATGAAGATTTGCCTTTCTCATTGCCAGTCTGTCTGGTATTTTACTGTGCCCCTCATCTCTCACCTTTCTATAGAATTTAAGTTCTACCTATCTATAGCGTTTAATAGCAGTAACATGAAGTTTTAGTGAGCTAGTAGCCTGAGTTGAGATGACAATGAACATGCGTGCTAGTACTGCGCATGTCTTGTCTCCGCCTTTGATGTGGCCTGCGGCGCTCATAGCAAGCCTGCATTTCAGCTACATAGCTGCGATCTGAGTGGTGCCAGCTTCTAGCCTCCCATGGAGGCTATTGAAGCATGGCATAAGTTAAAAAAATGTTTTTAAAAATATGAAAAAAATAAAAAATATATAAAAGTTTAAATCACCCCCCCTTTCGCCCCATACTAAATAAAACAATAAAAAAAAATCAAACCTACACATATTTGGTATCGCCACATTCAGAATCGCCTGATCTATCAATAAAAAGAAAGCATTAACCTGATCGCTATACAGCGTAGCGAGAAAAAAATAAGAAACGCCAGAATTACATTTTTTGGTCGCCGCAACATTGCATTAAAATGAAATAACGGGCGATCAAAAGAACGTATCTGCACAAAATTGGTATCATTAAAAACGTCATCTCGGCACGCAAAAAAATAAGCCCTCAGTCGACCCCAGATCACGAAAAATGGAGACGCTACAGGTATCGGAAAATGGCGCTTTTTTTGTTTTTGCAAAGTTTTGAATTTTATTTCACCACTTAGATAAAAAATAACCTAGACATGTTTGGTGTCTATGAACTCGTAATTACATGGAGAATCATAATATTAGGCCAGTTTTAGCATTTAGTGAAGCTAGAAAAAAAGCCAAACAAAAAACAAGTGTGGGATTGCACTTTTTTTGCAAATTTTACCACACTTGGAATTTTTTTCCCGTTTTCTAGTACAAGACATGGTAAAACCAATGATGGTAAAACCAAAGTACAACTTGTCCCGCAAAAAATAAGCCCTGACATGACAATATTGACGGGAAAATAAAAAAGTTATGGCTCTGGGAAGGAGGGGAGCGAAAAACGAAAAAGGGCCGCGGCGGGAATGGGTTAATTTTACACCTAATTTTGGTGACCGATTTTTATGTGTGTGTGTTGAATTGATATAGTTTTGTTCTTTAGAGAGAATTAGTGTAAAAACAGCAATTGCACTACATTGTATTCCTTTTTTTCATATATAACGCATTGTGTAGTAAAAATAACATTTTAACTTTTCATAAAGGGCATTGGAAATACAGCAATATTAACTTCAATTTACTTATAGTTTATGATTTACTAGTTTTTTACTATAATGTGTATTCCTGGTTGAAATAAAGTTTTTGTGCACATTTTTTACTCTTAAAACTTTTTTCTTTGCAAATAAACTTTATTTTATTATTATTGCTTTTAAGCTCAGCATGACATTTGACTCTCAGAGCACTTAAATAATGCCCCATAGGGTGATCGTGAAAGCTGCCACCTGCAGGTGATGGCAGGGTCATAGTTCCTGTGCTTGTCATTGACAGGACATAATAGTACTGCAGTTAATGGGAGCAACCCACTCACCAAGACATACTATTATGTCACACGACAGGAAAGGGATTAAAGAAATTCTAGGACAGGACTCTGCATCTATTACTTTTTGTTTGCATTTACTGCTAAGAAATCTGATGCACTTTAAGGCTCAATGTCCTGAATAAAATGTGGGATACGAAATTACTGTTTGATCAAAGTAACAACTATAATGGGTGTAATTCCTGAAAAAAATCAGAATGCAAAATTGCTCTCTATTGCTCAGAAAGACCACAGTGTAAAGGATTAAACTCTTGAAATTGAAAAATACTGCAAACACATAATCTGAATGGTGTACAGTGAAATAATGCCACCAAAATTTAGCTCTGAGAATCTTTTCGAGATAAGATTATTTTAAGTCACTTATGCAACGAACACAGAAAAAAGAGCTCTGTTTCAGAAGATTATATCTGAAACTTGAACATTCATATACAAAGTATCAAAGGCAAGTTCTTTTCCATTACTGGAGGAATAGAAGTGAAGCCATCAAGAAGAGACGAAAATTACAGTGTAAAGGAAAGAGAAATATCTGTGATGGTCCCATTACACTCGTTCAGAATATAAGGACACATATACAGTAACTATCGGTTTGGCGGAAATATCAGTTTCTATAATCTTAGTATTTGATAGAGCCAAAATTATGAAGTTGTGGTCTATCTGTAATCTAACAAAATAATACAGATCTTCACATCCAAGTAGTTTGAAAGGTCTGACTTACGCATAACGAGTAGTAATGCTATCAGAGAATTGCTTTCTGTGTCGATGAGCATTACAATTAGTGATGGGCCAACCTAAATGTTAAAGTTTGAGGTCTGTACCAAACACGTACTGTATGAGCATGGACCCCAAACACATTTATCTCCAGGGAGTCCATGTTACTGTCAGGGTTCTGCAACCCAACATCGGCTGTTTCCAACACTGTCATTTGTGTCATAGTTAGTGTTGAGCATTCCGATACCGCAAGTATCGGGTATCAGCCGATACTTGCGGTATCGGAATTCCGATACCGAGTTCCGATACTTTTGTGGTATTGGGAATCGGTATCGGATCCATATTAATGTGTAAAATAAAGAATTAAAATAAAAAATATTGATATACTCACCTCTCCGGAGGCCCCTGGACATCACCGCTGGTAACCGGCAGCCTTCTTTGTTTAAAATGAGCACGTTTAGGGACTTCCATGACGTCACGGCTTCTGATTGGTCATGTGCCGCTCATGTGACCGCCACGCGACCAATCAGAAGCCGCGACGTCATTCTCAGGTCCTAAACTCCTCATTCTAGGAATTTAGGACCTGAGAATGACGTCGCGGCTTCTGATTGGTCGCGTGGCGGTCACATGAGCGGCACGCGACCAATCAGAAGCCGCGATGTCATTCTCAGGTCCTAAACGCGCTCATTTTAAAGGGGACCTGTCACCTGAATTTGGCGGGACTGGTTTTGGGTCATATGGGCGGAGTTTTCTGGTGTTTGATTCACCCTTTCCTTACCCACTGGCTGCATGCTGGCTGCAATATTGGATTGAAGTTCATTCTCTGTCCTCCGTAGTACATACCTGCACAAGGCAAGATTGTTTTGCGCAGGCGTGTACTATGGAGGACAGAGAATGAGCTTCAATCCAATATTGCACCCAGCATGCAGCCAGCGGGTAAGGAAAGGGTGAATCAAACACCAGAAAACTCCGCCCATATGACCCAAAACCAGTCCCGCCAAATTCAGGTGACAGAGTCCCTTTAAGCAAAGAAGGCTGCCGGTTACCAGCGGTGATGTCCAGGGGCCTCCGGAGAGGTAATTATATCAATATTTTTTATTTTAATTCTTTATTTTACACATTAATATGGATCCCAGGGCCTGAAGGAGAGTTTCCTCTCCTTCAGACCCTGGGAACCATCAGGATACCTTCCGATACTTGGTGTCCCATTGACTTGTATTGGTATCGGGTATCGGTATCGGCGATATCCGATACTTTTCGGGTATCGGCCGATACTATCCGATACCGATACTTTCAAGTATCGGACGGTATCGCTCAACACTAGTCATAGTGCGAGAAACACTTGCTCTGATCAGCTGTAAGTTTGATATTGCCGGTCATAACGCTGCGGCATCCGAGCTGTCATAAAGATGACAGAGTGTGAGCCAACAGTTCTGACAGGCGGAGAAAGGTTACCGCTGATCACGGGTGTTGGCTGGTGAGAACACTACCCTCATACTACAAGCAACGAGAGCAGGTGTACTTTGATAGGAATATTCACCAGCTGATACCTGTGCGCTTAATAAATGAATTAAAAAAATGACGTGCAAAACCGACAGCTGCTGGCTGCAGCCCTCAGCTATCAGCATTATCTTGGCTTTAAAGTTCAAGGTCTTGTTTTTTACAATTTTTAATTTCATTTAATATAAAATTCTATTTTATTATCTCGTTGACTGCGCCACAGAACTCCTCTTCCCTTCTCCGTTATTTTGGCTGCTTATTAATATAGAGGGGCCCCCAAGCCATTTTGTAAAATTATTTAAATATTTTTAAAAAAGAGTAGGGTCCCCCAATTTTTGACAACCAGCCAAGCTAAAGCAGACAAGCGAGGGCTGGTATTCTCAGACAGGGAAGGGGACATGGATATTTTCACCCCCAGCCTAAAAATAGCAGTCCACAGAGGCCCCAGAAAAGCCATATTTATTAGATGGGCCAATACTGGCTCTTTGCTTGGCTCTTCGCACTTGCCCTGGTGCAGTGGTAGGTGGTATAACAGCGCTCAACAAACCACCCAGATACAGCAGTGCTGGAATTCTTCAAGGGACAGATATGGATTATCTTCTCATAGGAAAGGTAAGGATTATGGTGTTTTTTTTATTTTTTATATTACAGTAGTAAATGGGAAAAAGTTGGACAGGGAGTATTTATTTTTTAAAAAAGTGTTTATGTCTTAATTTCAATTAAAGGACTTTATTCTAGCTGTGTCTTTACTCAAACCTGACTATGGGGGTAGTAATCGGGGTGTCTTATAGATTCCTTTCCATGACTAAGGCTACTTTCACAGTGGCGTTGTTTTGAATACGTCGCAATGCGTCGTTTAGGGGAAAAAACGCATCCTGCAAAGTTGTTTGCAGGATGCGTTTTTGCCCCATAGAGTAACATTACCGACGCATTGCGATGTATTGACACACATCGCAACCGTCATGCGACGGTTGCGCCTGTGTTGTGGCCGACCGCCGGGAGCAAAAACGTTAAATGTAACGTATTTTGCTGCCGACAGACCGCTTTTTCCGACCGCGCATGCGCGGCCGGAACTCCGCCCCCACCTCCCCGCACCTCACAATGGGGCAGCGGATGCGCCGGAGAAATGCATCCGCTGCACCCGTTGTGCGGCACATCAAACGCTAGCATCGGAATCTCGGCCCGACGCACTGCGACAGGCCGAATCTGACGCTAGTGTGAAAGTAGCCTAACCTATTGGCTTGATGTCTGCTGACCTTACAAAGCTGACGTCAACCCCACAAATATTATCCTACTGCCACCGCACCAGGGCAAGTGGTAAGAGTGAGGCTAAGCACCAGAATTGACACATCTTATGGATGCACCCTGTATGGGGAGGCTGAGGGCTGATGTTTTAGTCTGGAAGAGGGCCAATATTCATGGCTTTTTCCTGGGCTATTAATATGAGCCCAAAGCTGTCTTTTTAGCCTTTGCTGGTTAATTATTATAGGGGGACACCACATCATTTTGAGGGGGTCTCCCCTAAAATAACCAGTGAAGGCTAAGCAAACAGCTGTGAGCTGATAATAATAGCCTGTGAACCTTTATGGCAATTGGTCCACTTCCAGAATGTTAACATCAGCCATAACACCATGCCATTTTTCTCATTTATCATTTTTTATTAACAAGTACAGCAAGGTCACATGAGTTCATAGCAGCTGTTTCTCTACTTTGAAAGTACCAGTGTCAGACTGATGAATGACCACGAGTCCAGCACTAAGCACTCTGGCATTCATCAGTCCAGCACTCACACTACCTTGCCTGTGAACTCAGGTAACAAGCTTTCTGGCAGCTGCGATGTCAAGAAACCTAACTGGAAACTTTGAGTGACATTTTAAGGTTACTGGAGTTTCCAGATACTGGAATACCTGATCACTGTAAACTAAGGTTACCTTAAATGTGTATTTTACCGTACTTATTAATAAATAAAGAAATAATAAAAAAAAATGGAGTGGGGTCTCCCGTAATTTTCATAACCAGCAGTGGTAAAACTGATGGCTGGTGGCTGATATTAATATTCTGAGAATGGGTGATTAGCCATAAAATTTCCCTGGCTATTATTATTATCTCCCAGCTGTTTGCTCAGCCTTTACTATTATTATAGGGAAGACCCCCAACAATGATGTGGGGTCCCTTCTATATTCAGTAACCAGCAAAGGCTAAACAGACAGCTGCGGGCTGAGATTATTAGCTTAGGAAAGGGCCTTGAATATTGGCCCTCTGCCAGACTAAAACATTCACTCTCAGCCACCCCAGAAATAGCACATCCATTAGATACGCCAATTCTGGCATTTAGCCTCTCTCTTACCACTTGCCCTGGTGTGGTGGCCAGTGTCAAAATAGTTGTGGGGTTGATGCCATATGCCCACAGGTTAGTAATGCATAGGCATCTATAAGACACCCCCATTACTGACTCCATAGACAGATTGTAATAAAGACACAGCAAGAATAAAGTCCTTTATTTGAAATAAAACTCCCACTCTCTTTAACCCATTTATGACTATAAAATAAAAAAACCCACAATCCTCACCCTTCTGATGAGAAGGTAATTCAAATGTGTCCCACTACAGTCAGGATGGTATGGAGAACAGTCAAATCAGTGATGTGAACGCTCTCCATGCCAGCTGTAACACACTGAGCAGAGTGTGAGAAGAGCTGTCTGCCTGTGACCAGCAGTCTGTATACTCTTTTGTAAATTTGTTTGTATGTTTTTTTGTATAATCTTTTGTGTCCTCCGCTGTCCAAGAGATGTCATAGGATCAGACCATGTTCCTGCATGTTCAGAGAAAACCATTACACAGGACACAACAGGGGGACATTTATAAGATTACTTCATCACAGGAACATTTCATTTAGCATATACAATTGTGGAACTTATTTTTATTAAAATATCTGTTGGTTAAAAATGTACTTTGTTTGTGGGGCAACTTCTTTAAGCTAAAAAAAATAATTTATGGATTTATTGTACATAGTCCTCCATATAGAATAATGCACCCCAAAGCCTGTACAGTATAATGCACATCATAGCCTATACAGTATAATGCACCTCATAGTACGTAGCACATAATGCATCCCACAGTCCATACAATATAATGCCATAGCCAATATAGTATAATGCACCCCACAGTCTATATAGTATAATGTACCCAATAGTCTATAGAGTATAAAACATCCCATAGACCATACAGTATAATGCACCACATAGCCCATATAGTATAATGCACCCCATAGCCCATATAGTATAAAGCACCCCATAGCCCATACACTATCACACATCCCATAGTCCATACAGTATATTGCACCCTGTAGTCCATAAAGTATAATGCACCACATAGTCCATACAGTATAATGCATCCAATTGTCCATAAAGTATAATTGATCTCATAGTCCATATGGTACAATGCACCCGATAGCCCATAAATTATAATGCACCCTATGGTCCATACAGTATAATGCACCCGATAGTCCATACAGTATAATACACCCTATAGCCCACAATACAGTTTTATGGCCATCACACTGTTCTAAAAATAATATTGAACACAATACTCACCTATTCTTCTCGTTCCTCTGCTGCTCTGGTCTCAGCAGCTTGTTTTCTGAAGGGTCACCCATCTCAAAGTAGAGTCTGCCATGCCATGTAGTGACGTCATCAAGCTGAGATGTCAGAGGAAGAATGATGGGGAAGAAAGAGTCAGCTAATGCTCCCTCCTCCATCATTGTTTCAACTGCCTCTTCATGGCGATTCAGCTGATCCCCTCGATTTTCTATGAGATTTATGTCTGGAGAAAGTACAGGCCACTCCATTTGCGGTACCCCAGTCTCCAGCAGCCAATCCTTAAGGTACCGTCCCACTCAGTGACGCTGCAGCGATATAGACAACGAGCCGATCGCTGGAGCGTCGCTGTTTAGGTCGCTGTAGAGACGTCAAACACGGCAACACCAGAATGATGCAGGAGCGATCCAGTGACGTAACGGCGACTCACTTATCGTTCTCGCTGGTTGATGCTTCATGTAAAACATTGCTGGCATTGTTGCTTTTGATGTCAAACATGACGATACATGCCGACCTGACGACCCAATAAAGTTCTGGCCTTTCTGCTCCGACCAGCGATGGCACAGCGGGATCCTGATCGCTGCTGTGTGTCAAACACAACGAGATCGCTATCCAGGACGCTGCAACGTCACGGATCGTTGTCGTTCTCATTGCAAAGTTGCTGAGTGTGACGGTACCTTTAATGATGCAACCTCGATGAGTCAGAGCATTGTCTTCCATGAGGAGCAGTGGAAACAAGGATAGGTGAATATTTGAGGGGGGTGGTGATAGACCTGGCGCCGGGCTCCCATACTCATGGGTCTCAAAGTGTGCCAATGTGCCTGACGCCGAGTGGGCTCCCCATTTGTCCAAGGGGCCTGAACTTTCCCAGGTGGTGACGCCGACCCTGGTTGGTGGCCCTTGGGTGCCTCTCACCTCCCTTAAATGTGCCTTGAGTTGTGTGGCATTCAATAGTCGGTTTCCGAAAGGAATTGTACACAGTGAAGCAGTCATCAATGTGAGATGTGGCCAAAAGACATCCACTTCTATGCCTTTCGGTGACTTTCCCAGTCTCTCTATATCTCTGTTTCTACCTGCTGATGACACTCTCAGACACTCTAAACTCAGTGCACACTTCCATTTGCGAATACCCTGCTTGAATCCACTCAATGGTAAGGTACTGTTGACCAATTGTTTGGTGTCATCAAGATGTCAAAATGTGAACAGCATGATAAGGAGGAATGTCTAAATACTAATTCTAATTGAACCCGAAAATTTATTGTGCAACTCATGGATCAAACACCTGATGCCAATTTTGCTATTAAGCTCCTTGTTAGAGAACAGCAAGATGTGCAAAAAGTACTGAAACATTGAATACACTGTATGCAGAATTATTAGGCAAGTTATATTTTGATCACATGATACTTTTTATACATGTTGTCCTACTCCAAGCTGTTCAGGCTTGAGAGCCAACTACCAATTAAGTAAATCAGGTGATGTGCATCTCTGTAATGAGGAGGGGTGTTGCCTAATGACATCAAAACCCTATATAAGGTGTGCTTAATTATTAGGCAACTTCCTTTCCTTTGGCAAAATGGGTCAGAAGAGAGATTTGACGGGCTCTGAAATGTCCAAAATTGTGAGATGTCTTGCAGAGGGATGCAGCAGTCTTGAAAAGCGTGATCACCGAACAATCAAGCGTTTCATGGCAAATAGCCAACAGGGTCGCAAGAAGCGTGTTGGGCAAAAAGGCGCAAAATAACTGCCCATGAATTGAGGAAAATCAAGCGTGAAGCTACCATGATGCCATTTGCCACCAGTTTTGCCATATTTCAGAGCTGCAACGTTACTGGAGTAACAAAAGCACAAGGTGTGTGATACTCAGGGACATGGCCAAGGTAAGGAAGGCTGAAAAACGACCACCTTTGAACAAGAAGCATAAGATAAAACATCAAGACTGGGCCAAGAAATATCTTAAGACTGACTTTTCAAAGGTTTAGTGGACTGATGAAATGAGAGTGACTCTTGATGGGCCAGATGGATGGGCCAGAGGCTGGATCAGTAAAGGGCAGAGAGCTCCACGCCGACTCAGATGCCAGCAAGATGGAGGTGGGGTACTGGTATGGGCTGGTATCATCAAAGATGAACTTGTGGGACCTTTTTGGGTTGAGGATGGAGTGACACTCAACTCCCAGACCTACTGACAGTTTCTGGAAGACAACTTCTTCAAGCAGTGGTACAGGAAGAAGTCGGTATCGTTCAAGAAAAACGTGATTTTCATGCAGGACAATGCTTCATCACATGCCTCCAACTACTCCAAAGCGTGGCTGGCCAGTAAAGGTCTCAAAGAAGAAAAAAAAATGACAAATGACATGGCCCCCTTGTTTACCTGATCTGAACCCCATAGAGAACCTGTGGTCCCTCTTAAAATGTGAGATCTACAGGGAGGGAAAACAGTACTCCTCTCGGAACAGTGTCTGGGAGGCTGCGGTGGCTGCTGCACGCAATGTTGATCGTAAACAGATCAAGCAACTGACAGAATCTATGGATGGAAGGCTGTTGAGTGTCATCATAAAAAAAGGTGGCAATATTGGTCACTAATTTTGGGGGGGTTTGCTTTTGCATGTCAGAAATGTTTATTTCTAAATTTTGTGCATTTATATTGGTTTACCTGGTGAAAATAAACAAGTGAGATGGGAATACATTTGGTTTTTATTAAGTTGCCTATTAATTCTGCACAGTAATAGTTACCTGCACAAACAGATATCCTCCTATGATAGCCAAATCTAAAAAAAAAACCACTCCAACTTCCAAAAATATTAAGCTTTGATACTTATGAGTCTTTTGGGTTGATTGAGAACATAGTTGTTGGTCAATAATAAAAGTAATCCTCTAAAATACAACTTGCCTAATAATTCTGCACACAGTGTAGTTGGACATGTGTATTCAAAAGTTTAGAGACGATCACATTACGTTCAGATGAAAAGGTTGGAGTGTTTTTTAGGATCATCCTGAAATTTCACCTGAAAGCCAAATATCCTTAACTTTTTGTGAGGAGTGTGTATAGCAATAAATTCTTTGTTACAGCTCTTTATCTGGGAGAGGAGTAGAATATTGTTTTTCATACCTGTTTCAGTATTCTGGTTTGGTAACAATACACCTCACAATTATAATGTAGTGTGTTGCTGAATTTGATAGCTGTGTACCTACCTGGGGGGTCAAAGGGGTTGTCCTCCTCAATGAACATTTTCTTGTCCTAACCAACAATAGAGCATAACTTTGTATCAATTATCATAGAATCATAGAATGTTAGAGTTGGAAGAGATCTCAAGGTTCATCTTGTCCAACTCCCAGCTCAATGAAGTGCAGGATTAACTAAACAGACTACTCCCCACCTCTCGTGGCAGCCTATTCCACTCATTGATCACCCTCACTGTCTAATGGTTTTTTCTAAAATCTAATCTGTAGTTTTTCCCTTTCAATTTCATTCCATTTCTTCACTTGTTTCGATGTGCAAAGGAGAATAAGATTGATTCCTCTACACTGCAACATCCCTTCAAATATTTGTGGACAGCTATTAAGTCTCCTCTTAGCCTTCTTTTTTGCAAGCTAAATATTCCCAGTTTCTTTAATTGTTCCTCGCAGAACATAATTTGCAGTCCACTCACCATCCTGGTAGCTCTTCACTGAATTTGCCCAGTTTTCCAATGTCTTGTTTAAAATGTGGTGCCCAGAATTGGACAAAGTTTTCAAGATGAGGCCTGACAAAGGAAGAGTAAATGGGGATAATTACTTCACATGATCTAAGCTGTATACTTCTCTTAATACATCCTAGAACTATGTTTGCCTTTTTTGCTGCTGCATCACACTGTTGACTCATGTGCAGTCTGTGATCTATTAATATCACCAAGTCTCTTTTACACGTGTTTTTGCTTAGTTCTATTCCTCTCATTCTGTAGATGTAATTATTATCTCACATGCTGAATCCGAGTCAACTTCAAACATACAACATTGTAAGCGACAATGCCAGAAATATTGTGGATGCCGTGCAATTATGTAAAGTAACACATGCATGCTGCTTGGCATACACTCCCTCTTTTGTTGCACAACATTTGTTAAAAATGTGTACCTCCTGAAATAAAGATGTGTTCATTGCTAGAAGAGTGTGAGAGCACTTCAACCGCTATTATCTGGTAAAGGATTTGCCGTGACAGAGCATCTGTGCAAGCAACTTCACATGGTGAGGAGACAGATTATACATCTCTGGCAAAAATTAACAGACCACCACATCAAAACCCTGTCATTGGCAGCCCAATCTCCAGACCTGAACCCCATTGAAAACCTCTGTAATGTAATCAAGAGGATGATGTATAGTCACAATTAGGGTTGAGCGAAACGGGTCGAACATTTTCAAAAGTCGCCGACTTTTGGCGAAGTCGAGTTTCATGAAACCCGATCCGACCCCTGTGCGTGGTCGGCCATGCGGTACGCGACTTTCGCGCCAAAGTCGCGTTTCAATGACGCGAAAAGCGCCATTTCTCAGCCAATGAAGGTAAACGCAGAGTGTGGGCAGCGTGATGACATAGGTCCTGGTCCCCACCATCTTAGAGAAGGGCATTGCAGTGATTGGCTTGCTGTCTGCGGCGTCACAGGGGCTATAAAGGGGAGTTCCCGCCGACCGCCATGTTACTGCTGCTGATCTGAGCTTAGGGAGAGGTTGCTGCCGCTTCGTCAGAAGCAGGGATAGCGTTAGGCAGGGTCCATTAACCACAAAACCGCTTGTGCTGTAGCGATTTCCACTGCCCAACACCACCTTCGGTGTGCAGGGACAGTGGAAGCTCCTTTTTTTTTTTTTTTTCCTCAGCGCTGTAGCTCATTGGGCTGCCCTAGAAGGCTCCCTGATAGCTGCATTGCTGTGTGTACGCCGCTGTGCAAACCAACTGCTTTTTTCAAAGCACAAATCCTCTTGTTCCTTCCTTTCTGCACAGCTATCTTGTTTGTTTGTCCACACTTTTTATTTAATTTGTGCATCAGTCCACTCCTTATTGCTGCCTGCCATACCTGGCTGAGATTACTGCAGGGAGATAGTAATTGAAGGACAGTTCCTTTTTTTTTTTTTTTTTTTTTGTGGGAGATTAAGATTGACATTTCTGCTAGAGTGCCATCTCTGTCTGTGTCATCTCTCACTCAGTGGGCCATAGAAAGCCTATTTATTTTTTTGCTTGATTTGGGTTCCAAAATCTACCAGAAAAAATCACAACATCAATCAGTGGGAGAAAAATATTGGCCTCAGGGCTTGTGTGCCACTCCTTACTCCTGTGTGTGCCATCTCTCACTCAGTGGGCCATAGAAAGCCTATTAATTTTTTTGCTTGATTTGGGTTCTAAATTCTACCTGAAAAAATCAATAAATCAATCAGTGGGAGATTAATATTGGCCTTTGGGCTTGTGTGCCAGTCCTAAGCGTGCCATCTCTCTCTCTCTCAGATAGTGGGCTATAGAAAGCCTATTTTTTTATTATTTTATTGGGTTTATAAATTTTCCCTGGAAAAAAAAAAAAAGTGGGAGATTAATATTGGCCTCTGGGCTTGTGTGCCAGTCCTGAGCGTGCCATCTCTCTCACAAATAGTGGGCCATAGAAAGCCTATTTATTTTTTTGGTTGATTTGGGTTCATAATTCTACCTGAAAAAATCAATCAATCAATCAGTGGGAGATTAATATTGGCCTTTGGGCTTGTGTGCCAGTCCTAAGCGTGCCATCTCTCTCTCTCAGATAGTGGGCCATAGAAAGCCTATTTATTATTATTTTTTTTATTGGGTTTATAAATTTTCCCTGGAAAAAAAAAAAAAGTGGGAGATTAATATTGGCCTCTGGGCTTGTGTGCCAGTCCTGAGCGTGCCATCTCTCTCACAAATAGTGGGCCATAGAAAGCCTATTAATTTTTTTGCTTGATTTGGGTTCCAAAATCTACCTGAAAAAAATCACTAAATCAATCAGTGGGAGATTAATATTGGCCTCTGGGCTTGTGTGCCACTCCTGACTCCTGTGTGCGTCATCTGTCACTCAGTGGGCCCTAGAAAGCCTATTTTTTGTTTTATTTGTTTTCTAAATTCTCCCTGAAACAATCATTTTATTTTCTTTGGTTTCTAAATTATTCCTGAAAAAAATCATTTTTTTTGTATTTTTTTTTCTCTCAAGTCTCCCTGAAAAAAAAAAAAAAAAAATCTGTGGGAGATTCATATTGCCCCTTCTGCTTGTGTGCCAGTCTTGACTCCTGGGTGTGCCATCTCTCTCTCTCTCCCCAATTGTGGGCCATAGAAAGCCTATTAATTTTTTTGCTTGATTTGGGTTCCAAAATCTACCAAAAAAAATCACTAAATCAATCAGTGGGAGATTAATATTGGCCTCTGGGCTTGTGTGCCACTCCTGACTCCTGTGTGCGTCATCTGTCACTCAGTGGGCCCTAGAAAGCCTATTTTTTGTTTTATTTGTTTTCTAAATTCTCCCTGAAACAATCATTTTATTTTCTTTGGTTTCTAAATTATTCCTGAAAAAAATCATTTTTTTTGTATTTTTTTTTCTCTCAAGTCTCCCCGAAAAAAAAAAAAAAAAAAATCTGTGGGAGATTCATATTGCCCCTTCTGCTTGTGTGCCAGTCTTGACTCCTGGGTGTGCCATCTCTCTCTCTCTCCCCAATTGTGGGCCATAGAAAGCCTATTAATTTTTTTGCTTGATTTGGGTTCCAAAATCTACCAAAAAAAATCACTAAATCAATCAGTGGGAGATTAATATTGGCCTCTGGGCTTGTGTGCCACTCCTGACTCCTGTGTGCGTCATCTGTCACTCAGTGGGCCCTAGAAAGCCTATTTTTTGTTTTATTTGTTTTCTAAATTCTCCCTGAAACAATCATTTTATTTTCTTTGGTTTCTAAATTATTCCTGAAAAAAATCATTTTTTTGGTATTTTTTTTTCTCTCAAGTCTCCCTGAAAAAAAAAAAAAAAAATCTGTGGGAGATTCATATTGCCCCTTCTGCTTGTGTGCCAGTCTTGACTCCTGGGTGTGCCATCTCTCTCTCTCTCCCCAATTGTGGGCCATAGAAAGCCTATTAATTTTTTTGCTTGATTTGGGTTCCAAAATCTACCAAAAAAAATCACTAAATCAATCAGTGGGAGATTAATATTGGCCTCTGGGCTTGTGTGCCACTCCTGACTCCTGTGTGCGTCATCTGTCACTCAGTGGGCCCTACAAAGCCTTTTTTTTTTTTTTTTCCTAAATTCTCCCTGAAACAATCATTTCATTTTATTTGTTTTATATATTCTTCTGTAAAAAATAATTTTTTTTTAATTTTTTTTTTTTCTGAAGTCTCCCTTTTAAAAAAAACAAACACAAATCAGTGGGAGATAAATATTTACATTTGCGCTTCAGTGACAGTCATGCGTGTGTGCCATCTCATTTGTTGCCAACAACAACAGAGTGTGTAACATTGTGGCTGATTTTCGTTGTGGTCTCACCCACCTGTAAAGGGGTAGCTAAATCATACTGAAGTTATAGCTCACCGTGTAAGTTGTGTGACAGCAACAAATACCGTTCGTTTGGTAACGTTTTTAAAACAATGAAGAAGTCTGGTGGAAGAGGTCGTGGCCGGGGGCGTTCATTGTCAGCTGGTAATGAGGGTAGTGGTAGTGGTGGAGCATCAGCTGGTCGTGGGAAAAAAAATATTGCACCTAAGTCTGGAGCTGTGGAGCCAGGTTCGTCGTCTGGCTACACAAGGCCTCGAACGCTCCCTTTTCTGGGAGTAGGAAAACCGCTTTTAAAGCCGGAGCAGCAAGAGCAAGTTTTGGCTTATCTTGCTGACTCAGCCTCTAGCTCTTTTGCCTCCTCTCGTGAAACTGGTAAATGTCAAAGCAGCGCGTCGTTAGTGGATGTTCACGGTCAGGGACAAGTCGCTTCCTTGTCCTCTTCAGCAAAAACAACAACAGAGAAGAATGCAGCAGGCGACACAACGAGTTACTCCATGGAGCTCTTTACACATACCGTCCCTGGCTTAGAAAGTGAAGCAGTTAACAGTCCATGCCCATTACAAGTTGAATCTGACATGGAGTGCACTGATGCACAGCCACAGCCAGACTACTATCCTGGTCCTTTGACTCAGACCACAACATTGCCATCGCAGGGTGCTGATCAAGAATCAGACCCTGATGAGACTATGTTGCCCCATCACGAACGCTATACCACCGACCGACACGGTGACACAGACGAAGTTGCACACGAGCTACAAGAAGAGGTAATAGATGACCCAGTTCTTGACCCCGATTGGCAGCCATTGGGGGAACAGGGTGCAGGCGGCAGCAGTTCTGAAGCGGAGGAGGAGGGGCCGCAGCAGGCATCAACATCGCAACAGGTTCCATCTGCCGGGCCCGTATCTTGCCCAAAACGCGTGGCAAAGCTAAAACCTGTTGGAGGACAGCGTGGCCATCCGGTTAAAGCTCAGTCTGCAATGCCTGAAAAGGTATCCGATGCTAGAAAGAGTGCAGTCTGGCATTTTTTTAAACAACATCCAATTGATCAGCGCAAAGTCATCTGTCAAAAATGTTCAACTACCTTAAGCAGAGGACAGAATCTGAAAAGTCTCAATACAAGTTGCATGCATAGACATTTAACCACCATGCATTTGCAAGCCTGGACTAACTACCAAACGTCCCTTAAGGTTGTAGCACCCTCGGCCAATGAAGCTAGTCAGCAACGCAACATCCCTTCCGGCAGTGTAGGGCCACCATTTTCCGCACCACCTGCAGTATCTGTGCAGGTTTCTTTGCCAGGCCAAAGCCGTCAGGGTCAGGGAATCACCAGTTTCGTAGTAGGAAACACTGCATCTAGGGCACCGGTGGCAACAATACCATCTCCCACCGTCTCTCAGTCTGCCATGTCCACCGGCACCCCCGCTAGTTCCACGATCTCCAGCTCTCCAGTCCAGCTCACCCTACATGAGACTATGGTTAGAAAAAGGAAGTACTTAGCCTCGCATCCGCGTACACAGGGTTTGAACACACACATAGCTAGACTAATCTCGTTAGAGATGATGCCCTACCGGTTAGTTGAAAGTGAAGCTTTCAAAGCCCTGATGGACTACGCTGTACCACGCTACGAGCTACCCAGTCGACACTTTTTTTCCAGAAAAGCCATCCCAGCCCTCCACCAGCATGTTAAAGAGCGCATCGTCCATGCACTCAGGCAATCTGTGAGCACAAAGGTGCACCTGACAACAGATGCATGGACCAGTAGGCATGGCCAGGGACGTTACGTGTCCATCACGGCACACTGGGTAAATGTGGTGGATGCAGGGTCCACAGGGGACAGCAAGTTTGGGACAGTTCTGCCTAGCCCACGGTCTAGGAAACAATTGGCTGTAGCCGTTCGCACCCCCTCCTCCTCCTCTTCGTCCTCCTGCAGAAGCGAGAGCTCGTCCACAGACCGCAGTCGCACAACCACTCCATCCGCAGCTGCCACTGTTGCACACCAGGTCTCCCATTATGGGGCAGCTACTGGCAAACGTCAGCAGGCTGTATTGGCTATGAAGTGTTTGGGCGACAACAGACACACCGCGGAAGTTCTGTCCGAGTTCTTGCAGAAAGAAACGCAGTCGTGGCTGGGCACTGTAGATCTTGAGGCAGGCAAGGTAGTGAGTGATAACGGAAGGAATTTCATGGCTGCCATCTCCCTTTCCCAACTGAAACACATTCCTTGCCTGGCTCACACCTTAAACCTGGTGGTGCAGTGCTTCCTGAAAAGTTATCCGGGGTTATCCGACCTGCTCCTCAAAGTGCGTGGACTTTGCTCACATATCCGCCGTTCGCCCGTACACTCCAGCTGTATGCAGACCTATCAGCGTTCTTTGAACCTTCCCCAGCATCGCCTAATCATAGACGTTGCAACAAGGTGGAACTCAACACTGCACATGCTTCAAAGACTGTGTGAACAGAGGCGGGCTGTTATGTTTTTGTGGGAGGATACACATACACGGGCAGGCAGTAGGATGGCAGACATGGAGTTGTCAGGTGTGCAGTGGTCGAAGATTCAAGACATGTGTCAAGTCCTTCAGTGTTTTGAGGAATGCACACGGCTGGTTAGTGCAGACAACGCCATAATAAGCATGAGCATCCCCCTAATGCGTCTGCTGATGCAAAGTTTGACGCACATAAAGGATCAGGCGTCTGCAGCTGAGGAAGAGGAAAGCCTTGATGACAGTCAGCCATTGTCTGGCCAGGGCAGTGTACAGGACGAGGTAGCGGGCGAAGAGGAGGAGGAGGACGAGGAGGATGATGGGGATGATTATATTTTTAATGAGGAAGCTTTTCCGGGGCCACTGGAAATTGGTGGCGCGGCAAGGCCGGGTTCTGGTTTTTTGAGGGACACAAGTGACGTGGATTTGCCTGAAACTGCCCCTCAACCAAGCACAACCGCAGATTTGAGAACTGGAACTTTGGCCCACATGGCGGATTATGCCTTACGTATCCTCAAAAGGGACACACGCATAACTAAAATGATGAATGATGACGATTACTGGTTGGCCTGCCTCCTTGATCCTCGCTATAAAGGCAAATTGCAAAATATAATGCCACATGAGAACTTGGAACTAATATTAGCAACCAAACAATCAACTCTTGTTGACCGTTTGCTTCTGGCATTCCCTGCACACAGCGCCCGTGATCGTTCTCACACGAGCTGCAGGGGCCAGCAGACCAGAGGAGTTAGAGGGGCAGAAATCAGAAGTGGCGTTGGCCAGAGGGGTTTTCTGACCAGGTTGTGGAGTGATTTTGCTATGACCGCAGACAGGACAGGTACTGCAGCATCAATTCAAAGTGACAGGAGACAACATTTGTCCAGTATGGTTACAAACTATTTTTCATCCCTTATCGATGTTCTCCCTCAACCGTCATTCCCATTTGATTACTGGGCATCAAAATTAGACACCTGGCCAGAATTGGCAGAATATGCATTGCAGGAGCTTGCTTGCCCGGCAGCTAGTGTCCTATCAGAAAGAGTATTCAGTGCTGCAGGTTCAATACTAACAGAAAAAAGGACTCGTCTGGCTACCCAAAATGTAGATGATCTAACCTTCATTAAAATGAACCACAACTGGATTTCAAAATCTTTTGCCCCACCTTGCCCGGCTGACACCTAGCTTTCCTATGAAAAGGTCTTGCCTGTGGACTATTCTGAATGCCTTTTCCAATCTCGTAATTTTCAGCACCTGATTGTCCAGCATACGACATGTTTACACCTCACTAAATGGCCAAACTCCCCACACGGGGCCGTGGTATCGACACTTGGCGACAGCACCCGTGAGAGTGCAGTTTGTCTGAAGAGGTGGGTGAGCCCGCTTTTGGTCGACGGCACTGCCACTGGGTCCCTCCTAGTACAATAAAGTGTCTCTGGCGGTGGTGGTGCGCACCCAACGTCAGACACACCGTTGTAATATGAGGGGCCCTGGGCCTGTACCGCCGGCCACAAGACAGTTTCCCCCCACCCCAGCTCAAACAGTGCTCTACCACTTGCAAAATTATCTCACAGCTCCACCAATGTTTAGTCTATGCGCTGACATCCTTCAATGCCTGCCACTGACAATACCATTGTATTGACATTTTTGTTATGTTAGGCCTTCGATGCCTGTCTGTGGTCACTCCTTCCACTAGGCCTCCACTGACCACACCACTGCTGCCCGTGTACCCCTGGAACCAATTTAAAATTGCCTACAGCCATGTTTTATTATTTTAGGCCTTCGATGCCTGTCTGCGGTCACTCCTTCCACTAGGCCTCTACTGACCACACCACTGCTGCCAGTGTACCCCTGGAACCAATTTAAAATTGCCTACAGCCATGTGTTATTATTTTAGGCCTTCGATGCCTGTCTGCGGTCACTCCTTCCACTAGGCCTCCTCTGACCACACCACTGCTGCCCGTGTACCCCTGGAACCAATTTAAAATTGCCTACAGCCAGCCCATTTTTTTTATTTTAGGCCATTGATGCCTGTCTGCGGTCCATTCTTTCAACTACTACTACACTGACAAGGTCACTGCTGCCCGTGTACCCCTGGAACCAATTTAAAATTGCCTACAGCCATGTGTTATTATTTTAGGCCTTCGATGCCTGTCTGCGGTCACTCCTTCCACTAGGCCTCCACTGATCACACCACTGCTGCCCGTGTACCCCTGGAACCAATTTAAAATTGCCTACAGCCAGCCCAATTTTTTTCTTTTAGGCCTTCGATGCCTGTCTGCGGTCCATTCTTTAAACTACTACTACACTGACCAGGTCACTGCTGCCCGTGTACCCCTGGAACCAATTTAAAATTGCCTACAGCCATGTGTTATTATTTTAGGCCTTCGATGCCTGTCTGCGGTCACTCCTTCCACTAGGCCTCCACTGACCACACCACTGCTGCCCGTGTACCCCTGGAACCAATTTAAAATTGCCTACAGCCAGCCCAATTTTTTTATTTTAGGCCTTCGATGCCTGTCTGCGGTCCATTCTTTCAACTACTACTACACTGACCAGGTCACTGCTGCCCGTGTACCCCTGGAACCAATTTAAAATTGCCTACAGCCATGTGTTATTATTTTAGGCCTTCGATGCCTGTCTGCGGTCACTCCTTCCACTAGGCCTCCACTGACCACACCACTGCTGCCCGTGTACCCCTGGAACCAATTTAAAATTGCCTACAGCCAGCCCAATTTTTTTTTTTTAGGCCTTCGATGCCTGTCTGCGGTCCATTCTTTCAACTACTACTACACTGACCAGGTCACTGCTGCCCGTGTACCCCTGGAACCAATTTAAAATTGCCTACAGCCATGTGTTATTATTTTAGGCCTTCGATGCCTGTCTGCGGTCACTCCTTCCACTAGGCCTCCACTTACCACACCACTGCTGCCCGTGTACCCCTGGAACCAATTTAAAATTGCCTACAGCCATGTGTTATTATTTTAGGCCTTCGATGCCTGTCTGCGGTCACTCCTTCCACTAGGCCTCCACTGACCACACCACTGCTGCCCGTGTACCCCTGGAACCAATTTAAAATTGCCTACAGCCAGCCCAATTTTATTATTTTAGGCCTTCGATGCCTGTCTGCGGTCCATTCTTTCAACTACTACTACACTGACCAGGGCACTGCTGCCCGTGTACCCCTGGAACCAACATCAGAAAATATAAAAATAAGTATTTTGCTTACAAAAAAGAAAATACTGGAGAGATATCAAATGCAGACATTTTAATATTAAAAACAAACACACAACTAAAATCTGGTACAGTACTAAAAATGGCCACCAGCTACAATTACTTTCTCCTGCAAGTAGTTAACTGAAAGGTTTTTTAAATTGAAAACACAGATATGGCATCCACCGAGTGTTATCCTGTCGCGTCTTCTTTATATTATTACCGAGAAGATGCAAAACAATGAAAATAATAAAATCATTAATTACCAAAATAATAGAGAAAGTCAACACCACATTGCAAATAAACATTCATTCCAAATAAAGAAGCAGGGCGCGTCCGAGGGTGAGTATATACCTAATAAGAATATAATCACCCTCGGACGCGCAATGCTTATTTCCAACAGCCTTCCTTCCTAAGAATCAGCCCTTCCGTGGTGTAGAGAGACGTTGTGTTACACTCCAAGGTGTTCCCCAGGTTGCCTTTCCTGAGCTTAAATCTTCCGGCTCTCGTTTAGTAGTTGTTGGAAACTACGCTGCATTAGGCCTTCAAATTGGGTATGGGATGTAGAGAGATGGTGTGTTCCACTCCAAGGTGTTCCCCAGGTTGCCTTTCCTGAGCTTCGATCTTCCGGCTCTCGTTTAGTAGTTCTTGGAAACTACACTGCATTAGGCCTTCAAATTGGGTATGGGGTGTAGAGAGAGGGTGTGTTACACTCCAAGGTGTTCCCCAGGTTGCCTTTCCTGAGCTTCGATCTTCATGCTCTCGTTTAGTAGTTGTCGGAAACTACGCTGCATTAGGCCTACAAATTGGGTATGGGGTGTAGAGAGAGGGTTTGTTACACTCCAAGGTGTTCCCCAGGTTGCCTTTCCTGAGCTTCGATCTTCCGGCTCTCGTTTAGTAGTTGTTGGAAACTACGCTGCATTAGGCCTTCAAATTGGGTATGGGGTGTAGAGAGAGGGTGTGTTACACTCCAAGGTGTTCCCCAGGTTGCCTTTCCTGAGCTTCGATCTTCCGGCTCTCGTTTAGTAGTTCTTGGAAACTACACTGCATTAGGCCTTCAAATTGGGTATGGGGTGTAGAGAGAGGGTGTGTTACACTCCAAGGTGTTCCCCAGGTTGCCTTTCCTGAGCTTCGATATTCCGGCTCTCGTTTAGTAGTTGTTGGAAACTACACTGCATTAGGCCTACAAATTTGGTATGGGGGAAACATTGGCGCATCTGCGGTCCCTCCTTCCTCTAGGCCTCCACTGACCTGTCTACTGCTGCCCGTGTTCCCCTGGAACCAATTTTAAATTGCCTACAGGCAGCCCAATTTATTATGTTAGGGTTTCGAAGCCTGTCTGCGGTCCCTCCTTCCACTAGGCCTCCACTGACCTGTCTACTGCTGCCCGTGTACCCCTTGAACCAACATCATAAAATAAAAAAAAAAGTATTTTGCTTATAAAAAAGAAAATACTGGTGAGATATCAAATGCAGACATTTTAACATTAAAAACAAACACACAACTAAAATCTGGTACAGTACTAAAAATGGCCACCAGCTACAATTACTTTCTCCTGCAAGTAGTTAACTGAAAGGTTTTTTAAATTGAAAACACACATATGGCATCCACCGAGTGTTGTCCTGTCGCGTCTTCTTTATATTATTGCCGAGAAGATGCAAAACAATGAAAATAATAAAATCATTAATTACCAAAATAATAGAGAAAGTCAACACCACATTGCAAATAAACATTCATTCCAAATAAAGAAGCAGGGCGCGTCCGAGGGTGAGTATATACCTAATAAGAATATAATCACCCTCGGACGCGCAATGCTTATTTCCAACAGCCTTCCTTCCTAAGAATCAGCCCTTCCGTGGTGTAGAGAGACGTTGTGTTACACTCCAAGGTGTTCCCCAGGTTGCCTTTCCTGAGCTTCGATCTTCCGGCTCTCGTTTAGTAGTTCATGGAAACTACACTGCATTAGGCCTTCAAATTGGGTATGGGGTGTAGAGAGAGGGTGTGTTACACTCCAAGGTGTTCCCCAGGTTGCCTTTCCTGAGCTTCGATCTTCATGCTCTCGTTTAGTAGTTGTCAGAAACTACGCTGCATTAGGCCTACAAATTGGGTATGGGGTGTAGAGAGAGGGTTTGTTACACTCCAAGGTGTTCCCCAGGTTGCCTTTCCTGAGCTTCGATCTTCCGGCTCTCGTTTAGTAGTTGTTGGAAACTACGCTGCATTAGGCCTTCAAATTGGGTATGGGGTGTAGCGAGAGGGTGTGTTACACTCCAAGGTGTTCCCCAGGTTGCCTTTCCTGAGCTTCGATCTTCCGGCTCTCGTTTAGTAGTTCTTGGAAACTACACTGCATTAGGCCTTCAAATTGGGTATGGGGTGTAGAGAGAGGGTGTGTTACACTCCAAGGTGTTCCCCAGGTTGCCTTTCCTGAGCTTCGATCTTCCGGCTCTCGTTTAGTAGTTCTTGGAAACTACACTGCATTAGGCCTACAAATTGGGTATGGGGTGGAGAGAGATGGTGTGTTACACTCCAAGGTGTTCCCCAGGTTTCCTTGCCATTGCTTCGGTCTTCCGACTCTCATTTAGTAGTTGTAGAAAAGTACACTGCATTAGGCCTACAAAATGGGTATGGGGTGGAGAGAGATGGTGTGTTACACTCCAAGGTGTTCCCCAGGTTGCCTTTCCTGAGCTTCTATCTTCAGGCTCTCATTAAATTGTGGTTAAATGGAACAACTGCATTTGGCGTACTAGTTGGTTTGGGGCCTACTATCGGTGTCTGCCACTCCTTGCTGTTCTCCTGGTTTCCTGTCCTGAAATTCCATTTTCAGGCTCTCGTTAAGTAGTTGTTAATGTTAGACTGCATTTGGCCTACTAGTTGGGTTGGGGCCTACTATCGGTGTCTGCCACTCCTTGCTGTTCTCCTCCACTGAACAAAGCTGTGCCGCCTGTTTACTACGGTTGCCAATTTTGAACTGCATTTCGACTACTTACTGATTTGGCCCTACTCTCTGTGTCAGCCTCTCATTCCAGTTGTCCTCCACTGCAATGCCCCCTGGTTATTCATGTGTTACCAATTTTGAACTGCATTTAGCCCACTTTATTCTTTGGGCATATATCTGTGTTTCCACTTCATCGTGCCCATTGCCCAGCCAGTGATAGATGAGTCTGCTGGTACATTGACCCATAACGCAACATTCCCCGTGCATGCTACACAACAACATTGTGACCCTGCTGAAAGTCAGGTTGCTCTTCCCGCATACCATACCACCTTACACGGGGACAAAGAGGAAGGTGCAGATGAAAGTGCAGGTTCCTTCATCAGGTGGGGGGAGGAATACTAGTTGGCGACGTCACTGGCACAGGGCCTCTCATAGTACGCAAAAGTGTTGCTGCCGGTGGGAGGCGCCCCCGCCGTGCAAACACACCGCTGTACTTTGAGGGGCCCTGTGCCAGTGCCAATGCCAACAAGTGGGCCCCCCCTGCTTGCTCAGGATCACAGCACTTGCAAAGTTGAAATACTTACCTCTCCCTGCTCCACTGCCGTGACGTGGTCCAAATTTCCTGGGCCCACTAATTACTTGAACCAGCCCTACCCCCCACAACTTTAGCCAAATGACCCCCAATTTCAAATGCCTTCCAATTATTATAAGGTAAATTACGCTTGACAAGCTTCATTAAGAAGAATGGATGGTTTTGACATTAAAATGGGCACTCTAGGTGTTTTCCTGGCCCCCACTCACTGCCGACTATGCTGCCCCATTGACTTGCATTGGGTTTCGTGTTTCGTTCGATCCCGACTTTACGTCATAATCGGCCGATTTCACTCGACCCGACTTTTGAGATAGTCGGGTTTCGCGAAACCCGGCTCGACTCTAAAAAGGTCAAGGTCGCTCAACTCTAGTCACAATCCATCAAGCAAAGAACTGCTTAAATTTTTGTGCCAGAAGCAGTGTGAAAGACTGGTGAAAAGAATGCCAAGATGCATGAAAGCTGTGATTAAAGATCATGGTTATTCCACAAAATATTGATTTCTGAACTCTTCCCGAGATAAAACATTAGTATTGTTGTTTCTAAATGATTATGAACTTGCTTTCTTTGCATTATTTGAGGTCTGAAAGCACTGTTTCTTTTGTAATTTTGACCATTTCTCCTTTTCAGAAAAAAATGCAAAATGTAATGCTTGGAAATTCGGAGAAATGTTGTCAGTAGTTTATAGAATAAAAGAAACATTTACATTTTACTAAAAAATATACCTATAAAGAAAAAAAATCACACAAACTGAACACTTTGCAGTGGTCTCTTAATTATTGCCAGAGTTGTATATGGCAAACAAATTGGATCTTGCGTTAATTTGAAATCTACCATTAGGAACATCTATCGCTTACTGAAGCTTTGGAAAAGGTTACAAAATTCTTTGTCTACCGTGACTAAAATATTAAGTCCTGCATGCAGACCCAAAAGAAGTATTTGGACATGTGAAACGGTCCGCATCTGATTGCACAATGCATATTTCTAGTATACCTTTATGTTTGAAGGCATTGGAACAGTACCGATCACAGGCATTTAACCATTCCGATACCGCTGTCAGTAGTGAAAGCAGCATAGATGAGCATCGCGCAGGGAATGAGTTTCCTGCTCGCTTACATCAGGACAATGTGATGCGATCGCCATACAGTGATGTCCCAGGATGGGTGTTAGGGGTCGAGTTCCCACTTCTGCACAGGGGGGAATCTCGGGCCTTTTCTGCTGTGGTCTCCCATTCTTCTCCTGCCGCAGTGGAGCCTGCTCAGCGGAGACGTCGGTCTTTGTGTCTGGCTCAGGTCTCACTCTGTGCTTAGGGTTGCTGTTGCTTTCCCAGCTTTTGCCATTAAAGCCAGTGCTGGACAGCAGCGAGCGGACGCTTTTGGGACTAAGTCCTGCTTTTTCCCTTCTGAGCATGCCCAGGGTGAGATCTCCCATTGGAGATTGAGGGTCACATGCTCAGATGCTGCAGCGGTTCCCATTGGTCCTCCTGGAAGGTCCTGAAGGTGCTAACTTCTGTGGCAGCTTCCCATTGGTCCTTTATTGGAAGGTACTGAATGTGCTGCAGCTATATAAGCTTCGCATGACCGCACGGCCATGCGCTAGTGTACAATTGTATACGTGTGTTTGTTGTGAGTGCAAGTCGTTCATTAAATACCCCTACCCTATTGTATGACTGTTCGCGTAAGGTGTATGGCTGCTATCTAGCACCCGACTAACCTCTCAACGTGTTACACATGAATCAGAGTCTATTGCTGTGACCACCAGTGCGGTGCCACGCGCCAGTAGTGCGCTTCCTAACCCACGTCCGGGTGCTTAGTGGTGTCTGCCAGCACGGCACAGTTCGCACTTCAGTGCTCTAACTATATCTAACAGTTACCTAACACACCCAGTTGCGGTGTTGTACGCAAGTAGTCTGTACGGACTTCAACCCTGAGTCTTGGGATTGAGTTTGATGACTCCTTGCTTGCACTCATTAGTGCGGTATTGCGGACCTGTGGCCAAGTGCCAGAATAGGTGCATCTTCCAGATGTGCCTTTTCTGGGGTGGCTGGGGGCAGATGTTTTTAGCCAGGGGGGGGGCAATAACCGTGGACCCTCTCCAGGCAATTAATATCTGCCCTCAGTCACTGGCTTTACTACTCTGGCGGAGAAAATTGTGCGGGAGCCCACGCCAATTTTTTCCGCCATTTAACCCTTTAATTTACTAGCTAGAACGGCCAAATTTTGCATATACACACTACTGACATTATTAGTGTGGAATATGCAAAAAAAATGGTGATATGAGATGGTTTACTGTATGTAAACCAGGTCTCATATCATGTCGGGTTTAGGAAGGAGATAGGAAAAGCCGGTAATTGAATTACCGGCTTTCTGCTATATCGCGCTGGATAAAGTAATAATATATATACATATATGTGTCTACTGACATATATATATATATATATATATATATATATATATATATATATACCTATTCTATGTGTACACATTTATTCTACCTATTCTATTGTAAGCTGTCAGTGTGATTTTACTGTACACCGCACTGAATTACCGGCTTTTCTCTCTAACACCGCTGCGTATTCCTCGCAAGTCACACTGCTGGTCCGTGTGTAATCCGTATTTTTGGGGCCTCCATAGACTTTCATTGACGTTTTATTTGCGCAATACGGTGACAAACGCAGCATGCTGCGATTTTCTACGGCCGTAGAAAGCCGTATAATACTGATCAGTTTAATACGGCAGATAGGAGCAGGGGCATAGAGAATAATTGTGCCGTATTTTTTGCGAGTTTTACGGACGTAGTTTCTGCACTCTTATGTCCGTAAAACTCGCAAGTGTGACGCCGGCCTAACTCTGCTGCCTCATTTTAGTGAATGGATTCATCGGGGGTTTCATCTGTCACGTCACTCAGAGATTTAGATGCAAACCATTATAATTCCCAAATGGGGTTACTTGAGAGTGGATTCTGCTTTTCTAGCACTTAGGAGCTCAGTATATGGAGTCCACAAACTATTCTTGGAAAATCTACACTCCAGGAGGCAAATAACTCTGTGTTCCTCTCGTGTCTCTCCGTATGGCTAAGCAGTACTGTAGAGCCACATATGGGGTATTTCTATTTTCAACCGAAATTGTGGGACAAATTGTGGTGCCATTTTTACCATTTTACCAGTATGAAAATGTAAAATTTGGGGCTAACGCACTTTTGGTGGTAAAAATTTAAATTATTCTTTCTTCGCTGCCCAATGGTATAAAATTATGTGACACACCTGTGGTGTCAATACAATCACTGCAGATGAATTCATTGAGGGGTTTAGTCAATGTGACATGGCACCCTCAAACCAGTGCAGCAAAATCTGCACTGTAATATGGAGCTTCTTCCCTTCTGAACTTTGCATTATGCCTCAAAAGTAATTTTAGACCACGTATAAGGTATCAGTGCACTCAAGAGAAATTGTAAAACATTTTTTGGGTTCCATTTTCTCTTGTTATTCTTGGGAAAATACAAAATTTGGAGCTAAAAAAGATTTATCTGGGAAAAATGTGACTTTTTTTATTTTCACGGCTCTACGGTATAAACTTCTGTGAAGCACCACAGGGTTCAAGATGCTCAATACACATCTAAATTAGATTCTTAAGATGTCTAGTTTCCAAAAGGGTGTCACTTGTTGGGGGTTTCCAATGTTTAGGCACATCAGGGGTTCTCCAAACATAACATGGCATCCGCTAATTAGTCCAATAAATTTTAGATTCAAAAAGTCAAATGGCACTCCTTCCCTTTCAAGCCCTGCCGTACATCCAAAAAGTTGAGTTCCTCCACATTTTGGGTATCTGCGCACTCAGGAGAAATTGCGCCACAAATTGTACACAGCAATTTCTACTTTTACCCTTATGAAAATGCAAAATATGGAGCTAAAAAAGATTTATCTGGGAAAAATGTGTTCTTTTTTATTTTCACGGCTCTATGTTATAAATATCTGTGAAGCACCTGTGGGTTCAGTGTGTTCAATACATATCTACATATGTTCCCTAAGGGGTCTAGTTTCCAAAATATATTCACTTATGGGAGCTTTCCACTGTTAACCCCTTCACAACATGCGCCGTACTAGTACGGCGCATGTCGTGTCTCCCCCTTTGATGTGGGCTCCGGCGCTGACACATGCCACAGTACGGCGCAAACCACCTGCCACTATTAACTAGTTAAATGCCGTTGTCAAATGCTGACAGCGGCATTTAACTACCGCTTCTGGCCATCGGGCCAGAAATGCGCGCATCGCTGACCCCCGTCACATGATCGGGTGTCAGCGATGTGTTGGCATGACAACCTGAGGTCTCCTTTAGGCCATGTTCACACCATCCTTTTTTTCATGCGGAATCGCCGCGATTTTCCCGCTGCGGGTCCGCAGCTGTTTTCCATGCAGGGTACATTACAATGTACCCTATGGAAAACAGGAACTGCTGTGCCCACATTGCGGAAAATCGCGAAAAAAGCCGCACTGAATAGCCGCGGTAAAAAGGAAGTACCATGTCACTTCTTTTTGCGGAACTGCAGCGGTTCTGCACCCATAGACCTCCATTGTGAGGTCAAACCCGCAGTAAAACCCGCAGATGAAAAAAATATCTGCGGGTTTTCTGCGGTTTGTGGTGCAGAACCGCTGCAGTGTGGCTGCCCCCCCATGCCCCAATCCCACCCCCCCATGCTCCGATGCCACTCCCCCGTGCTCCGACGCCCCCCCCGTGCCCTCATCTCCCCCCCTTATACTTACCCGGCCTCCCGGTGTCCGTCCGGCCGTCTTCTCCCTGGGCGCCGCCATCTTGCAAAATGGCGAGCGCATGCGCAGTGCGCCCGCCGAATCTGCCGGCCGGCAGATTCGTTACAAAGTGCATTTTGATCACTGAGATATAACCTATCTCAGTGATCAAAATAAAAAAAATAGTAAATGACCCCCCCCCCCTTTGTCACCCCCATAGGTAGGGACAATAAAAAAATTAAGAATTTTTTTTTTTCCACAAAGGTTAGAATAGGGTTAGGGTTAGGGGTAGGGTTAGGGGTAGGGGTAGGGTTAGGTTTAGGGGTAGGGTTAGGGTATTTTCAGCCATTTTAACCCTAAAAAACGTCCTAGAAAACACACAGACTCTGCATAGAAAACTGCATAAAAAAACGCATCAAAAAACGCATCAAAAAACGCACCAAAAAAGCACCAAAAAAGCACCAAAAAAGCACCAAAACAAGGACCTGCGTTTTCTGCCAAGAGCTGCTATTTTTAGTCCTGAAAAAAAAGGAGGGAAATCAGGAACGTGTGAACATAGCCTTAGACCTATATGGTTGTTGATGTCAGCTTGCGGTGAGCGCCACCCTGTGGTCTGTGCTCATAGCAAGCCTGTAATTCAGCTACATAGGAGCGATCTGATGATTGCTGCTATGAAGGAGAGTCGATCAGACTATGCCAGCTTCTAGCCTCCCATGGAGGCTATTGAAGCATAGCAAAAGTAAAAAAAATGTTTTAAAAAATATGAAAAAAATATAAAAGTTTAAATCACCCTTCTTTCGCCCCATTTAAAATAAAACAATAAAAAAATCAAATATACACATATTTGGTATCGCCGTGTTCAGAATCGCCAGATCTATCAATTGAATTCTTGCTAAACGGCGTAGCAAGAAAAAAATTAAAAACGCCAGAATTACGTTTTTTTGTTTGCCGCGACATTGCATTAAAATACAATAACGGGCGATCAAAAGAACATATCTGCACAAATGTGGTAACATTAAAAATATCAGCTCCGCATGCGAAAAATAAGCCTTCACCTGACCCGAGATCCTGAAAAATGGAAACGCTACTGGTATCGGAAAATGGCGCAATTTTTTTTTTTTTTAGCAAAGTTTGGAATTTTTTTCCACCACTTAGTTAAAAAATAACCTCAACATGTTCATCTCAACCATCTCAACCTACTGAACAGCCGCACAGCCAGCTCTTCCCTCTCCTAGTGTATCCTCACCCACCCCCTGCAGACTGTGAGCCCTCGCGGGCAGGGTCCTCCCTCCTTATGTACTCGTGTGCCTTGTTATCTGCTCATGTTTAATGTATTTGTCTATATTTGCCCCGTATTCACATGTAAAGCACCATGGAATAAATGGCGCTATAAAAATGTATAATAATAATAACATGTTTGGTGTCTAGGAACTTGTAATGACCTGGAGAATCACAATGGCAGGTCAATTTTAGCATTTAGTGAACCTAGCAAAAAAGCCAAACAAAAAACAAATGTGGGATTGCACTTTTTTGCAATTTCACCACACTTGGAATTTTTTCCTGTTTTCTAGTACAAGACATGGTAAAACCTATGGTGTCATTCAAAAATACAACTCGTCCCGCAAAAAATAAGCCCTCCTATGGCCATATTGATGAAAAAATAAAAAAGGTATTCCTCTGGGAAGGAGGGGAACGAAAAACGAAAATGCAAAAATGAAAAAGGGCTGCGTCTTGAAGGGGTTAAAGCATATCAGGGGCTCTCCAAACATAACATGGCGTCCGCTATTTATGACAGCAAATTTTACATTCAAAAAGTGAAATGGCGCAACTTTCCTTTCGAGCCCTTCCTGATGCCCAAGCAGTAGTACATATGTGCTATTGGCATGCTCAGAATAAATTGTGCAGCAAATTGTATGGTTCATTTTCTCCTTTTACCTTTGCGAAAGTAAAAAAAAATAGGTCTAAATGAACATTTTTGTAAAAGTAAATGTTTATTTTTTTTTCCTGCCACATTCCAATAATTCCTTTGAAGCACCTGAAGGGTTAATAAACTTCTTGATTGTGGTTTTGAGTATGCTGATGGGTGCAGTTTTTAGAGTGGTTTCACTTTTAGGTATTTTCTGTCATATAGACCCCTCAAAGTCACTTCAAATGTAAGGTGGTGCCTAAAAAAAATAGTTTTTACATTTTTGTTGTAAAAATGAGAAATTGCTGGTCAACTTTTAACCCTTATAACTTCGTGACAATAAAAAAATTTTGTTTGAAAAATTGTAATCATGTAAAGTAGACATGTGGGAAATGTTACTTATTAATTATTTGTTCAATATTACTCTCTGATTTAAGAGCACAAAAATAAAAATGTTAAACTTGCGAAATGTTTTAAATTTTCACCAAATTTCCATTTTTTCACAAATAAACGCAAGTCATATCAAATAAATTTTACCACTATCACGAAGTACAATGTGTCAAGTGAAAACAGTCTAAGAATCAGTGGGATCCATTGAAGCATTCCAGAGTTATGACCTCATAAACAGGCTTCCGGGCGAAAGGGGTTAGCAGACTTTTCAGACATTGTTGAACCTCTTCTACTAACAGAATTTGCAGCATCAATTGCTCCCTGCACTGTGTAAGCGCCGGCCGTAAAGCAGAGCGTTGACATCACCGCTGTGCTCTGCTTTATGGCCAGTCGGTGCTGACACAGTGCAGGGAAGCAGAACGCCGGGGGACGCGACAGACACCGGAATGTAAGTATGTAGTGTTTGTTTTTTTTACATTTACAATGGTAACCAGGGTAAATATTGGGTTACTAAGCGCGGCCCTGCGCTTAGTAACCCGATGTTTACCCTGGTTACCAGTGAAGACATCGCTGAATCGGCATCACACACGCCTATTCAGCGATGTCAGCGGGTGATCCAGCGACGAACTAAAGTGCAGCTCCGACCAACGATGTCACAGTAGGATCCTGATCGCTGCTGCGTATCAAACACAACGATATCGCTATCCAGGACGCTGCAACGTCACGGATCGCTATCGATATCGTTGTTAAGTTGTTCAGTGTGAAGGTACCTTAAGTCACATGTAATTGTGTATTGTGAAAGCCAACACCTGCTCCTCTGACATCTTCTCAGTACTTTTCAGGTCTTGTCTATGACAGAATCATCATCTGTGTCATCACTGATTCAGCAGACAGTTGCTTTTATGTGGAAAATTACTTGAGCTCTTTGCTCACATGACTGATTTTTGCCTTCAGATTTGCATTGGCTTAGAATGCTACTAACACTGCCAATACCCCTACCACCATGGTTTGCACAGCCAGAAACACATTGGGTAAAACATCTCATGCAGCCCCATTAGTGAAGGACAAACCAAACAGTAAAGTTTGGGGTCTGTACCAAACACCTACTGTTCGGCACTCCGAATATTGGATGTTTCCCACACTGTGAGAAACACTGGCAGCTCTGATCGACAGAAACATTATTACCAGCAGTTAGAGTGCTGCTGTTCCCTTACTATTAGATGACAGAATCAGCCAGCAGCTGTGACCGGCGGTAAAATGTTTACTGGTAAACACAGAGGTGTCGGCTGATGTAAGTACTACTCATATCAGCCTACACCTACTGTCTCTGATAATATCCAGATCATGTGCCGTTGATGGGAGTATTCATCAGCCGTGCCTGTGCTATAAATTAAATTTAAAAAAAAGTCTTAGGCTCTATTCTATTTTTGATAATTAGCTCTGGCAAGACAGGCAGCTGCAGGCTACAATCCTTTGCTGTCAGCTTTGTCATGGCTAGTTATAAAGAATAAAGGGGTCCCCACTCCATTTTTAAAAATTATTTAAACAAATAATTTTTAAAAAATGATGCAAGGGCCCCCATTCTTGACAATTCGCCAAGCTAAAGCAGACATCTGGGGGCTGGTATTCTCAGACTAGTAAGGGGCCATGGAGATCTATAAGACACCTATCCATTACTAACCCAATAGTCATTTTGTAAATAAAAAACACCCAGAATAAAAACTTTTATTTGACATAAAAATCCAAATCCTGTTTTACAAATTTATTTAAAAATAACAAAGTTATACTCACCTTACTCCGATTACATTGCCGCCCTTGTCCCCTGTAAACAAAAGATAAACAACCATATCCCTCACCTGTCCGAAGTGAAGATGGCCTACATCATAATTCATGTTTGCGATAGGTGCTTTACATTGATAGGTGTTATGATGTGACCATCCAAGCTGAAAACCACCTGAAAATGAGGTGCTGCAAGCGTAACCTCAGTGACTAGTCGTGGTTAGGGTTGAGCGACCTTGACCTTTTTAGAGTCGAGTCGTGTTTCGCGAAACCTGACTATCTTAGAAGTCGAGTCGAGTGGAATCGGCCGATTATGGCGAAAAGTCGGGTATCGCCCGAAACACGAAACCCAATGCAAGTCAATGGGGGAGCATAGTCGGCAGTGAGTGGAGGCCAGGAAAACACCTACACTGCCCATTTTAATGGCAAAAACATCCATTCTTGTTACAGAAGCTTGTCAATCGTAATTTACCTTATAATAATTGGAAGGCATTTGAAATTGGGGGTCATTTGGCTAAAGTTGTGGGGGGTAGGGCTGGTTCAAGTAATTAGTGGGCCCAGTAAATCTGGACCACGTCACGGCAGTGGAGCAGGGAGAGGTAAGTATTTCAACTTTGCAAGTGCTGTGTTCCTGAGCAAGCAGGGGGGGCCCACTCGTTGGCATTGGCACTGGCACAGGGCCCCTCAAAGTACAGCGGTGTGTTTGCACGGCGGGGGCGCCTCCCACTGGCAGCAACACTTTTGCGTACTATGAGAGGCCCTGTGCCAGTGACGTCGCCAACTAGTATTCCTCCCCCCACCTGATGAAGGAACCTGCACTTTCATCTGCACCTTCCTCTTTGTCCCCGTGTAAGGTGGTATGGTATGCGGGAAGAGGAACCTGACTTTCAGCAGGGTCACAATCTTGCTGTGTAGCGTGCACGGGGAATTTTGCGTTATGGGTCAATGTACCAGCAGACTCATCTATCACTGGCTGGGCAATGGGCAGGATGAGGAGGAAACACAGATATAGGCCCAAAGAATAAAGTTGGCTAAATGCAGTTCAAAATTGGTAACACAGGACTAACCAGGGGGCATTGCAGTGGAGGACAACTGGAATGAGAGGCTGACACAGAGAGTAGGGCCAAATCAGTAAGTAGTCGAAATGCAGTTCAAAATTGGCAACCGTAGTAAACAGGCGGCACAGCTTTGTTCAGTGGAGGAGAACAGCAAGGAGTGGCAGACACCGATAGTAGGCCCCAACCCAACTAGTAGGCCAAATGCAGTCTAACATTAACAACTACTTAACGAGAGCCTGAAAATGGAATTTCAGTACAGGAAACCAGGAGAACAGCAAGGAGTGGCAGACACCGATAGTAGGCCCCAAACCAACTAGTACGCCAAATGCAGTTGTTCCATTTAACCACAATTTAATGAGAGCCTGAAGATAGAAGTTCAGGAAAGGCAACCTGGAGAACACCTTGGAGTGTAACACACCATCTCTCTACACCCCATGCCAAATTTGTAGGCCTAATGCAGTGTAGTTTTCAACAACTATTAAACGAGAGTCGGAAGATCGAAGCAATGTGGACGAAACCTGGGGAACACCTTGGAGTGTAACACACCGTCTCTCTACACCCCATACCCAATTTGTAGGCCTTATGCAGTGTAGTTTTCTACAACTACTAAACGAGAGTCGGAAGACCGAAGCAATGTGGATGAAACCTGGGGAACACCTTGGAGTGGAACACACCATCTCTCTACACCCCATACCCAATTTGTAGGCCTAATGCAGCGTAGTTTCCAACAACTACTAAACGAGAGCATGAAGATCGAAGCAATGGACAGGAAACCTGGGGAACACCTTGGAGTGGAACACACCATCTCTCTACACCCCATACCCAATTTGTAGGCCTAATGCAGCGTAGTTTCCAACAACTACTAAATGAGAGCCAGAAGATCGAAGCTCAGGAAAGGCAACCTGGAGAACACCTTGGAGTGGAACACACCATCTCTCTACACCCCATACCCAATTTGTAGGCCTAATGCAGCATAGTTTCCAACAACTACTAAACGAGAGCATGAAGATCGAAGCAATGGACAGGAAACCTGGGGAACACCTTGGAGTGGAACACACCATCTCTCTACACCCCATACCCAATTTGTAGGCCTAATGCAGCGTAGTTTCCAACAACTACTAAATGAGAGCCAGAAGATCGAAGCTCAGGAAAGGCAACCTGGAGAACTCCTTGGAGTGGAACACTCCATCTCTCTACACCCCATACCCAATTTGTAGGCCTAATGCAGCGTAGTTTCCAACAACTACTAAACGAGAGCATGAAGATCGAAGCATTGGCGAGGAAACCTGGGGAACACCTTGGAGTGGAACACACCATCTCTCTACACCCCATACCCAATTTGTAGGCCTAATGCAGTGTAGTTTTCTACAACTACTAAACGAGAGTCGGAAGACCGAAGCAATGTGGACGAAACCTGGGGAACACCTTGGAGTGGAACACACCATCTCTCTACACCCCATACTCAATTTGTAGGCCTAATGCAGTGTAGTTTCCAACAACTACTAAATGAGAGCATGAAGATCGAAGCAATGGAGAGGAAACCTGGGGAACACCTTGGAGTGGAACACACCATCTCTCTACACCCCATACCCAATTTGTAGGCCTAATGCAGTGTAGTTTTCTACAACTACTAAACGAGAGTCGGAAGACCGAAGCAATGTGGACGAAACCTGGGGAACACCTTGGAGTGGAACACACCATCTCTCCACACCCCATACCCAATTTGTAGGCCTAATGCAGTGTAGTTTCCAACAACTACTAAACGAGAGTCGGAAGATCGAAGCAATGTGGACGAAACCTGGGGAACACCTTGAAGTGTAACACACTGTCTCTCTACACCCCATACCCAATTTGTAGGCCTAATGCAGTGTAGTTTTCTACAACTACTAAACGAGAGTCGGAAGACCGAAGCAATGTGGACGAAACCTGGGGAACACCTTGGAGTGGAACACACCATCTCTCTACACCCCATACCCAATTTGTAGGCCTAATGCAGTGTAGTTTCCAACAACTACTAAACGAGAGCATGAAGATCAAAGCAATGGACAGGAAACCTGGGGAACACCTTGGAGTGGAACACACCATCTCTCTACACCCCATACCCAATTTGTAGGCCTAATGCAGCGTAGTTTCCAACAACTACTAAATGAGAGCCAGAAGATCGAAGCTCAGGAAAGGCAACCTGGAGAACACCTTGGAGTGGAACACACCATCTCTCTACACCCCATACCCAATTTGTAGGCCTAATGCAGCATAGTTTCCAACAACTACTAAACGAGAGCATGAAGATCGAAGCAATGGACAGGAAACCTGGGGAACACCTTGGAGTGGAACACACCATCTCTCTACACCCCATACCCAATTTGTAGGCCTAATGCAGCGTAGTTTCCAACAACTACTAAATGAGAGCCAGAAGATCGAAGCTCAGGAAAGGCAACCTGGAGAACTCCTTGGAGTGGAACACTCCATCTCTCTACACCCCATACCCAATTTGTAGGCCTAATGCAGCGTAGTTTCCAACAACTACTAAACGAGAGCATGAAGATCGAAGCATTGGCGAGGAAACCTGGGGAACACCTTGGAGTGGAACACACCATCTCTCTACACCCCATAACCAATTTGTAGGCCTAATGCAGTGTAGTTTTCTACAACTACTAAACGAGAGTCGGAAGACCGAAGCAATGTGGACGAAACCTGGGGAACACCTTGGAGTGGAACACACCATCTCTCTACACCCCATACTCAATTTGTAGGCCTAATGCAGTGTAGTTTCCAACAACTACTAAATGAGAGCATGAAGATCGAAGCAATGGAGAGGAAACCTGGGGAACACCTTGGAGTGGAACACACCATCTCTCTACACCCCATACCCAATTTGTAGGCCTAATGCAGTGTAGTTTTCTACAACTACTAAACGAGAGTCGGAAGACCGAAGCAATGTGGACGAAACCTGGGGAACACCTTGGAGTGGAACACACCATCTCTCCACACCCCATACCCAATTTGTAGGCCTAATGCAGTGTAGTTTCCAACAACTACTAAACGAGAGTCGGAAGATCGAAGCAATGTGGACGAAACCTGGGGAACACCTTGAAGTGTAACACACTGTCTCTCTACACCCCATACCAAATTTGTAGGCCTAATGCAGTGTAGTTTTCTACAACTACTAAACGAGAGTCGGAAGACCGAAGCAATGTGGACGAAACCTGGGGAACACCTTGGAGTGGAACACACCATCTCTCTACACCCCATACCCAATTTGTAGGCCTAATGCAGTGTAGTTTCCAACAACTACTAAACGAGAGCATGAAGATCGAAGCTATGGACAGGAAACCTGGGGAACACCTTGGAGTGGAACACACCATCTCTCTACACCCCATACCCAATTTGTAGGCCTAATGCAGCGTAGTTTCCAACAACTACTAAACGAGAGCCAGAAGATCGAAGCTCAGAAAAGGCAACCTGGAGAACGCCTTGGAGTGGAACACACCATCTCTCTACACCCCATACCCAATTTGTAGGCCTAATGCAGCGTAGTTTCCAACAACTACTAAACGAGAGCATGAAGATCGAAGCAATGGAGAGGAAACCTGGGGAACACCTTGGAGTGGAACACACCATCTCTCTACACCCCATACCAATTTGTAGGCCTAATGCAGTGTAGTTTCCAACAACTACTAAACGAGAGCATGAAGATCGAAGCAATGGACAGGAAACCTGGGGAACACCTTGGAGTGGAACACACCATCTCTCTACACCCCATACCCAATTTGTAGGCCTAATGCAGCGTAGTTTCCAACAACTACTAAACGAGAGCCAGAAGATCGAAGCTCAGGAAAGGCAACCTGGAGAACACCTTGGAGTGTAACACACCATCTCTCTACACCCCATACCAAATTTGTAGGCCTAATGCAGTGTAGTTTTCAACAACTACTAAACGAGAGTCGGAAGATCGAAGCAATGTGGACGAAACCTGGGGAACACCTTGGAGTGTAACACACCGTCTCTCTACACCCCATACCCAATTTGTAGGCCTAATGCAGTGTAGTTTTCTACAACTACTAAACGAGAGTCGGAAGACCGAAGCAATGTGGATGAAACCTGGGGAACACCTTGGAGTGGAACACACCATCTCTCTACACCCCATACCCAATTTGTAGGCCTAATGCAGTGTAGTTTCCAACAACTACTAAACGAGAGCATGAAGATCGAAGCAATGGACAGGAAACCTGGGGAACACCTTGGAGTGGAACACACCATCTCTATACACCCCATACCCAATTTGTAGGCCTAATGCAGCGTAGTTTCCAACAACTACTAAATGAGAGCCAGAAGATCGAAGCTCAGGAAAGGCAACCTGGAGAACACCTTGGAGTGGAACACACCATCTCTCTACACCCCATACCCAATTTGTAGGCCTAATGCAGCATAGTTTCCAACAACTACTAAACGAGAGCATGAAGATCGAAGCTATGGACAGGAAACCTGGGGAACACCTTGGAGTGGAACACACCATCTCTCTACACCCCATACCCAATTTGTAGGCCTAATGCAGCGTAGTTTCCAACAACTACTAAATGAGAGCCAGAAGATCGAAGCTCAGGAAAGGCAACCTGGAGAACTCCTTGGAGTGGAACACTCCATCTCTCTACACCCCATACCCAATTTGTAGGCCTAATGCAGCGTAGTTTCCAACAACTACTAAACGAGAGCATGAAGATCGAAGCATTGGCGAGGAAACCTGGGGAACACCTTGGAGTGGAACACACCATCTCTCTACACCCCATACCCAATTTGTAGGCCTAATGCAGTGTAGTTTTCTACAACTACTAAACGAGAGTCGGAAGACCGAAGCAATGTGGACGAAACCTGGGGAACACCTTGGAGTGGAACACACCATCTCTCTACACCCCATACCCAATTTGTAGGCCTAATGCAGCGTAGTTTCCAACAACTACTAAACGAGAGCCAGAAGATCGAAGCTCAGAAAAGGCAATCTGGAGAACACCTTGGAGTGGAACACACCATCTCTCTACACCCCATACCCAATTTGTAGGCCTAATGCAGCGTAGTTTCCAACAACTACTAAACGAGAGCATGAAGATCGAAGCAATGGAGAGGAAACCTGGGGAACACCTTGGAGTGGAACACACCATCTCTCTACACCCCATACCCAATTTGTAGGCCTAATGCAGTGTAGTTTCCAACAACTACTAAACGAGAGCATGAAGATCGAAGCAATGGACAGGAAACCTGGGGAACACTTTGGAGTGGAACACACCATCTCTCTACACCCCATACCCAATTTTTAGGCCTAATGCAGCGTAGTTTCCAACAACTACTAAACGAGAGCCAGAAGATCGAAGCTCAGGAAAGGCAACCTGGAGAACACCTTGGAGTGGAACACACCATCTCTCTACACCCCATACCCAATTTGTAGGCCTAATGCAGCGTAGTTTCCAACAACTACTAAACGAGAGCATGAAGATCGAAGCAATGGAGAGGAAACCTGGGGAACACCTTGGAGTGGAACACACCATCTCTCTACACCCCATACCCAATTTGTAGGCCTAATGCAGTGTAGTTTCCAACAACTACTAAACGAGAGCATAAAGATCGAAGCAATGGACAGGAAATCTGGGGAACACCTTGGAGTGGAACACACCATCTCTCTACACCCCACACCCAATTTGTAGGCCTAATGCAGCGTAGTTTCCAACAACTACTAAACGAGAGCCAGAAGATCGAAGCTCAGGAAAGGCAACCTGGAGAACACCTTGGAGTGGAACACACCATCTCTCTACACCCCATACCCAATTTGTAGGCCTAATGCAGCGTAGTTTCCAACAACTACTAAACGAGAGCATGAAGATCGAAGCAATGGAGAGGAAACCTGGGGAACACCTTGGAGTTGAACACACCATCTCTCTACACCCCATACCCAATTTGTAGGCCTAATTCAGTGTAGTTTCCAACAACTACTAAATGAGAGCCGGAAGATCGAAGCTCAGGAAAGGCAACCTCTAGAACACCTTGGAGTGGAACACACCATCTCTCTACACCCCATACCCATTTTGTAGGCCTAATGCAGTGTAGTTTCCAACAACTACTAAACGAGAGCCGGAAGATCGAAGCTCAGGAAAGGCAACCTGGAGAACACCTTGGAGTGGAACACACCATCTCTCTACACCCCATACCCAATTTGTAGGCCTAATGCAGTGTAGTTTCCAACAACTACTAAACGAGAGCATTAAGATCGAAGCAATGGCGAGGAAACCTGGGGCACACCTTGAGGAGGCAGACACCGTTAGTAGGCCCTACCAAAGTTGTACCCCCAATGCAGTTTTAAAATTCCTAGAGGCTGAAAACAAGACTATTGACGCTCAGCTTTTTTCAAAGGAACACAGCTGAATTGAGTGGCGCAGACAGACACAGGTAGTAGGACTTAAACCAAAAATGTGGCTCACTGCAGCTTAAAAAAGTTACAGGGGTACACAAGCAGCAGTGCTCTGGGCAGTGGAGGACAATTTCAATAGTGGACCGCAGACAGACTTTGTACGCCTACTATTAAAAAAAGGATGCTCTATGCAATTAAAAATAGGTTCCAGGGGTCCACGGGCAGCAGTGGTGTGGTCAGTGGACGAGTATTGGAAGGAGGGACCGCAGACAGGCGTAGTAGGCCTAACATAACAAAATTAGGCTGTAGACACTGTAAAATTGGTTCCAGGGGTACACGTTCAGCAGTGGTGTGGTCAGCGGAGGAAAATTGGAATTAGGGACTGCAGACAGACTTTGTAGGCTGTCCCCTGTGGACCATGGATCCAACACATTAACCCAGTGCGCCGTAATGGACACGTAACTTATTGTGGACATGCCTACTGGTCCATGCGTCTCTTGTCAGGTGCACCTTTCTACTGTTTGATTGCCTGAGTGCTATGACAATGCAGACTTTTTCATGCCGGTGGAGGGCTGGGATGGCTTTTCTCGCAAAAGAAATGTCGACTGGGTAGCTTGAACCGTTGCACAGCGTAGTTCATCTGGGCTTTCTAAATATAAAACAAAGAAAAAAAGGAGGCTACATGCACTTTCAGCTGGGTTCCAGGGGTACACGGGCAGCAGTGGTGTGGTCAGTGGAGGCCTAGTGGAAGGAGGGACCGCAGACAGGCATCGAAGGCCTAACATAATAACAGATGGCTGTAGGCAATTTTAAATTGGTTCCAGGGGTACACGGGCAGCAGTGGTGTGGTCAGTGGAGGCCTAGTGGAAGGAGTGACCGCAGACAGGCATCGAAGGCCTAACATAATAACACATGGCTGTAGGCAATTTTAAATTGGTTCCGTTGGTACACGGGCAGCAGTGGTGTGGTCAGTGGAGGCCTAGTGGAAGGAGTGACCGCAGACAGGCTTCGAAGGCCTAACATAACAAAATAGGGCTGTTGGCAATTTAAAATTGGTTCCAGGGGTACACAGGCAGCAGTACAATGGTCAGTGGAGGCCTAGTGGAAGGAGGGACCGCAGACAGGCTTCGAAGGCCTAACATAAAAAATAGGGCTGTTGGCAATTTAAAATTGGTTCCAGTGGTACAAGGGCAGCAGTACAATGGTCAGTGGAGGCCTAGTGGAAGGAGGGACCGCAGACAGGCTTCGAAGGCCTAACATAAAAAAATAGGGCTGTTGGCAATTTAAAATTGGTTCCAGGGGTACACGGGCAGCAGTACAATGGTCAGTGGAGGCCTAGTGGAAGGAGGGACCGCAGACAGGCTTCGAAGGCCTAACATAACAAAAATGTCAATACAATGGTATTGTCAGTGCCAGGCATTGAAGGATGTCAGCGCATAGACTAAACATTGGTGGAGCTGTGAGAGATAATTTTGCAAGTGGTAGAGCACTGTTTGAGCTGGGGGGGGGGGGGAACTGTCTTGTGGCCGGCGGTACAGGCCCAGGGCCCCTCATATTACAACGGTGTGTCTGACGTTGGGTGCGCACCACCACCGCCAGAGACACTTTATTGTACTATGAGGGACCCAGTGGCAGTGCCGTCGACCAAAAGCGGGCACACCCACCTCTTCAGACAAACAGCACTCTCACGGGTGCTGGCGCCAAGTGGCGATACCACGGCCCCGTGTGGGGAGTTTGGCCATTTAGTGAGGTGTAAACATGTCGTATGCTGGACAATCAGGTGCAGAAAATTACGAGATTGGAAAAGTCATTCAGAATAGTCCACAGGCAAGACCTTTTCATAGGAAAGCTAGGTGTCAGCCGGGCAAGGTGGGCCAAAAGATTTCGAAATTCAGTTGTGGTTCATTTTAATGAAGGTTAGATCATCTACATTTTGGGTAGCCAGACGAGTCCTTTGTTCTGTTAGTATTGAACCTGCAGCACTGAATACTCTTTCTGATAGGAAACTAGCTGCCGGGCAAGCAAGCTCCTGCAATGCATATTCTGCCAATTCTGGCCAGGTGTCTAATTTGGATGCCCAGTAATCAAATGGGAATGACGGTTGAGGGAGAATGTCGATAAGGGATGAAAAATAGTTTGTAACCATACTGGACAAATGTTGTCTCCTGTCACTTTGAATTGATGCTGCAGTACCTGTCCTGTCTGCGGTCATAGCAAAATCACTCCACAACCTGGTCAGAAAACCCCTCTGGCCAACGCCACTTCTGATTTCTGCCCCTCTAACACCTCTGGTCTGCTGGCCCCTGCAGCTCGTGTGAGAACGATCACGGGCGCTGTGTGCAGGGAATGCCAGAAGCAAACGGTCAACAAGAGTTGATTGTTTGGTTGCTAATATTAGTTCCAAGTTCTCATGTGGCATTATATTTTGCAATTTGCCTTTATAGCAAGGATCAAGGAGGCAGGCCAACCAGTAATCGTCATCGTTCATCATTTTAGTAATGCGTGTGTCCCTTTTGAAGATACGTAAGGCATAATCCGCCATGTGGGCCAAAGTTCCAGTTCTCAAATCTGCGGTTGTGCTTGGTTGAGGGGCAGTTTCAGGCAAATCCACGTCACTTGTGTCCCTCAAAAAACCAGAACCTGGCCTTGCCGCGCCAACAATTTCCAGTGGCCCCGGAAAAGCTTCCTCATTAAAAATATAATCATCCCCATCATCCTCCTCGTCCTCCTCCTCCTCTTCGCCCGCTACCTCGTCCTGTACACTGCCCTGGCCAGACAATGGCTGACTGTCATCAAGGCTTTCCTCTTCCTCAGCTGCAGACGCCTGATCCTTTATGTGCGTCAAACTTTGCATCAGCAGACGCATTAGGGGGATGCTCATGCTTATTATGGCATTGTCTGCACTAACCAGCCGTGTGCATTCCTCAAAACACTGAAGGACTTGACACATGTCTTGAATCTTCGACCACTGCACACCTGACAACTCCATGTCTGCCATCCTACTGCCTGCCCGTGTATGTGTATCCTCCCACAAAAACATAACAGCCCGCCTCTGTTCGCACAGTCTCTGAAGCATGTGCAGTGTTGAGTTCCACCTTGTTGCAACGTCTATGATTAGGCGATGCTGGGGAAGGTTCAAAGACCGCTGATAGGTCTGCATACGGCTGGAGTGTACGGGCGAACGGCGGATATGTGAGCAAAGTCCACGCACTTTGAGGAGCAGGTCGGATAACCCCGGATAACTTTTCAGGAAGCACTGCACCACCAGGTTTAAGGTGTGAGCCAGGCAAGGAATGTGTTTCAGTTGGGAAAGGGAGATGGCAGCCATGAAATTCCTTCTGTTATCACTCACTACTAGTGTTGAGCGATACCTTCCGATATCGGAAAGTATCGGTATCGGATAGGATCGGACGATATTCAAAAAATATCGGATATCGCCGATACCGATACCCGATCCCAATGCAAGTCAATGGGACCAAAATATCGGAATTAAAATAAACCCTTTCTTTCCTTGTAGGTTCATTCTACATGAAGGAAAACAACTAAGAATAATGCAGGATGTATTTGGGGAGGTGGCGGAGACATTAAAGTCATAGAGGTTTAGCCCAATCAAATAGAATAATTTTTTTTTTTTTTTTTTTAAGACGTTCGGAGTGACAAAGATATTGACTATGTAAATATTTTTTTTATTTTGTCAGATATTGATGTTTCACTATTCCACGACCTTCCCCTTCTTTTTTTTTTTACTTTTCCCACACTTTCATCTTTATCATCATCAGCATCTTTGACATCAACTTCTTCTTCACCTTATTCATCTTCTTCTTCATCCTTTACCTTTTTTTTTTTTTATTACATTCTTCATATTCATTTTATTCAACTATTATTATTCTTCCTATTCTACATATTCATTTTATTCAACTGAATTATTCTTCCTATTCTACTTCTTCATCATATTCTCATTTGTGACAGGCATTCCCGCAGTTGTTATCTATAAAAGTTGGAAGATTACACCTTCCGTTCTGCCAGTCACAAAAGTTACATTTGTCCGCGTTCAGTTTGGCCTGCAGCATCAGGCTTTATCCAGGGGCACCACGAGGAGGAACGGACTCACCCCCATACACTGCTTAGTCTTCTTCTGCATATAATTGAGATAATATCTTTTGCTCTCATATTAAGTGTTATGCTTAATGTTCTTCTGCTCTTTGTTCTGCAGCCTCTTGTTCTTCTGCTTCTCGGTCTTCCATGTCGTCGTCTCCAGTGTCGTCATCTCCGCCGTCGTCGTCTCCGCCGCCGTCGTCGTCTCCGCCGTCGTCGTCTCCGCCGTCGTCGTCTCCGCCGTCGTCGTCGTTGTCTTCTTGGTTGTGGTCTTCCGGGTTGTCGTTGTCGTCGTCATCGGGGTGGTCTTCCGGGTCGTCGACTTTAGGGTCTTCAACTTGGTAATGTAGCAGAAGGTACAAGAAGGCTGAGAAAATGCCAAGAACCTGATGATGGAACTGGAACTCGGATGGCTACCCGAAGGTTCAAGAGCCTATGGAACTACCGAGGACCAGCTGACGTTACTGGAACCCGGTTACTAAGCAGGAGGTACCCGTGCTAAAAAGCACTACCAAGGACCGCCTGACGTTGGCGGAACTCGGATACCCAGAAGGAGGCACCTAAGCCAAAGGCTCTGCCCGGAACCAGCTGACGGTACTGGAACCAGGATGGGGAGCAGAAGGTACAAGAGCAAAAGACACTGCCGAGAACCAGCTGACGGTACTGGAACCCGGATGGGTAGCCGAAGGTCCAAGAGCCAATGGAACTACCGAGGACCAGCTGATGTTACTGGAACCCGGTTATTAAGCAGGAGGTACCCGTGCCTGAAAGCACTACCAAGGACCACCTGACGTTGGTGGAACTTGGATACCCAGAAGGAGGCACCTAAGCCAAAGGCTCTGCCCGGAACCAGCTGAAGGTACTGGAACCAGGATGGGGAGCAGAAGGTACAAGAGCAAAAGACACTGCCGAGAACCAGCTGATGGTGCTGGAACCAGGTGGTGGACCCGAAGGCCCACAGGAGAGGAGAAAACAACTAGGCCGCGAGGCAGCCGCAGTTACCGAACCCCAACAGTCCTACAGGGGGAGCTGGGCCTACTGGCACTACAGAACCAGCCTTGACTACCAGTTCACGCAACCCACATAGGAAGCTCCTAAACTGGAGGCACCCTGGAATTGGCTGACCCGACCGCACCACGACGGGGCAAGCATAGGCGTCTCAGTGAGCTTGACACGACCCGGAAACAGCTGACGGTGCTGAAACCAGGTTTGGCACGAGGGAGTACCTGTGACAAAAACACTGCCGAGAACCAGCTGGCGGTGCTGGAACCCAGATGCGTTGCCCCAATGTGCAAGAGCCAATGGCACGACCGAGGACCAGCTGACGGTGCTGGAACCCGGTTACTAAGCTGTAGGTGCCCGCGCTTAAAAGCACTACCAAGGACCGCCTGACGTTGGCGGAACTCGGATACCCAGGAGGAGGCACCTAAGCCAAAGGCTCGGCCCGGAACCAGCTGACGGTGCTGGAACCAGGTGGTGGACCCGAAGGCCCTCAGGAGAGGAGAGAACAGCTAGGCCGCGAGGCAGCCGCAGTTACAGAACCCCAACAGTCCTACAGGGGGAGCTGGGCCTACTGGCACTACAGAACCAGCCTTGACTACCAGTTCACGCAGCCCACATAGGAAGCTCCTAAACTGGAGGCACCCTGGAGTTGGCTAACCCGACCGCACCACGACGGGGCAAGCATAGGCATCTCAGTGAGCTTGACACTACCCGGAAACAGCTGACGGTGCTGGAACCAGGTTTGGCACGAGGGAGAACCTGTGACAAAACCACTGCCGAGAACCAGCTGGCGGTGCTGGAACCCAGATGCGCTGCCCCAGTGTGCAAGAGCCAATGGCACGACCGAGGACCAGCTGACGGTGCTGGAACCCGGTTACTAAGCTGTAGGTGCCCGCCCTTAAAAGCACTACCAAGGACCGCCTGACGTTGGTGGAACTCGGATACCCAGGAGGAGGCACCTAAGCCAAAGGCTCGGCCCGGAACCAGCTGACGGTGCTGGAACCAGGTGGTGGACCCGAAGGCCCACAGGAGAGGAGAGAACAGCTAGGCCGCGAGGCAGCCGCAGTTACCGAACCCCAACAGTCCTACAGGGGGAGCTGGGCCTACTGGCACTACAGAACCAGCATTGACTACCAGTTCACGCAGCCCACATAGGAAGCTCCTAAACTGGAGGCTCCCTGGAGTTGGCTAACCCGACCGCACCACGACGGGGCAAGCATAGGCGTCTCAGTGAGATTGACACTACCCGGAAACAGCTGACGGTGCTGGAACCAGGTTTGGTACGAGGGAGTACCTGCGACAAAAACACTGCCGAGAACCAGCTGGCGGTGCTGGAACCCAGATGCGTTGCCCCAGTGTGCAAGAGCCAATGGCACGACCGAGGACCAGCTGACGGTGCTGGAACCCGGTTACTAAGCTGTAGGTGCCCGCGCTTAAAAGCACTACCTGGGACCGCCTGACGTTGGCGGAACTCGGATACCCAGGAGGAGGCACCTAAGCCAAAGGCTCGGCCCAGAACCAGCTGACGGTGCTGGAACCAGGTGGTGGACCCGAAGGCCCACAGGAGAGGAGAGAACAGCTAGGCCGCGAGGCAGCCGCAGTTACCGAACCCCAACAGTCCTACAGGGGGAGCTGGGCCTACTGGCTCTACAGAACCAGCCTTGACTAACAGTTCACGCAGCCCACATAGGAAGCTCCTAAACTGGAGGCACCCTGGAGTTGGCTAATCCGACCGCACCATGACGGGGCAAGCATAGGCGTCTCAGTGAGCTTGACACTACTCGGAAACAGTTGACGGTGCTGGAACCAGGTTTGGCACGAGGGAGTACCTGTGACAAAAACACTGCCGAGAACCAGCTGGCGGTGCTGGAACCCAGATGCGTTGCCCCAGTGTGCAAGAGCCAATGGCACGACCGAGGACCAGCTGACGGTGCTGGAACCCGGTTACTAAGCTGTAGGTGCCCGCGCTTAAAAGCACTACCAAGGACCGCCTGACGTTGGCGGAACTCGGATACCCAGGAGGAGGCACCTAAGCCAAAGGCTCGGCCCGGAACCAGCTGACAGTGCTGGAACCAGGTGGTGGACCCGAAGGCCCACAGGAGAGGAGAGAACAGCTAGGCCGCGAGGCAGCCGCAGTTACCGAACCCCAACAGTCCTACAGGGGGAGCTGGGCCTACTGGCACTACAGAACCAGCCTTGACTACCAGTTCACGCAGCCCACATAGGAAGCTCCTAAACTGGAGGCACCCTGGAGTTGGCTAACCCGACCGCACCACGACGGGGCAAGCATAGGCGTCTCAGTGAGCTTGACACTACCCGGAAACAGCTGACGGTGCTGGCACCAGGTTTGGCACGAGGGAGTACCTGTGACAAAAACACTGCCGAGAACCAGCTGGCGGTGCTGGAACCCAGATGCGTTGCCCCAGTGTGCAAGAGCCAATGGCACGACCGAGGACCAGCTGACGGTGCTGAAACCCGGTTACTAAGCTGTAGGTGCCCGCGCTTAAAAGCACTACCAAGGACCGCCTGACGTTGGCGGAACTTGGATACCCAGGAGGAGGCACCTAAGCCAAAGGCTCGGCCCGGAACCAGCTGACGGTGCTGGAACCAGGTGGTGGACCCGAAGGCCCACAGGAGAGGAGAGAACAGCTAGGCCGCGAGAGAGCCGCAGTTACCGAACCCCAACAGTCCTACAGGGGGAGCTGGGCCTACTGGCACTACAGAACCAGCCTTGACTACCAGTTCACGCAGCCCACATAGGAAGCTCCTAAACTGGAGGCACCCTGGAGTTGGCTAACCCGACCGCACCACGACTGGGCAAGCATAGGCGTCTCAGTGAGCTTGACACGACCCGGAAACAGCTGACGGTGCTGAAACCAGGTTTGGCACGAGGGAGTACCTGTGACAAAAACACTGCTGAGAACCAGCTGGCGGTGCTGGAACCCAGATGCGTTGCCCCAGTGTGCAAGAGCCAATGGCACGACCGAGGACAAGCTGACGGTGCTGGAACCCGGTTACTAAGCTGTAGGTGCCCGCGCTTAAAAGCACTACCAAGGACCGCCTGACGTTGGCGGAACTCGGATACCCAGGAGGAGGCACCTAAGCCAAAGGCTCGGCCCGGAACCAGCTGACGGTGCTGGAACCAGGTGGTGGACCCGAAGGCCCACAGGAGAGGAGAGAACAGCTAGGCCGCGAGGCAGCCGCAGTTACCGAACCCCAACAGTCCTACAGGGGGAGCTGGGCCTACTGGCTCTACAGAACCAGCCTTGACTAACAGTTCACGCAGCCCACATAGGAAGCTCCTAAACTGGAGGCACCCTGGAGTTGGCTAACCCGACCGCATCACGACGGGGCAAGCATAGGCGTCTCAGTGAGCTTGACACTACCCGGAAACAGCTGACGGTGCTGGAACCAGGTTTGGCACGAAGGAGTACCTGTGACAAAAACACTGCTGAGAACCAGCTGGCGGTGCTGGAACCCAGATGCGTTGCCTCAGTGTGCAAGAGCCAATGGCACACCGAGGACCAGCTGACGGTGCTGGAACCCGGTTACTAAGCTGTAGGTGCCCGCGCTTAAAAGCACTACCAAGGACCGCCTGACGTTGGCGGAACTCGGATACCCAGGAGGAGGCACCTAAGCCAAAGGCTCGGCCCAGAACCAGCTGACGGTGCTGGAACCAGGTGGTGGACCCGAAGGCCCACAGGAGAGGAGAGAACAGCTAGGCCGCGAGGCAGCCGCAGTTACCGAACCCCAACAGTCCTACAGGGGGAGCTGGGCCTACTGGCTCTACAGAACCAGCCTTGACTACCAGTTCACGCAGCCCACATAGGAAGCTCCTAATCTGGAGGCACCCTGGAGTTGGCTAATCCGACCGCACCACGACGGGGCAAGCATAGGCGTCTCAGTGAGCTTGACACTACTCGGAAACAGCTGACGGTGCTGGAACCAGGTTTGGCACGAGGGAGTACCTGTGACAAAAACACTGCCGAAAACCAGCTGGCGGTGCTGGAACCCAGATGCGTTGCCCCAGTGTGCAAGAGCCAATGGCACGACCGAGGACCAGCTGACGGTGCTGGAACCTGGTTACTAAGCTGTAGGTGCCCGCGATTAAAAGCACTACCAAGGACCGCCTGACGTTGGCGGAACTCGGATACCCAGGAGGAGGCACCTAAGCCAAAGGCTCGCCCGGAACCAGCTGACGGTGCTGGAACCAGGTGGTGGACCCGAAGGCCCACAGGAGAGGAGAGAACAGCTAGGCCGCGAGCAGCCGCAGTTACCGAACCCCAACAGTCCTACAGGGGGAGCTGGGCCTACTGGCACTACAGAACCAGCCTTGACTACCAGTTCACGCAGCCCACATAGGAAGCTCCTAAACTGGAGGCACCCTGGAGTTGGCTAACCCGACCGCACCACGACGGGGCAAGCATAGGCGTCTCAGTGAGCTTGACACTACCCGGAAACAGCTGACGGTGCTGAAACCAGGTTTGGCACGAGGGAGTACCTGTGACAAAAACACTGCTGAGAACCAGCTGGCGGTGCTGGAACCCAGATGCGTTGCCCCAGTGTGCAAGAGCCAATGGCACGACCGAGGACCAGCTGACGGTGCTGGAACCCGGTTACTAAGCTGTAGGTGCCCGCGCTTAAAAGCACTACCAAGGACCGCCTGACGTTGGCGGAACTCGGATACCCAGGAGGAGGCACCTAAGCCAAAGGCTCGGCCCGGAACCAGCTGACAGTGCTGGAACCAGGTGGTGGACCCGAAGGCCCACAGGAGAGGAGAGAACAGCTAGGCCGCGAGGCAGCCGCAGTTACCGAACCCCAACAGTCCTACAGGGGGAGCTGGGCCTACTGGCACTACAGAACCAGCCTTGACTACCAGTTCACGCAGCCCACATAGGAAGCTCCTAAACTGGAGGCACCCTGGAGTTGGCTAACCCGACCGCACCACGACGGGGCAAGCATAGGCGTCTCAGTGAGCTTGACACTACCCGGAAACAGCTGACGGTGCTGGAACCAGGTTTGGCACGAGGGAGTACCTGTGACAAAAACACTGCTGAGAACCAGCTGGCGGTGCTGGAACCCAGATGCGTTGCCCCAGTGTGCAAGAGCCAATGGCACACCGAGGACCAGCTGACGGTGCTGGAACCCGGTTACTAAGCTGTAGGTGCCCGCGCTTAAAAGCACTACCAAGGACCGCCTGACGTTGGCGGAACTCGGATACCCAGGAGGAGGCACCTAAGCCAAAGGCTCGGCCCGGAACCAGCTGACGGTGCTGGAACCAGGTGGTGGACCCGAAGGCCCACAGGAGAGGAGAGAACAGCTAGGCTGCGAGGCAGCCGCAGTTACCGAACCCCAACAGTCCTACAGGGGGAGCTGGGCCTACTGGCACTACAGAACCAGCCGTGACTACCAGTTCACGCAGCCCACATAGGAAGCTCCTAAACTGGAGGCACCCTGGAGTTGGCTAACCCGACCGCACCACGACGGGGCAAGCATAGGCGTCTCAGTGAGCTTGACACTACCCGGAAACAGCTGACGGTGCTGGAACCAGGTTTGGCACGAGGGAGTACCTGTGACAAAAACACTGCCGAGAACCAGCTGGCGGTGCTGGAACCCAGATGCGTTGCCCCAGTGTGCAAGAGCCAATGGCACGACCGAGGACCAGCTGACGGTGCTGGAACCCGGTTGCTAAGCTGTAGGTGCCTGCGCTTAAAAGCACTACCAAGGACCGCCTGACGTTGGCGGAACTCGGATACACAGGATGAGGCACCTAAGCCAAAGGCTCGGCCCGGAACCAGCTGACGGTGCTGGAACCAGGTGGTGGACCCCAAGGCCCACAGGAGAGGAGAGAACAGCTAGGCCGCGAGGCAGCCGCAGTTACCGAACCCCAACAGTCCTACAGGGGGAGCTGGGCCTACTGGCACTACAGAACCAGCCGTGACTACCAGTTCACGCAGCCCACATAGGAAGCTCCTAAACTGGAGGCACCCTGGAGTTGGCTAACCCGACCGCACCACGACGGGGCAAGCATAGGCGTCTCAGTGAGCTTGACACTACCCGGAAACAGCTGACGGTGCTGGAACCAGGTTTGGCACGAGGGAGTACCTGTGACAAAAACACTGCCGAGAACCAGCTGGCGGTGCTGGAAACCAGATGCGTTGCCCCAGTGTGCAAGAGCCAATGGCACGACCGAGGACCAGCTGACGGTGCTGGAACCCGGTTACTAAGCTGTAGGTGCCCGCACTTAAAAGCACTACCAAGGACCGCCTGACGTTGGTGGAACTCGGATACCCAGGAGGAGGCACCTAAGCCAAAGGCTCGGCCCGGAACCAGCTGACGGTGCTGGAACCAGATGGTGGACCCCAAGGCCCACAGGAGAGGAGAGAACAGCTAGGCCGCGAGGCAGCCGCAGTTACCGAACCCCAACAGTCCTACAGGGGGAGCTGGGCCTACTGGCACTACAGAACCAGCCTTGATTACCAGTTCACGCAGCCCACATAGGAAGCTCCTAAACTGGAGGCACCCTGGAGTTGGCTAACCCGACCGCACCACGACGGGGCAAGCATAGGCGTCTCAGCGAGTTTGACACAACCCGGAAACAGCTGACGGTGCTGAAACCAGGTTTGGCACGAGGGAGTACCTGTGACAAAAACACTGCCGAGAACCAGCTGGCGGTGCTGGAACCCGGATGCGTTGCCTATCAAAGATTGTCTTCCTACAGCCCCAACTAGCGGTGTTGGAGCAAAGGGTAAGCAGGGGGAGCAGAGTGTAGGCCGAAGCCTGCACTGGAGTCAGCTTTGTGTCTGCGTTGCGTTTGCAGGACACTTTGCCGGCTACACAGTGGGGGAACAGCAGGCGGTGCTGAACCCCACTAACACATTGGCTGGTGTTTTTCTCTGTGCAGCTAGCACTTCCGGGCAAAAACTATCGGTGTTATAGCCCAGGGGCAGCAGGAGGAGGAGAGGAGCAGAGTGTAGGCCGAAGCCTAGTTGAACCAATTTCAAAGGTAACCTCTAACCCCCCCTCAGGTGTTACAAAGTACAAGAGCCACACCTTGTGCAGCATTAATGCTGCACAAGTAAAAGGATGCTCTATTAATTTTTCTACTTGCACACGCTGAATGCAACACGTACACAATTTAGCCCATTCTACAGTCAAACTGTAGTTGAGGCGTGACTTGTATTTTTAAGGAGACGCAGCATAGGTGTCCCAAATAACGCCTTTGTGCTTGGCGCAGCTTCCTGAGCGTTGTTTTTTGCTGTACAGGAGTCTGCGCTCTTGTGTTATCCCTTGGCAATGCCCTGTTAGCGCTGCCCGTCTTATGACCTCATTTCATGTTGGCCGCTGCGGTTAACGATGGCCTTAAATCCCAGACCCACAGTGCCTTTTCATAAAGTCACACTGCGGTGCTGGGATTCGTGGCCTTGAGCAGTAAATATTTTCGATGCTCACACACGTCCTTACACCTGCTTCAGACTGGGCGGCCTCTGCTGATCCCTTTTCGCATGCCGCGGCCATGAGGCCGCACAGTCTGAAGAAAGCGGAAGGAGATGAGTGACGACAGGCGAACATATGCACTGCTCGTGCCCATAAACCACACCCTCGCTGACAAAATAAATAAGACAACGAGGGGCGTTGTTTCACGCAGGGCGGATGCAAAGGCGCAGCCAGCTAACCATGATGTCAAAAGACGGGAAGCGCTACCAAGGGGGGTGCTGCGTATCATTAGAAAGGAAAGTCACACCTCAGGGACAGTGGAATGGTCTCAATGAGACACATTTTGTACGTGTTGAGTTCCACGTGGGCAAGGAGAAAAAGTCAGCCACCTTGTACAAATGCAGCAGTACTGCTGAACAAGGTGGCTGTTATACATAGAAACACCTGGGGGTGGGGGGCAGGCTCCCTTCAATTTCAGTTCATGTGCCTGCATGGCGTTTGCAGGTCACGTTGCCGGCTACACAGCTGGGGAACAGCTGGCGGTGCTGAACCCCACTGACACATTGGCTGGTGTTTTTCTCTGTGCAGATAACATAGTAACATAGTAAAATAGTTAGTAAGGCCGAAAAAAGACATTTGTCCATCCAGTTCAGCCTATATTCCATCATAATAAATACCCAGATCTACGTCCTTCTACAGAACCCAATAATTGCACGATACAACACTGTTCTGCTCCAGGAAGACATCCAGGCCTCTCTTGAACCCCTCGACTGAGTTCGCCATCACCACCTCCTCAGGCAAGCAATTCCAGATTCTCACTGCCCTAACAGTAAAGAATCCTCTTCTATGTTGGTGGAAAAACCTTCTCTCCTCCAGACGCAAAGAATGCCCCCTTGTGCCCGTCACCTTCCTTGGTATAAACAGATCCTCAGCGAGATATTTGTATTGTCCCCTTATATACTTATACATGGTTATTAGATCGCCCCTCAGTCGTCTTTTTTCTAGACTAAATAATCCTAATTTCGCTAATCTATCTGGGTATTGTAGTTCTCCCATCCCCTTTATTAATTTTGTTGCCCTCCTTTGTACTCTCTCTAGTTCCATTATATCCTTCCTGAGCACCGCTGCCCAAAACTGGACACAGTACTCCATGTGCGGTCTAACTAGGGATTTGTACAGAGGCAGTATAATGCTCTCATCATGTGTATCCAGACCTCTTTTAATGCACCCCATGATCCTGTTTGCCTTGGCAGCTGCTGCCTGGCACTGGCTGCTCCAGGTAAGTTTATCATTAACTAGGATCCCCAAGTCCTTCTCCCTGTCAGATTTACCCAGTGGTTTCCCGTTCAGTGTGTAATGGTGATATTGATTCCCTCTTCCCATGTGTATAACCTTACATTTATCATTGTTAAACCTCATCTGCCACCTTTCAGCCCAAGTTTCCAACTTATCCAGATCCATCTGTAGCAGAATACTATCTTCTCTTGTATTAACTGCTTTACATAGTTTTGTATCATCTGCAAATATCGATATTTTACTGTGTAAACCTTCTACCAGATCATTAATGAATATGTTGAAGAGAACAGGTCCCAATACTGACCCCTGCGGTACCCCACTGGTCACAGCGACCCAGTTAGAGACTATACCATTTATAACAACCCTCTGCTTTCTATCACTTAGCCAGTTACTAACCCATTTACACACATTTTCCCCCAGACCAAGCATTCTCATTTTGTGTACCAACCTCTTGTGCGGCATGGTATCAAACGCTTGGAAAAATCGAGATATACCACGTCCAATGACTCACCGTGGTCCAGCCTATAGCTTACCTCTTCATAAAAACTGATTAGTTGGTTTGACAGGAGCGATTTCTCATAAACCCATGCTGATATGGAGTTAAACAGTTATTCTCATTGAGATAATCCAGAATAACATCCCTCAGAAACCCTTCAAATATTTTACCAACAATAGAGGTTAGACTTACTGGCCTATAATTTCCAGGTTCACTTTTAGAGCCCTTTTTGAATATTGGCACCACATTTGCTATGCGCCAGTACTGCGGAACAGACCCCGTCGCTATAGAGTCCCTAAAAATAAGAATTAATGGTTTATCTATTACATTACTTAGTTCTCTTAGTACTCGTGGGTGTATGCCATCCGGACCCGGAGATTTATCTATTTTAATCTTATTTAGCCGGTTTCGCACCTCTTCTTGGGTTAGATTGGTGACCCTTAATATAGGGTTTTCATTGTTTCTTGGGATTTCACCTAGCATTTCATTTTCCACCGTGAATACCGTGGAGAAGAAGGTGTTTAATATGTTAGCTTTTTCCTCGTCATCTACAACCATTCTTTCCTCACTATTTTTTAAGGGGCCTACATTTTCAGTTTTTATTCTTTTACTATTGATATAGTTGAAGAACAGTTTGGGATTAGTTTTACTCTCCTTAGCAATGTGCTTCTCTGTTTCCTTTTTGGCAGCTTTAATTAGTTTTTTAGATAAAGTATTTTTCTCCCTATAGTTTTTTAGAGCTTCAATGGTGCCATCCTGCTTTAGTAGTGCAAATGCTTTCTTTTTACTGTTAATTGCCTGTCTTACTTCTTTGTTTAGCCACATTGGGTTTTTCCTATTTCTAGTCCTTTTATTCCCACAAGGTATAAACCGCTTACACTGCCTATTTAGGATGTTCTTAAACATTTCCCATTTATTATCTGTATTCTCATTTCTCAGGATATTGTCCCAGTCTACCAGATTAAGGGCATCTCTAAGCTGTTCAAACTTTGCCTTCCTAAAGTTCAATGTTTTTGTGACTCCCTGACAAGTCCCCCTAGTGAAAGACAGGTGAAACTGCACAATATTGTGGTCGCTATTTCCTAAATGCCCAACCACCTGCAGATTTGTTATTCTGTCAGGTCTATTAGATAGTATTAGGTCTAAAAGTGCTGCTCCTCTGGTTGGATTCTGCACCAATTGTGAAAGCACTTCCAGGCTAAAACTGGCGGTGTTATGAGCCCAGGGTCAGCAGGAGGAGGAGAGGAGCAGAGTGTAGGCCGAAGCCTGCACTGGTGGCAGCTTTTGTTCTGTTGTGCCTGCGTGGCGTTTGCAGGTCACGTTGCCGGCTACACAGCTGGGGAACAGCTGGCGGTGCTGAACCCCACTAACAAATTGGCGGGTGTTTTTCTCTGTGCACCTACCACTTCCAGGCTACAACTGGCGGTGTTATAGCCCAGGGTCAGCAGGAGGAGGAGAGGAGCAGAGTGTAGGCCGAAGCCTGCACTGGTGGCAGCTTTTGTTCTGTTGTGCCTGCGTGGCGTTTGCAGGTCACGTTGCCGGCTACACAGCTGGGGAACAGCTGGCGGTGCTGAACCCCACTAACACATTGGCTGGTGTTTTTCTCTGTGCAGCTCGCATGTCCGGGCAAAAACTGGCGGTGTTAGAGCCCAGGGTCAGCAGGAGGAGGAGAGGAGCAGAGTGTAGGCCGAAGCCTAGTTGAACCAATTTCAAAGGTAATCTTTAACCCCTCTCAGGTGTTGCAAGGTACAAGAGCCACACCTCGTGCAGCATTAATGCTGCACAAGTAAAAGGTTGCTCTCTTAATTTTTCTCCTTGCACACGCTGAATAAAACACGTACACTATTTAGCCCATTATACTGTCAAACAGTAGTGGAGGCGTGACTTGTCTTTTTAAGGAGATGCAGCACAGGTGTCAAAATTTACACCTAGGTGCTGGGCGCAGATTCCTGAGCGTTGTTATTTGCTGTACAGGAGTCTGCACTCTTGTTATCCCTTGGCCATGCGCTGTGAGCGATGCCTGTCTTCTCACCTCATTTCATGTTGGCCGGTGCGGTTAGCGATGGCCATGAAACCCAGACCCGCAGTGTCTTTTAATGAAGTCACACTGCAGAGCTGGGATTCGTGACCTTGCGCAGTAAATTTTGTCGCCTGTCCCTCATTTCCTTACACCTGCATCAGACTGGGCGGCCTCATCTGATCCCTTCTCGCATGCCGCAGCCATGAGGCCGCACATTCTGAAGAAGGCGGAAGGAGATGAGTAAAGACAGGCGAAGATATCCACTGCTCGTGCCCATCAATCACACCCTCGCAGTCAAAATAAGTAAGACAATGAGGAGCGTGGTTTCAGGCAGGGCGGACGCACAGCCGCAGCCAGCCAACCAAAGATGTCAGAAGACGGGCAGCGCTAACAAGGGGGGTGCTGCGTGTCATTAAAAAGGAAAGTCACACCTCAGGGACATTGTAATGGTCTGTAATGAGACACATTTTTTACGTGTTTAATTAAATGTGGGCAAGTAGACAAAGTCAGCCACCTTGTACAAATGCAGCAGTACTGCTGTACAAGGTGGCTGTTATACATAGAAACACCTTGGGGTGGGTGGCAGGGTCCCTTTAATTTCAGTTCATGTGCCTGCGTGGCGTTTGCAGGTCACGTTGCCGGCTACACAGCAGGGGAACAGCTGGCGTTGCTGAACCCCACTAACACATTGGCTGGTGTTTTTCTCTGTGCAGCTAGCACTTCCAGGCTAAAACTGGCGGTGTTATGAGCCCAGGGTCAGCAGGAGGAGGAGAGGAGCAGAGTGTAGGCCGAAGCCTGCACTGGTGGCAGCTTTTGTTCTGTTGTGCCTGCGTGGCGTTTGCAGGTCACGTTGCCGGCTACACAGATGGGGAACAGCTGGCGGTGCTGAACCCCACTAACACATTGGCTGGTGTTTTTCTCTGTGCAGCTAGCATGTCCGGGCAAAAACTGGCGGTGTTAGAGCCCAGGGTCAGAAGGAGGAGGCGAGGAGCAGAGCGTAGGCCGAAGCCTAGTTGAACCAATTTCAAAGGTAACCTTTAACCCCCCTCAGGTGTTGCAAGGTACAAGAGCCACACCTCGTGCAGCATTAATGCTGCACAAGTAAAAGGTTGCTCTCTTAATTTTTCTCCTTGCACACGCTGAATAAAACACGTACACTATTTAGCCCATTCTACTGTAAAACAGTAGTGGAGGCGTGACTTGTCTTTTTAAAGAAAAGCAGCCCAGGTGTCGAAAATAACACCTTGGTGCATGGGCGCAGCTTCCTGAGCGTTGTTATTTGCTGTGCAGGAGTCTGCGCTCTTGTTATCCCTTGGCCATGCGCTGTGAGCGCTTCCTGTCTTCTGACCTCATATCATGTCGGCCGTTGCGGTTAGCGATGGACATGAATCCCAGACCCACAGTGTGTTTTCAAAATATCACACTGCGTGGCTGGGATTCATGGCCTTGTGCAGTAAATATGTTTGCCGCTCACACATGTCCTTACACCTGCTTCAGACTGGGCGGCCTCATCTGATCCCTTATCGCATGCCGCGGCCATGAGGCCGCACAGTCTGAAGAAGGCGGAAGGAGATGAGTTAAGACAGGCGAACATATGCACTGCACATGCCCATCAATAACACCCTCGCAGCCAAAATATATGAGACAACGAGGGGCGTTGTGTCGGGCAGGGCGGACGCACAGGCACAGGCAGCCAACCAATGATGTCAGAAGACGGGCAGCGCTACCAAGGGTGGTGCTGTGTATCATTAGAAAGGAAAGTCACACCTCAGGGACAGTTGAATGGTCTCAATGAGACACATTTTGTACGTGTTGAGTTCCACGTGGGCAAGGAGAAAAAGTCAGCCACCTTGTACAAATGCAGCAGTACTGCTGTACAAGGTGGCTATTATACATAGAAACACCTGGGGGTGGGGGGCAAGCTCCCTTCAATTTCAGTTCATGTGCCTGCGTGGCGTTTGCAGGTCACGTTGCAAGCTACACAGCAGGGGAACAGCTGGCGGTGCTGAACCCCACTAACACATTGGCTGGTGTTTTTCTCTGTGCAGCTAGCAATTCCGGGCAAAAACTAGCGGTGTTAGAGCCCAGGGTCAGCAGGAGGAGGATATGAGCAGAGTGTAGGCCAAAGCCTCCACTGGTGGCAGCTTTTGGTTGGTTGTGCCAGCGTGGCTTGTGCTGGACACGATGCCGGCTACACAGCAGGGGAACAGCTTGCGGTGCTGAACCCCACTAACACATTGGCTGGTGTTTTTCTCTGTGCAGCTAGCAATTCCGGGCAAAAACTAGCGGTGTTAGAGCCCAGGGTCAGCAGGAGGAGGAGAGGAGCAAAGTGTAGGCCGAAGCCTAGTTGAACCAATTTCAAAGGTAACCTTTAACCCCCCCTCAGGTGTTAGAAGGTACAAGAGCCACACCTTGTGCAGCATTAATGCTGCACAAGTAAAAGGTTGCTCTCTTCATTTTGCTCCTTGCACACGCTGAATAAAACACGTACACTATTTAGCCCATTATACTGTCAAACAGTAGTGGAGGCGTGACTTTTCTTTTGAAGAAGACGCAGCACAGGTGTCAAAATTTACACCTAGGTGCTGGGCGCAGACTCCTTACCGTTGTTATTTGCAGTACAGGAGAGTGCTCTCTTGTGTTATCCCTTGGCAATACCCTGTTAGTGCAGGCCGTCTTATGACCTCATTTCATGTTGGCCGGTGCGGTTAACGATGGCCATAAATCCCAGACCCACAGTGCCTTTCCATAAAGTCACACTGCGATGCTGGGATTCGTGGCCTTGTGCAGTAAATATGTTCGCCGCTCACACATGTCCTTACACCTGCTTCAGACTGGGCGGCCTCAGCTGATCCCTTATTGCCTGCCACGGCCATGAGGCCGCACAGTCTGAAGAAGGCGGAAGGAGGGGAGTGAAGACAGGCGAACATATGCACTGCTCGTGCCCATCAATCACACCCTCGCAGTCAAAATATATGAGACAACGAGGGGCGTTGTGTCGGGCAGGGCGGACGCACAGGCACAGCCAGCCAACCAATGATGTCTGAAGACAGGCAGCGCTAACAATGGGGGTGCTGCGTGTCATTAACCCTTATCCGGCTGAATAGGTACAATTGTAACTATTCCGTTTTAAAATTGCAATAACTTTTTTTTGAAAAGACGTAGAGGGCTGAAATTTCGTGACATCTCTACATTTTTGGTCCAGAATATATTGGCCAAATTTCAATAAAATATCTCCACCCGCTTCCGAGATAAGGGGTCGAGATCTTTTTGCATCCATAACAAGCTGCATAGGTACAAATGTACCTCATATATTTTGAATGAAGATAATGCAAGGGAAAAAGCATAAATTTTTTTTTAATGATAATGCTATTTAACTATTATAAACAAGTAAAAAACTGTTCATTTACATTATAAAAGAAAATGTAAGAAACTTTTTTTTATTGATTTTCTTTGCAAGTAATGCATGTTGGCTTTGCTACAGAGTGTTCATCGCAAATGGGTTTCACACAAACCACACAAGACTTTCTAGTCTTGCGTTGTTTTCGCCTCAGGTCTCTGCAGACATAGCAACTACCAACAACAGGGGAGGGTCCACGACTACCATGAGGTATTTTGGGGCCAGCTGCTGGCTGCGATGCTACCACAATGCATCGTCCAAGCACCATTTCTACTGCACCTCGAAGAAAATGGTTTCTCATTATCATTTTGTTTGTACTACGATCTTCAATTGCAATCATACACAGCTGATTTGCGAGATCTTTCAGGAACTTTCTTCGTTGATCCTTTGCCCTGAAGCTTGGATTGTGTTCTCTGTAGATGATGTAGGATGCTAACCCACTGACATCAATCATATTGTAGAAAAATGCCAAAGTCCAACGTGATGTTCGTCGTTTCACAGTGTACTCTCCCAACATTTTATCCATAACATCAACGCCACCTTTTGTTATGTTGTAGTATTTTATTATCTCTGGCTTGGCTGCTAGTGTCTCTTCAACTTCTCCCGTCATGTGCATAGATGATAGAAGCACGACTGATTTGTTCTTCTTTGGTACATATGAACAGACTGTTGCATCATGATTGTAGGCAAAATTTGTCGAGTATACAGGCCTTTCTTTGGCAGGCTGCATGTTGTTAGGTAGGAACCTTTTGTTTTTTCTCACTGTACCAACTAGTGTCATGTTCCAGGAGTTCAATACCTTAGCTAGTTCCATGGTTGTAAAGAAGTTATCGGTGGTGACATTTCTTCCAGAGCCTTTATACGAGCTCACTAGGTCCAATACTGTTCGTTCTCCAATGTTTACTTGTCGAGGACCATCAGTTGGTTTCCCAGTGTAGAGCTGACCTTGTAAAGGGTAGGCATTTGATGAGTCACAAGCCCAGAAAATCTTTATGCCATATTTAGCTGGTTTTGAAGGTATATACTGGGTAAATTTAGTATGACCTCTAAATGGAAATAATTGCTCGTCGACGGTGATACAATGATATGGCTTGTAGGCTCTCTCCAGATTACTGTTCAGCATTGTCCAGATGTCCCGTATTGGTGCAGCTTTATCTGTTTGCACACGTTCTGCACGTGTATTTTCGTTGTCAAACCTGATAAATCTGAGTATCATCTTGAAGCGGTCACGAGACATGGCTGCACGTATAAGAGGCAGAGCAGCAACATTCCACATTTCCTCCAGATTCTCTTTGTTGGCTCTGTGCACACCAGCAGCAATCAGTATGCCCAAAAATGCATGAAGTTCAGTTTCAGTAAATTGCTTGAATGTTTTTTGTGGTGGCCGTTTGGAAGAATCAGGAAAACGTTGTACCAGTTCGTTGTTGTAAGCATCACAAACTCTCTTGGCCTTTCGATTCGTTTCCCGTAATATGATGTCACACATCTCGGGAGTCATGATGGACTTGAATAGCTCTTTTGCTGTATATAGGTTGCTGATTGCTGCAGGGCCACCTCTTTGTCGTAGGACATTACGAGATTTTGTTTGTGCATTTGGCAGTGGATTACTGCACCATTGAGTTTCATCCTTAGCAGTCCAAATGTCGCCTGCACTTTGAGGCACAGAATCATCCTCAACACTTTCGTCTGATTCGTATTCATTTTCATGCTCTATGACCATTTCTTGTTCAATGTCTGAATCTTCTTCAGTAACATCCACTTGTGGTACATAGTTTTCATCATCAGATGGAACATATGGTTCATCCTCATGCTCAGAATCAGATTCTTCTAGCATTCGCATTATTTCGTCAGACGTAAATCTGTAAATATGAAAAAATGTAAAATAAATAATTTTCCGAAATACTACATTATTGGCTTTTCACAAAATTATACTAACCTGCAAACACGTTTTCTTGGATTATGGCGGAAACTAGATCCAGCATTACTATCACTCATGATGACTTGCTAGATGAATTTTGGCTTCGTATTTTGTGCTGAATATAAATAAAACATCGTAAAACAATATGTAGATACTAATTATTATCCATTTTTCGTATAAAAATTATACCTATAGTGATAAGTTTCATACAAAATATATGTAAGCCAAGTCCAGGCTGAAAGACAATTTGACTGTTCTGTCCCCACATAATGAGAATAAAGGTATAACTGGCTGTTAGATGCTGTGAGACTTTCCTACCTTCGTTTCCAAGAAATTGAAGACTTCACAAGCCTAGAAATGTGTGCTCACAGCAATGAGATGAACAGCAAAATGGCTAATGAGAGGAGGGAGGCAGGAAGACAAGTAGAAGCCACTCCCAGTTTGAATTAACTTAATTGACAGCAACATAAGTGACCAGTAACAACACTGAACAATAGATATCAGCATAACATTTGTAGCTGAATGAACTTTAGTTTCTGAAACCAAGTAAAGTCTTCCCACAGTGGAGGTATATGTGAAGGTACAATTGTACCTATGCAGCCTGTTAAGGTTGTAAAATTATGCAGCCTGACAAGGGTTAAAAAGGAAAGTCACACCTCAGGGACATTGTAATGGTCTCTAATGAGACACATTTTGTACGTGTTGAGTTCCACGTGGGCAAGGAGAAAAAGTCAGCCACCTTGTACAAATGCAGCAGTACTGCTGTACAAGGTGGCTGTTATACATAGAAACACCTGGGGGTGGGGGGCAGGCTCACTTCAATTTCAGTTCATGTGCCTGCGTGGCGTTTGCAGGTCACGTTGCCGGCTACACAGCAGGGGAACAGCTGGCGGTGCTGAACCCCACTAACACATTGGCTGGTGTTTTTCTCTGTGCAGCTAGCAATTCCGGGCAAAAACTAGCGTTGTTAGAGCCCAGGGTCAGCAGGAGGAGGAGAGGAGCAGAGTGTAGGCCGAAGCCAGCACTGGTGGCAGCTTTTGGTCAGTTGTGCCAGCGTGGCTTGTGCTGGACACGATGCAGGCTACACAGCAGGGGAACAGCTGGCGGTGCTGAACCCCACTAACACATTGGCTGTTTTTTTTCTCTGTGCAGCTCGCATTTCCGGGCAAAAACTAGCGGTGTTTGAGCCCAGGGGCAGCAGGAGGAGGAGAGGAGCAGAGTGTAGGCCGAAGCCTGCACTGGTGGCAGCTTTTGATCAGTTGTGCCAGCGTGGCTTGTGCTGGACACGATGCCGGCTACACAGCAGGGGAACAGCTGGCGGTGCTGAACCCCACTAACACATTGGCGGCTGTTTTTCTCTGTGCACCTAGCACTTCCAGGCTACAACTGGCGGTGTTATAGCCCAGGGTCAGCAGGAGGAGGAGAGGAGCAGAGTGTAGGCCGAAGCCTAGTTGAACCAATTTCAAAGGTAACCTTTAACCCCCCCTCAGGTGTTGCAAGGTACAAGAGCCACACCTCGTGCAGCATTAATGCTGCACAAGTAAAAGGTTGCTCTCTTAATTTTTCTCCTTGCACACGCTGAATAAAACACGTACACTATTTAGCCCATTCTACTGTAAAACAGTAGTGGAGGCGTGACTTTTCTTTTTAAAGAAAAGCAGCACAGGTGTCGAAAATAACACCTTGGTGCATGGGCACAGCTTCCTGAACGTTGTTATTTGCTGTACAGGAGTCTGCGCTCTTGTTATCCCTTGGCCATGCGCTGTGAGCGCTTCCTGTCTTCTGACCTCATTTCATGTCGGCCGTTGCGGTTAGCGATGGACATGAATCCCAGACCCACAGTGTGTTTTCAAAAAATCACACTGCGTGGCTGGGATTCGTGGTCTTGTGCAGTAAATATGTTTGCCGCTCACACATGTCCTTACACCTGCTTCAGACTGGGCGGCCTCATCTGATCCCTTATCGCATGCCGCGGTCATGAGGCCACCCAGTCTGAAGAAGGCGGAAGGAGATGAGTGAACACAGGCAAACATATGCACTGCACATGCCCATCAATCACACCCTCGTTGTCCAAAAAAATAAGACACCGAGGGGCGTTGTTTCGAGCAGGGCAGACGCACAGGCGCAGCCAGCTAACCAATGATGTCAAAAGACGGGCAGCGCTAACAAGGGTGGTGCTGCGTATCATTAGAAAGGAAAGTCACACCTCAGGGACAGTGGAATGGTCTCAATGAGACACATTTAGTACGTGTTTAATTAAACGTGGGCAAGGAGAAAAAGTCAGCCACCTTGTACAAATGCAGCAGTACTGCTGTACAAGGTGGCTGTTATACATAGAAACACCTGGGGGTGGGGGGCAGGCTTCCTTCAATTTCAGTTCATGTGCCTGCGTGGCGTTTGCAGGACACGTTGCCAGCTGCACAGCAGGGGAACAGCTGGCGTTGCTGAACCCCACTGGCACATTGACTGGTGTTTTTCTCTGTGCAGCTCGCATGTCCGGGCAAAAACTGGCGGTGATAGAGCCCAGGGTCAGCAGGAGGAGGAGAGGAGCAAAGTGTAGGCCGAAGCCTCCACTGGTGGCAGCTTTTGGTTGGTTGTGCCAGCGTGGCTTGTGCTGGACACGATGCTGGCTACACAGCAGGGGAACAGCTGGCGGTGCTGAACCCCACTAACACATTGGCTGGTGTTTTTCTCTGTGAAGCTCGCATTTCCGGGCAAAAACTAGCGGTGTTAGAGCCCAGGGTCAGCAGGAGGAGGAGAGGAGCAGAGTGTAGGCCGAAGCCTAGTTGAACCAATTTCAAAGGTAACCTTTAACCCCCCCTCAGGTGTTGCAAGGTACAAGAGCCACACCTTGTGCAGCATTAATGCTGCACAAGTAAAAGGTTGCTCTATTTAGTTTGCTCCTTGCACACGCTGAATAAAACATGTACACTATTTAGCCCATTATACTGTCAAACTTGGTGCTGGGCGCAGATTCCTGAGCATTGTTATTAGCTGTACAGGAGTCTGCGCTACTGTGATCCCTTGGCCATGCGCTGTGAGCGCTGCCTGTCTTTTCACCTCATTTCATGTTGGCCGTTGCGGTTAGCAATGGATATGAATCCCAGGCCCGCAGTGTGTTTTCAAAAAATCACACTGCGTGGCTGGGATTCGTGGCCTTGTGCAGTAAATATGTTTGCCGCTCACACATGTCCTTACACCTGCTTCAAACTGGGCGGCCTCAGCTGATCCCTTATCGCCTACCACGGCCAGGAGGCCGCACAGTCTGAAGAAGGCGGAAGGAGATGAGTTAAGACAGGAGGAGGCCGCACAGTCTGAAGAAGGCGTAAGGAGATGAGTTAAGACAGGCGAACATATGCACTGCACATGCCCATCAATCACACCCTCGCAGACAAAATATATGAAACGAGGGGGGTTGTGTCGGGCAGGGCGGACGCACAGGCACAGTCAGCCAACCAATGATGTCAGAAGACGGGCAGCGCTACCAAGGGGGGTGGTGCGTGTCATTAAAAAGGAAAGTCACACCTCAGGGACATTGTAATGGTCTGTAATGAGACACATATTTTACGTGTTTAATTCTACGTGGGCAAGGATAAAAAATCAGCCACCTTGTACAAATGCAGCAGTACTGCTGTACTAGGTGGCTGTTATACATAGAAACACCTGTGGGGGTGGGGCCAGGTTCCCTTTAATTTCAGTTCATGTGCCTCCGTGGTGTTTGCAGGTCACGTTGCCGGCTACACAGCAGGGGAACAGCTGGCGTTGCTGAACCCCACTAACACATTGGCTGGTGTTTTTCTCTGTGCAGCTAGCACTTCCGGGCAAAAACTAGCGGTGTTTAAGCCCAGGGTCAGCAGGAGGAGGAGAGGAGCAGAGTGTAGGCCGAAGCCTGCACTGGTGGCAGCTTTTGTTCTCTTGTGCCAGCGTGGCTTGTGCTGGACACGTTGCCGACTACACAGCAGGGGAACAGCTGGCGGTGCTGAACCCCACTGACACATCACCTAGTGTTTTTTCTGTGTAGACAACACTTCCAGGTGGCAACTGACAGTGTTGAAACCCAGGGAATCAAAGAGGAGCAGAGTGTAGGCCGAAGCCTGCAGTGGAGCAAGTTGAAAGGGAACCTTTAATTCCCCCCCCCCCAGGCATTTGTTGCTGAAAGAGCCATCTTGTACAGCAGTAATACTGCACATGGAAAATGGTGGCTCCGAAAATTATGCTCCTTGCAAACGCTGAAGTACACACTCATATAATGTGTCCCCTCACACTGTCAAACCGTCCCGGAAGTGGGACTTTCCTTTGTAATGTGACACAGCAAAGCCGTCATTCCAACCCCCTTGGTGCCGTGCGCCACCTCCTCAACGTTGTTTGGTTCTGTCACGGAGCCCGCGCTGTAATGTTATCCCTTGGCCATGCACAGTTAGCGGTGCCCGTCTTCTGACATCATGTAGGTGTCAGGCTGGCAGTGCCTGTGCGTCCAAGCTGCCCGAGATCCAACCTTGCAGTGTCATCTAATGTAGTCCCACTGCGGGCCAGGGATCCATGGGCATGCGCAGTGCATATCATCGCCTCTCACTCACCTCCTTCCTGCTTCTTCAGACTGTGCGGCGTCACGGCCGTGGCATGCTATTAGGGATCAGCTGACGCCGCCTAGTCTGAAGAAGCGTGAAGAAGGGGAGTGAGAGGCTAGTATATGCACTGCGCATGGCCATGGATACCAGGCCCACTGTGGGATCACATTAGACGACACTGTGAGGTGGGATTTCGGGCAGCGTGGACGCACAGGCGCAGCCAGGACGACAACAAATGATGTCAGAGGACGGGCAGCGCAAACTGTGCATGACCAAGGGATAACATAACAGTGCACGGTCCATGACGGAATCAAACAACGCTAAGGAGCCAGCGCACGGTGGCAAGGGGGTAGCAATGACGGCTGTGCTGCGTCACATTACAAAGGTAAGTCCCACCTCCGGGACGGTTGGACGGTGTGAGGGGACACATTACATGAATGTGTAGTTCAGCGTTTGCAAGGAGCATAATTTCAAGAGCGACCTTTCCCTTGTGCAGTATTAGTGCTGCACATGGTGGCTCTTTCAGTAACAAACGCCTAGGGGGGGCGTAACTGAACCCCAATAACAGAGGAGCGACTGTTAACTGTGCACACAGCACTTCCAGGCACCAACTGGCGGTGTTAGAGCCCAGGGACAGCAGGAGGAGCAGATTGGAGGTATTGCCGCACACACAGCTGGGGATCAGCTGACGTTACTGAACCCCAATAACAGAGGAGCGACTGTTAACTGTGCACACAGCACTTCCAGGCACCAACTGGCGGTGTTAGAGACCAGGGACAGCAGGAGGAGCAGATTGGAGGTATTGCCGCACACACAGCTGGGGATCAGCTGACGTTACTGAACCCCAATAACAGAGGAGCGACTGTTAACTGTGCACACAGCACTTCCAGGCACCAACTGGCGGTGTTAGAGCCCAGGGTCAGCAGGAGTAGGAGAGGAACAGAGTGTAGGCTGAAGCCTGATTGGAGCAAGTTGAAAGGGAACCATTAACCCCCCCCAAGACATTTGTAGCTGAAAGAGCCATCTTGTGCAGCACTAAGGATGCAAAAGGAAAAGGTTGCTCTTTTAATTATGCTCCTTGCAAACACTGAAGTAAACTCTAAAAATGTGTCCCCTTATACCGTTCAACCGTCCCGGAGGTGCGAATTTCCTTCGTAATGGGACACAGCACAGCTGTCATTCCTATCCCCTTGGTGCCGTGCGCTGCCTCCTCAGCGTTGTTTTAAGCTGTCACGGAGCCTGCGCTGTTCTGTTAGCCCTTGGCCATGCCCAATTAGCGCTGCCTGTCTTCTGACATAATTTGGTGTCAGGCTGTCAGTGCCTGTGCGTCCACGCTGCTCCAGATCCCACCTCGCAGTCTCGTCTAACGTAATCCCACTGCGGGCCTTGGATCCATGGGCATGCACAGTGCATATACTCGACTCTCACTCCCCTCCTTCCCTCTTCTTCAGACTGTGCGGTGTCACGGCCGTGGCATGCTATTAGGGATCAGCTGACGGCGCACAGTCTAAAGAAGGCGGAGGGAAATGAGCGAGAGCCCGAGGGGAAGATATGCACTGCGCATTCCCATGGATCCCAGGCCCGCAGTTTGACTCAATCAGAAGACACTGCGAGGCGGGATCTCGGGCAGCGCGGCCGCACAGGCGCAGCCAGCCTGACACCAAATTATGTCAGAAGACAGGCAGCGCAAATAGGGCATGCCCAAGGGATAACAGAACAGCGCAGGCTCCGTGACAGCTTAAAACAACGCTGAGGAGGCAGCGCATGGCACCAAGGGGGTAGGAATGACGGCTGTGCTGCGTCACATTACGAAGGAAAGTCCCAGCTCCGGGACGGTATAACGGTATCAGTGAACACATTTTATAAGTGTTAAGTTCTGCGTGTGCAAGGAGCTAAACCAAAAGAGCTACCTTTTCCTTGTGCAGCATTACTGCTGCACAAGATGGCTCTTTCAGTAACAAACGACGGGGGGGGGGGACAGGTTCCCTTACATTTAGGTTGTTGTGCCAGCGTGGCGGTCGCAGGACACATTGCCGGCTACACAGCTGGGGATCAGCTGACGTTACTGAAACCCAATAACACTGGGTCGTATGTTTTTACTGTGCAGCCTGCACTTCTGAGCCGCAACTGGCGGTGTTGGAGCCCAGGAATAGCAGTTCAGGTGGTAGAAAGATGAACACAGCAGGAGACCTGGATGACACCCAATTACTTAATCAGGCAGAGGAGTGGCAAATTCCTGCGAGATCCAGGCCTGGTTCATTTTCAGGAAAGTAAGCCGGTCAACGTTATCGGAGGACAGTCGCATGCGATGGTCTGTTAGTACACCACCTGCGGCACTAAAGACACGTTCCGATAAGACACTAGCCGCAGGGCAAGCCAGCACCTCCAATGCATACTGGCTTAGCTCTGGCCATGTATCCAGCTTAGAGACCCAAAACTTGAACGGGGAAGAGCCGTCTGGGAGTACAGTAAGAGGGCAAGCCATGTAGTCTGTCACCATCTGACGGAACCGTTGCCTCCTGCTGACTGGAGCCGCCGGTGATGGTGTAGACATTTGGGGCGGGCACACAAAAGTGTGCCAGAGTTGTGCCATACTGGGCTTGCCTTGGGCAGAGGCACTGCTTCTGCTCCCTCTTTGGGCAGAGCCTCCCCCACTGCCTCGACGCACTGAGCTGCTTTGTAAAGCACTAGCAGCACTCCTCTCAGTTGGACAGGAGAAGATGATGGAATTCACCAGTGTGTCGTGGTACTCCCGCAATTTACGCTCCCGGGTCAACGCTGGGATGAGGTTTTGGACGTTGTCCCGGTAGCGAGGATCGAGGAGGGTGAACACCCAATAATCAGGCATGTTGAGAATGTGGTCGATGCGGCGGTCGTTTCTCAGGCACTGCATCATGAAATCCACCATGTGCTGCAGAGTGCCAACTGGCCCAAAAACGCTGTCCCCTGCTTCAGACATGATCTCTGCCCGCTCGTCATCACCCCACCCTCGCTGTACACACTGACCACTGGACAATTGTGTCGCTCCCTCCTCTGGACGGAGCTCTTCCTCCTCCATTGACTCCTCCTCATCCTCCTCACAAATTGGCCCCTGCGTACCCCTTTGTGAGGAACCACGTGGCGCTGACTCTCCAGAAGCTGATGGAAAAGGTGACTCCTCATCCTCCACCTCTTCCACAACATCATCCCTTAACCCTTGCAAAGTTTGCTGAAGCAGGCAGATAAGGGGGACAGTCATGCTGACTAGTGCATCATCTGCACTTGCCATCCGCGTGGAATAATCGAAAGGACGCAAAACCTGGCAGACGTCCTTCATAGTGGCCCACTCTGTGGTTGTGAAGTCTGATCGGCGCTGACTGCGACTTCTTTGCGCCTGATGCAGCTGGTACTCCATAACTGCTTGCTGCTGCTCACACAACCGCTCCAACATATGTAACTTGGAATTCCACCGGGTAGGTAGGTCACATATGATGCGGTGTTCCGGAAGGCGGAATCGGCGCTGCAGAGCAGCAATGCGGGATCTGGCCAAGCTGGAACGCCGCAAGTGAGCACACTCTAGGCGGACCTTGTGCAGCAGGGCATCAAGATCCGGATAGTCCCTCAGAAAACTCTGCACAACCAAGTTGAGCACATGTGCCAGACATGGGATGTGAGTGAGGTTGCCAAGGGCCAAAGCTGCCACCAGATTTCGGCCATTGTCACACACTACCATGCCTGGCTGGAGATTCGCTGGCAGTAACCACACATCGCTCTCCTGCTTGATGGCATTCCAGAGCTCCTGCGCTGTGTGGCTTCGATTCCCCAATGAAACAAGTTTCAAGACGGCCTGCTGACGTTTGGCCATGGCTGTGCTCATGTCGGTCATAGGTAAACGTTCACGGGTCCATGTGGAGGTGGACTGTGACGGCTCCTGCAGAGTTGATTCTGAGGAACTTGTGTAAGAGGAGGAGTCAATGCGTACAGACTGGATTCCTGCAATCCTTGGAGTGGGCAGGACACGTCCTGCGCCACTCGCACGATCTGTACCTGGATCAACAACATTAACCCAATGGGCAGTGAGGGAAACGTATCGCCCCTGTCCATGCTGACTGGTCCACGCATCGGTGGTGAGGTGGACCTTGCTACTGACGGCGTTCAGTAGCGCATGTTTTATGTTTCCCTCAACATGCCTGTGCAGGGCAGGGACAGCTTGCCTGCTGAAGTAAAAGCGGCTGGGCACCTTGTACTATGGGACTGCCAATGCCATCAAGTCACGGAAGCTGTCAGTCTCCACCAGCCTGAATGAGAGCATTTCCAGGGACAACAGTTTGGCAATGCCTGCATTCAGAGCCTGTGCTCGAGTGTGGTTGGCCGAAAATGCCCGCCTTTTCTCCCATGCCTGTACTACCTATGGCTGTAGAGTAGACTGGGAGTGTGAGGATGACTGGGAAGGTGGTGCTGTGGGTGGAATTACACAAGGTCTCTGGACAACAGTGCCAGAGGTTCTTCCATGGCGATCCTGGGAGGAAGCCAAACCAGCTGTGCGTGAGCTGGAGGAAGAGGCAACACGAGCTGAAGAGGTGGTAGCTGCCGCTGTTGGTTGGCCTACATCTTCAGTCTGTTTCTGTAACTCCACCGCGTGCCTGGTCCGCACATGTTTCCACATATTTGTGGTATTGAGGTTGCTGACATTTTTCCCTCTTTTTACTTTCTGATGACACAGCTTGCATTTGACAAAACAAATGTCATCTGCAACTGTGTCAAAAAAGGACCAGGCACTGCAAGTCTTGGGAGCGCCCTTTTTGGCTTTGGAAAGAGACAGGCTCCTAACGGGTGCCAAAGTGGAGGCTACAGGCTCCGCAGTCTTCCCCCTCCCTCTCCCTCTTTGGCCCATAAGAGGAATCTCTTCCTCAGAGCTGCTCCCACCACCTTCCTGTTCCTCACGCCACGATGGGTCAACGACCTCATCATCTCCACTACCCTCTGCCACCAACTGCTCCTCCTGGGTAGTCTCGGCAGCACAGTACGCACCAGAAAGCGTCACCTGAGTTTCATCATCAGATGCGTACTGCGCTGTGGTCACCGGAGGCACTGGCCCACCCGCCTCTTCAGAGTCAGAGAGACAAAGCTGTTGGGCATCACTGCACACTGCCTCTTCTTCCATTTCTCCAATTCTGCTTGGCTGGCCCCCTGTTTCCAAGCCAAGAGATTCAGAGAACAGAAGTAGAGACGGCTCCTGTCCTGGGCTCTCTGACTGCCTGGCCAATTTGGCAGGTGGTGAAGAGACAGATGGCTGCTCTCCAGTGGTCTGTGCCTGAGAGGATGTGGCACTAACTGAAGTCGATGCCGAGGCGTTAGCTGCCATCCACCCGACAACAGCTTCAATTTGGTCTTCACGCAGCAGCGGTGCACGGCGCTCTCCGACAAAGCTGCGCATGAAGGACTGTTCCCTGCTGAAACTGAGTGACGACGAGTCACCGGCGCCCGCAGCAGGCACAGAATCACCACGTCCTCTCCCTGCTCCTCTCCCTGCTCCGCGCCCACGCCCACGTGCCTTACTCCCTGCCCTCTTCATCTTGGTTGACAGATAAAGATAAGCAGAAAAGTACTAAGGCCTTAGTGTGCTTATTCCTGAAATGCTCCTCCTAACAGGTGTAAGAAACACTAATGTTGTAAAGTGTGGACTAAACTTTATTATTTTTCAAATGTGGCCTACACAAGTGTTAAGTTGTGTTTGGTGAACTTAACTTTTTTTTTTTTTGCAGATCGGGCTACAGAGCTAGTTTAAATCACACGGAGACCGTGCAGACAGCCGTAAACGGCGCTGCAAGGCCCAAAAAACCTCCTCTAGGTTATCCTATGTAGTGTTTTTCCACAATTTAGCTGGAGACGGGTGGAAAAACACTAATAGGAAATTTTTTTTTTAAAGTTTAAACAGGCTGCACTATTTGAAAAAAAGGAAATTTTTTTTCAAGGTATGAGGCAGTAACGCACCCTGAGCTGAATCCAACCGGCTATGGCTGCACACAGACTACAGGGCGAGCTGCGCTCACACAGAGACCGTGCAGACAGCTGTAAACGGCGCTGCAAGGCCCAAAAAAAACCCTCTAGGTTATCCTATGTAGTGTTTTTCCACAATTTAGCTGGAGACGGGTGGAAAAACACTAATAGGAATTTTTTTTTTTAAATTTTAAACAGGCTGCACTATTTGAAAAAAAGGAAAATTTTCTCAAGGTATGAGGCAGTAACGAACCCTGAGCTGAATCCAACCGGCTATGGCTGCACACAGACTACAGGGCGAGCTGGGCTCACACGGAGACCGTGCAGACAGCCGTAAACGGCGCTGCAAGGCCCAAAAACCCCCCTCTAGGTTATCCTATGTAGTGTTTTTCCACAATTTATCTGGAGACGGGTGGAAAAACACTAATAGGAAATTTGAGAAAAAATGTGCAGCAGGCTGCACTATGAGCAAAAAAGGACAACTGTGTGAGGCAGTGTGAACCCCCCTGAGCTGAATACAACCGGGTATATGGCTGCACACAGACTACAAAGTGAGCTGCACACACACACACACACACAGAGATCTTGCAGAACGCTGTTAAAACAGCGCTGCAAGGCAAGAGCAAGGTGAACAGTGAAGAACACACAGCGTTTTGCTAAATTAGCCTTTGGAAAGGAAAATAAAGCAATTAGCTATCTCAACTGGCCCTCAGTTAGAACACAGCGTCCTGTCCCTAACTGAAATCACAGCAGAGTGAGCGCAAAATGGCGGCAGCGTTTTTTATAGTGCAGAGTGACATCATTTCAGCAGCCAATCACAGCCTTGCCAGTACTTACATGCCCACCATGCTAAACAGGATGTGCCCACACTTCCAATCATTCCTCATTGGCTGCTGCGTTCAGTTTGAATTCTGGGAACTTCCGATTCCGGTATCCGATACGCGGGAAGTATCTGAATTCGGTATCGGAATTCCGATACCGCAAATATCGTCCGATACCCGATACTTGCGGTATCGGAATGCTCAACACTACTCACTACCTTGCCTGCCTCAAGATCTACAGTGCCCAGCCACGACTGCGTTTCTTTCTGCAAGAACTCGGACAGAACTTCCGCGGTGTGTCTGTTGTTGCCCAAACACTTCATAGCCAATACAGCCTGCTGACGTTTGCCAGTAGCTGCCCCATAATGGGAGACCTGGTGTGCAACAGTGGCAGCTGCGGATGGAGTGGTTGTGCGACTGCGGTCTGTGGACGAGCTCTCGCTTCTGCAGGAGGATGAGGAGGAGGAGGAGGGGGTGCGAACGGCTACAGCCAACTGTTTCCTAGACCGTGGGCTAGGCAGTTATGTCCCAAACTTGCTGTCCCCTGTGGACCCTGCATCCACAACATTCACCCAGTGTGCCGTGATGGACACGTAACGTCCCTGGCCATGCCTACTGGTCCATGCATCTGTTGTCAGGTGCACCTTTGTGCTCACAGATTGCCTGAGTGCATGGACGATGCGCTCTTTAACATGCTGGTGGAGGGCTGGGATGGCTTTTCTGGAAAAAAAGTGTCGACTGGGTAGCTCGTAGCGTGGTACAGCGTAGTCCATCAGGGCTTTGAAAGCTTTGCTTTCAACTAACCGGTAGGGCATCATCTCTAACGAGATTAGTCTAGCTATGTGGGCGTTCAAACCCTGTGTACACGGATGCGAGGCTAAGTACTTCCTTTTTCTAACCATAGTCTCATGTAGGGTGAGCTGGACTGGAGAGCTGGAGATCGTGGAACTAGCGGGGGTGCCGGTGGACATGGCAGACTGAGAGACGGTGGGAGATGGTATTGTTGCCGCCGGTGCCCTAGATGCAGTGTTTCCTACTACGAAACTGGTGATTCCCTGACCCTGACTGCTTTGGCCTGGCAAAGAAACCTGCACAGATACTGCAGGTGGTGCGGAAAATGGTGGCCCTACACTGCCGGAAGGGATGTTGCGTTGATGACTAGCTTCATTGGCCGAGGGTGCTACAACCTTAAGGGACGTTTGGTAGTTAGTCCAAGCTTGCAAATGCATGGTGGTTAAATGTCTATGCATGCAACTTGTATTGAGACTTTTCAGATTCTGCCCTCTGCTTAAGCTAGTTGAACATTTTTGACAGATGACTTTGCGCTGATCAATTGGATGTTGTTTAAAAAAATGCCAGACTGCACTCTTTCTAGCATCGGATACCTTTTCAGGCATTGCAGACTGAGCTTTAACCGGATGGCCACGCTGTCCTCCAACAGGTTTTGGCTTTGCCACGCGTTTTGGGCAAGATACGGGCCCGGCAGATGGAACCTGTTGCGATGTTGATGCCTGCTGCGGCCCCTCCTCCTCCGCTTCAGAACTGCTGCCGCCTGCACCCTGTTCCCCCAATGGCTGCCAATCAGGGTCAAGAACTGGGTCATCTATTACCTCTTCTTGTAGCTTGTGTGCAACTTCGTCTGTGTCACCGTGTCGGTCGGTGGTATAGTGTTCGTGATGGGGCAACATAGTCTCATCAGGGTCTGATTCTTGATCATTACCCTGCGAGGGCAATGTTGTGGTCTGAGTCAAAGGACCAGCATAGTAGTCTGGCTGTGGCTGTGCATCAGTGCACTCCATGTCAGATTCAACTTGTAATGGGCATGGACTGTTAACTGCTTCACTTTCTAAGCCAGGGACGGTATGTGTAAAGAGCTCCATGGAGTAACCCGTTGTGTCGCCTGCTGCATTCCTCTCTGTTGTTGTTTTTGCTGAAGAGGACAAGGAAGCGACTTGTCCCTGACCGTGAACATCCACTAACGACGCGCTGCTTTTACATTTACCAGTTTCACGAGAGGAGGCAAAAGAGCTAGAGGCTGAGTCAGCAAGATAAGCCAAAACTTGCTCTTGCTGCTCCGGCTTTAAAAGCGGTTTTCCTACTCCCAGAAAAGGGAGCGTTCGAGGCCTTGTGTAGCCAGACGAAGAACCTGGCTCCACAGCTCCAGACTTAGGTGCAATATTTTTTTTCCCACGACCACCTGATGCTCCACCACTACCACTACCCTCATTACCAGCTGACAATGAACGCCCCCAGCCACGACCTCTTCCACCAGACTTCCTCATTGTTTTAAAAACGTCACCAAACTAACGGTATTTGTTGCTGTCACACAACTTACACGGTGAGCTATAACTTCAGTATGATTTAGCTACCCCTTTACAGGTGGGTGAGACTGCAAGGAAAATCAGGCACAATGTTACACACTCTGTTTTTGGTGGCAACAAATGAGAGATATGCCACACACGCAGGACTGTCACTGAAGCACAAATGTAAATATTAATCTCCCACTGATTTGATTTTTTTTTTTTTTTCAGGGAGACTTTAGAAAAAAAAATAATAGAATAAAATGATTTTTTCAGGAAGAATTTAGAAACCAAATAAAATAAAATGATTTCTTCAGGGTGAATTTAGAAAACAAATAAAACAAAAAATAGGCTTTCTATGGCCCACTGAGTGAGAGATGACGCACACAGGAGTCAGGAGTGGCACACAAGCCCAGAGGCCAATATTGTTCTCCCAATGATTGATGTAGTGATTTTTTCAGGTAGATTTTGGAACCCAAATCAAGCTAAAAAAATAATAGGCTTTCTATGGCCCACAATTGGAGAGAGAGAGAGAGATGGCACACCCAGGAGTCAAGACTGGCACACAAGCAGAAAGGGCAATATTAATCTCCCACTGATTTGATTTTTTTTTTTTTTCAGGGAGACTTTAGAAAAAAAAATAATTAAAAAAAATGATTTTTTTCAGGAAGAATTTAGAAACCAAATAAAATAAAATGATTTTTTCAGGGAGAATTTAGAAAACAAATAAAACAAAAAATAGGCTTTCTATGGCCCACTGAGTGAGAGATGACGCACACAGGAGTCAGGAGTGGCACACAAGCCCAGAGGCCAATATTTATCTCCCACTGATTGATTTAGTGATTTTTTCAGGTAGAATTTAGAACCCAAATCAACCAATAAAATAAATAGGCTTTCTATGGCCCACTATTTGTGAGAGAGATGGCACGCTCAGGACTGGCACACAAGCCCAGAGGCCAATATTAATCTCCCACTTTTTTTTTTTTTTTTTCAGGGAAAATTTATAAAACCAAAAGAAAAATAAATAGGCTTTCTATGGCCCACTATTTGTGAGAGAGATGGCACGCTCAGGACTGGCACACAAGCCCAGAGGCCAATATTAATCTCCCACTTTTTTTTTTTTTTCAGGGAAAATTTATAAACCCAATAAAATAAATAATAAATAGGCTTTCTATGGCCCACTATCTGAGAGAGAGAGATGGCACGCTTAGGACTGGCACACAAGCCCAAAGGCCAATATTAATCTCCCACTGATTTATTGATTTTTTCAGGTAGAATTTAGAACCCAAATAAAGCAAAAAAAAAAATAGGCTTTCTATGGCCCACTGAGTGAGTGATGATGCACACAGGAGTCAGGAGTGGCACACAAGCCCTGAGGCCAATATTTTTCTCCCACTGATTGATGTACTGATTTTTTCAGGTAGATTTTGGAACCCAAATCAAGCAAAAAAATAAATAGGCTTTCTATGGCCCACTGACTGAGAGATGGCACACACAGGAGTCAGGAGTGGCACACAAGCCCTGAGGCCAATATTTTTCTCCCACTGATTGATGTAGTGATTTTTTCAGGTAGATTTTAGAACCCAAATCAAGCCAAAAAATAAATAGGCTTCCTATGGCCCACTGAGTGAGAGATGGCACAGACAGGGATGGCACTCTAGCATAAATGCCAATCTTAATCTCCCACAAAAAAAAAAAAAAAAGGAACTGTCCTTCAATTACTATCTCCCTGCAGTAATCTCAGCCAGGTATGGCAGGCAGCAATAAGGAGTGGACTGATGCACAAATTAAATAAAAAGTGTGGACAAACAAACAAGATAGCTGTACAGAAAGGAAGGAACAAGAGGATTTGTGCTTTGAAAAAAGCAGTTGGTTTGCACAGCGGCGTACACACAGCAATGCAGCTATCAGGGAGCCTTCTAGGGCAGCCCAATGAGCTACAACGCTGAGGAAAAAAAAAAAAATGTAGCTTCCACTGTCCCTGCACACCGAAGGTGGTGTTGGACAGTGCAAATCGCTACAGCACAAGCGGTTTGGTGGTTAATGGACCCTGCCTAACGCTATCCCTGCTTCTGACGAAGCGGCAGCAACCTCTCCCTAAGCTCAGATCAGCAGCAGTAACATGGCGGTCGGCGGGAACGCCCCTTTATAGCCCCTGTGACGTCGCAAACAGCAAGCCAATCACTGCAATGCCCTTCTCTAAGATGGTGGGGACCAGGACCTATGTCATCACGCTGCCCACACTCTGCGTTTACCTTCATTGGCTGAGAAATGGCGCTTTTCGCGTCATTGAAACGCGACTTTGGCGCGAAAGTCGCGTACCGCATGGCCGACCCCGCACAGGGGTCGGATCGGGTTTCATGAAACCCGACTTTGCCAAAAGTCGGCGACTTTTGAAAATGAACGACCCGTTTCGCTCAACCCTAGTCGTGGTGTCATCTAGGTTATTACAGATCACTGAGGCTACATTCCCACACTTCTCTGTGAGTCGGGATGATGAACTGCGGTGAGGTCACGATTCTGCACTTAAAAAAGTATCTGCAGTTTGTTACATGCGTTTTTTTTAAAGCTGCACATAAAAGCCTTCAGAGAAATAAAAGCACCAAGACCGCACATTTCAGCAGCATCTTTAGACTACAGGGCACAGTTTTCATGAAGTCATATCCACTTTGCGTGGACAGTTAAACACAGCAGAATTTCTATGCAAAAAAAGCAGAAACAATGCAGTGTAGTGCACCACCAATGTTAGTGAATAAGAAATTGAGAATTCGTGTACACATGCTGCTGAAAAACACTTGCGGATATGCAGCATTTTATTCTCCGCAGCATGTCAATTCTTTTTGCGGATTGACCCATTGACTACCATTGAGTCACGCAAAACTGCAGGTTTAAAAAGATCTGCAGTTTTGCTGTGGAGTTGGGTACGAGGAACGCTGCAGATCCGGAGGAGAAGATGTGCGTGTTTGTGTGTGGATGTCTGTGTGTATATGTGTGTGTGTGAAGGTGACTGCGGGTGTGTGCGAGGCTGTGTGTATGTGTGTGCGGGTCTGTATGTACAGTTGTGGCCAAAAGTATTGACACCCCTGCAATTCTGTCAGATAATACTCAGTTTCTTCCTGAAAATGATTGCAAACACAAATTATTTGGTATTATTATCTTCATTTAATTTGTCTTAAATAAAAAAACACAAAAATGATTGTCCTAAAGCCAAATTGGATATAATTCCACACCAAACATAAAAAAGGGGGTGGACAAAAGTATTGGCACTGTTCGAAAAATCATGTGATGCTTCTCTAATTTGTGTAATTAACAGCACCTGTAACTTACCTGTGGCACCTAACAGGTGTTGGCAATAACTAAATCACACTTGCAGCCAGTTAAAATGGATTAAAGTTGACTCAACCTCTGTCCTGTGTCCTTGTGTGTACCACATTGAGCATGGAGAAAAGAAAGAAGACCAAAGAACTGTCTAGACTTGAGAAACCAAATTGTGAGGAAGCATGAGCAATCTCAAGGCTACAAGTCCATCTCCAAAGACCTGAATGTTCCTGTGTCTACCGTGCCCATTGTCATCAAGAAGTTGAAAGCCCATGGCAATGTGGCTAATTTCCCTAGATGTGGATGGAAAAGAAAAATTAACAAAAGATTTCAACACAAGATTGTGCGGATGTTGGATAAAGAACCTCGACTAACATCCAAACAAGTTCAAGCTGCCCTGCAGTCCGAGGGTACAACAGTGTCAACCCGTACTATCCGTCGGCATCTGAATGAAAAGGGACTGTATGGTAGGAGACCCAGGAAGACCCCACTTCTTACCCCGAGACATAAAAAAGCCAGGCTGGAGTTTGCCAAAACCTACCTGAAAAAGCCTAAAACATTTTGGAAGAATGTTCTCTGGTCAGATGAGACAAAAGTAGAGCTTTTTGGGCAAAGCCATCAACATAGCGTTTACAGGAGAAAAAAAGAGGCATTCATAGAAAAGAACACGGTCCCTACAGTCAAACATAGCGGAGGTTCCCTGATATTTTGGGGTTGCTTTGCTGCCTCTGGCACAGGACTGCTTGACCGTGTGCATGGCATTATGAAGTCTGAAGACTACCAACAAATTTTGCAGCATAATGTAGGGCCCAGTGTGAGAAAGCTGGGTCTCCCTCAGAGGTCATGGGTCTTCCAGCAGGACAATGACCCAAAACACACTTCAAAAAGCACTAGAAAATGGTTTGAGAGAAAGCACTGGAGACTTCTCAGGTGGCCAGCAATGAGTCCAGACATGAATCCCATAGAACACCTGTGGAGAGATCTAAAAATGGCAATTTGGAGCAGGCACCCTTCAAATATCAGGGACCTGGAGCAGTTTGCCAATAAAGAATGGTCTAAAATTCCAGCGGAGCATTGTAAGAAACTCATTGATGGTTACCGGAAGCGGTTGGTCGCAGTTATTTTGGCTAAAGGTTGTGCAACCAAGTATTAGGCTGATGGGGCCAATACTTTTGTCTGGCCCATTTTTGGAGTTTTGTGTGAAATGATCAATGTTTTGCTTTTTGCTTCATTCTCTTTTGTGTTTTTTCATTTAAGACAAATTAAATGAAGATAATAATACCAAAGAATTTGTGATTGTAATCATTTTCAGGAAGAAACTGAGTATTATCTGACAGAACTGCAGGGGTGGCAATACTTTTGGCCACAACTGTAGGCAGGCATCATCCAATGGGACTGCTAGTCCCATCTTGGTATGCCTGCTACAGTGACAACTAGCCAATGATGGGTCAGTAGTAATCCCATCATCTGGCTACTGTGTTCAACTGTAAAAAAAAAAACACATACACACATATACAGTACATACTCACTAAACAGCTAATCCCCGACGCCTGTAATCCATATAGTAACGAGTGTCCAACGATGATCTCCTGTGTAGAGCTGTCACATCGGCAGATGTGACCTTTCTCCAGGGGCCTCCAGTGATACAATGATGGCAGGTATCATCCCCACGAATATTACCCTATATGCCACCACTACAGGGCAGTGGGAAGAGAAAGGCTAAGTGCTGGAATTGACACATCTTAGAGATCTGCCATTTCTGGGGCAGATGAGAGGTGGTGTTTGTAGCCGGGGGGCAATATCCATCGCCCCTTTCCTAGGCTGTCAATATCAGCTGTCTGCATAGCCTTTTCTGGCTATTAATTATAGGGGGACCCCACAATGCTTTTTTGGGGGGACCCCTATTCTCATAGCCAGTAAAGGCTAAATATACAGCTGCAGGGTCATATTCATAGCCTGAGAAGCTCCATGGGTATTAACCCCTTCCTAGGCTATAAACATTGGCCTCCAGTCACTGGGTTTCCCTCTCTGGCGCAGAAAATTGCACAGGAGCCTACACCATTCTTTTCAAAAAAAATGTTTTAAATTAAACAGATATTGTGTTTAAGGCTGGGGGTCACACTTGCGCGAAACTCGCACGAGTCTCACACCTCAATACACGGTACTGCCGCTGGCACTCAGGACTGGAGTGTGTGGCTGCATGTATTTCTATGCAGCTCAACGCTCTGGTCCAGGTGCCAGCGGCAGTGCTGAGTACTGAGGTGCGAGACTTGTGGAAGTTTCTCACAAGTGTGACCCTGGCCTAACGCAGATTGTGTGTGTGTGTGTTTTTATCTTTCTATCTATCTATCGATCTGTCTATCTATAGATCTATCTATCTATCTTTCTATAGATCTATATAGATAAAGTATTAGAGCAACACAAAAAACACAAAAGTAAAAATAGAAAAATAGAGTCGGGTGCAGAGCCCCCCAGGCATAGACCAAAACCTCAAATGTAGGAATCCAAAACACGGAGGCAGCACTCCAATAGTAGTGGAAAAAGCAGCAGCTACTTTTATTAGCCCATGTCAGAAATGTTATAGATAGATCTATAGATAGATAGATCTATAGATAAACAGATAGATAGATAGATAGATAGATTCATACATAGGTAGATAATACCAAGCCAGATGTTTAGTAATTAACATAATAAAATGGTACATGAAGAGTTAAATACACACACACAAAATCAGCATTAGGCCGGGGTCACACTTGCGAGAAACTCACATGAGTCTAGCACCTCAGTACCTGGCACTGCCACCGGCACTCAGAACCAGAGCGTTCCGCTGCATTGAAATACATGCAGCCGCACAATCCGGTCCCGAGTGCCAGTGGCAGTGCCAGGTACTGAGGTGTGAGACTTGTGCAAGTTTCTCGCAAGTGTGACCCCGGCCTTAAATGCAATATCTGTTCAATTTAAAAAATAGAAAAAAATGGAGTGGGCTCTCGTGCAATTTGCCAAACCAAAGAGGGAAAGCCGGCGACTGGAGGGCCGAAGTTTATAGCCTGAGAAGAAGGTAATACCCATGGAGCTTCCCAGGCTATTAACGTGCGTTGGAGTGGTGTGTGCGGGGCAGAGGCTTCCCTATATTGGTTGGTGTATCTTATATTTTATGTTTCGCATTGTATCATATATATGTGTGGTATAGCTTGCTATATATGTGATCTGGTATACAATTATATCTTGGTGACTTATTTTGTAACACATTATTCCAGTTGATATTTATTTGGATTGTCACACTATGGGCACTTTATTACCGTTTATTATTATCTATTTTTTATTAAATATATAATTATTATTTAATTTTTATATATATATCTACACATATTTTTTCATATATTTACCCACATATCATTTTTTACACATTATTTTTTAATCATTTAAGATATAATTTCTGGATCACATGTGTCCTTATATAGCATACATATTCTATAAAATTATATTTATTTATTTTTACAATATTAATTAATTTCATATATTTTTTCATGTATATATTTTATACCAATCATTTGGGGTTTGCCCTGTCCTGCACATACAGGGACTGTGTTTAAATAGAGTATTAATTAAGATAATGAAATAGATTAAAGAATAACATCAAATAATAAACACTTAATCCCTAAACAAATATTTTTTCTGTCATTAAGATTGACATCTACGCATCGATTAATAAGCATTCAAATATATTGTTTTTATATTATATATATTTTTAATTGATATTTTATATTCTGTTATTTGTTATTTTTTCTTATTGTATGGTTTCAATAAAGATTTCCTTTTTATATGTGTATGGTTATAGTAATATTACTATGTTTTTATTATTATGATATTGTTTAAATAAAATATTTTATAAATATTTTTTGGTCTGATGAATTTTTTAGGAGGTTATGATTTGTATATCTTTTCATTGACCATATAGTATTTTATATCTGGCATCCTTTTCTATATAAGTTTTTGCTTGCTTTGCTTTTTAGTTGGAAAAGACCAGTATTATGGATTATAAAAATCGTGACGCTAATTGGCTATCACAAATATCCACCATATTTAAAGATGCAGGACCAAGTGGGACCAATATAACTAATGGAAGTAACCAAGAGGAGAAAATGTCTCTGAAAGATGCACTATTCAAACGAACTAAATCTTGGTGGAACAAGAATTCATTGGAACAATATTTGCAGAAAAATTTGATCCCACGAGGCCTGCGAATACAGGTATTTCCCTCATTTCCATTGGAAGATACAACTTTATTAAAAAGATGGGAAGATGCCTGTAGTTTATGTTCCCGTACTTTTATGGAAATGTTAATTGAAGTCGATAAAAAGAATTTGGAATGCTTAGAAACAAATATTAAAATATTACAAGTAGTGTTGAGCATTCCGATACCGCAAGTATCGGGTATCGGCCGATACTTGCGGTATCGGAATTCCGATACCGAGATCCGATATTTTTGTGATATCGGGTATCGGTATCGGAAGTGTAAAATAAAGAATTAAAATAAAAAATATTGTTATATTCACCTCTCCGGCGGCCCCTGGACATCAGCGGGAGGATCCGGCGTCCGGCACGGCTTCTTTCTTCAAAATGCGCGCCTTCAGGACCTGTGGTATGACGTCCCGGCTTCTGATTGGTCGCGTGCCGCCCATGTGACCGCCACGCGACCAATCAGAAGCCGCGACGTCATTCCTCAGCTAAAGTCCTAGAATGAGCGCCTTTTAGGACCTGAGGAATGACGTCGCGGCTTCTGATTGGTCGCGTGGCGGTCACATGGGCGGCACGCGACCAATCAGAAGCCGGGACGTCATTCCACAGGTCCTGAAGGCGCGCATTTTGAAGAAAGAAGCCGTGCCGGACGCCGGATCCTCCCGCTGATGTCCAGGGGCCGCCGGAGAGGTGAATATAACAATATTTTTTATTTTAATTCTTTATTTTACACTTTAATATGGATCCCAGGGCCTGAAGGAGAGTTTCCTCTCCTTCAGACCCTGGGATTCATGAGGATACATTCCGATACTTGATGTCCCATTGACTTGTATTGGTATCGGATATCGGTATCGGCGATATCCGATATTTTTCGGGTATCGGCCGATACTATCCGATACCGATACTTTCAAGTATCGGACGGTATCGCTCAACACTAATTACAAGATAAACTACAGAAAAATCTCACGAATGAACAATTATTGAAATTTGATGAGGATTTAAATGCATCATTTGTTAAATGGGAATCTGAGATTCAAAAAACAAAGGTGTCTAAATTTCAGCGTGATCTTCAAGATTATCAGACAAATAAAATCAATAAGTGGCGTGGTAAATCATCCTTGAAAAGATCGGCATCTGTTAGCTCCATGACAAGTACCAGTTCTGTGGGTTCAACGAATACACATGAAGGAGATTCTATGGAGGCTTTTAACAGATATGATACGAGGTTTAAAACCAATAAACGAAAAGGCTTCAACTATCAAGACCAGGGATCTGGTAATGATGGTACTTTGAAGGTAATTAATTTATCCAAAACACAATTAACCCCTGATCAAATTTCTGTTTTATCTTTGGGTTTGGGTTTTTGCCCAACAGCAAAACTAGATCAATTTACGGCAATTAAGGACACATTCCTTTTTGCAAGGAAGATAAGAGTATCTTCCTTGCAAAAAGGAATGTGTCCTTAATTGCCGTAAATTGATCTAGTGGCGGCGGCGCTGTCTCTTTGCCTCTGTGAAGGGAAAAAAAAAGTTCGGTCAGCAGATAGCTGTGCCACATAGTGCTCTTCAACGCTCAAACTGCCCCATAGCTGTGACACATAGTGGCTCTGCAACGTTCATACTGGCCCATAGCTGTGACACATAGTGGCTCTGCAACGTTCATACTGGCCCATAGCTGTGACACATAGTGGCTCTGCAACGTTCATACTGGCCCATAGCTGTGACACTTTGTGGCTCTTCAACGCTCAAACTGCCCCATAGCTGTGACACATAGTGGCTCTGCAACGTTCATACTGGCCCATAGCTGTGACACATAGTGGCTCTGCAACGTTCAAACTGCCCCATAGCTGTGACACTTTGTGGCTCTGCAACGTTCATACTGCCCCATAGCTGTGACACTTTGTGGCTCTTCAACGTTCAAACTGCCCCATAGCTGTGACACTTTGTGGCTCTGCAACGTTCATACTGGCCCATAGCTGTGACACATAGTGGCTCTGCAACGTTCATACTGGCCCATAGCTGTGACACATAGTGGCTCTGCAACGTTCATACTGGCCCATAGCTGTGCCACATAGTGCTCTTCAACGCTCAAACTGCCCCATAGCTGTGACACATAGTGGCTCTGCAACGTTCATACTGGCCCATAGCTGTGACACATAGTGGCTCTGCAACGTTCATACTGGCCCATAGCTGTGACACTTTGTGGCTCTTCAACGCTCAAACTGCCCCATAGCTGTGACACATAGTGGCTCTGCAACGTTCATACTGGCCCATAGCTGTGACACATAGTGGCTCTGCAACGTTCAAACTGCCCCATAGCTGTGACACTTTGTGGCTCTGCAACGTTCATACTGCCCCATAGCTGTGACACTTTGTGGCTCTTCAACGTTCAAACTGCCCCATAGCTGTGACACTTTGTGGCTCTGCAACGTTCATACTGGCCCATAGCTGTGACACATAGTGGCTCTGCAACGTTCATACTGGCCCATAGCTGTGACACATAGTGGCTCTGCAACGTTCATACTGGCCCATAGCTGTGACACATAGTGGCTCTGCAACGTTCATACTGGCCCATAGCTGTGACACATAGTGGCTCTGCAACGTTCAAACTGCCCCATAGCTGTGACACATAGTGGCTCTGCAACGTTCATACTGCCCCATAGCTGTGACACTTTGTGGCTCTGCAACGTTCAAACTGCCCCATAGCTGTGACACTTTGTGGCTCTGCAACGTTCATACTGGCCCATAGCTGTGACACATAGTGGCTCTGCAACGTTCATACTGCCCCATAGCTGTGACACTTTGTGGCTCTGCAACGTTCAAACTGCCCCATAGCTGTGACACTTTGTGGCTCTGCAACGTTCATACTGGCCCATAGCTGTGACACATAGTGGCTCTGCAACGTTCATACTGGCCCATAGCTGTGACACTTTGTGGCTCTGCAACGTTCAAACTGCCCCATAGCTGTGCCACATAGTGGCTCTGCAACGTTCATACTGGCCCATAGCTGTGACACTTTGTGGCTCTGCAACGTTCATACTGGCCCATAGCTGTGACACTTTGTGGCTCTGCAACGTTCATACTGGCCCATAGCTGTGACACTTTGTGGCTCTGCAACGTTCATACTGGCCCATAGCTGTGCCACATAGTGGCTCTGCAACGTTCATACTGGCCCATAGCTGTGACAATTTGTGGCTCTGCAACGTTCATACTGGCCCATAGCTGTGACACATAGTGGCTCTGCAACGTTCATACTGGCCCATAGCTGTGACACTTTGTGGCTCTGCAACGTTCATACTGGCCCATAGCTGTGACACTTTGTGGCTCTGCAACGTTCATACTGGCCCATAGCTGTGACACTTTGTGGCTCTGCAACGTTCATACTGGCCCATAGCTGTGACACATAGTGGCTCTGCAACGTTCATACTGGCCCATAGCTGTGACACTTTGTGGCTCTGCAACGTTCAAACTGCCCCATAGCTGTGACACATAGTGGCTCTGCAACGTTCAAACTGCCCCATAGCTGTGACACTTTGTGGCTCTGCAACGTTCATACTGGCCCATAGCTGTGACACTTTGTGGCTCTTCAACGCTCAAACTGCCCCATAGCTGTGACACATAGTGGCTCTGCAACGTTCATACTGGCCCATAGCTGTGACACATAGTGGCTCTGCAACGTTCAAACTGCCCCATAGCTGTGACACTTTGTGGCTCTGCAACGTTCATACTGCCCCATAGCTGTGACACTTTGTGGCTCTTCAACGTTCAAACTGCCCCATAGCTGTGACACTTTGTGGCTCTGCAACGTTCATACTGGCCCATAGCTGTGACACATAGTGGCTCTGCAACGTTCATACTGGCCCATAGCTGTGACACATAGTGGCTCTGCAACGTTCATACTGGCCCATAGCTGTGACACATAGTGGCTCTGCAACGTTCATACTGGCCCATAGCTGTGACACATAGTGGCTCTGCAACGTTCAAACTGCCCCATAGCTGTGACACATAGTGGCTCTTCAACGTTCAAACTGCCCCATAGCTGTGACACATAGTGGCTCTGCAACGTTCAAACTGCCCCATAGCTGTGACACTTTGTGGCTCTGCAACGTTCATACTGGCCCATAGCTGTGACACTTTGTGGCTCTTCAACGCTCAAACTGCCCCATAGCTGTGACACATAGTGGCTCTGCAACGTTCAAACTGCCCCATAGCTGTGACACTTTGTGGCTCTGCAACGTTCATACTGCCCCATAGCTGTGACACTTTGTGGCTCTTCAACGTTCAAACTGCCCCATAGATGTGACACATAGTGGCTCTGCAACGTTCATACTGGCCCATAGCTGTGCCACATAGTGGCTCTGCAACGTTCATACTGGCCCATAGCTGTGACACTTTGTGGCTCTGCAACGTTCATACTGGCCCATAGCTGTGACACATAGTGGCTCTGCAACGTTCATACTGGCCCATAGCTGTGACACTTTGTGGCTCTGCAACGTTCATACTGGCCCATAGCTGTGCCACATAGTGGCTCTGCAACGTTCATACTGGCCCATAGATGTGACACATAGTGGCTCTGCAACGTTCATACTGGCCCATAGCTGTGACACTTTGTGGCTCTGCAACGTTCATACTGGCCCATAGCTGTGACACATAGTGGCTCTGCAACGTTCATACTGGCCCATAGCTGTGACACTTTGTGGCTCTGCAACGTTCATACTGGCCCATAGCTGTGCCACATAGTGGCTCTGCAACGTTCATACTGGCCCATAGATGTGACACATAGTGGCTCTGCAACGTTCATACTGGCCCATAGCTGTGACACTTTGTGGCTCTGCAACGTTCAAACTGCCCCATAGCTGTGCCACATAGTGGCTCTGCAACGTTCATACTGGCCCATAGCTGTGACACTTTGTGGCTCTGCAACGTTCATACTGGCCCATAGCTGTGACACTTTGTGGCTCTGCAACGTTCATACTGGCCCATAGCTGTGACACTTTGTGGCTCTGCAACGTTCATACTGGCCCATAGCTGTGACACATAGTGGCTCTGCAACGTTCATACTGGCCCATAGCTGTGACACTTTGTGGCTCTGCAACGTTCAAACTGCCCCATAGCTGTGACACATAGTGGCTCTGCAACGTTCAAACTGCCCCATAGCTGTGACACTTTGTGGCTCTGCAACGTTCATACTGGCCCATAGCTGTGACACATAGTGGCTCTGCAACGTTCAAACTGCCCCATAGCTGTGACACATAGTGGCTCTGCAACGTTCAAACTGCCCCATAGCTGTGACACTTTGTGGCTCTGCAACGTTCATACTGGCCCATAGCTGTGACACTTTGTGGCTCTGCAACGTTCATACTGGCCCATAGCTGTGACACATAGTGGCTCTGCAACGTTCAAACTGCCCCATAGCTGTGACACTTTGTGGCTCTGCAACGTTCATACTGGCCCATAGCTGTGACACTTTGTGGCTCTGCAACGTTCAAACTGCCCCATAGCTGTGACACATAGTGGCTCTGCAATGTTCAAACTGCCCCATAGCTGTGACACTTTGTGGCTCTGCAACGTTCATACTGGCCCATAGCTGTGACACATAGTTGCTCTGCAACGTTCAAACTGCCCCATAGCTGTGACACATAGTGGCTCTGCAACGTTCATACTGGCCCATAGCTGTGACACTTTGTGGCTCTGCAACGTTCAAACTGCCCCATAGCTGTGACACATAGTGGCTCTGCAACGTTCAAACTGCCCCATAGCTGTGACACATAGTGGCTCTGCAACGTTCATACTGGCCCATAGCTGTGACACTTTGTGGCTCTGCAACGTTCATACTGGCCCATAGCTGTGACACTTTGTGGCTCTGCAACGTTCATACTGGCCCATAGCTGTGACACATAGTGGCTCTGCAACGTTCAAACTGCCCCATAGCTGTGACACATAGTGGCTCTGCAACGTTCAAACTGCCCCATAGCTGTGACACTTTGTGGCTCTGCAACGTTCATACTGGCCCATAGCTGTGACACATAGTTGCTCTGCAACGTTCAAACTGCCCCATAGCTGTGACACATAGTGGCTCTGCAACGTTCATACTGGCCCATAGCTGTGACACTTTGTGGCTCTGCAACGTTCAAACTGCCCCATAGCTGTGACACATAGTGGCTCTGCAACGTTCAAACTGCCCCATAGCTGTGACACTTTGTGGCTCTGCAACGTTCATACTGGCCCATAGCTGTGACACTTTGTGGCTCTGCAACATTCATTCTGCCCCATAGATGTGACACTTTGTGGCTCTGCAACGTTCATACTGGCCCATAGTTGTGACACATAGTGGCTCTGCAACGTTCAAACTGCCCCATAGCTGTGACACATAGTGGCTCTGCAACGTTCAAACTGCCCCATAGCTGTGACACTTTGTGGCTCTGCAACGTTCATACTGGCCCATAGCTGTGACACATTGTGGCTCTGCAACGTTCAAACTGCCCCATAGCTGTGACACTTTGTGGCTCTGCAACGTTCATACTGGCCCATAGCTGTGACACTTTGTGGCTCTGCAACGTTCATACTGGCCCATAGTTGTGACACATAGTGGCTCTGCAACGTTCAAACTGCCCCATAGATGTGACACTTTGTGGCTCTGCAACGTTCATACTGGCCCATAGCTGTGACACATTGTGGCTCTGCAACGTTCATACTGGCCCATAGATGTGACACATAGTGGCTCTGCAACGTTCAAACTGCCCCATAGCTGTGACACTTTGTGGCTCTGCAACGTTCATACTGGCCCATAGCTGTGACACATTGTGGCTCTGCAACGTTCAAACTGCCCCATAGATGTGACACATAGTGGCTCTGCAACGTTCAAACTGCCCCATAGCTGTGACACATAGTGGCTCTGCAACGTTCATACTGGCCCATAGATGTGACACATAGTGGCTCTGCAACGTTCATACTGGCCCATAGATGTGACACTTTGTGGCTCTGCAACGTTCATACTGGCCCATAGCTGTGACACATAGTGGCTCTGCAACGTTCAAACTGCCCCATAGCTGTGACACTTTGTGGCTCTGCAACGTTCATACTGCCCCATAGCTGTGACACATAGTGGCTCTGCAACGTTCATACTGGCCCATAGCTGTGACACATAGTGGCTCTGCAACGTTCATACTGGCCCATAGATGTGACACATAGTGGCTCTGCAACGTTCATACTGGCCCATAGCTGTGACACTTTGTGGCTCTGCAACGTTCATACTGGCCCATAGCTGTGACACATAGTGGCTCTGCAACGTTCAAACTGCCCCATAGCTGTGACACTTTGTGGCTCTGCAACGTTCATACTGGCCCATAGCTGTGACACATTGTGGCTCTGCAACGTTCAAACTGCCCCATAGCTGTGACACTTTGTGGCTCTGCAACGTTCATACTGGCCCATAGCTGTGACACATAGTGGCTCTGCAACGTTCAAACTGCCCCATAGATGTGACACTTTGTGGCTCTGCAACGTTCATACTGGCCCATAGCTGTGACACTTTGTGGCTCTGCAACGTTCATACTGGCCCATAGCTGTGACACATAGTGGCTCTGCAACGTTCAAACTGCCCCATAGATGTGACACTTTGTGGCTCTGCAACGTTCATACTGCCCCATAGCTGTGACACTTTGTGGCTCTGCAACGTTCATACTGGCCCATAGCTGTGACACATAGTGGCTCTGCAACGTTCAAACTGCCCCATAGATGTGACACTTTGTGGCTCTGCAACGTTCATACTGGCCCATAGTTGTGACACATAGTGGCTCTGCAACGTTCAAACTGCCCCATAGCTGTGACACATAGTGGCTCTGCAACGTTTATACTGGCCCATAGATGTGACACATAGTGGCTCTGCAACGTTCATACTGGCCCATAGATGTGACACATAGTGGCTCTGCAACGTTCAAACTGCCCCATAGCTGTGACACATAGTGGCTCTGCAACGTTCAAACTGCCCCATAGCTGTGACACTTTGTGGCTCTGCAACGTTCAAACTGCCCCATAGATGTGACACATAGTGGCTCTGCAACGTTCAAACTGCCCCATAGCTGTGACACTTTGTGGCTCTGCAACGTTCATACTGCCCCATAGCTGTGACACTTTGTGGCTCTGCAACGTTCATACTGCCCCATAGCTGTGACACTTTGTGGCTCTGCAACGTTCAAACTGGCCCATAGATGTGACACATAGTGGCTCTGCAACGTTCAAACTGCCCCATAGCTGTGACACTTTGTGGCTCTGCAACGTTCATACTGCCCCATAGCTGTGACACATAGTGGCTCTGCAACGTTCATACTGGCCCATAGATGTGACACATAGTGGCTCTGCAACGTTCAAACTGCCCCATAGCTGTGCCACATAGTGGCTCTGCAACGTTCAAACTGCCCCATAGCTGTGCCACATAGTGGCTCTGCAACGTTCAAACTGCCCCATAGATGTGACACATAGTGGCTCTGCAACGTTCAAACTGCCCCATAGATGTGACACATAGTGGCTCTGCAACGTTCATACTGGCCCATAGATGTGACACATAGTGGCTCTGCAACGTTCAAACTGCCCCATAGCTGTGCCACATAGTGGCTCTGCAACGTTCAAACCGCCCCATAGCTGTGCCACATAGTGGCTCTGCAACGTTCAAACTGCCCCATAGATGTGACACATAGTGGCTCTGCAACGTTCATACTGGCCCATAGTTGTGACACATAGTGGCTCTGCAACGTTCAAACTGCCCCATAGCTGTGACACATAGTGGCTCTGCAACGTTCATACTGGCCCAAAGCCCTATAAAAATCCATGCAGCGTACCCCCCATTCCCATGAATCACCCAATTAACCCTTCTGTGTGCCCTAATTTTGGGTACCTGCGTACTGACCTCTGCGAATCTCCTTGCGAAGCTCCTGCAGGCGCTCTGGGCATTTGGACTTGAGATCGCCCCATTTTTTCACTATCTGGGCCTTGCTGCGAGTTATCCCAAACCGCTTCCTGAGGCCCTCAGACACCACACGGACAACTTCCTCCTTGTGCTGGTTGCGGTGCAGCACCAGCCCAGTTGTCTCGTACTGCATCCGATCCATTGTTCCAATAAGGAACTTGAGCTCTGGGATGCCCAGAGGAGGATCACGGCGACTGGCAGCCATTATCAGGATGTCAGGGATCCAAAACAAGCTAGCGCAGGCACGCCGGAACGCTGTAACGTCATCACGCCTTCATAGACCACGAGCGTACATTTACGTGCCGCTCCGGCGTTATATAACCATCCTTCGAACGGCATTTACTATGTGCGTTCCTTCCGTACTGCTCAGCCGTCATAAATGTGACGCTGTCCATAAACGGCAACGCTATTGCGATGCCGATCTGGCGGCAGGACGGCGGAGTCAAGCTCCTCCTCTGGGCGTTGCCGTTCAGGGTCATTCCATCTAAAATGGCGGCGAGATTGCGTTCTGCTCCTCTGGGGCAGCCAGAGCTCCTTTTTTTTATTACTCAGATGGATGCCCTGGATTATGAGGGTCTGGAGAGCCGCCCTGCCCACCCACACATCCACAAGCGAGAAGTGCTTGGCCACATTACCAGAATGATGGAGAGGAGGTTTGGTGTCTGCCGCAGTCAGCTTCAGCTGCGTAAAAAATGGGCTGACCTCCGCTATAAAACACCACAAATGTTTGCTGAGTTGCGTGCGGAGGCAAGGCGAGGCAAGTACTATTATGGGGGGATTAGGAGATGCACGCTGTCAGGAGGGGGGGGGTTTGGGAGGGAGGCTTGCGCTCATGGTCGCCAACGTGACCTCAAATGCATTAAAACACATGCCCCGTTTTTGTAAAATTTAGTTATTTTCCAAGCAGAATATGCGTTGTCCGTGAGAAAACTTGTCGGGTTCCCTAATCTCAACCTCCATCTTGAAATTATTAAGATGTCCGTAATTTTTAGTTTCTCAATTTACCAAAAATATTATCGGAGGAGGTTGGCCTACAGATGAAATAATACGTTTTCCAAAGACAGGAAGACCATTGAACACCAGAGCCCACATACATGTCAGAGTATCGCACCCCTGTAAAGTGTGATCTCTATTTTATGTTTCAGTATATTGTAAGCTTTGATCTGCAGCACTCAACATTTGTGTGTAAACATTGTGATTCTTTACTTTAGGTGTAGAGAGACAGCGGCGGCAAGTCAGACCCGCCATTGCCACCAGTACCCCATCTTCAGACACCAGTGGGAGCCCACAGTCCGGGACATCACGTAAGTTCACAATCATTGATTGCATTTTTTTTAACATCACATGGGACATAACAGGGTAGCTGAAATATTTGAAGACATTACAGACGCAATAATGACCCAGCGGCCTACCACGCCTCCACCATCTGTAGCGACCATGCACCCTCGCACCCCTGTGAAGTGTGATATAAATTTTCAGTTTCAGTATATTGTTAGCTTTGATCTGCAGCACTCTACATGTGTTTTTAAAGATTGCGTTTGTTAACTTTATGTGTAGAGAGACAGCGGCGGCAACAGGTACCTGCCATTGCCAGCAGCACCACAGCATCCACCACCAGCGGGAGCCCAGAGCCCGGGACGTCACGTAAGTTAACAATCATTGATTACAGTTTTTCAACTGCATACGGGACATAAGAGGGTAGCGGAAATATTTGAATACATTACAGACGCAGTAATGACCCAGCGGCCTACCACGCCACCACCAGACAGCAGACGGCCTCGCACCCCTACACCACCCTCAACACCTCCCTTCCGACACTCCTCTTCCTCCCCCGGGTCGGCGGCATTCTCCCCAGAAGCTAACATACGTAAGTGACCAAAACAGCGAGCGCTTCCCAACGGCGTGTTCCATAGTTAACCAGATCTGTTATTATTTCCTTTTAGGTGCTGCAGCAGTGGCCAGATCTCTGGGATGGGAAATTAGCAGCTCTGGTTCTGGCAATGAGGAACCGGCGTCCCTTCTCCGTAAGTATCAAGATAATACGAGTGGATGTCACAATAGACAACTAAAACTGTAAAATTTAATAAAATTAACATTGCCCTGTGGTGCCAGACCAAATAGAAATTTACAACACACAAAATTTGGTCCTGCCCCAGAGGTCGAGATGTATTTTCAGCGGAATCAACGTTGGTTCTCCAACCTCTTCTATCCACAGAACCACCCACCGTAAGAGAGCTCCTGGCGAGACAATTGCGCCTGGAGCGGACAGCAGCGCTCCTGCAGCAGACAGCAGCGCTCCTCCAGGCTCAAGTAGAGCAGCAGGGCGTGACGCTGCGACACCTGTTGGGCCGTGGAAGGAGATAATTTTTTTTTTTTTTTTTTTTCTGGTTATGTTATATTTTGTTGTTAAATAATTTAAAACCAAGAAATTGTTACAAAAAAAACAAAAAATCTTCGCATTCTTTCTTTAATGTTTACCAAGCTATAAGGGTTAACAGCACCATTTTATAGGCATCACATTTTAAGTAATTTAGAGAGGTTTATATGACAGCAAAGCAAAAAAAAATATTTTTTTATACGGCGCGATCCTGCCAGGGTACAGCTCCAGAACCATTAAAGTACTGACAGTATTTTTCGCGACAGTCCCTTGCATCGTCTGCCTGTCTGCCAGATCCAAGTGCTTGAAGAGCTGTAAAATTATCAGGTTGTTTACGCCATTCCCTGGGCACAATATCTCCGGTTCTTGCGTCCACTGCATCAATAAACGAAGGAGGAGAATAGGAGCTCGTATCATGACGTCTCAGGAAATTATGGAGCACACAGCATGCCAAAACCACAAAGTCTATAGACGGCAGCTTCAAGTTGATAGCTGTGTGGAACACTCTAAACCGATTTGCCATAATCCCAAAGGCATTTTCAACCACACGACGGGCCCTCGACAACCGGTAATTAAAGATTCTGCGCTCCGGTGTGAGTGTTCTCTGTGCAAATGGCTTCAGCAAATGTGGATGAAGAGGGAAAGCTTCATCAGCGATGAAAACAAAATTTAGGTTTGCTTTTGTGTCTTCATTTAGTGGCAACAGCAGTTCATTGTTCCTCAAGCTTTCCCCAAATGAAGTGTGTTCAAAAACACCACCGTCGGAGACTCGACCATTCATGCCAACATCCACATCGACAAACTCATAGTTCGCATTGACAAGGGCCATGAGGATCACACTGAAATATCCTTTGTAGTTGAAAAAAAAGGATCCAGAGTTGGCTGGTTGCGTGATGCGCACATGCTTTCCATCTAATGCACCACCGCAGTTTGGAAACTGCCACAGCTCATCAAAATCGGAACCAATCCTCTTCCAGTCATCCGCCGTCTTGGGAAACTGCAAGATGAGAAGGAAACATGTACAAATTAGGTCAAATATATTATGCACATACACTCTCATGTGGACATCCTACAGTGATTGAGACGCAGTATGGATTAGTATAACAAAGTCAACAACCCTGAGTATGCAGGCAGCCATTTTATCAGATGGCTTCAGTGACTCAGAGGGGGTGCTAAACAATATATCTAAATTATATAATCAATAAAATTACGTTGGGAGCAGCAAATAAAAGAAGGGTGGCGCAGGGTTGGAGCAGCACATATCAGAATGGAGCCGCAAAATGGTAGCAGCACATGTCAGAATGGAGGCGCAGGATCACAGCAGCACATGTCTGAATGGGGGCGCAGGATGGGAGCAGCACATGATAGGATGTAGAACATATACCAATAGAAATGCGCGCAAACAGGGCGTAGAACGGGTTAAATAGCTAGTATAATATATCGACATAACACAGCAGCCAAAAAAATATAGTAGTACCTCCATATAATGCCTTAAGCTGTGCACAATGGCCTCGCATGTCTCCGGAATCACAACACTCAGGAAAGGTCTGGAAACAGCTGCGGAAAACTGCAAATCCTGAAGAGACCTTCCTGTTGCCAGGAACCGCAGTGTCACCGCCAACCTTTCCTCCACGGGCACGGCTGCACGCATCGGCGTATCACACCTTTGTATGAGTGGCGTAACAGCAGACAGTAATATTTTGAAGGATTCCTCGGACATCCGAAGGTAGTTTCGGAAATCATGAGGGTTATTGTCACGTAACTCTCTTATGAGACCCATGTGTGACAATGTGGATCTTTTCTGCAGCCAGCTCCGGGTCCACATGCAACGTTTTCATTTAGGACGTCTCTCCTCTTGGAGACGTGCTGCCTCAAACACCAGGGCAGCAGCAACAACAGAACTCTCATCGGAAGTGAGCATAGTTCCTAAAAAGAAAACAAACGTACAATAAATACACGTGCTTACAAAACAATGTTCTGACCATTGATCTAATAACTATATATGTTACTACTGGTATTAAATGGGGCAGTCAACCATCTCGATCTGTAAAAGGATTAATTAATTGGGCCACGCTACAGCTGTGTACCTGAGGTTCTCAGGCCTACCCTACTCTCCATAAAGGAACAATCGACCACACTCCAGCGTTTATCCCCGTTGAAGCGCAACATATGCTACGCTGTAGCGTTATACATACCTTTTGCGGTAAAAGTCTAGTAGTTAGAAAAGTCCAGGGAATCCAGCGAATTTAGGAGTTCTGTTTACAGCACGTGCTACAGAGAGAAATGAATAGCGCGCTCGAGAGCTCCGGTTTTATCCGCTGGGAACAATAGTCCTTTGTCGAATGAGCGCACAGTATTGTACCGCCCAATCAGCACACGGGAGGTGGAGAATTCAGCGCTCCTACGTAGCCAGCTCCTCCGCCCTTTACATCGTATACAATATCGTGCACACCTTTGTTACACCATGCGATCATGCCGCCACAGCGGGACACTAGACGACGAAAGAAAGTTTCAAACGATGTGCTACGACGTACGATTCACAGCGGGGTCCCTGATCGCAGGAGCGTGTCACACACTGCGATATCGTACCTATATCGCTCGAACGTCACAAATCGTGCCGTCGTAGCGATCAAAATTGCACTGTGTGACGGTACCCTTAAAGAAATATCATACTGATAAGATGTCTTGTGGTAATCTTTTTTCCACAGAAGAAGAAATGGCAGCACTACAGGCATTAGAAGATCTATTAACTGAACAACAAGAAGCATCAGGTAAATTTCCGGAATCCATCAAAAAGAAATCAAAAAATTTTCCTTCCATAACATTGAATTCATCTGTTGAAATTTTTGTGAAAATGGTATGTGAAGGTATACGTGATTTACCATCTACAAGATCTTTTGATAATTTAAATTATGGACAACGGTTAGCTTTGGGTGAATTGACTAAAATGAAAGATCTAGTCTTTAACCCATCCGATAAAGGTGGAAATGTGGTAGTATGGCCCTATATACAATATGAGAAAGAGGCATATCGACAATTAAAGGATCCATCATGTTATGAGAGATTACCACAGGACCCAACCATAGAGTATCAGAAGAAATTATTTGACATTCTTGATTCTGCTTTGGAGGAGGGGATTATTTCTAAAAATATTTGGGAGGGACTACGATATGATTCACCTACAGTCCCTACTCTATATTTACTGCCAAAAGTTCACAAGAGTATGGTGGAGCCTCCAGGACGTCCCATCATCTCTGGGAATGGCAGTCTTATAGAACCCATTTCAAAGTTTTTGGATTACTATTTAAAACCAATAGTTATGGAATTGCCTTCATATATTAAGGACAGTACTGAAGCATTACAACGCCTTGATGGGGTGCATGTGGGTAGTGATATGTACATCATTACTTGCGATGTTGAGTCACTATACACATGCATACCACATGAACAGGGTATATTTGCAGTAAGGCGTTATTTATCTAGCCGTCAATTAGATTCTGGTTTGATCAGTTTTTTGATGAGGATTTTAGAATATGCATTGTACCACAACTACTTTGTTTTCAAGGATCATTTTTATAGACAAAAGAGGGGCGTGGCGATGGGCGCAGCTTTTGCGCCATCATACGCAAACCTATTTATGGGTTTTTGGGAACATGAATACATTCAAAATTTGGATTGTACGATGGAAATATCTGTATTACTATGGATGAGATTTATTGATGATGCTTTGTTTATCTGGCAGGGATTACGATCAGATCTGGAACTTTTTCTTAAACATTTAAATCAGAACACCATGAATATCAAACTTACCTGGAATATTGAGCAGAGTGAAGTACACTTCTTGGACTTGAGGATAAAGGTGGATAATCAGGGACAACTCCATACTTCCATCTATCGGAAAGAAACAAGTGTTAATTCATTATTGCATGCCAAATCAGCGCATCCTGCCCATGTAATTCGTGCAATACCGACAGGTCAATTCTTAAGAACAAGACGTATTTGTGACCAAGATGATATTTTTGAGGAGCAGGCTAATGACCTCATGGAGAGATTCACTAAACGGGGATATAGGAAGGATGTCATCCAGAAGGCTTACGTGAGATCTAAAAATACGGACAGACAATCCTTGTTGGTGAATAAGAAGAAAAACAAGAATATGGAATATGATGGTCATATTCGGTTTGTTACAAATTATCACTCAAGATTGCGTGAAATGACAGATCTTATTTCAAAATTTTTGGCCAATTCTTTTACAGGATCCAAGCTTATCCAGAATATTGCCAGATAAACCAATGATTGTCGCGAAACGTAGTAAAACTTTGCGTGAATCTTTGGTTCGCAGTCATTATGTTCCTCCTATGTCACGCTTTATTTTTGATTCCAAGGGCCCAAAATGGGGATCTTATAGTTGTGGTACATGCAAAGCTTGCCAGTATATGGTGAAAACAAATGTATTTTACGATTCTGGCAACCAAACAGAGTATAAGGTCTTGCATTTTATAAACTGTCGTACATCTATGGTTATTTACCAAGCCACATGCCCATGTAATCTTATGTATGTGGGTATGACTACACGAGAACTACGGGTCAGAACATTAGAACATATTAAAGATATTAAAGCTGCTGATAAAATTGAAATTGAAGATCAAGAGAAATTTAACAAACTGAAACCGCTGGCTAGACATTTTCGTCGGTTTCATCCTCGACAATCCCATCTTTTGAAGGTTAGAGGCATTGATCGAGTACATTTGGGTAATAGGAGAGGGGATTATAGTCGTACTCTAGCACAAAGGGAGTGTAGGTGGATCACGCTCCTCAAATGTATGGTTCCTAAAGGTCTCAACGAACAGTGGGGTTTTTCTAGTTTTCTGTAGGTTTATCATATATTTGTTATATATACGTGGATTCATTCTTTTGCAGAATTTATTATAGTATATTATGATAGTTTTAAGATGTGGGTGCATGTAGGCTTAGGGGTACATTAAGGGTATCCATAAGTATAGATTTATATAAGGGTTCTCTTGTTTAGGATAGTTTAGTATAAATAGTGTTCATCTTGAATAAATACAATGGGCTATATGATACTTTATTGGTGGACATCATACATACTTCGGCCTATTAATTATAGTATAATTTGGGTTACCATTTTGTGATGGAAATATATATTGGGCACTTTTATGGATTTATGGATATATAGTGGGTATGGGTCACAATTTTGAATTATGTATTTGTTTGTCATCTTTTTATTTCACAGGTTTATTAACATTTATCATATATTTTATATGATCCTTCTATGTATTGCATGGTTTATGTATCTCATGTGTATGGTGTGGTTCGGCGTTTGTTGTTGTGTGGCATTGTGTGGTATGAGTGTGAGAATATAATTTAAAGTTGTTGTGGTTGCAATAATAGATATATATTTATTTAATGTCTTCAATTATTTTGGTGCATGTGTTCATATGCGTTTAACATTGTGCTATGTATGTGATATACATCTTTTTGGTGTAGTTTATTAGTATGTAGATATGTATGGTATGGATGGTATATATGGGTGTATATATGATACTTATATGTGTTATTAATGTATTTGATATAATTGGATATGATTATGTGTATAATTTGAAGTATTTTATGTTTATAGCATATGTATATTTTGATTTTATTCACTTTAATGATATTAGTAAGTGTGGGTTGTATGCTTGAGTCGTAGGGGATATTTGTGTATGTGTCAGTGTACATGTATGTATGCATGGATGGATGGACATATATGTGCACATGTGTGCATTTTATATGTTAGTATATGTGTGTGTATATGTGGTTTTATTATTATTATGGTGGCAATATTAAATATTCCACTTTCTATATTTGTAAGCTGGCAATAAATCTATGCGGCGATATATAAAGTTCTGTTTTTAAGCAGTGTCTTTAATGCCTGTTATATGTAATATTTGCCGTTTATTCTCATGATGACCCTTGGTTTGTGTGGCTGCAGTTATGCTGCGTATATGTGGGTGTCTCGTGCGGGTAACACTTTGTATTTTGGTGCCCATTGCACTATGTCTTCTGCCCTTCTTTAATATGGCTGCTGAGACGCTGTGCGCCGTTGTGCGCATGCGCCGCTCCCGTCCAATGGTTGGAGTCTTGGGGCGTGTTATCGACGGCGTCATATGACGCCCTCGGTGACGCGCTTCCGGTTTCCGATCGCTGTGATGTGGGCGGCGGTGTGCGGCATGGCGGCGCCATGTAACTATGGCATCTCTCAATTATATATGAGATGCAGCTGTTATTTGGCTATATAATCAGCCCTCCTGCCCCACTCACATCACTCCCTGACGAAGCGGCGAGCGAAACGTGCGTTGGAGTGGTGTGTGCGGGGCAGAGGCTTCCCTATATTGGTTGGTGTATCTTATATTTTATGTTTCGCATTGTATCATATATATGTGTGGTATAGCTTGCTATATATGTGATCTGGTATACAATTATATCTTGGTGACTTATTTTGTAACACATTATTCCAGTTGATATTTATTTGGATTGTCACACTATGGGCACTTTATTACCGTTTATTATTATCTATTTTTTATTAAATATATAATTATTATTTAATTTTTATATATATATCTACACATATTTTTTCATATATTTACCCACATATAATTTTTTACACATTATTTTTTAATCATTTAAGATATAATTTCTGGATCACATGTGTCCTTATATAGCATACATATTCTATAAAATTATATTTATTTATTTTTACAATATTAATTAATTTCATATATTTTTTCATGTATATATTTTATACCAATCATTTGGGGTTTGCCCTGTCCTGCACATACAGGGACTGTGTTTAAATAGAGTATTAATTAAGATAATGAAATAGATTAAAGAATAACATCAAATAATAAACACTTAATCCCTAAACAAATAATTTTTCTGTCATTAAGATTGACATCTACGCATCGATTAATAAGCATTCAAATATATTGTTTTTATATTATATATATTTTTTATTGATATTTTATATTCTGTTATTTGTTATTTTTTCTTATTGTATGGTTTCAATAAAGATTTCCTTTTTATATGTGTATGGTTATAGTAATATTACTATGTTTTTATTATTATGATATTGTTTAAATAAAATATTTTATAAATATTTTTTGGTCTGATTAATTTTTTAGGAGGTTATTAATATCAGCTCACAGCTGTCTATTTTGCCTTTACTAGCTAATAAAATTGGGGAGCCCCCAAAAAATGATGTGAAATCCCCTATAATTATCCAGAAAAGGCTTTGCAGACAGCTGCAGGCTTATATTAATAGCCTAGGAAGGGGCCATGGATATTGCCCCCCTGGCTACAAACACTAGCACTCAGCCACCCCATAAATGGCACATCTCTAAGATGCACCAATTCCAGCACTTAGCCTCTCTCTTCCCACTGCCCTGTAGTGGTGGCAAGTGGGCTAATAGTTGTGAGGTTAATGTCACCTTTGTATTGTAAGATGACATCAAGCCCGGTTTAATAATGGAGAGGTATCAATAAGACACCTCTCCATTACTAATACCATAGTTTTTATAGGTTAAATAAGGACACAGCCGGAATAAAGTAATTTAATGAAATAGCAAAAGGTGGCTACTTTGAAGAACCTAGAATATAAGACAATTTTAGTTGTTTCACACTTTTTTGTTAAGTATATAATTCCACATGTGCTAATTCATAGTTTTGATGCCTTCAGTGTGAATTTACAATTTTCATAGTCATGAAAATACAGAAAAATCTTTAACTGAGAAGGTGTGTCCAAACTTTTGGTCTGTACTGTATGTACTGCTTGTGTGGGTTTTTTTGTACTATTCAACACAGTAGCCGGAAGATGGGACTACTACTGTCCCATCATCAGCTATTGCTGTCACTGTAGCAGACATAGCCGGATGGTACTGGGAGCCCTATTGGATGATGCCTGCCTACACACAGACACACACACACACAGCTGTGCACATACCCACAGACCCACGCAGACACACACGGATACACACAGACCCCCACACACAGACACGTACATCTTCTCCGCTTACACACAGTTTCCACCCACGCACATAGTCTCCGCCCACACACTCTTCCTCCTCCCGATCTGCAGTGTTTCTCGCAACTCTGTAGCAAAACCGCAAATCTTTCTGCAACGGCGTTTTTTGCTGTGGATTTGACTGACTCAATGGAAGGCGATGGGTGCACAAATGCTGCAGATCCGCCAAAAGAATTGACATGCTGTGGAAAATAAAACACTGCGAATTTGCGCAGATTTTTTTGCAGCATGTGCAAACCAATTCTGGATTTCCCATTAACTAACACTGGTAGTGCGCTACACTGCAGATTTGTTGCAATTCTGTGCATCCAAAAACACTGTGGATCTGCAGCAAAATCAACGTGTGCACATAGCCTAAAGAAGCTGCTGAACTTTGCGGTTTTGCTACATTTTTTCATGAAAGGCTTCTTCTTAAAAGAAAAGTATGAAAAATGCCATTGCATTTTTAAGTGGAGAATTAAAGCTTTTCTGTAGTATTAAAAAGGGGTTAACAACTCTGTTTTATATCTGCATCAAAATCTTATCAAATAAAGGGGGAAAATGCATAAAAGAAATGCAAATAACACACAATAATCAGATTGTTATTACGTCCTGTGGTGCCATCACCTATAGAATTGTGCAGGAAAAAAGATGCAGAAAAAAAGCTGAATTTATAGTACATGTGATCATGGCCTCAGCGCCACATTTTTATTACACTTTTTATGAGTTTAATACTGAAGTAATATCAATCACAATTTTTTATGTCATTTACCGATCCACATAAATAATATGATTACTGTGTTGTTTGTGTCGTTACTATTACAGGCACAAATACAATATGTCCATCTTATTTGCTGATTTGTGATGATTATTATTTTTTTAAAGCAAATTAAAAATGACAATATTTTAATGCGCTTCTCCTACATAGTAGTGGATAGTACTGCACTACTCTCTTAGGGCTGCATATGCGGTCATTTTTAAATCTAACTGCAGACTGATGAAGTTCGAATTACAGACCAACACGATTCTTGTTTACTAGAATATATTCACAAATAAGTTATCATGCTTTTGAATCACATCTGAGAGCCAAGTCTCTAGATATCCTCTATGGCAAAGTGTGTTTTTTCAGTTAGGGATTGTTCCAGCTTAACAATTACAAGTTATTATCACTAGGGATCAGTTAATCAATTAAATGCAAACTGAGCTTGTGTAGAATTTTTGAACCTCTAGTACCAAATGTGATAATGTGAGAATAAATACCAATTTATTAGCTAAGCATTAAAAACCTAAACCCCAACAAAAATAGACAACACATATATAGATAGATAAAGATAATGGCCCTAAAAAAAAACGAGATAGGAGTACTCCTTGATATAGCCATATATAATACAAGCCAATGATGGGCACTCGTAACTAACTCGCACAATAAAGTTTCGGCATCCATACTGAACATCTACTTTTCGGGCACAGACACCGAACATAGACTTCATCAGGAAGTCTGTGTTGCTGTTCGGGTTTGGCCCTCCAAACACCGGGTGTTTGTCGCACTGTCATGTGCATGACAGCATGGCAAACATTGCTTCTGATCGGCGGTAAAATCATTGATGCCTCCCCATTACTAAGCTGTGGGCTTGATGTCACCGGACAATACAAAGGTGACATCAACCTCACAAATATAAATGCCACTGCAACTGGGCAAGTAGGAAGAGCCGGGCAAAGCGCCAGAATTAGCGGATCTAAAAGGTGCGCCTATTCTGGGCAGTTGAGGGCTGCTATTTTAAGGCTTGAGGACCAATATCCACAGCCCCTTACCATCCTGAAAATACCAGCCTCCAGCTGTCTGCTTTAGTAAGACTGGTTTTCAAAAATAGAGATGACCCCATGCCATTATTTTTAAGTATTTATTTAAATAATTTTAAAAAATCAGAATGTTTCGGTTTTACATCTAGACCCTCATCATACGGATTGCCATGGAAGTAAGGGGAAAATGCCTAAATGCAGTGCACAAAGGTAATAGGAGAATTTCCTTGTGAAGAGTTCTTTTCACAGGGAATTTCTCCCATTACCTTTGCGCACCTAACACTGCATTTGTATTTTTTCCATACCTTCCATGGCAATCTGTCTGATGAAGGTCTAGATGTAAGACCAAAATGTTATGAATTTTTGGATTGATTCACTTGAATAAACCATTTTTTGCAGATTATATGAGTGCGGGAATTTTTGATGTTTATGTATTGAGGGAGTGGTATCCTTCTCCGAGCACCTACTTGAATACAGAGTGATGTGTATCCAATTATTTTTTATAAAATCACAGTGGGGACTAGGGTTGAGCGAAACGGGTCGTTCATTTTCAAAAGTCGCCGACTTTTGGCAAAGTCGGGTTTCATGAAACCCGATCCGACCCCTGTGCGGGGTCGGCCATGCGGTACGCGACTTTCGCGCCAAAGTCGCGTTTCAATGACGCGAAAAGCGCCATTTCTCAGCCAATGAAGGTAAACGCAGAGTGTGGGCAGCGTGATGACATAGGTCCTGGTCCCCACCATCTTAGAGAAGGGCATTGCAGTGATTGGCTTGCTGTCCGCGGCGTCACAGGGGCTATAAAGGGGCGTTCCCGCCGACCGCCATGTTACTGCTGCTGATCTGAGCTTAGGGAGAGGTTGCTGCCGCTTCGTCAGAAGCAGGGATAGCGTTAGGCAGGGTCCATTAACCACCAAACCGCTTGTGCTGTAGCGATTTCCACTGCCCAACACCACCTTCGGTGTGCAGGGATAGTGGAAGCTACATTTTTTTTTTCCTCAGCGCTGTACCTCATTGGGCTGCCCTAGAAGGCTCCCTGATAGCTGCATTGCTGTGTGTACGCCGCTGTGCAAACCAACTGCTTTTTTCAAAGCACAAATCCTCTTGTTCCTTCCTTTCTGCACAGCTATCTTGTTTGTTTGTCCACACTTTTTATTTAATTTGTGCATCAGTCCACTCCTTATTGCTGCCTGCCATACCTGGCTGAGATTACTGCAGGGAGATAGTAATTGAAGGACAGTTCCTTTTTTTTTTTTTTTTTTTTTTTTTTTTTTGTGGGAGATTAAGATTGGCATTTCTGCTAGAGTGCCATCCCTGTCTGTGTCATCTCTCACTCAGTGGGCCATAGAAAGCCTATTTATTTTTTTGCTTGATTTGGGTTCTAAAATCTACCTGAAAAAATCACTACATCAATCAGTGGGAGAAAAATATTGGCCTCAGGGCTTGTGTGCCACTCCTGACTCCTGTGTGCGTCCTCTCTCACTCAGTGGGCCCTACAAAGCCTATTTTTTTTTTTTGTTTTCTAAATTCTCCCTGAAACAATCATTTTATTTTATTTTGTTTCTAAATTCTTCCTGAAAAATTCATTTTTTTGTATTTTTTTTTTCTAAAGTCCCCCTGAAAAAAAAAAAAAAATCAAATCAGTGGGAGATTAATATTGCCCTTTCTGCTTGTGTGCCAGTCTTGACTCCTGGGTGTGCCATCTCTCTCTCTCTCTCCAATTGTGGGCCATAGAAAGCCTATTTATTTTTTTGCTTGATTTGGGTTCCAAAATCTACCTGAAAAAATCACTAAATCAATCAGTGGGAGATAAATATTGGCCTCTGGGCTTGTGTGCCACTCCTGACTCCTGTGTGCGTCCTCTCTCACTCAGTGGGCCCTACAAAGCCTATTTTTTTTTTTTTTTGTTTTCTAAATTCTCCCTGAAACAATCATTTTATTTTATTTTGTTTCTAAATTCTTCCTGAAAAATTAATTTTTTTGTATTTTTTTTTTCTAAAGTCACCCTGAAAAAAAAAAAAAATCAAATCAGTGGGAGATTAATATTGCCCTTTCTGCTTGTGTGCCAGTTTTGACTCCTGGGTGTGCCATCTCTCTCTCTCTCTCCAATTGTGGGCCATAGAAAGCCTATTTATATTTTTGCTTGATTTGGGTTCCAAAATCTACCTGAAAAAATCACTAAATCAATCAGTGGGAGATAAATATTGGCCTCTGGGCTTGTGTGCCACTCCTGACTCCTGTGTGCGTCATCTCTCACTCAGTGGGCCCTAGAAAGCCTATTTTTTGTTTTATTTGTTTTCTAAATTCTCCCTGAAAAAATCATTTTATTTTATTTGGTTTCTAAATTATTCCTGAAAAAATCATTTTTTTTGAATTTTTTTTTCTAAAGTCTCCCTGAAAAAAAAAAAAAAAATCAAATCAGTGGGAGATTAATATTGCCCTTTCTGCTTGTGTGCCAGTCTTGACTCCTGGGTGTGCCATCTCTCTCTCTCCAATTGTGGGCCATAGAAAGCCTATTAATTTTTTTGCTTGATTTGGGTTCCAAAATCTACCTGAAAAAATCACTAAATCAATCAGTGGGAGATAAATATTGGCCTCTGGGCTTGTGTGCCACTCCTGACTCCTGTGTGCGTCCTCTCTCACTCAGTGGGCCCTACAAAACCTATTTTTTTTTTATTTGTTTTCTAAATTCTCCCTGAAACAATCATTTTATTTTATTTTGTTTCTAAATTCTTCCTGAAAAATTCATTTTTTTGTATTTTTTTTTTCTAAAGTCTCCCTGAAAAAAAAAAAAAATCAAATCAGTGGGAGATTAATATTGCCCTTTCTGCTTGTGTGCCAGTCTTGACTCCTGGGTGTGCCATCTCTCTCTCTCTCTCTCCAATTGTGGGCCATAGAAAGCCTATTTATTTTTTTGCTTGATTTGGGTTCCAAAATCTACCTGAAAAAATCACTAAATCAATCAGTGGGAGATAAATATTGGCCTCTGGGCTTGTGTGCCACTCCTGACTCCTGTGTGCGTCCTCTCTCACTCAGTGGGCCATAGAAAGTCTTTTTTTTTTTTTAATTTGTTTTCTAAATTCTCCCTGAAACAATCATTTCATTTTATTTGGTTTATAAATTCTTCCTTAAAAAATCATTTTTTTTAATTATTTTTTTTTTCTAAAGTCTCCCTGTTAAAAAAAAAAAAAACAAATCAGTGGGAGATTAATATTTACATTTGCGCTTCAGTGACAGTCCTGCGTGTGTGGCATCTCTCTCATTTGTTGCCACCAACAACAGAGTGTGTAACATTGTGCCTGATTTTCGTTGTGGTCTCACCCACCTGTAAAGGGGTAGCTAAATCATACTGAAGTTATAGCTCACCGTGTAAGTTGTGTGACAGCAACAAATACCGTTAGTTTGGTAACGTTTTTAAAAAAATGAGGAAGTCTGGTGGAAGAGGTCGTGGCCGGGGGCGTTCATTGTCAGCTGGTAATGAGGGTAGTGGTAGTGGTGGAGCATCAGGTGGTCGTGGGAAAAAAAATATTGCACCTAAGTCTGGAGCTGTGGAGCCAGGTTCGGCGTCTGGCTACACAAGGCCTCGAACGCTCCCTTTTCTGGGAGTAGGAAAACCGCTTTTAAAGCCGGAGCAGCAAGAGCAAGTTTTGGCTTATCTTGCTGACTCAGCCTCTAGCTCTTTTGCCTCCACTCGTGAAACTGTGGATGTTCACGGTCAGGGACAAGTCGCTTCCTTGTCCTCTTCAGCAAAAACAACAACAGAGAAGAATGCAGCAGGCGACACAACGGGTTACTCCATGGAGCTCTTTACACATACCGTCCCTGGCTTAGAAAGTGAAGCAGTTAACAGTCCATGCCCATTACAAGTTGAATCTGACATGGAGTGCACTGATGCACAGCCACAGCCAGACTACTATGCTGGTCCTTTGACTCAGACCACAACATTGCCCTCGCAGGGTAATGATCAAGAATCAGACCCTGATGAGACTATGTTGCCCCATCACGAACGCTATACCACCGACCGACACGGTGACACAGACGAAGTTGCACACGAGCTACAAGAAGAGGTAATAGATGACCCAGTTCTTGACCCCGATTGGCAGCCATTGGGGGAACAAGGTGCAGGCGGCAGCAGTTCTGAAGCGGAGGAGGAGGGGCCGCAGCAGGCATCAACATCGCAACAGGTTCCATCTGCCGGGCCCGTATCTTGCCCAAAACGCGTGGCAAAGTCAAAACCTGTTGGAGGACAGCGTGGCCATCCGGTTAAAGCTCAGTCTGCAATGCCTGAAAAGGTATCCGATGCTAGAAAGAGTGCAGTCTGGCATTTTTTTAAACAACATCCAATTGATCAGCGCAAAGTCATCTGTCAAAAATGTTCAACTACCTTAAGCAGAGGGCAGAATCTGAAAAGTCTCAATACAAGTTGCATGCATAGACATTTAACCACCATGCATTTGCAAGCTTGGACTAACTACCAAACGTCCCTTAAGGTTGTAGCACCCTCGGCCAATGAAGCTAGTCATCAACGCAACATCCCTTCCGGCAGTGTAGGGCCACCATATTCTGCACCACCTGCAGTATCTGCGCAGGTTTCTTTGCCAGGCCAAAGCAGTCAGGGTCAGGGAATCACCAGTTTCGTAGTAGGAAACACTGCATCTAGGGCACCGGCGGCAACAATACCATCTCCCACCGTCTCTTAGTCTGCCATGTCCACCGGCACCCCCGCTAGTTCCACGATCTCCAGCTCTCCAGTCCAGCTCACCCTACATGAAAATATGGTTAGAAAAAGGAAGTACTTAGCCTCGCATCCGCGTACACAGGGTTTGAACGCCCACATAGCTAGACTAATCTCGTTAGAGATGATGCCCTACCGGTTAGTTGAAAGCAAAGCTTTCAAAGCCCTGATGGACTTCGCTGTACCACGCTACGAGCTACCCAGTCGACACTTTTTTCCAGAAAAGCCATCCCAGCCCTCCACCAGCATGTTAAAGAGCGCATCGTCCATGCACTCAGGCAATGTGTGAGCACAAAGGTGCACCTGACAACAGATGCATGGACCAGTAGGCATGGCCAGGGACGTTACGTGTCCATCACGGCACACTGGGTAAATGTGGTGGATGCAGGGTCCACAGGGGACAGCAAGTTTGGGACAGTTCTGCCTAGCCCACGGTCTAGGAAACAGTTGGCTGTAGCCGTTCGCACCCCCTCCTCCTCCTCCTCGTCCTCCTGCAGAAGCGAGACCTCGTCCACAGACCACAGTCGCACAACCACTCCATCCGCAGCTGCCACTGTTGCACACCAGGTCTCCCATTATGGGGCAGCTACTGGCAAATGTCAGCAGGCTGTATTGGCTATGAAGTGTTTGGGCGACAACAGACACACCGCTGAAGTTCTGTCTGAGTTCTTGCAGAAAGAAACGCAGTCGTGGCTGGGCACTGTAGATCTTGAGGCAGGCAAGGTAGTGAGTGATAACGGAAGGAATTTCATGGCTGCCATCTCCCTTTCCCAACTGAAACACATTCCTTGCCTGGCTCACACCTTAAACCTGGTGGTGCAGTGCTTCCTGAAAAGTTATCCGGGGTTATCCGACCTGCTCCTCAAAGTGCGTGGACTTTGCTCACATATCCGCCGTTCGCCCGTACACTCCAGCTGTATGCAGACCTATCAGCGTTCTTTGAACCTTCCCCAGCATCGCCTAATCATAGACGTTGCAACAAGGTGGAACTCAACACTGCACATGCTTCAGAGACTGTGTGAACAGAGGCGGGCTGTTATGTTTTTGTGGGAGGATACACATACACGGGCAGGCAGTAGGATGGCAGACATGGAGTTGTCAGGTGTGCAGTGGTCGAAGATTCAAGACATGTGTCAAGTCCTTCAGTGTTTTGAGGAATGCACACGGCTGGTTAGTGCAGACAACGCCATAATAAGCATGAGCATCCCCCTAATGCGTCTGCTGATGCAAAGTTTGACACACATAAAGGATCAGGCGTCTGCAGCTGAGGAAGAGGAAAGCCTTGATGACAGTCAGCCATTGTCTGGCCAGGGCAGTGTACAGGACGAGGTAGCGGGCGAAGAGGAGGAGGAGGACGAGGAGGATGATGGGGATGATTATATTTTTAATGAGGAAGCTTTTCCGGGGCCAGTGGAAATTGTTGGCGCGGCAAGGCCGGGTTCTGGTTTTTGGAGGGACACAAGTGACGTGGATTTGCCTGAAACTGCCCCTCAACCAAGCACAACCACAGATTTGAGAACTGGAACTTTGGGCCACATGGCGGATTATGCCTTACGTATCCTCAAAAGGGACACACGCATAACAAAAATGATGAACGATGACGATTACTGGTTGGCCTGCCTCCTTGATCCTCGCTATAAAGGCAAATTGCAAAATATAATGCCACATGAGAACTTGGAACTAATATTAGCAACCAAACAATCAACTCTTATTGACCGTTTGCTTCTGGCATTCCCTGCACACAGCGCCCGTGATCGTTCTAACACAAGCTGCAGGGGCCAGCAGACCAGAGGTGTTAGAGGGGCAGAAATCAGAAGTGGCGTTGGCCAGAGGGGTTTTCTGACCAGGTTGTGGAGTGACTTTGCTATGACCGCAGACAGGACAGGTACTGCAGCATCAATTCAAAGTGACAGGAGACAACATTTGTCCAGTATGGTTACTAACTATTTTTCATCCCTTATCGACGTTCTCCCTCAACCGTCATTCCCATTTGATTACTGGGCATCAAAATTAGACACCTGGCCAGAATTGGCAGAATATGCATTGCAGGAGCTTGCTTGCCCGGCAGCTAGTGTCCTATCAGAAAGAGTATTCAGTGCTGCAGGTTCAATACTAACAGAAAAAAGGACTCGTCTGGCTACCCAAAATGTAGATGATCTAACCTTCATTAAAATGAACCACAACTGGATTTCGAAATCTTTTGCCCCACCTTGCCCGGCTGACACCTAGCTTTCCTATGTAAAGGTCTTGCCTGTGGACTATTCTGAATGACTTTTCCAATCTCATAATTTGCAGCACCTGATTGTCCAGCATCCGACATGTTAACACCTCCCTAAATGGCCAAACTCCCCACACGGGGCCGTGGTATCGCCACTTGGCGCCAGCACCCGTGAGAGTACTGTTTGTCTGAAGAGGTGGGTGTGCCCGCTTTTGGTCGACGGCACTGCCACTAGGTCCCTCATAGTACAATAAAGTGTCTGGCGGTGGTGGTGCGCACCCAACGTCAGACACACCGTTGTAATATGAGGGGCCCTGGGCCTGTACCGCCGGCCACAAGACAGTCCCCCCCCAGGTCAAACAGTGCTCTACCACTTGCAAAATTTTCTCTCACAGCTCCACCAATGTTTAGTCTATGCGCTGACATCCTTCAATGCCTGGCACTGTCAATACCATTGTATTGACATTTTTCTTCTGTTAGGCCTTCGAAGTCTGTCTGCGGTCACTCCTTCCACTAGGCCTCCACTGACCTGTCTACTGCTGCCCGTGTTCCCCTGGAACCAATTTTAAATTGCCTACAGCCAGCCCAATTTATTATGTTAGGGCTTCGAAGCCTGTCTGCCGTCCCTCCTTCCACTAGGCCTCCACTGACCTGTCTACTGCCGCCCGTGTTCCCCTGGAACCAATTTTAAATTGTCTACAGCCCAATTTTTGTTATGTTAGGCCTTCGAAGCCTGTCTGCGGGCCGTTCTTTCCACTACTACTACACTGACCTGGCTACTGCCGCCCGTGTTCCCCTGGAACCAATTTTAAATTGCCTACAGCCAGCCCAATTTATTATGTTAGGGCTTCGAAGCCTGTCTGCGGTCCCTCCTTCCACTAGGCCTCCACTGACCTGTCTACTGCCGCCCGTGTTCTCCTGCAACCAATTTTAAATTGCCTACAGCCAGCCCAATTTATTATGTTAGGGCTTTGAAGCCTGTCTAAGGTCCCTCCTTCCACTAGGCCTCCACTGACCTGTCTACTGCCGCCCGTGTTCCCCTGGAACCAATTTTAAATTGCCTACAGCCCAATTTTTGTTATGTTAGGCCTTCGAAGCCTGTCTGCGGCCCGTTCTTTCCACTACTACTACACTGACCTGGCTACTGCCGCCCGTGTTCCCCTGGAACCAATTTTAAATTGCCTACAGCCAGCCCAATTTATTATGTTAGGGCTTCGAAGCCTTTCTGCGGTCCCTCCTTCCACTAGGCCTCCACTGACCTGTCTACTGCCGCCCGTGTTCCCCTGGAACCAACTTTAAATTGCCTACAGCCAGCCCAATTTATTATGTTAGGGCTTCGAAGCCTGTCTGCGGTCCCTCCTTCCACTAGGCCTCCACTGACCTGTCTACTGCTGCCCGGGTTCCCCTGGAACCAATTTTAAATTGCATACAGCCAGCCCAATTTATTATGTTAGGGCTTCGAAGCCTGTCTGCGGTCCGTCCTTCCACTAGGCCTCCACTGACCTGTCTACTGCCGCCCGTGTTCCCCTGGAACCAATTTTAAATTGCCTACAGCCAGCCCAATTTATTATGTTAGGGCTTCGAAGCCTGTCTGCGGTCCCTCCTTCCACTAGGCCTCCACTGACCTGTCTACTGCCGCCCGTGTTCCCCTGGAACCAATTTTAAATTGCCTACAGCCCAATTTTTGTTATGTTAGGCCTTCGAAGCCTGTCTGCGGCCCGTTCTTTCCACTACTACTACACTGACCTGGCTACTGCCGCCCGTGTTCCCCTGGAACCAATTTTAAATTGCCTACAGCGAGCCCAATTTATTATGTTAGGGCTTCGAAGCCTGTCTGCGGTCCCTCCTTCCACTAGGCCTCCACTGACCTGTCTACTGCTGCCCGGGTTCCCCTGGAACCAATTTTAAATTGCCTACAGCCAGCCCAATTTATTATGTTAGGGCTTCGAAGCCTGTCTGCCGTCCCTCCTTCCACTAGGCCTCCACTGACCTGTCTACTGCCGCCCGTGTTCCCCTGGAACAAATTTTAAATTGCCTACAGCCAGCCCAATTTATTATGTTAGGGCTTCGAAGCCTGTCTGCGGTCCCTCCTTCCACTAGGCCTCCACTGACCTGTCTACTGCCGCCCGTGTTCCCCTGGAACCAATTTTAAATTGCCTACAGCCAGCCCAATTTATTATGTTAGGGCTTCGAAGCCTGTCTGCGGTCCCTCCTTCCACTAGGCCTCCACTGACCTGTCTACTGCCGCCCGTGTTCCCCTGGAACCAATTTTAAATTGCCTACAGCCAGCCCAATTTATTATGTTAGGGCTTCGAAGCCTGTCTGCGGTCCCTCCTTCCACTAGGCCTCCACTGACCTGTCTACTGCTGCCCGGGTTCCCCTGGAACCAATTTTAAATTGCCTACAGCCAGCCCAATTTATTATGTTAGGGCTTCGAAGCCTGTCTGCGGTCCCTCCTTCCACTAGGCCTCCACTGACCTGTCTACTGCTGCCCGTGTACCCCTTGAACCAACATCAGAAAATATAAAAATAAGTATTTTGCTTATAAAAAAGAAAATACTGGAGAGATATCAAATGCAGACATTTTAACATTAAAAACAAACACATACAACAAAAATCTGGTACAGTACTAAAAATGGCCACCAGCTACAATAACTTTCTCCTGCAAGTAGTTAACTGAAAGTTTTTTTTCAATTTAAAACACAGATATGGCATCCACCGAGTGTTGTCCTGTCGCGTCTTCTTTATATTATTGCCAAGAAGATGCAAAACAATGAAAATAATAAAATCATTATTTACCAAAAAAATAGAGTAAGTCAAAACCACATTGCAAATAAACATTCATTACAAATAAAGAAGCAGGGAGCGTCCGAGGGTGAGTATATACCTAATAAGAATATAATCACCCTCGGACGCGCCCTGCTTCTTTCCTACAGCCTTCCTTCCTAAGAATCAGCCCTTCCGTGGTGTAGAGAGAGGGTGTGTTACACTCCAAGGTGTTCCCCAGGTTGCCTTTCCTGAGCTTCGATCTTCATGCTCTCGTATAGTAGTTGTCGGAAAGTAGGCTGCATTAGGCCTACAAATTGGGTATGGGGTGGAGAGAGATGGTGTGTTACACTCCAAGGTGTTCCCCAGGTTTCCTTGCCATTGCTTCGGTCTTCCGACTCTCGTTTAGTAGTTGTAGAAAACTACACTGCATTAGGCCTACAAATTGGGTATCGGGTGGAGAGAGATGGTGTGTTACACTCCAAGGTGTTCCCCAGGTTTCCTTGCCATTGCTTCGGTCTTCCGACTCTCGTTTAGTAGTTGTAGAAAACTACACTGCATTAGGCCTACAAATTGGGTATCGGGTGGAGAGAGATGGTGTGTTACACTCCAAGGTGTTCCCCAGGTTTCCTTGCCATTGCTTCGGTCTTCCGACTCTCGTTTAGTAGTTGTAGAAAACTACACTGCATTAGGCCTACAAATTGGGTATCGGGTGGAGAGAGATGGTGTGTTACACTCCAAGGTGTTCCCCAGGTTTCCTTGCCATTGCTTCGGTCTTCCGACTCTCGTTTAGTAGTTGTAGAAAACTACACTGCATTAGGCCTACAAAATGGGTATCGGGTGGAGAGAGATGGTGTGTTACACTCCAAGGTGTTCCCCAGGTTTCCTTGCCATTGCTTCGGTCTTCTGACTCTCGTTTAGTAGTTGTAGAAAACTACACTGCATTAGGCCTACAAAATGGGTATCGGGTGGAGAGAGATGGTGTGTTACACTCCAAGGTGTTCCCCAGGTTTCCTTGCCATTACTTCGGTCTTCCGACTCTCGTTTAGTAGTTGTAGAAAACTACACTGCATTAGGCCTACAAAATGGGTATGGGGTGGAGAGAGATGGTGTGTTCCACTCCAAGGTGTTCTCCAGGTTGACTTTCCTGAGCTTCTATCTTCAGGCTCCCGTTAAATTGTGGTTAAATGGAACAACTGCATTTGGCGTACTAGTTGGTTTGGGGACTACAAACAGTGTCTGCCGCTCCTTGCTGTTCTCCTGGTTTCCTGTCCTGAAATTCCGTTTTCAGGCGCTCGTTAAGTAGTTGTTAATGTTAGACTGCATTTGGCCTACTAGTTGGGTTGGGGCCTACTATCGGTGTCTGCCTCTCATTCCAGTTGTCCTCCACTGCAATGCCCCCTGGTTATTCCTGTGTTACCAATTTTGAACTGCATTTAGCCAACTTTATTCTTTGGGCCTATATCTGTGTTTCCTCCTCATCCTGCCCATTGTCCAGCCAGTGATAGATGAGTCTGCTGGTACATTGACCCATAACGCAACATTCCCCGTGCACGCTACACAACAACATTGTGATCCTGCTGAAAGTCAGGTTGCTCTTCCCGCATACCATACCACCTTACACGGGGACAAAGAGGAAGGTGCAGATGAAAGTGCAGGTTCCTTCATCAGGTGGGGGGAGGAATACTAGTTGGCGACGTCACTGGCACAGGGCCTCTCATAGTACGCAAAAGTGTTGCTGCCGGTGGGAGGCGCCCCCGCCGTGCAAACACACCGCTGTACTTTGAGGGGCCCTGTGCCAGTGCCAATGCCAACGAGTGGGACCCCCCTGCTTGCTCAGGTTCACAGCACTTGCAAAGTTGAAATACTTACCTCTCCCTGCTCCACTGCCGTGACGTGGTCCAGATTTCCTGGGCCCACTAATTACTTGAACCAGCCCTACCCACCACAACTTTAGCCAAATGACCCCCAATTTCAAATGCCTTCCAATTATTATAAGGTAAATTACGCTTGACAAGCTTCATTAAGAAGAATGGATGGTTTTGACATTTAAATGGGCACTCTAGGTGTTTTCCTGGCCCCCACTCACTGCCGACTATGCTGCCCCATTGACTTGCATTGGGTTTCGTGTTTCGGTCGATCCCGACTTTACGTCATAATCGGCCGATTTCACTCGACCCGACTTTTGAGATAGTCGGGTTTCGCGAAACCCGGCTCGACTCTAAAAAGGTCAAGGTCGCTCAACTCTAGTGGTGACCCATCTATTCTTGATAACCATCCTTGCTGAAGCTAACAGCTGAGGATTGCAGCCCCCAGCTGTAAGTTTTGCCTGGCTGGTTATCAAAAATACAGGGGAACCCATGCGTTTAAAAAAAAAAAAATTATGTACAGCACAGGCGCCGGCTGATGAATACTCCCTTCAGCTGCTCCTGGTCTTGCTATTATTAGTGGCAGTAGGCTTAGGTTGATGAGTGTAGTACTCTCTCATCAGCCAAAGCCTGTGACTCTCAGTAGTCCCATCAGCCAATAGCAGTGACCCTAGGTAAACTTTATACCTCCTATTACAGCTGCGCGCTCCCACTGTCTTTTGACAGCATGGGAACCGTGGCTGGTGACCAGCAGTGATGATTTTACTGCCAATTAGAAGCAGTGTTTGCTGCACTGTCATGCCCCATTCAAGTGGATGGGGTCCAGGTTCAGGTCTGGGTTCTGTTCTGGCACCAGAGCCAGAAATTTTTGTAACTGTTTGGCTGAACCCGCTGGACCCGAACATCCAGGTGTCCACCCATCTCTAGTTGCCAATCCTTAAAGTAGAATAAAAGTGTGACAACTTTGTTCTCAGCAAATATCTGGGAGACAGAGATGCTTCCAGGTGTCTTCCCGCTGCTGTTCTTATTCCATTCAGCACTTTTACCATCCATTTGAACATTTTCATTACCCCCCAGATGTCTTTATATGGTCTGCCAGAAAAAAGCTTGGCTTTCCCATTGACTACCATTAAACTCGTTACTCGAAACGAGCATGCAAGTATTAGGACTTGCTCGATTTGAGGAATGAGCACACAAGCATTTTAGTGCTCTCTCGTCTCTTGAAAATTCTCAATTGGTAATCCATCCGGATTTTCAGACTGAATACTAGAATCCCTTTAGGTTTGAACAAAATAAAGGATATAATTTTCAAATGTATATAATACATTTACGTATGTACTTTATATACTCGAGTATAAGCCAACCAGAGTATAAGCCGACCCCCTAAATTTGCCACAAAAAACTGGGAAAACTTAATGACTCGAGTATAAGCCTAGGGTGGAAAATGCAGCAGCTACTGGTAAATTTCAAAAATAAAAATAGATACCAATAAAAGTAAAATTAATTGAGATATCAGTAGGTTAAGTGTTTTTGAATATCCATATTAAATTAGGAGCCCCATATAAAGCTCCATACAGTTTATGATGGGCTCCATAAGATGCTCCATATTAAAATATGCCCCATATAATGCTGCACAAATGTTGATTATGACCTCATAAGATGCTCCATACAGATATTTGCCCTGTATAATGCTCCACAAATGTGGATTATGGCCCCATAAGCTGCTCCATACATATAATTGCCCCATATAATGCTTCACATGGCCCCATAAGATACTCCATACAGATAACTGCCCCATATAATACTGCACATGGCCACATAAGATGCTCCATACAGACATTTGCCCCCATATAATGCTGCACATGGCCACATAAGATGCTCCATACAGATATTTGCCCCCATATAATGCTGCACATGGCCCCATACAGATGCCCCATACAGATATTTGCCCCGATATCATGCTGCACATGGCCACATAAGATGTTTCATACAGATATTTGCCCCCATATCATGCTGCACATGGCCACATAAGATGTTTCATACAGATATTTGCCCCATATCATGCTGCACATGGCCACATAAGATGCCCCATACAGATATTTGCCCCATATCATGCTGCACATGGCCCCATAAGATGCTCCATACAGATATTTGCCCCCATATAATGCTGCACATGGCCACATAAGATGCTCTATACAGATATTTGCCCCATATGCTGTTGCTGCGACTAACAAAATAAAAATTTACATACTCACCTCTCAGGCCCCCGGCACTTGCTATACTCACCTTTCCCGTTCCACCGCTGACCGCCGCTGTCTTCCCATCCTCTGCGCCGACGTTCAGGAAGAGGGCGGCACGCACTAATCACGTCACCACGCCCTCTGACCTGAGCATCAGTGCAGAAGACACAGTGGCGCCGACGGTGGAACGAGGAACAGGTGAGTATCGCGCACTGCCCCCGTCATACTTACCTGCTTCTGGCGCCGTCGCTGCACGTCTGTTCCCCGGCGCTGTATTTTCTTCCTGTAGTGAGCGGTCACCGTTACCGCTCATTACAGCAATGAATATGCGGCTCCACCTCTATGGGAGGTGGAGCCGCATATTCATTACTGTAATGAGCGGTACTATGTGGCCGCTCACTACAGGAAGAAGCTGCAGCGCTGGAAGAAGCAGGGACATGGGAAGCCGAGAGGGGGGCTTTCAGCCCCAAAAAGTGGGCTGGAAATCTCGGCTTATACTCGAGTATATACGGTAATATGTTGATTCAGGATTTGAATCTAGTATTTTTATAACATTTGTTCGTATTATGTATTTGTCATAAAGTACGTTTATAACCTGCACTTTAATCCCATTGGCTGTTAATCAGACATACACTACTTAATCATGGTATTTTCAGCAACACTTAACCCATGATGAAGGCTTTTTTTTAATGCAGCAATAAATATGAAGTTGTATATATATAATTTGCGTAATTGCTGGAGGACTTCCTTTCTCGCCATGTTCTTCGCTAAGGCTTGAGGTCATTGTGGAGGTAGCACTGAATTATGCCAACTACTACCAGTGGTGAACTCTAAGCTACCTGTCCCAACAAGCTTAATAGTAGAAGCCTTACCTTCCATTATAATCCTATCCGCTGCTAATATCGTATGACTGTTGACCTTGCCAGTGGTGTATGCAGCCAAAGCCAAGAGGTACAGCACGTTTTGGCCAACTGTGAAAGCTCAGTGGAAAAAATAACCTGCAATAAAAGGGACATGGAAAAAAAAAAGCATCAAGAGACTCATTTCACTCTTTGACTATGAGCTATCATGCTACATCTATATGTTAAACTTCTACATCAGAGGTTGGTAGGTCAAATTTTAACCATAAACAAATACAACTCACAGTGAGTGGTGATTCATAACAGTTCCCTAAGCTGGTAGGTAATCCCATATTTCAGTTCAAATGGATGGCAGTTATGCTGACAGCTACATTTATTTATAAACCACTCAGAACAAGGACTATGTTGACTCATCCATAAGACTGTTGTATGTACATTTGTAAGGTGGCCTACGCTGTTGCGCAGAGATCTCCGACTTATTAATAGAGATAGTCAAAATTATTTGAGTGGAATTGAATTTTACGAAAAGATTTATTATAATTTGTTGCCCGCATTTAGCAAAATTGTTACAGTTTTGCTAAACCATAAAATGCCTGCAAAGGGTTAAAAATGTTTTAAGTTTTCTAGCTGCTACAGCTCAAAGCCCACTTTCTGGTCTGCCTCAGCTCTTCATTCCATCATCACTGTCTGCATCTATGGCATCCTTATACAAAGATGGTACTTCCGAGCAAGACCAAGCCCTTATGGTAACTGCACATTGTGAGGTCGTCATGTTTGTCGTAACAGAAGACCTTTATCTAAGGATCATAAATTTCCTGAGATTTTACAAGGTTTTTCACACATCATGGTTAGTTTGGTGTCCACAAATAAATGGACAGTTTGTAATCTTTGTGACGATTAGCGATGAGCAAGCACTAAAATGCTTGGATGTCTGTTACTTGAACCAAGCAATTCCTAATGCTCAGATGCTCGTTTCGAGTGACAAGTTGTGACAAAGTCACTGGTAAGGTAATAGCAGGGCTATGTGTCACTGTGCTTAATGGTATTAGTGGTATGGAACCAGAATATGTTCCTCCAGCACACTACGTGTTGTGAGGGTTAAGTAAAAGTTGCATAATGGTCTGGTTTCATGTGGACCTTCATAGAGCAGGTGGAAATTGGTCCACTAGCAGAGCTGCCAGGACTTGTGTGATGTCATGATCATGTGGTCAGGCACATGATGGAAAGAGTCACATGGTCTGTGGTTTAAGTAAATGGGCTCTACAGGCAGTCTGGGTTCAGCTAGCCTGGAGAGTCTAATGTGGCTTTGTGACTTGTCGAGCATCCAGGGCCTAGGGGTACACTGTAAAGGGTCCAGTCATAATTAAAGGGGTGGTCACGGTGGTAGCGACCCGGTCCATGGCTCTAGGCGTCCAAGTGAAAGGGAAGGTCTTTAAAGGGGTTTTTAGACATAAGAATGTTTGTGACACCAACTGTGGTATTGGGTGTGGATGTTAGAATCTGTTTTGTTTTGACCATCCCCCATCTTGTTGTGGTTTTCTGGCTGCTGGTCTTTTTCCCCTGGTGCTGGGTTTTCTTAGGTTAGGTGATTGTATCACCCCTTATTACCAGCACCTGCCTCCCATTCATTGCTGGACAATAGTGTTGATCCGCTGGAGTTCTGGCTAGGTGCTTTGATAGCTTTCTGTGTTGGATTTTGTGCAGTTCTGGGACCTCTGGTTCTGCTATCTTTAGTTTCTGTTTTCAGTTGGTTTCTGCAGGATTCTCTGTGTTTCCTAATAGGATGTGACCTGTTTTTATATCCAGTCCTTAGATCTTTTAGGGACCTCCTTCCCCTTATCTATAGGTCTTCGCTGAGTTTAACCTAGGATCGTCGGTGGGTCTATTCGCCCACTCCATCGTATTGTATCAGCCTAGTCTCAGTGCAGGGTCAGTTTTCCCCTTTCTATCCTAGTTCTGTGCTGCACTTCCGTAACAACGGACAGATGACCTGAAGTCCTCTGCCCTCCGGTTCTGCTATGGGACATACAGTTCCACACAGCCTCGGGCTCCCGGTGCTTTAGTGTGGAAGGAGTTCAGTCGTAGCTCCCTTCCAGCTCCTTAATTCTCCTGTGCTTCTTCCCTCTGGCACTTTCTACAGATACAACGCTGTCCACGTCTCCTCTCTGGCCTGGAGCTGCAGCACCACGTGGCTGCACGGCCCCAGCTCTCCTGCTCACTACTCTCTCCTCCAACTCACTCCTTCACTGTCTGCTACAGAATGCCTAACTCCTCCTCCAAGCCAGAATATATGTCAAGGGAAGCTCCCCTGAAACCACGTTCAGAGCTCCCCCTTTTGGCCTGAAATCAGAACATGTTGAATGTATGTGCTACCTGTTAAAGGGATCCTCCTCGCTTCCAGGCATGGCATCACCCTCCCCGAAAGGCAACACCACTGTAACAAGCGGATTACTGGGGTGTTACACATAGACTAAACTTATGTTACTCTAGAGTGGGGTACTCCTGCAATGTACAGAGTGTGTTGCAGCATTTTGTTTTTTTCTTTGTTGTTTTTCCTGTTTTAGCTGTAAAGACCTTACTCATACATTTACTGTACAAGCCAGAGGGAAGCCTTTTAGCAGACTTTTCTCCCCAAGTCCCCATGCTTAGACGTTTCCTCTTGTGGTCTACTTTTTTTCAACTGGGTTTTCTTAAAATGCCACTGTATTTCAGAGTAAAATCTAGCTTTCTCTTTGTAAGTCTTGTGTCAGCCATCAGTATTTTGACTTTTACACAAACTAGAGCTTTTTATTCAGTGTTTTGTATCAGTTGCTCTCACAGCAAACCATCCCACACATTATCATGGTCCCCACATACCTTTACACAGTATGACTGCCCCTCAGTGTGAAGCTCCAACAGCCCTCACTTAGCAGGATGGCCCCTCCGTATGATGCTCCCATAGCCCCTCATTAGCATCCACCCAGATCGGCCACTTTCATGTCCCTCACTTTGTATGATGCCCCAACCATCATGGCCAAAAGGGTTGACACTAGTGTTGAGCGATACCTTCCGATATTTGAAAGTATCGGTATCGGATGGGATCGGCCGATATCCCAAAAATATCGGATATCGCTGATACCGATACCCGATACCAATGCAAGTCAATGGGACACAAATATCGGAAGTGATCCTGGATGGTTCCCAGGGTCTGAATGAGAAGAAACTCTCCTTCAGGCCCTGGGATCCATATTCATGTAAAAAATAAAGAATAAAAATAAAAAATATGGATATACTCACCCCTCCGACGAACCCTGGCTGTCACCGCTGCAAGCGTCTGCCTCCGTTCCTAAGAATGCAGAGAGTGAATGACCTTCGATGACATCGCAGTCAGGTGAGCGTCGGTGGGGTGAGTATATCCATATTTTTTATTTGTATTCTTTATTTTTTACATGAATATGGATCCCAGGGCCTGAAGGAGAGTCTCCTCTCCTCCAGACCCTGGGAACCATACACACCGCACACGCCGAAGATGACTGGGAACTTATAGGCACTTCCGATTCCGATTTCCGATATCGCAAAAATATCGGAACTCGGTATCGGAATTCCGATACAGCAAATATCGGCCGATACCCGATATTTGCAGTATCGGAATGCTCAACACTAGTTGACACCATTGAAATTGTTTCATAAAATGAAGTATCGACCTCGGACAATTATTGCAATTTCTTTGTGTGTATTGGAACAACACAAAAAAACACGGAAAAAAAGCAAATTGGAAATAATTTCACACAAACCTCCAAATATGGGCAGGGCGAAATTGACGAAATTGTTGGCACCTTTCCAAAATTGTAGGTAAACAAATTTGTTTTAAACATGTGTTGCTCTTTCAAACTCACATTAACAGGTGTGGACAATATGGAAATCATACTTGAACCCAGACAAAAAGGGGAGAAGTTGGCTCAATGTTTGAATTGTCTGTGTGTGCCACACTAAGCATGGAGAACAGAAAGAGGAGGAGATAACTGTCTGAGTACATGAGAACAGAAATTTTTGAAACATATCAGCACTCTTAAATTTACAAGTGCATCTCGAGAGATCTTGATGCTCCTTTATCCATGTGTGCAACATAATCAAGAATCAAAACTCAAGAAGACCCATGTAGCTAATCTCCCTGAATGTGGATGGAAGAGAAAAATTGATGACAATGATATGATGATAGCCTAGATGATGGCTAAGCAGCCCCAATCAAGTTCCAAAGAAATTCAAGCTGTCCTGCAGTGTCAGAGCAAACTGTCCATCGACATTTGAATGAAATGAAATGCTGTGGTAGGAGACCCAGGAGGAGCCCACTGCTGATACAAAGACATATAAAAGCTAAACTGCACTTTGCCAAAATCTACGTAAGAAAAACTCCTTCAGCAAAAGCATCTTATGGCCAGATGAGACCAAAATATGGAATGAGGCCTACAAAGAAAAGAAAACAGTACCAACTGTCAAATATGATGGAATTTCAAAGATTATTTGCGGTTGTCTTGCAGCCTTTGACACTGGGTGACTTGACTGTGTGCAAGGCATCATGAAATCTGAAGATTTCCAAAGGATTTTTATTTGCATCATGAAATCTGAAGATTTCCAAAGGATTTTTAGTCACATTGTAGTGCCCAGGGACAGAAAGCTGGGTTTGTGTCCTAGGTTATGGGTATTCCATCAGGACAATAACCCAAAACATACTTCAAGAAGCACCCTGAAATAGAAGGAAACAAATCGCTGGCGAATTCTGAAGGCAAGCAATGAGACCAGATCTAAATCCCATTGAACACCTGTGGAGAGATCTTAAAATTGTTGCTGGGAGAAAGCACCCTTCAAATATGAGAGACCTGGAGCAGTTTGCAAAATAAAAGTGGTTCAAAATTCCAGTAGGGATGTGTTAGAAGCTTGTTGATGGTTATTGTCCTGCACATTTTGGGGGATTGGCCTTTTTTCCTCTATTTTTGTGTTTTCCCAATACACACAAAGAAATAAACATGTGTACAACAAAACATACACAATTGTAATAATCTTTGGAGAGAAATAATGCAATTTGTGGAACAATTCATGGGTGCCAACTAGTGATGGGCGAGTATACTCGTTACTCGAGATTTCCCGAGCATGCTCAGGTGGTCTCCGAGTATTTTGGCAAGCTCAGAGATTTAGCTTATGTTAACGCAGCTGCATGATTTGCGGCAAGAATACTCGCTCATCACTAGTGCCAACACTTTTGGCAATGACTGTATATACAGTATATTGGCCAGTATTTGTAAAGATAAATTGTAAGTATGCATTATAATAAGAATTTTGGTAATGAAAGGAAATCACAGGAAAATGTAACAAATAATTGTCCTTTTTGAGGAATATTATGCTGCACTTCAGGACCAGGAGTGGTGACATTCATTCTAAAACCTCCGAATACCAATAGAACTTCTCTCTGCACTGCAGCCTTAACATTCTCTTTAAATATCTTGGATTTGATTTATTTATTCTGGCAGAGCAACAAAGGGTTAATAATTGAGAAAGAATAAAGTAAAGGATGAAAGAAAAGGCAGATATTTTTCGTTTTTCTGGGAAAGGAAGAAGGTAACAAAGTATTGTTACAGAGGGAGATAATTGTAAACCACTCATAATTATTGCCTTGTAATTATTACAGGAACGACTCACAATTATTGTAGAGAATGTGTGTAATTAGACATTTTCTTTATGCTTTTACATTACAGTATTTTCTCACAGGGAGGTCATATTTCAATTTTAGACGTAAGGAAAAATGGCCAGGAGAGGATTGATTGTCTAAATATTCAAATCTGATTTTAAAAAACAGCAAGTGGCAACATCTACACAATATACACACGTGACACCAACTAAAAGGATAGCCACAGTCGTGCCGCCGAGCAGGCACAGCAATTAGTATAAAGCGAACGTTTAGTTCAAGGATACTGATGAGACGTGCCAAAGCAAAATATTCAGTAAGTGGTTGAAGACTTTTAAATAGTGTTGAGCGATACCGTCCGATACTTGAAAGTATCGGTATCGGATAGTATCGGCCGATACCCGAAAAATATCGGATATCGCCGATACCGATATCCGATACCAATACAAGTCAATGGGACATCAAGTATCGGAATGTATCCTCATGGATCCCAGGGTCTGAAGGAGAGGAAACTCTCCTTCAGGCCCTGGGATCCATATTAAAGTGTAAAATAAAGAATTAAAATAAAAAATATTGTTATATTCACCTCTCCGGCGGCCCCTGGACATCAGCGGGAGGATCCGGCGTCCGGCACGGCTTCTTTCTTCAAAATGCGCACCTTCAGGACCTGTGGAATGACGTCCCGGCTTCTGATTGGTCGCGTGCCGCCCATGTGACCGCCACGCGACCAATCAGAAGCCGCGACGTCATTCCTCAGGTCCTAGAAGGCGCTCATTCTAGGACTTTAGCTGAGGAATGACGTCGCGGCTTCTGATTGGTCGCGTGGCGGTCACATGGGCGGCACGCGACCAATCAGAAGCCGGGACGTCATTCCACAGGTCCTGAAGGCGCGCATTTTGAAGAAAGAAGCCGTGCCGGACGCCGGATCCTCCCGCTGATGTCCAGGGGCCGCCGGAGAGGTGAATATAACAATATTTTTTATTTTAATTCTTTATTTTACACTTCCGATACCGATACCCGATATCACAAAAATATCGGATCTCGGTATCGGAATTCCGATACCGCAAGTATCGGCCGATACCCGATACTTGCGGTATCGGAATGCTCAACACTACTTTTAAAACATCTCATGACGGAATTGCTTGCAGACTTCAGGACTGACCTGTTTGAAACAAATAACACTATAATGCTTAAAAATCACACCGAGGATATTTGTAATGACTTGGAACACATTTATTAGAAGAAGTAAAAGCCTTGCAAAACTCAAGACTGAGAATTGCACAGTTACAAGGTAGAAAATGCTACCTGGTCACATGATGGCCTTATGAATAGAGATGAGTGAAGTTATTTGGAAAACATTGTCCAATCTCAAATTCGGTACGAGCGCTGTACATTCAGATTCCCTAGCCGTTTTCATAAAAATCATCAAAAGTCGTCCAAAGTTCGGTAAATGATTAAATTCACTAAGGGCTCTTTCAGACGTCAGTATTTCTGTTAGCGTCCGGGTTGCAAAATGTCCTGATGACACACGAATGACATCTTACATTCGGCGTCTGGGAATCAGCTGTACTTTTCGCACTGGTGCTGAAGAAAAGATAGCTCACATTACTGTCTCCTGCTCGTGCGGCGATCAATGCTGGTAGTTACGTGGGGTTCCCCTGTATTTTTGACAGCCAGGCAAAACTGACAGCTGTGGATTGCAACCCTCAGCTTTCAGCTTCAACAAGACTGCTATCAAGAACAGAAGGGTCCCCATACCATATTTTTTAATTATTTAAATAAATAATTAAAAAAAGCATGGGGTCCCCCCTATTTTTGACAACCAGCCTTGCTACAGCAGACAGCTGGGGGCTGGAATTCTCAGGCTGGTAAGGGCCATCAATATTGCCCCCCTAGCCTAAGCATAACAGCCCGAAGCTGTCCTGGAAAAGGCGCGTCTATTACAGTGAATTGATTCAATGTTCAATTTTATGAAATTTTCTGGTTCCTTTGACTTTAAATAATTTTCTATTTGATTCACGCAAATCACCAAAAAAATGCCTGCTTAGTTTTTAAACACTAAACATTGCAGCAGATTGATTAAACTACCCAGAAGAGGCTGATATGTGACATTCACTGAGCATGGGGTTTCCCATAATACCTTGCAGCCATCACTTGGGAAAGCGCAGCCAATCTAGAGCAACCATCAAGTCCTGCATAATAGCCAAGGCAGGGAATGAAGCAACCATTTTTGGGTTATTTACAACATTGAGAGGATGCCAGATCTCATAGCAATAGAGATAAGAAAAGAAAGCTTTAAGGCTATGTGCGCACGTAGCGTATTTGCTTGCAGAAAATTCTGCAAGGTTTCTGCATCATTTGGCATCTTTTGATGCGTTTCTGCTTGTATTTTTGTAAATCCATAGCGCTACATAAAGATATATTATTTTAAAAAAGAATTGTCGTGTAATTTCTTTGTTTAACCTCTTCTTTTTAATTCTCCATTGAAGATCATAATGTCATTACATGCCATGTTCAAATTTATAATGTTTACACAAACAAAACAAATATAAGTTAACTAGATGGCAGCCCGATTCTAAAGAATCGGGAGTCTAGAATCCATATATACTTTATTTATTCAAATGCAAGAATAATACAATTAATAAATAATAGTAAGAAAGAACAAAAATAATAGGCAGTATATGGAGAAAACACCAAACAAAAGTTCAAAATTGGTGTGAAAATGTCACTGAACCACTTCACAACTAAATATATATAGTTTTGGTAAATGGTATTATCATTTTTTTGACGAAATTCGGCAGGAGCTTGAAGAGCAACGTCACTGGGCCCGCCTCCACGCAGTAGAAACTTGCTGTGAGGTAAAAATTCAAAAATCACACCAAAATGGCGGGCGGAGTGTGTCACAGTACGGCACGTTTCTGATTGGTCGCTCGCAGCAGGCGGCAACCAATCAGACACTGGACACTGTTGACGTCACTTATCTCCGGACATTAGCTCCGGACATTAGCTCTGGACATTAGCTCCGGACATTAGCTCCGGACAAAGCCACGGAAGTTGGCACAAATTGCAGGAAGTAGTATTCTAGGCAATTATATATTAGATATATATATATATATACAGACTAAAAGTTTGGACACACCTTCTCATTTAAAGATTTTACTGTATTTTCATGACTATGAAAATTGTACATTCACACTGTGGCGAGTTTTCCATGAGGTGAGTTTTCCACTTGTGGCGAGTTTTGCAAGAGCCTAGTTTTTGCATGTGGCGAGTTCTGCGCGTGGCGACTTTTGTGTTTCGACTTTTATGTGGCGAGGTTGGAGAATGTGTGGTGAAATGTGTGCTGAGGGTGATATGTGTTCAAGCACGTGGAAGTGTGTGGCGCATTTTGTGTGTGTTCATATCCCCGTGTGTGGTGAGTATCCCATGTCGGGGCCCCACCTTAGCAACTGTACGGTATATATTCTTTGGCGCCATCGCTCTCACTCTTTACGTCCCCCTTGTTCACATCTGGCAGCTGTCAATTTGCCTCCAACACATTTCCTTTCATTTTTTCCCATTATGTAGATAGGGGCAAAATTGTTTGGTGAATTGGAATGCGCGGGGTTAAAATTTCACCTCACAACATAGCCTATGACGCTCTCGGGGTCCAGACGTGTGACTGTGCAAAATTTTGTGGCTGTAGCTTCAACGCCTCCAACACTTTTCCTTTCACTTTTTTCCCCATTATGTAGATAGGGGCAAAATTGTTTGGTGAATTGGAACGCGTGGGGTTAAAATTTCACCTCACAATATAGCCTATGACGCTCTCGGGGTCCAGACGTGTGACTGTGCAAAATTTTGTGGCTGTAGCTGCGACGGTGCAGATGCCAATCCCGGACATACATACACACATACACACATACACACATTCAGCTTTATATAGTAGATATATATATATATATATATATATACATATATATATATATATATATATATATATATAGTAAGATTGCTCCTACTGAGTGTATTGGGGGACACTCGCTTGGCACGGGATTAATGTAGTCAGGCACGATTTTTCAAACAAAATAGTCCATGCGGTTTATTAAAGTGTCATAAACCGGGTTGTGCACAGTTCATATTATACGTTTCATAAAACACAACAGGCACCAACTGGTGGTATTAACTTGCAGCTTTATCTTAAACACTTCACATACGGCTTTGTCTCACTGACACTAAACATGCTGGACCTCTCACTTTGTCCAGTTACCATGGATGTCAGTACGCCGTACATTTCACCAATTATATAGAAAATGTTGAGCACAGCCAAAAGGAGGAGGTGCACGGTCATAGGTTCCCAAACCTTTATGAAAAATGCAAGTGACTAGCACACTCCAAAAGTGTTGTGATGCAAAGTGGGGGTTTTATTTACATACAGTATTCACAAACGTTTCGGTCGTTACTGGACCTTCATCAGTGTGCTAATATATTAGTATGCTTAGAGAAGCCCCAAGTAGCAAAGTTAGATTGCATCAGTAAGAAGCCTGAAGACATATAGGTCGCGGGGGTAGGCACTAGCCGCAGAGATACAATGGTGTGTCACAAGTGACACTAACTGCTGGATGGAGCAGGAGCCACGCGGAATGTACTGCCAGTATGGGCTGCAAAATAGTGCGCATGAGGTAGAAACAAGCTACTGAGATAGGGTAGTGTGTCACGGACTGACACTATCTGCGGAATGAAGCAGGAGGCACGTGGTATGTACCGCCAGTATGGGCTGCAAAATAGTGCTCAAGGGGTAGGCACAAACTGCTGAATGAAGCAGGGGCCACACGGTATATACCGCCAGTCTGGGCTGCAAGAATAGTACGCACTATCCGCCTCATCAGCAACAGGAAGCACGCGGTGGACATTTATTGATGCAATCTAACTTTGCTACTTGGGGCTTCTCTAAGCATACTAGTATATTAGCACACTGATGAAGGTCCAGTAACGACCGAAACGTTTGTGAATACTGTATGTAAATAAAACCCCCACTTTGCATCACAACACTTTTGGAGTGTGCTAGTCACTTGCATTGTACATTTCACCAATGTCCCAAGTCACATACAGCGCACGTGACACTGGGCCGTGGTCTCTAAAGACGCCGAACCCCACTCCGTTCAGTCACCGTGGGAGACCGCACAGTTCATAGAACATCACAAGCACCAACAGTCTGTATAAGTACCTAACTGGAGCTCCTGCTCCACCTGCTGACTCCTTGTCAGTCCACTCTTCCGGGAAAGCTGCCTCACAGGGATCACCAACTTGCCTGGCGGCATACCTTAGTCAGTCCAGACCCACCGAAGGACGGTAGCTTCCCCAACACAGACCATCCAGAACCAAAGTCTTACTGTGCGCTATTCAGGGATCCGGTCCTACTCACAGGACCTCCCAACACACCAGCATGTGCTCTTCAGGACTCCTACGCCCAGGAAATCCAACACATATTGTGCTCTTTAGGAAGCCTACTCCCAGGTCTTCCAACACAAGAACCACACATGTGACCTGTCCAGGTGCTATTCAGGACGTTAGTCCAACACCCCAGGCCACCAGGTCTGAAGCCCCACCATGTGCTCTTCAGGACTCCTACTCCCAGGCAATCCAACACAGGCTTCTAGGACCTGGCACCATCCACATCCAAACACTGGAACCACACAGGAACATGTGACCCACACCTTGGTCACATTATATACCCTTAACCACTCCCCTGGGTGGGAGTGTGGATGTGTAGCTAGATTATCCCACCCATCTCACATAACTAGCCTAGTAATTCTCCTTTACAACTTACACAAACACTTATGGGACTACAGGTCTCAAAACCACAACATTACATCAGACTTACTACGCAGACTCCCTCTACAACACATATCGGCCATTCACAATTCTGCCAGTCACTGTTTCACCACCATTATCACAACAAATATGCCTCCATGCATATCCTGAGGAACACACACAGCGCCCCCTAGCTGCCACAGGGGTCACTACATCACAATATATACAGTATATATATATATATATATATATATATATATACATATATATATATATATATATATACGAGTATATACTGTACATATAATACCAAGCTAGAGATTTAATAATGAACAGGTGACAGCCAGAAACCTTCATTATTAAAACAGTACCATAAAGAGTTAAATAAGGACACACACACACAGTCACCAGCCTTTGTAGGAGCATTAACATAATTAACCTATGTATGCTGTAACAAAACAGAAAGTGTCAGAAATCTGCGTGAAAAAAAAATGCGTGGCCTCCCACAGAATTTTCATAACCAGCAGAGGGAAAGCTGAGGGTTGATGTTAATATTCTGGGAAGGAGCCAATAGCCATAAAGTTTCCCAGTCCATTAATACAGCTCACAGCTGTTTGCTTAGCCTTTACTAGCTAGTTTACACTGGAACCCAGAAAAAAAATTGACATGGGTTCCCCCTATAAAACCAAATCAGTAAAGGCTAGGCAGTTAGCTGCGGGCTGATATTAATAGCTTCGGAAGGGGCCATGGATATTGGCAGCCCCCCAGGCTAAAACATCATCTCTCAGCTGCTCCAGAAATGACGCATCTTATAGATGCACCAATTCTGGCACTTAGCCTTGCTCTTCCCACTTGCCCTGTAGCAGTGGCAAGTTGGGTTCATATTTGAATTGTCAGGTGACATCAAGCCCAGAAGTTAGTAATGGAGAGACATCTATAAGACACCAATCCATTGCTAATCATATAGTAATATTGTATAAAACACAGACACCCAAAATAAAGTCCTTTATTTTAAATAATGACAAAGACTCCTTTATTGAATCTAAATTTATTATACTTACTGAATACCAAATCCCTTACGCCCTCGATTCCTGCAAACAATCAAAGAATAATGAACAAACCAACATATAATACTATCCTGTCTGACGTATCCATTTAATATTGAGTGTCCCACGGCGATCTAACGTGTAGAACAGTTACATTGAGAGATGTGACCGCTCTACACGGCCTCTGGCAATACACTGACAGGAGGTAATCGCTCCTGTCAGTAATCGCTCCTGTTCACCGGAGTTCATCAGCTCTGGTGCTCTAACTTACGGCACCACTGCATCAGAACAGGAGCTAATCAGCTGATGAACTCTGGTGAACTTTCACGGCAGAGCAGTGATAAACTGCAGGAGCGATTACCTCCTGTCAGTGTATCGGTGGAGGCTGGGTAGAGCGGTCACATCTCCCGATGTGACTACTCTACATGTGAGATCACCATTGGACACGCGGTATTAAATGAACTACAGCTGGAAGTTGAGTATACGTTGGTTTATTTTTTTTATTGCTTGCAGGAGACGCGGGCATCAGAGATTAGGCGTTCGGTGGGTATGTATTTTCTAAGCGAATATGTGTGTAATTACATAAATGTTTTTATTTTTTGTTACAATTGAACCCAAGCGCCGGATGATGGGATTATTCTCCCATCATTGGCTCACACATTCTCCACCCACAAACTTATTCTCCACTTACAAACATAGTCTCCGCACACACACATTCTCCACCCAGAAAATTATTCTCCGCTCACACACATATTCTCCACTCACACACATATTCTCCGCCCTCACACTCTTCCTCCTTCTGACATCATTTCCTTTGACAATTTGCAGCATTTTTGGTAGCAAATCTTCAAAAAATAAGCTGTAAATTAGCAGCAAAACTGAAAAACTTTTCACACCTGTGTTTTTGCTGCAGATGTGACTGACTCAATTGTAGTCAATGAGTCAAAAACCCTGCAGAAATGCAAAAAGAATTGAAATGCTGCAGAAAATATTCTGCAAATACGGATGGAAATTTACTGATCATGTGCACAACACTTCAGGATTGTCATTGAATTACCTTGCATAAATATTCCATTGCGCCTTTGGACCATTTACGCGAGTAAAAAACACTGCAAAAACACATAAAAAATGCATAGTGTGCACCTAGCCTAAAACATTGGGCAAGCACTCCAGAAAGTAATAAGATGGAGGTGTATTTATTCTGTTTCTGTTTGTTGTCTTTTACAATTTGTGGATTATGGTTATTTATACAAACCTACCATTTTATGTAATACTATTTGTTAAACATTTTCACACTTTGTTTCATTGCAGCCATTTGGTAAATTCAAAGAAGTTCATTTATTTCACATTAATGTACACTCTACACCCCATCTTGACTGAAAAAAATGAAATGTAGAAATTTTTGCACATTTATTAAAAAAGTTAAACCAAAATATCACATGGTCATAAGTATTCAGATCCTTTGCTCAGGCACTCATATTTAAGTCAAATGCTGTCCATTTCCTTGTGATCCTCCTTGAGATGGTTCTACTCCTTCATTGCAGCTGAGTTTAATTAAACTGACAGGACTTGATTTGGAAAGGCACCCACCTGTCTATATAAGACCTCCCAGCTCACAATGCATGTCAGACCAAATGAGAATCATGAGGTCAAAGGAACTGGCCAAGGAGTTCAGAGATAGAATTGTGGCAATGTACAGATCTGGCCAAGGTTACAAAATATTTTCTGCAGTATTTAAGGTTCCTAAGAGCACAGTGGCCTCCATAATCCTTAAATGGAAGAAGTTTGGGACAACCAGAAGTCTTCCTAGACTGGCCGTCCAGCCAAACTGATCAATCGTGGGAGAAGAGCCTTGGTGAGAGAGGTAAAGAAGAACCCCAAGATGCAGTTGGGAGATGGGAGAAAGTTCCACAAAGTCAATTATCACTGCAACCCTCTACAAGTAGGGCCTTTATGGCAGAGTGCCCAACGGAAGCCTCTCCTCAGTGCAAGACATATGGAAGCCCGCATAGAGTTTGCTAAAAAAACACATGAAGGACTCCCAGACTCAGAAATAAGATTTTCTTGTCTGATGAGATGAAGATAGGCCTTTTAGGTGATAACTCTAAGTGGTATGTGTGGAGAAAACCAGGCACTGCTCATCACCTGCCAAATACAATCCCAACAGTGAAACATGGTGGTGGCAGCATCATGCTAAGGAAGTGTTTTTCACCTGCAGGGACAGGGCGATTGGTTGCTATTGAAGGAAACATGAATGCGACCAAGTACAAAGATATCTTGCATGAAAACCTCTTCCAGAGTGCTTTGGATCTCAGACTTGGCTGAAGGTTCATCTTTCAACAAGACAATGACCCTAAGCACACTGCTAAAATAACAAAGGAGTGGATTCAGAACAACGCTGTTACCATTCTTGACTGGCCCAGCCAGAGCCCTGACCTAAACCCAATTGAGCATCTCTGGAGAGACCTGAAAATGGCTGTCCACTAGTGTTGAGCATTCTGATACCGCAAGTATCGGGTATCGGCCGATACTTGCGGTATCGGAATTCCAATACCGAGATCCGATACTTTTGTGGTATCGGGTATCGGTATCGGATCAATAGGGATGTGTAAAATAAAGAATTAAAATAAAAAATATTGATATGCTCACCTCTCCGGCGGCCCCTGGACATCACGCTGGTAACCGGCCGGCTTCTTTGTTTAAAATGAGCGCCTTCAGGACCTGCGAATGACGTCGCGGCTTCTGATTGGTCACGTGCCGCCCATGTGACTGGCACGCGACCAATCAGAAGCCGCGACGTCATTCTCATTCACAAAACTCCTAATTCTAGGAATTAAGGACCTGCGAATGACGTCGCGGCTTCTGATTGGTCGCGTGCCGCCCATGTGACCGGCACGCGACCAATCAGAAGCCGCGACGTCATTCGCAGGTCCTGAAGGCGCTCATTTTAAACAAAGAAGCCGGCCGGTTACCAGCGTGAAGTCCAGGGGCCGCCGGAGAGGTGAGCATATCAATATTTTTATTTTAATTCTTTATTTTACACATCCCTATGGATCCCAGGGCCTGAAGGAGAGTTTCCTCTCCTTCAGACCCTGGGAACCATGAGAATACCTTCCGATACTTGATGTCCCATTGACTTGTATTGGTATCGGATATCGGTATCGGCGATATCCGATATTTTTTGGGTATCGGCCGATACTATCCGATACCGATACTTTCAAGTATCGGACGGTATCGCTCAACACTACTGTCCACCAATGTTCATTATCCAACCTGACAGAACTGGAGAGTATCTGCAAGGAAGAATAGCAGAGGATCCCAAAATCCAGGTGTGGAAAACTTGTTGCATCATTCCCAAGAAGACTCATGGCTGTTCTAGCTCAAAAGGTGCTTCTACTCAATACTGATTAAAGGGTCTGGATACTAATGAGTCATGACTATGTGATAATTCAGTTTTTCTTTTTTAATAAGTTTGCAAAAACTTCTATATTTCTGTTTTATATATATAGGACTACTATTTGTTTTAAATACAATAGTGTATGCACTAGCGGCGCTTGTGAGATGGATGGAGGTAGCTGCGGGTACTGCTCCTCACCACACCGAGGAGAAGGGGAGAAGCTATGAAACACAAAACTGTATATTACAGTATTTGTACCTGCGCTTGGCCTAATAGGAAACTATAGTACACAAACACGATAGGTAATTACCTTTTGGGTGGAAAAACAGTAGTAAGTCCATCTAGGGGACATATTCCAGGACTGAAGTAGCCGGTGTGCAGGGACTTGCGGGTGGAAAAACAGTAGTGAGTTCGTCTAGGGTACGTATAGCAGGACTGAAATAGCCGGTGTGCAGGGACTAGAGTGAGGGAACAATAACAGTGTCACAATAAATATGTAGATAAAATCACACGTAAAATTACTGACACCCCGGACAGTGCACAACCTAACATAGATAATGCGTGTATATATGGACTTTCAAGCGGTGCCTCAGATATATAGTGGAGATCGAGTACCTGTCATATGGTAAGCCACGGGGAGGAAGTTAGGTAAAATGGCACTAGAAGAAGTCCGAAACTTGTTGGTAGTAGTAGCAAATGAAAGCCTTGCACTTAGCTCAATTGAGCGTTATAGCGTTATAGTTAGAGGCGTTGTACTTAGCTCAATTGGGCGTTGCAGTTGAAATGTCCTCAGGCGGCTAGTGCAGGCGCTGTCCCGGCCGGTGACGGACACTCGCGCGGCCTGTGCAGAGTCCTGTACGATGCTTTGCAGGACCTGCGGTGACGTTCGGGTCACGTGCTAAGGAGTCACGTGATGCCCTGGATGATGCTACGGTGCACTGTGGGAGCCAAACCAACGCGTTTCGGAAAAAACTTCGGTTTTTTCATCAGGGTAGCGGACTTTATCTACATACTTATTGTGACACTGTTATTGTTCCCTCACTCTAGTCCCTGCACACCGGCTATTTCAGTCCTGTTATACAGTACAGACCAAAAGTTTGGACACACCTTCTCATTTAAAGATTTTTCTGTATTTTTATTACTATGAAAATTGTAAATTCATAATGAAGGCATCAAAACTATGAATTAACACATGTGGAATTATATACTTAACAAAAAAGTGTGAAACAACTGAAAATATGTCTTATATTCTAGGTTCTTCAAAGTAGCCACCTTTTGCTTTGATGACTGCTTTGCACACTCTTGGCATTCTCTTGATGAGCTTCAAGAGGTAGTCACCAGAAATGGTCTTCCAACAATCTTGAAGGAGTTCCCAGAGATGCTTAGCACTTGTTGGCCCTTTTGCCTTCACTCTGCTGTCCAGCTCACCCCTGGTGACTGTGGAGGCCAGGTCATCTGGCATAGCACCCCATCACTCTTCTTCTTGGTCAGATAACCCTTACACAGCCTGGAGGTGTGTTTGGGGTCATTGTCCTGTTGAAAAATAAATGATGGTCCAACTAAGCGCAAATCGGATGGAATAGCATGCCGCTGCAAGATGCTGTGGTAGCCATGCTGGTTCAGTATGCCTTCAATTTTGAATAAATCCCCAACAGTGTCACCAGCAAAGCAACCCCACACCATCACACCTCCTCCTCCATGCTTCACGGTGGGAACCAGGCATGTAGATTCCATCAGTTCACCTTTTCTGCGTCGCACAGAGACACGGTTGTTGGAACTAAAGATCTCAAATTTGGACTCATCAGACCAAAGCACAGATTTCCACTGGTCTAATGTCCATTCCTTGTGTTCTTTAGCCCAAACAAGTCTCTTCTGCTTGTTGCCTGTCCTTAGCAGTGGTTTCCTAGCAGCTATTTTACCATGAAGGCCTGCTGCACAAAGTCTCCTCTTAACAGTTGTTGTAGAGATGTGTCTGCTGCTAGAACTCTGTGTGGCATTGATCTGGACTTTAATCTGAGCTGCTGTTAACCTGCGATTTCTGAGGCTGGTGACTCGGATAAACTTATCCTCAGATGCAGAGGTGACTCTTGGTCTTCCTTTCCTTGGGCTGTCCTCATGTGAGCCAGTTTCTTTGTAGCACTTTATGGTTTTTGTAACTGCACTTGGGGACACTTTCAAACTTTTCCAAACTTTTCAGACTGACTGACTTTAATTTCTTAAAGTAATGATGGCCACTCGTTTTTCTTTACTTAGCTGCTTTTTTCTTGCTATAGTATAAATTCTAACAGTCTATTCAGTACGACTATCAGCTGTGTATCCACCAGACTTCTGCACAACACAACTGATGGTCCCAACCCCATTAATAAGGCAAGAAATCCCACTTATTAAACCTGACAGGGCACACCTGTGAAGTGAAAACCATTCCCGATGACTACCTCTTGAAGCTCATCAAGAGAATGCCAATAGTGTGCAAAGCAGTCATCAAAGCAAAAGGTGGCTACTTTGAAGAACCTACAATATAAGACATATTTTCAGTTGTTCCACACTTTTTTGTTAAGTATATAATTCCACATGTGTTAATTCATAGTTTTGATGCCTTCAGTGTGAATTTACAATTTTCATAGTCATGAAAATACAGAAAAATCTTTAAATGAGAAGGTGTGTCCAAACTTTTGGTCTGTACTCTACGTACCCTAGACGAACTCACTACTGTTTTTCCACCCGCAAGTCCCTGCACACCGGCTACTTCAGTCCTGGTATATGTGCCCTAGATGGACTTACTACTGTTTTTCCACCCAAAAGGTAATTACCTATCGTGTTTGTGTACTATAGTTTCCTATTAAGCCAAGCGCAGGTACAAATACTGTAATATACAGTTTTGTGTTTCATACTATGTGTTTTATACTCAATTGTGACTGTCTACATAAGAAAGAGTACTAATTGCAGCAAATGTATTTTGGCACATTTATTTTACTATTCAAATTTTCAAAATTCATACATGTTACACAAATACTGTGCCCTTTTGCTCATGTTGGCTGACTTTTTGGATAAGCAACTACCTGGCATTTCTTTTCATCCTAATTATGGATGAAGGGTTGAACTTTCAGTAAAATAAAAACAACATGTAAGAACCAACCTTACTGTAAAATATAGTGGAGCAAAAATGAACAGTTGACCAAGAAGCGCGAGCTCCGAGAACCAAGAGGCAGAACAGGAAGAGCTGCAGAGGGAGAGGTATGGCGAAGTCCCTGACTTGCAGCATGCAGGGATTCAAGAGGAACAGTAGGCAGAGCAGAGTGAGAAGTGAAAGGCCGAGGGGCAGCAGCAGAGGACCTAACAATCTTGTAGGCAATATTGTGGAATAAGCACCACAGTGTTATCCACAAAACCCCCCCAAAAATAAACCATCTCCTCCAACAAAATAAACTTCAGTACAAGTCACAGTCAATGTAAAAGATAAGATCTGCTAGGAAAAAAATATACATACAGTATATTTTTTCCCTAATACTTCCTTATCCTCTTAAAAAGTTTGTCCAATAACTTCACAGCAGGTATAGAGCTGTGATGATGACATGGCATTGGCAGATGTATCAGACAATAGTCTTAGGGCAGGTGCAGATGACCATAAATTCTCTCATCCAAGAGAATCAAGTCAGATCGGAGTTTGATCAGAATGTGACCATGGTCTGATCTGATTCTCTCGGATGAGGAGAAGATGAAGAAAAAAAAAAGATCCATCTTCTCCATTATGTTAGTGCGTGGGATTTGGACCACACTCGGATTTTATTCGAGTGCAGTCAGACATTTTCCACTCACCCATCGACTTGCATAGCCAAATGCGATCTAAATATCGGATCAAATTCAGAAATGTTGCACATTATTCTCTGGTCTGTCTCTTTCCGAGGATAATATCGAACATGTGCACAGCCCCATAGACTAATATTTCTCCGAGTGCGATCCAATGTTTTATCAGATTGCACTCAGACCGACAATACATTCCTCTGCACCTCCATTTTAATGGATAGGAGAGATGCAATAATCTACTGACCATGCATGCAACCATGCCAAATACATGTGTTCTTTACAATACTTGCAGATTCATCCTTTCTTAATGAACAGACTCAATTAAAAGGATTTTTCGGCTTTAGACTTTCCTACGGATATGCCTTAAATGTTTACTTTATGAAAATTTAATTTTTGGGACCTACACCTTTTTTTTTTTAGCATGTTCTACTCTTTCAGCAACATCTACATAGGTGAACAGAGAAAGCTGCTGAAGACATTTCTCTAATCAATCTCCACCTGGATGTTGCAACCTATGGCGACCTGGCTTTGCATTTTGGGGCATTCTGTTCTGGAGATAGGCCAAATATAATAAACATTTACGCTATTTCTTGTGGATATGCCATAAATGTTTCGGGTGGTAAAATCCCTTCGAGAGATTACATATTAGCAACCTAATATAAGCCCGGTTTGATATATTCTCTTGAGGTGTTGAAAAATATAAAGAAATCTGTGAACTGTAGCTTCCTTGATCCAAAAAAACCACAAACCCAGCAACTAAAAGTTACAAAAATTAGCTCAGCATGTCTTGGGAAAAAGAGAAAGAAACGAAAAAAGCTGTTTTCCTGGGTCAGCAAACGCTCACAGTTTTTTGATAGATCTCCTCTATTACATCTGAAGAAATGAATTATGAGTTGTGAGCAGTGCGGAATATGTATATACGGCCGATCTAGCCCGTTGGGGATTACCTTGTCTGGCCCCCTAGCAGTTTGGATGGTGAAAACAAGGTTACGCAAATCTAAAAATGCCTCTTTGCTTGTAACACTGTTTCAGGGCACAGGGTGAAACTGCCTTGCTGAATTGTATTCTGTCAAATGTACACCTGTAATAAAAACTCTTCTGCAAAGAATTTTGTTACGAATGTTGTAATCGTAATGGAAAATGTGAGGTCAGTATCCCTACTGCTCTCTAAACTACTCTCCGCAGTGTATTAGAAGGAAAATCTATGACTTTTTACATTACTCCGTGCTATCAGTTAAGCTGAGAGCAGGGTTCTGACGCTGCTATTTTTCCTTAACAGTTTTTCGGTGATGATATTGGGCGATATTATACATCTGTCAATCACAGTCTGTTGCATTAACCATTTGGAACTTGTTTTCTGTCAGTACTCTCAATCGCAAACTTACAAAGAGATTTTGCTTACTGTGGAGAAGAAAATCAAACGTTAAAGAGATTTGTGCTTGTAAACTTCTTTAAAAAATCAGGACCATCATAAGGATTTCTTGCTTTCATGAAGCCAAAAATCTTGGCCCATGAGGTGAGTAGACCCAGAATGATGATGCTCTGTTAGGGCAGTAGGTACAAATTGTATACTGAGTGGAAACGTGTGGTAGGTAGTGATGGGCGAATGCGTGTATGTTCGGGTCCAGCAGTTTTGGCCGATCATTTAAAAAAGTTCAGTTCAGGTCAAAAGTTTAACAGGCGTCGGCTGATGAGAGCACTGCTTTCTTCAGCATGCACCTGCTGTTGATAACAGTGAGAGCAGGCGTGGCTGATGAAAGTATTCATCAGCCGGCGCCTGTGCTATAAATAAAAAAAATAGTATGGCGTTTATTCTCTTTTTGATAACAAGTACAGGCAAAACTGACAGCTGCAAGCTGCAACCCTCAGCTGTCAACTTTATCGTGGCTCGGTATCAAGAATAGAATGATCCCATGCTATTTTTTAAAATTATTTAAATAAATAATTTTAACAAATGCTGTGGGGCACCCCATTTTTGACAACCAGCCATGCTAAAGCAGACAGCTGGAGGCTGGCATTCTCAGACTTGGAAGGGGCCATGGATATTGGCCTCCTCATCCTGAAAACAGCAGCCTGCAGACACCCCAGAAAAGGCACATCTATTAGATGAGCTGATTCTGATGCTTTACCCAGCCCTTCCCCTTTGCCCTGTTGTGGTGGAAAGTGGGGTAATAGGTTCAGGGTTGATGTCATCCATTTTATGGCCAGTGATATCAAGCCCTGCAATTGGTATTGGAGAGGCATTTATAAGACACCCCATTACTAAATCCTTAGTTAGATTGTAAAAAAAAGGCCAAAATAAAGTCCTTTAAATGAAATAAAGACACTGATACCTTTATTTGAAATAAAAAAAATCTAAGGTATACTCACCTTTACGCCTAATCCACTGATGCCCAGGTGCTCTGTAAAAGACAAAAAATAATAACAACCAAATTCCTCACCTGTCTCGCAAAAAGATAATCCACTGAAGCCTATGTCACCTGTAAAAGAAAAAAAATAAGAAGAAAGCCATATTCTTTTTCTGTTCGATGAGAAGATGATACAGTGGTCCAACGACAAGTGTAGCTCTGCTACATCTAGACGCCATATTGAACTTTGGCATCATGCGAGCATTCAGCCTTGCAGCCACCAAGGACACTGAGCTGCGCAACATAGTGCAGCCTCAGTGTCACTAGGTGACGTGAATAAGTTGAGCGAAGTTCATAGCCGATGAACTCCTTTCACATCTCTGAAGTCATTCTTGAGAAAGTTCAGATCCAGTTTGTCCATGAAAATCAACTTCAGCAATTACTTGGGTGGTGTGTAGCATTTACAGACTGCAATCCTTGAAAGTGATGAAAGAATACATTTTTTTTGTTATATGGAAAAATAAGTGAAACAAATATAGCAGAGAAATCTCACTAGTGATTTTGACCACTATTTTCTGTAATTCAGTGTCAGTTCCCTCAGCTCTTTATTTTAACCATTTTATTTAACCTTCGTCCGGCTGAGTAGGTACAATTGTAACTATTCCGTTTTAAAATTGCAATAACTTTTTTTTCCGAAAAGCCGTAGAGGGCTGAAATTTCGTGACATCTCTGCAGTTTTGGTCCAGAATATATTGGCCAAATTTTAATAAATTATATATGAAGGTAAAATTGTACCTCTGCAGCCTGTTAACGTTGTAAAATTATGCAGCCTGACGAAGGTTAAAGTAACAGTTATCTAGAATACTGCACTTGTTGGAGTCTGATGGTTTATATTGAGAAGTAACTGTTTTTTAAAAAGCAGAAATGTTTTCCAAGATTTTCAGTTTAGAATTGTATTTTGCCACTTCAACAAAACCACTTGTCCTGTACCAAATAATTGAAATTTTCCTTCTACAAAAATGTAGTTTTGTGACGTCTAGAGACCCACACATTGAGATCCACTTTTTTTAGTAGGGCAAATACGTTTGATGCAAAGTTGAATTTTAAGAAATTTGTAGATTCTGGCACATTTGAACAATTTAAAAAAAAGCCAAAAATTTGTTCAAAAAAAAAAAAAAAAAAAAAAAAATATATATATATATATATATATATTTATACATATTAGTCCAAAAAATCAAGAACACATTCCTATACACAGATATACAAAAAAAGACCTATAGACTATAAAAATCAGGTCCCAGAATGCTACAGTTCACAAAATAGAAATTTATTATTGACAAACAGAATAAAATATTACTTTCACCAATTATAAAGACGTGCCTCCAATCCAATAACCGACTTTACATGACGTGCAGAAGAAGATCTATATCGAAACGCGCGTAGGGGTATTATACCGGCTTTCTGTGATACACGTGCAGAGGTAATTATGATTTTGAATCTGGGTTACTGATGGTTTTTGTCCATGGTTGTGCATACTATTTGTATTTTACCTCCTGGGTGTTATATACATTAGGGCATGTAGTCACGCTGTGATGGACTTGTCTATGTTTGCTTTAGGCTTTATTGCCATTGGATACGCCTTGGAGGGATAGCCCTAGTTGCCTATCTTTACATAATTGGGCTTATGCATTACTTAGGTGCTATATGGGGGAAGGTTATCAGGAATAAGATAAAGTCTCCATTTGTTATGTTTTGCAATAAGCTTTATTGGCTAATAGTTATAGTTTAGGAGCTTTAGTCTGATTTACGTACATATGATACATTGTGGTACAAACTGACCCCCCTATGCACACTAGTAGCCCCTCATGATACGTATACAGAACCATCAGCTATAGAATTAAGGTTAAGTAACCATAAAAAGTGTTACCTTATATAAATATTATACCTTTGATTGTTATATATCTGCACGTCATGTAAAGTCGGTTATTGGATTGGAGGCACGTCTTTATAATTGGTGAAAGTAATATTTTATTCTGTTTGTCAATAATAAATTTCTATTTTGTGAACTGTAGCATTCTGGGACCTGATTTTTATAGTCTATAGGTCTTTTTTTGTATATACTGTATATATATATATATTTTAGGTATTGCAGTACACTGAATCAGCCGCATGGCCTCAGGCAAGATTGAGTGGGCTTCCCCATAATACCTCACAGCAGCCAATCAGGAGGGAATATCATAGCCTGCATAAAAGCATAGACAGGGATTGCAGCAGCTATTATATGGTAATTTAGGATTTCAGAGCTCCCTTCTTAGCAATATAAGGGGGAAGAGAAAGCCTTTAAACATTGGACAAATTCTCCAGACAGTAATGTGATGTACAGATGCAGCAGTGGAGAACATGAATGAAGCAGTCTGTGAATAAGGCCAAAGTTACACTACACGTATAAAAAATCAGTCTGAGGGTAGGTGCACACGTTCAGGATTTTTTGCATTTTTTTCGCGTTTTTTCGCTATAAAAACGTGAAAAAAACGCGAAAAAAATGTGAAAAAAGCTTACATATGCCTCCCATTATTTTCAGTGTATTCCGTATTTCTTGTGCAAATGTTGCATTTTTTCCCGCGAAAAAATCGCATCGCAGAAAAAAAGCAACATGTTCATTAAATTTGCGGAATTGCGGGGATTCCGCACACCTAGGAATGCATTGATCTGCATACTTCCCGCATGGCGCTATGCACACCATGCGGGAAGTAAGCAGATCGTGTGCGGTTGGTACCCAGGGTGGAGGAGAGGAGACTCTCCTCCACGGACTGGGCACCATATAATTGGTAAAAAATAGTGATATACTCACCTTCGAAAGCCCCGGAGTCTTCCCGCCTCTCATCTGTGCATGCTCTCTCTTCCGTTCCTATAGATGCTCTGTGTGAAGGACCTGCGATGTCATCGCGGTCATGTGACCGTGACGTCATCGCAGGTCCTACACACAAAGCAACAGCTGAGGAGATCGGGGTGAGTATAACCTTTTTTTTAATTTTTTTATTATTTTTAACATTATATCTTTTTACTATTGATGCTGCATAGGCAGCATCTATAGTAAAAAGTTGGTCACACTTGTCACGCACTGTGTTTGACAAGTGTGACCAACCTGCCAATCAGTTTTCCAAGCGATGCTACAGATCGCTTGGAAAACTTTAGCATTCTGCAAGCAAATTACGCTTGCAAAATGCTAAAAAAAACGTGGAAAAAACGGGGAAAAAGCGCAAAAAGAAGCATGCGGATTTCTTGCACATAGCCTGAGTCTCTCACGGCTGAGAGTCACACGAGTGTTCTCCGTATGGTAATCAGCGTGTAATGCATTTGCAATGTGATGATGAGATATTATCTCAGCCATTTATCCATATGACATCCGTATGGCTTTACATTTCTCACTGATTTTACCTATGTACTGTCCCAATAAATTAACTGGCTCAATGGTATGAAATGAATAAAGCCTAATCAAGGAAGCCATAGATTGGCTCCACAAGAATTTCACTCCTCCAATCTTTCAAATAGAGGCCCTGCTTGTGTCTTGTTTTTGCTGGCTTGTGAAAACGTGTGTGACAGGTGTTATGAACAGGTGATTCAGAACCACAATGGACCTAGTGGTTAAGAGCACACAAAGTGACCTGATAGTTACCAACATAGGACGAGCTCTGAGACGTGGGAACTCTGCTGACCGCAATCCCTAATCCTATCATACCACACTAGAGGTGACCGTGGATTGCTCCTAACGCTCCCTATGCAACTCGGCACAGCCTGAGAAACTAGCTAGCCCTGAAGATAGAAAAATAAGCCTACCTTGCCTCAGAGAAATTCCCCAAAGGAAAAGGCAGCCCCCCACATATGATGACTGTGAGTTAAGATGAAAATACAAACACAGAGATGAAATAGATTATAGCAAAGTGAGGCCCGACTTACTGAACAGACCGAGGATAGGAAAGATAGCTTTGCGGTCAGCACAAAAACCTACAAACAACCACGCAGAGGGGGCAAAAAGACCCTCCGCACCGACTAACGGTACGGAGGTGCTCCCTCTGCGTCTCAGAGCTTCCAGCAAGCTAGAAAAGCCAATATAGCAAGCTGGACAGAAAATAAAGCAAACAAAAGTAACACAAGCAAAACTTAGCTTATGCAGGGCAGACAGGCCACAAGAACGATCCAGGAGAGAGCTAGACCAATACTGGAACAATGACTGGAGGCCAGGAACAAAGAACTAGGTGGAGTTAAATAGAGCAGCACCTAACGACTTAACCTCATCACCTGAGGAAGGAAACTCAGAAGCCGCAGCCCCACTCACATCTACCAGAGGAAGCTCATAGACAGAACCAGCCGAAGTACCACTCATGACCACAGGAGGGAGCTTGACCACAGAATTCACAACAGTACCCCCCCCTTGAGGAGGGGTCACCGAACCCTCACCAGAGCCCCCAGGCCGACCAGGATGAGCCAAATGAAAGGCACGAACCAGATCGGCAGCATGAACATCAGAGGCAAAAACCCAGGAATTATCTTCCTGACCATAACCCTTCCACTTAACCAGGTACTGGAGTTTCCGTCTCGAAATACGAGAATCCAAAATCTTCTCCACTTTATACTCCAACTCCCCCTCAACCAAAACCGGGGCAGGAGGATCAACGGTTGGAACCACAGGTGCCACGTATCTCCGCAACAATGACCTATGGAATACGTTATGGATGGAAAAAGAAGCTGGAAGGGTCAAACGAAAAGACACAGGATTAAGAACCTCAGAAATCCTATACGGACCAATGAAACGAGGCTTAAACTTAGGAGAGGAAACTTTCATAGGAATATAACGAGATGACAACCAAACCAAATCCCCAACACGAAGTCGGGGACCCACACAGCGCCTGCGGTTAGTGAAACGTTGAGCCTTCTCCTGAGACAATATCAAATTGTCCACTAGATGAGTCCAAATCTGCTGCAACCTATCCACCACAGTATCCACACCAGGACAGTCAGAAGACTCAACCTGCCCGGAAGAGAAACGAGGATGGAAACCAGAATTGCAGAAAAACGGCGAAACCAAAGTAGCCGAGCTGGCCCGATTATTAAGGGCGAACTCAGCCAAAGGCAAAAAGGACACCCAATCATCCTGATCAGCAGAAACAAAACATCTCAGATATGTTTCCAAGGTCTGATTGGTTCGTTCAGTCTGGCCATTTGTCTGAGGATGGAAAGCCGAGGAAAAAGACAAATCAATGCCCATCCTAGCACAAAAGGCTCGCCAAAACCTCGAAACAAACTGGGAACCTCTGTCAGAAACGATGTTCTCCGGAATGCCATGTAAACAAACCACATGCTGGAAGAACAATGGCACCAAATCAGAGGAGGAAGGCAATTTAGACAAGGGTACCAAATGGACCATCTTAGAGAAGCGATCATAAACCACCCAAATGACCGACATTTTTTGAGAGACGGGGAGATCCGAAATAAAATCCATAGAGATATGTGTCCAGGGCCTCTTCGGGACTGGCAAGGGCAAAAGCAACCCACTGGCACGAGAACAGCAGGGCTTAGCCCGAGCACAAATCCCACAGGACTGCACAAACGAACGCACATCCCGTGACAGAGACGGCCACCAAAAGGATCTAGCCACCAAATCTCTGGTGCCAAAGATTCCAGAATGACCAGCCAACACTGAACAATGAACCTCAGAGACAACTCTACTCGTCCATTTATCAGGAACAAACAGTTTCTCCGCTGGGCAACGGTCAGGTCTATTAGCCTGAAATTTTTGCAGCACCCACCGCAAATCAGGGGAGATGGCAGACAAAATTACCCCCTCTTTGAGAATACCCGCCGGCTCAGGCAAACCCGCAGAGTTGGGCACAAAACTCCTAGACAGGGCATCCGCCTTCACATTTTTAGAGCCCGGAAGGTACGAAACCACAAAGTCAAAATGGGAGAAAAACAGCGACCAACGAGCATGTCTAGGATTCAACCGTTTGGCAGACTCGAGATAAGTCAAGTTCTTGTGATCAGTCAAGACCACCACGCGATGCTTAGCTCCTTCAAGCCAATGACGCCACTCCTCGAATGCCCACTTCATGGCCAGCAACTCTCGATTGCCAACATCATAATTACGCTCAGCAGGTGAAAACTTCCTGGAAAAGAAGGCGCATGGTTTCATCACCGAGCCATCAGAACTTCTTTGCAACAAAACAGCCCCTGCTCCAATCTCAGAAGCATCAACCTCGACCTGGAACGGGAGCGAAACATCTGGTTGGCACAACACAGGGGCAGAAGAAAAACGACGCTTCAACTCTTGAAAAGCTTCCACAGCAGCAGAAGACCAATTGACCACATCAGCACCCTTCTTGGTTAAATCAGTCAACGGTTTAGCAATACTAGAAAAATTATTGATGAAGCGACGATAAAAATTAGCAAAGCCCAGGAACTTTTGCAGACTCTTCAGAGATGTCGGCTGAGTCCAATCATAAATGGCCTGAACTTTAACAGGGTCCATCTCGATAGTAGAAGGGGAAAAAATGAAACCCAAAAATGAAACCTTCTGAACACCAAAGAGACACTTTGACCCCTTCACAAACAAAGAATTCGCACGCAGGACCTGGAACACCATTCTGACCTGCTTCACGTGAGACTCCCAATCATCCGAGAAGACCAAAATATCATCCAAGTATACAATCAGGAATTTATCCAGGTACTCTCGGAAGATGTCATGCATAAAGTACTGAAACACTGATGGAGCATTAGAAAGCCCGAATGGCATAACCAGGTACTCAAAATGGCCCTCGGGCGTATTAAATGCTGTTTTCAATTCATCGCCCTGTTTAATACGCACAAGATTATACGCACCACGAAGATCTATCTTGGTGAACCAACTAGCCCCCTTAATCCGAGCAAACAAATCAGACAGCAGCGGCAAGGGGTACTTAAATTTGACTGTGATTTTATTTAGAAGGCGGTAATCAATACAAGGTCTCAACGAACCATCCTTCTTGGCCACAAAAAAAGAACCCTGCCCCCAATGGCGACGACGAGGGGCGAATATGACCCTTCTCCAAGGATTCCTTTACGTAACTCCACATAGCGGCGTGCTCAGGTACAGACAAATTAAACAGTCGACCTTTAGGAAACTTACTACCAGGAATCAAATCGATAGCACAATCGCAATCCCTATGCGGAGGTAGGGCACTGGACTTGGGCTCATCAAATACATCCCGGTAATCTGACAAGAACTCTGGGACCTCAGAAGGGGTGGATGATGAAATAGACAGAAATGGAACATTACCATGTACCCCCTGACAACCCCAGCTGGACACAGACATTGATTTCCAATCCAATACTGGGTTATGGACTTGTAGTCATGGCAACCCCAACACGACCACATCATGCAGATTCTGCAACACCAAAAAGCGAATATCCTCCTGATGCGCAGGAGCCATGCACATGGTCAGTTGGGTCCAATACTGAGGCTTATTCTTGGCCAAAGGCATAGCATCAATTCCTCTCAATGGAATAGGATGCTGCAAGGGCTCCAAGAAAAACCCACAGCTCCTAGCAAACTCCAAGTCCATCAAATTCAGGGCTGTGCCTGAATCCACAAATGCCATGACAGAAAAGGATGACAAAGAGCAGATCAAAGTAACGGACAAAAGAAATTTCAACTGTACCGTACCAATGGTGGCAGACCTAGCAAAACGCTTAATACGCTTAGGACAATCAGAGATAGCATGAGTGGAATCACCACAGTAAAAACACAGCCCATTCCGTCGTCTGTGTTCTTGCCGTTCAGCTCTGGTCAAAGTCCTATTACATTGCATAGGCTCAGGTTTATGCTCAGGTAATACCGCCAAATGGTGCACAGTTTTACGCTCACGCAAGCGTCGATCGATCTGACTGGCCAAAGACATAGACTCATTCAGACCAGCAGGCATAGGAAATCCCACCATGACATCCTTAAGGGCTTCAGAGAGACCCTTTCTGAAAATTGCTGCCAGAGCACATTCATTCCATTGAGTGAGCACAGACCACTTCCTAAATTTCTGACAATATATCTCTACCTCATCCTGACCCTGACACAGAGCCAGCAAGATTTTCTCTGCCTGATCCACTGAATTAGGTTCATCATAAACCAACCCGAGCGCCAGAAAAAACGCATCAATATCACATAATGCAGGATCTCCTGGCGCAAGGGAAAATGCCCAGTCTTGAGGGTCGCCACGTAATGAAGAAATAATGATCTTTACTTGTTGAATTGGGTCACCAGAGGAGCGGGGTTTCAAAGCCAGAATTAGTTTACAATTATTTTTGAAATTCAGAAACTTAGCTCTATCTCCAGAAAATAACTCAGGAATAGGAATTTTAGGTTCTACCATAGGATTCTGAACCACTAAATCTTGAATGTTCTGTACACTTATAGCGAGATTATCCATCAAAGAGGACAGACCTTGAATGTCCATGTCTACACCTGTGTTCTGAACCACCCTGATGTAAAGGGGAAAAAAAAGACAAAACACAGTGCAAAGAAAAAAAAATGGTCTCAGAACTTTTTTCCCTCTATTGAGAAGCATTAGTACTTTGGGCCTCCAGTACTGTTATGAACAGGTGATTCAGAACCACAATGGACCTAGTGGTTAAGAGCACACAAAGTGACCTGATAGTTACCAACATAGGACGAGCTCTGAGACGTGGGAACTCTGCTGACCGCAATCCCTAATCCTATCATACCACACTAGAGGTAGCCGTGGATTGCTCCTAACGCTCCCTATGCAACTCGGCACAGCCTGAGAAACTAGCTAGCCCTGAAGATAGAAAAATAAGCCTACCTTGCCTCAGAGAAATTCCCCAAAGGAAAAGGCAGCCCCCCACATATAATGACTGTGAGTTAAGATGAAAATACAAACACAGAGATTAAATAGATTATAGCAAAGTGAGGCCCAACTTACTGAATAGACCGAGGATAGGAAAGATAGCTTTGCGGTCAGCACAAAAATCTACAAACAACCACGCCGAGGGGGCAAAAAGACCCTCCGCACCGACTAATGGTACGGAGGTGCTCCCTCTGCGTCTCAGAGCTTCCAGCAAGCAAGAAAAACCAATATAGCAAGCTGGACAGAAAATAAAGCAAACAAAAGTAACACAAGCAAAACTTAGCTTATGCAGGGCAGATAGGCCACAAGAACGATCCAGGAGAGAGCTAGACCAATACTGGAACATTGACTGGAGGCCAGGAACAAAGAACTAGGTGGAGTTAAATAGAGCAGCACCTAACGACTTAACCTCGTCACCTGAGGAAGGAAACTCAGAAGCCGCAGCCCCACTCACATCTACCAGAGGAAGCTCATAGACAGAACCAGCCGAAGTACCACTCATGACCACAGGAGGGAGCTTGACCACAGAATTCACAACAGACAGGCTAACCTTAGTGTCTGCAAATTGAGATTCTGGTTTGGCTATTATCCTAAGTCATGTGACAAGGCTCGTTAAAGGGTCAACATTGACTTGTAGGATTGCTTCTTCCAATATGTGGCACTAGAGTTATAGTTCTGTTCCTCTCTGAAGAGACAATTTGCATAATTAGGCTAACCTTAAAAACAAGTGAGCGGATCCTTTTATATCGGGTCTTGTCTCAGCGTTTTGGGGAGCCTTACCCAGTGATTGTTGATCCGAGGTGGTGGAGACAAATGTTGGCACATCCACTTTAGAGGCGACGGCTGACTAAAGGACATTTCCACCTACTGTATGGTTCTCTATACAACCATCCTGACAAGTTTTATCAGTATTGTCGGTTGATCATCTCTCCATTTGACCTTGTTTTGGAGGCAGTACGGCCAGGCATAACCTTCAAGGACACAAAGATGTGCAAATGTATTTCAGCAGAGGAGCGTCATTTACTTACAATACAACAGGATGTATTTATTCTATATTTGTGGTATATTAACCTCTTAATGACCGCCAATACGTCTTTTAACTGACCTGAGATATAAGAGCCTATCATCCCCATACAGGTAACAATCCAGCAGCTGTCGGCTGTACACTATAGCTGACAACTTGCTGCATCAGCCATGATCAGTGTTTGCATGGTCCAAATCTGTTTAACCCCTTAGATGCTGCTGTCAATAGTGACAACATCATGTAAATGGTTAACAGAGTGTGGGGGCTTCCTCTTTATCCCAATCGGTGCCCTCAGATCATGATTGGGTGGTCCTGATGTTTGCCATAGCAATTCACGACCAAATAGCGGCCTTAGAGTCTGACGGCTGTAGTAACCTGTTCAGAAGTTACCGAATTTTAGGTGGTAAAAATACACATTTTCATTTCTGTCATGCCACTTTGCATTAATTCCTGAACATCACCTGAAGGGTTAATAAACTACCTGATAGCAGTTTTCAATATGTCAGTGGGTGCTGTTTTTAAATTGGTATCACTTGTGGGGGTTTCCCAATATATGGGACCCCTAAAGTTACTTCAAACATGGATAGGTCCCTAAAAAAATTTTTTTGTAAATTTCCTTGAAAAAATGAAAACTTACTGCTACACTTTTAAACCTCCTAAAATGCAAACAAAATAAAAGAACATTTTACAAATGGTGCTGATGGAAAGCAGACATGTGGGAAATGTTATTTATTAATGTTTTGGTATGGTATGACTATCTGGATTAAAGGGATAATCATTCAAAATCTCAAATTTGCTATTTCTTTTACATTTTTCTCAAATTTCTGATATTTTTCATAAATAAACACAAAACATATCAACCTAAGTTTACCATTATCATAAAGTATCATGTGTCACGAAAAAACAGTCTCAAAATCACTGGAATTTGTACAAGCGTTTCAGAGTTATTACCAATAAAGTGACGCTGGTCAGATTTTAAAATATTGGCTCCGTCACTAATTAAATGTAGTCCACAATCGATAGAGAGAAAATGTGACCGGCACTGAAAAGCTGTGTATCAAAGCAATTTTACATGTGATCTTACATGGAGTGGACGCTACTGGCCTCTGATGAGATCCAGATGGTGCTCTGCATACAGAATCCAGGTATCAAAGTGAGCAGGTATAAGAAAGAAATGCGGCACTCACCCTCTGTCTTCAGCTAAAAATGTCCTTTATTTGGCACTTAAGCCTTCACAAACATGATGCGGCATCGGCAGGAGTATACGAGGGAGCGGGGGAGTGACAGGGGAGGACGACGGCCGTTTCGCGCACAGGTGCTTCTACGGGTCCATGTGTGTTGCAACGGTGATGTCATTTCCTTTTATCAAAACAGACTCACCACACAAAAAAAAACAAAAAAATAAAATTTTTTTCCTTTTTCTTTTTTTTTTCTTTTTATCTTCTCTTTCTTTATACAGTGTTAAAAACAACAAACTCTGATTACAGACTGCTTCCTACACACGCGTTAGATAAAGATCGCCATGTCTAGCTTATCATTTAGTCCTAAGGGACCTTGCGCATAAAGGTACCGTCACACTTAGCGACGCTGCAGCGATACCGACAACGATCCGGATCGCTGCAGCGTTGCTGTTTGGTCGCTGGAGAGCTGTCACACAGACAGCTCTCCAGCGACCAACGATGCCGGTAACCAGGGTAAACATCGGGTAACTAAGCGCAGGGCCGCGCTTAGTAACCCGATGTTTACCCTGGTTACCATCCTAAAAGTAAAAAAAACAAACACTACATACTTACCTACCGCTGTCTGTCCCCGGCGCTGTGCTCTGCTCTCCTCCTGTACTGGCTGTGAGCACAGCGGCCGGAAAGCAGAGCAGTGACGTCACCGCTCTGCTTTCCGGCTGACCAACGCTCACAGCCTGTGCAGGAGGAGAGCAGAGCACAGCGCTGGAGGACAGACGGCTGTAGGTAAGTATGTAGTGTTTGTTTTTTTTACTTTTAGGATGCCATGATTACCCCCCTGCTCAGGGAAATTAACCATCTCAAGCCCAGCAAACCATAGGAGATTGGGGTCACCGCAGTGTTCCTCCTGCATGTGCTTCACAAAACGCACCCACCCCTTCCCAGTGGACACTGAATTAAAGTGTTCACGAAACCGGACCATTAGAGGTCTTATGGTTTTTCCGATTTGCATGGGCAAAAAATAACGTATACAATAAATTTACTTTTGCATGTTATAAAATCCCTTACTAAGTGCTCTGTAGATCCCAGTTTTAGGGGATTGTCAGTTTTATGCAAGTGGCAGAAGCTGCAACTACTGCATTTAAAGTTACTGTGTGGCGATGTTTTTTTTAATCCAATTATTCTCAATCCGGGAGAGGCGATTTTTAACTACCAAGTCACCTATATTTCTCGACCGTTTATAGGCAAATAAAGGGGCTGATGCGGTTAGATTGCAAAAATCCGCATCTCTTTGAAGTACATGCCAATTTCTTCGTATGGCCGCTTAGATTTCCCTATCCATTGGGCTGTGGTTAAATGTAAAGGTAAAACGCCGGTTGTTACTCGGATTATCCGCCCTATTTTCTGCGGTATATTTTATTATTTTATTTTTATTTTTACCTTTTTTGCCTTTTTCCCGTAGAAGTGCCTGTGCGCGAAATGGCCGTCGTCCTCCCCTGTCAATCCCCCGCTCCCTCGTATACTCCTGCCGATGCCGCATCATGTTTGTGAAGGCTTAAGTGCTAAATAAAGGACATTTTTAGCTGAAGACAGATGGTGACTGCCGCATTTCTTTCTTATACCTGCTCAATTAAATGTAGTTATCATTTTGAAATCCGCTTAAACCATACACTTCTTCTAAATATAGTGTGATTGTTTACGGCATCTTTACTTCGATTACTACATTTTGTCATTATCACTCCCTGATATTCTACAAAAATTAACTTTTCCTTAGCACGTAATAGTGTTGTCTATTATTGACCCAGGGCTCAGTTTGCTACGTTGCTTACTTTTATGATGGACTTCACTGTTAATATTATACGTAGACATGTTTTTTCGGATTTTTTTTGTTCCTTTATTGTAAATTTTAGATTTCTATTCACCGGTCTCTCCTATGTGACACTTTATCTGGAGTTTCTGACTGTGAAATCGACTATCTCAGCCATGTTGTGAAGAAATCTGGTCCCACCTTCATAATTCTGATGTGCTTGAGCTAAAACAAGAAGACTGGCTGCAGATAGCCCATGGCTCTGAAATAACACACCAGTTCCCCAACTGCACAGGATCTGTGGATGGAAAGCACATCCGTGTTAGTAAGCCACCAAACTCAGGGTCCCAATATTACAATTATAAGCAATTTTTTTCTGTAGTGCTGTTGGTCCTGGTTGACAGCACATACAGGTTTATAATAGTCAATATTGGGGGCTATGGAAGAACTGGAGACTCAAGAGTCTCCAATTATTCCATAATGTGATGGCAGATACAAAATAATGATTTGGACATCCCACCCCCACGCGTTCTACCGGGTTCACGTTTAGAAGTGGTTTGTTATGTAATGGTTGCTGATGAAGCATTTCAATTGAGCGGCAATGTAATGATGCCATATCCACGGAGAGGCCTGGACCACCGGGGGCAAATATTTAATTACCCAGCGCCAGACGATTGGTGGAGTGTACCTATCGAATCCTATGTGCAAAATGGAGGGTCATGATGTCAGCCATACAATTAAGTTCACCTAATGTGAATGGTGGTATTAAGGCCTTTGTCATACTTTACAATTTCATGAGGATCCATGAAAGTCCATCAAATGATGATGATGGCAGACCTGCAAAACATGTTGCCAATCCACGTTGTTAGCCCTCTGGCCTTAAATTGTGCATGCTACCTTTTGTTTCCTTAAAGTGACATACATCTACATTTTCTACCTCTGGTATACATTCTCCTATGTGGACTCTTCACTCTCTGTTCCTGTTTACTATTATTTATTACTAGGGTTGAGCGAAACGGGTCGGCCAGATTCAGAAGTCGCCGACTTTTGGCAAAGTCGGGTTTCATGAAACCCGACCTGACCCCTGTGTGGGGTTGGCCATGAGGTCGGCGATCTTCTGATCTGGAATTGGAATTCCGATACCGAGTTCCGATATGTTTAAGATATCGGGAATCGGTATCGGAATTCATATTTAAGTGTAAAATAAAGAATAAAAATAAAAAAATATTGATCTACTTACCCTTGGACGCGCCCTGGTTCTCACCGGCAGCCTTCCTTCCTAAGAATGAGCGCCTGAAGGGCCTTTGATGACGTCGCGGCTTGTGATTGGTCGCATGAGCAGTCACATGGGCGGTCACGCGACCAATCACAAGCCGCGATGTCATCTAAGGTGCTTCAGGCGCTAATTCTTAGGAAGGAAGCGTCCAAGGGCGCGTCCGAGGTTGAGTATATTCCTCATAGGTATATACTCACCCTCGGACGCGCCCTGGTTCTAACCCGCAGCCTTCCTTCCTAAGAATCAGCGCCTGAAGGACCTTAGATGACGTCGCGGCTTGTGATTGGTCGCGTGACGCCCATGTGACCGCTCACGCGACCAATCACAAGCCGCGACGTCATCTAAGGTCCTTCAGGCGCTCATTCTTAGGAAGGAAGGCTGCCGGTGAGAACCAGGGCGCGTCCGAGGGTCAGTATATCAATATTTTTTATTTTGATTCTTTATTTTACACTTAAATATGGATCCCAGGGCCTGGAGGAGAGTTTCCTCTCCTTCAGACCCTGGGAACCATTAGAAACCCAATGCACTGCATTGGGTTTCGTGTTTCGGCCGACCCCGACTTTTCTATAGGATCGGCCGATTTCACTCGACCCGACTTTTGAAAAAGTCGGGTTTCGTGAAACCCGACCCGATCCTATAAAAAGAAAAGTCGTTCAACCCTATTTATTACTATTATTTATTTGCACTACTTTATTATTTAATTGTATTTTGAGACAGAGTGTCATTTTCCTCATGGAGTCATGTACCCGCATGGGAACATTGACCCTATAAGCACTGGCACTTTAGGCAATTTGCTGCTATGCTCTGTTCTTCCCATCCACTAAAATAAAGGTGGACTCTGTGTGTTATACCTCTGTATTCAACTCTTCATTTTGTCTAAAAAATTTGATTATTGCTACTTTTTATTTTCTATGTCTAATATGTTTTTGAATAAACGCTGATATATTTTTATTTGGGACTTTTTGTGCTCTACTTTTTCTTGTGTGTTCATGTATTATGGGAGTTTCCCAAGCTATTATAGCCCCCCTCACCTATAGGTATAGGGCCTAATGGACTAAGAATATGGTATATGTTCTAAAGATTCTGTTTATATCCACTTTGAATACTGTACACACTATACTTATACTGGTGCCACATTTTCTTTGTACTGTACATGTGCTTATCTTAGCATTCTTCGTGCGCCATTCCAGGCAAGGGGTTGATTAATTGGAGTTCAAAAGATTGTCAAAAGGTAATTATAATTGCCTACAAAAATGTTTGGTAAAAGTATAAATAGAAATTTGGGATAAGATAAAAAATAATAATAATGTGGCCTGCTGCCACATTTTGCTTGTACTTTTGCTTACCTATCTAGCATTTATCTTTACGTCAAATTGGCAAAGGGTTGAAAAATTGTTGTTGAAACAGTTATCTAAAGTTAATTATAGTTGTGTGCAAAATATGCGTAAGATAGCATAAAAATTAAAGAAAACATACCTCCGGTAAGAACGTGGGAAAAACTAACAGCACCAAAAGCACCAAATTACACACATGTTATCTGGGCAGTAGTACTACCAATCATAGGCTACATGAGGCCTCTTTTGCCTGTGGCAAGTTTATTAGTAGGGAAGACATTATTATTATTTATTTATATAGCACCATTGATTCCATGGTGCTGTACATGGGAAGGGGTTACATACAAGTTACAAATATCACATACAGTAAACAAACTAACAATGACGGACTGATACAGAGGGGCGAGGACCCTGCCCTTGCGGGCTTACATTCTACAGGATTATGGGGAAGGAGACAGTAGGTTGAGGGTTGCAGGAGCTCCGGTGTTGGTGAGGCGGTAGCTCCGGTGTTGATGAGGCGGTAGCTCCGGTGTTGGTGAGGCGGTAGCTTCGTTGGTGATGAGGCAGCAGCGGTGTCAGTGCAGGCTGTAGGCTTTCCTGAAGAGATGAGTTTTCATGTTCCGTCTGAAGGATCCGACTGTGGTTGATAGTCGGACGTGTTGGGGCAGAGAGTTCCAGAGGATGGGGGATATTCGGGAGAAGTCTTGGAGGCGATTGGATGAGGAGCGAATAAGTGTGGAGGAGAGAAGGAGGTCTTGGGAGGACCGGAGGTCACGTGAGGGAAGATATCGAGAGATTAGTTCAGAGATATATGGAGGAGACAGGTTGTGGATGGCTTTGTAGGTCAGTATTAGCAATTTGAACTGGATACGCTGAGGGAATGGGAGCCAGTGAAGAGATTTGCAGAGGGGGGAAGCGGAGGAGTAGCGAGGAGAGAGATGGATTAGTCGGGCAGCAGAGTTAAGGATGGACTGGAGAGGTGCAAGGGTGTTAGCAGGGAGACCACAGAAAAGGATGTTGCAGTAGTCAAGGCGGGAAATGATGAGGGCGTGCACAAGCATTTTAGTAGATTGGGGGTTGAGGAAAGGACGGATCCTGGAGATATTTTTGAGCTCTAGGCGACAGGAGGTGGAAAGAGCTTGGATGTGTGGTTTGAAGGACAGGGCAGAGTCGAAGGTTACTCCGAGGCAGCGGATTTCGGGTACAGGTGTAAGCATGATGTCATTGACTGCGATAGATAGGTCAAGTAAGGAAGATTTGTGGGATGGAGGAAAGATGATGAGTTCAGATTTGTCCACATTGAGTTTGAGGAAGCGAGAGGAGAAGAAGGAGGATATGGCTGATAGGCACTCTGGGATTCTGGACAGCAGAGCGGTGACGTCTGGGCCAGAGAGGTAGATCTGAGTGTAGTCAGCATAGAGGTGGTACTGGAATCCATGGGACTTTATGAGTTGTCCCAAGCCAAGTGTATAGATTGAGAAGAGTAGGGGTCCTAGAACAGAGCCTTGGGGGACTCCAACAGAGAGAGGGTGGGATGAGGAGGTAGTATGGGAGTGGGAAACGCTGAATGTGCGGTTGGAAAGGTACGAGGCGATCCAGGATAGGGCGAGGTCTTTGATGCCAAAGGAGGAGAGGATCTGTAGTAGGAGGCAGTGGTCAACTGTGTCGAAAGCAGAGGACAGGTCTAGAAGGAGGAGTACAGAGTATTGTCCAGTAGCTTTGGCGGTAAGTAGGTCGTTAGTGATTTTGGTCAGGGCAGTCTCAGTTGAGTGATGGGGGCGGAAACCAGATTGTAGATTGTCGTACAACAAGTTAGATGAGAGGTGGGAGGAGAGTTCAGCATGGATGTGCTGCTCCAGGAGTTTGGAAGCAAATGGGAGCAGCGATATTGGGCGATAGCTGGACATAGCAGTTGGATCGAGGGTTGGCTTTTTAAGGATAGGCGTGATTGTGGCATGTTTGAACGCAGAGGGGAAGGTGCCAGAAGTTAGTGATATGTTGAAGAGGTGGGTTAGGGATGGGATAAGTGTTGTGGTGAGGTTGGGGAGGAGGTGGGATGGGATGGGGTCGAGCGCACAGGTGGTGAGGTGGGATTTGGAGAGGAGACAATTAAGTCCCCCTTCAGTGATGTTGGATAGGAAGGTTATGGGGTTTGGGCATTGGTCTGGTATACAAAGGGGTTGTGGTGGTTGAACAATAAAGTCTTGCCTTGTCTGGTCGATCTTATTTTTAAAGTGTGTGGCAAAGTCCTCAGCAGAGATGAGGGAGGTTGGAGGGGGCAGTGGCGGGCGGAGGAGGGAGTTAAATGTTTTGAATAACTGTTTGGGGTTGTGGGATAGGGAAGATACGAGGGTTGTGAAGTAGGCCTGTTTAGCAGAGGTGAGTGCAGATTTAAAAGCGAGTGTTGCTTGTTTGAATACAGTGAAGTCGTCTTGCGAGTGTGTTCTCTTCCAACGCCGCTCCGCAACCCTGGACACTTGCCTTAGCTTTTTGGTGGTGTTATTATGCCAAGGTTGTCTATTGATACGTCGCGCTCTGCCATGGACGAGAGGGGCAACCGTGTCAATAGCTGATGCGAGAGTGGCATTGTAGAAAGCAGCAGCACTGTCTGTGTCGTGGAGTGAGGATATGGATGCCAGTGGTAGGATGGAGTCAGAGAGTGTGTGGGTGTCTAGGTGTGCAAGGTTTCTGCGTGGGTGCGCATGTTGCTGGATATGGATGATTGGTGAGGAGGACAGGGATGAGAAGGTGAGCAGATGGTGGTCGGATAGAGGGAGAGGGGAGGTGGTGAAGTTAGATAGAGAGCAGAGACGGGTGAATACCAGGTCTAGTGTATGCCCATCCGTGTGGGTGGCTGCGGAGGACCACTGAGTAAGTCCACAGGATGAGGTAAGGGACAGAAGTTTGGAGGCTGTTGACTGAAGGGTATCAATGGGGATGTTGAAGTCACCCATGATGATGGTGGGAGTGTCAGCAGAGAGAAAGTGAAGAAGCCAGGTGGAGAATTGGTCAATAAAGGCAGTGGCCGGGCCCGGAGGTCGGTATATGACGGCCACTTGGAGGTTGGAGGGAGAGTAGATGCGGACAGAATGGACTTCAAAAGAGGGGAGGATAAGGGAGGGAAGAGGTGGGATTGGGTTAGAGGTGCAGTTTGAAGAAAGGAGAAGACCCACTCCTCCACCATGTTTGTTGCCGGGTCGAGGGGTGTGGGTGAAGTGGAGGCCTCCGTAACACAGGGCAGCAGGGGAGGCGGTGTCAGAGGGTGTTAGCCATGTTTCTGTGAGGCCAAGGAAGGCAAGATTGCGGGAGAGAAAAAGGTCATGAATCACATGAAGCTTATTGCAGATTGAGCGGGCATTCCACAGTGCTCCAGAGAGAGGGAGAAGGGGGGGTGGGCGTCAGGGGCACGGGTTTTATGTTGGAAAGAGTGCGGAAGTTCATGTTGGATAGTGAGTGATAGAAGGGAGTAGTAATGGGAGGTATGAGATGTGGGGGTCCAGGGATGGGAGATATGTCTCCAGCAGTGAGGAGAAGGAGAGAGAGAGCAGGTGGGAGAAAGAGAGTGGCCGACTTGTTTTATGTGTTTGTTGGACAGATTTGAGGTTGAGGAGCAGGTCAGCAGAGGAGGACAGGTGGGGAGGTAAGAGGGAAGGGGAGATGATTATTAGGTTAGGGTGTGCTGGGATTTGTGATAGCGAAGGAGAGAGAGGACTAGTGGAGCAAACAATGTAGGGGCATAGGTAAACATGGCAAAGAAGTAAGATGGGTTAATAAAAAAGCTAGATCCAAGTAATAAGAAGTGCTTACTCGGAAGACACACCCAGAAGAAACAGAACATAGAGTGGGGTCCTGACTCCTGCCGTGACTAACTGCCGTTGAAATAACATTGAGGGCAATATGGAATACATGACATATCACTGTTCTCAGTCACAGCAAGATGATGTTACCTGTTATAGCAATATCATCAGTTCGAATCGGCATCCTGGAAAGAACTGTCTGAAAGATCAAAAATGATTAATAGGGATAATTTTTGGACTGTCTTCTAACTTTAAAAGTACAAAAAGAATATCAGAGTGCTGTGCTACTAAATGCACTATTGTTTACTACTGGGTTACTATCAGTTTGCATATTGAGGTCACTTTCACATTGCTAAAGTTGTGTTAGTGATCATGAAGAACATGAAAGTGGTTGGGTACAGTCATAGGAGACATGTTAACTTTGTCTTCCCAAGGTAATTGAGGGATTTAAAGTTTTTTTTTTAGATGAGGTGAAACAATTTGCTGCAAATCAATTTTTGGGGAAAAATTTGTCGAACCTGGTGATTCAAATGTCTGAATATTTAAGCATCTCTATTCATTAACTATTTGTCACATCTCCAACAGGAACTGCTCCTGAGATGTCTTCTCCGGTTGAAGATGGAATCTTATTCATTCTGCAGTCAGCGTTTTTGATAGAGGAGACATTGGAACCAGAAGATCTTGATGCCTCAGGCTCTGTCCAGCCATTTAGATTAGGGTGGCTAGGACCTGCAGACACAATCAGACAGTAAGGGTGTGGGTGCTGTCCAGCTGGAATTATCAGCTCCCTGCTCTAGCCACTTGGGGAGCACCACATCCTATTTTAGCCTCCAGTTTACTGCTAGAAGCTGCCAGATATAATCTTGTAGTCCTCTGACTTAGTCCTGCCTGTTTTGCTCATTGCATTATTGTTCTTTGTATTGACCTCAGCTTGCTTTTGACTATTTTTATGGATTCTGATTTTATACTTTCAGGCTTCTTCATTCTGACCTGGCTACCTGACCATTCCTGCCATCCTGTTACAACAAACGGCAGCTTATTTTGTGGCCTGAGCCCAAGGGCCCCTGAGTAAATCCATATCCCTGTGCAGTGGTTAAAGAATGAATGCCTAGGTAAACCCTAGGACACTGTAAGCAGAGTGGTTTTTCCTAAGCCTGCCCATGATAGCCAGGTAGTGAAGGGCGAACCAGTGGATGTTTGGATCCAGCTGGTTGAACATCTTAAAAAAGTTCAGTTCACATACCCGAATGGTACCAGCACCTGAATCCAGACCCCATTCAGATGAACAGGGGCCTAGAACATATGTTGTTTCCCATGCTGTCATCTGCATGACATCACAGCATACACAGGCTCTGATTGGCAAGAAGATTATTACATCTGGTCAGAGAGCTGCAGTTCCCACGCTGTCAGAAAACAGCCTGATTCAGCAGCTGAGACAGGTGGTAAAAAGTTTACCACCAGGCACAGGCATCAGCTGATGACAGAGTACTACTCTCATCAACCTAAGCCTTGTGTCACTAATAACAGTGAGAGCATGCATAGCTGATGGGAGTGTTACTTTGGATCTCTGGGTATTTCAATTATTTAATCATGATTTCTGAATCTATCCATTTCTGCTGGTGGTGGTTGACCTCCTATGACATACTGTATTTCTTCTTGGCTTGACATATACAGTATCTAGACGGGTTGTAAAAGATTGCCACTTTTGAAGGAAAAAAAATACAATATATTGAATTTGTGTTACACACCTGTCTTGGCTCCAGGGTCGACCTCTAGTCCCTTCTCCTGTGGTCTCTGCCCTTTGATATGATATATCTCCGTATGGTCATCAGTTATAATCCAAGAACCTTTCAGGTAAATTCTGACACTCATGTGTACCTTAATATTACGCTTTATTTTCTGATACCTGATGACATGAAATGTATCTCACCAGTTCTCTCTGCGGGAAATCATTTCACCTCCTTTTTGATTCTTCAATCTGCATTTAGTTCCTTGCTCAGATGGACAATTAACCTTTAATCTGCTGTAAGCATAGCAAACTTTTTTCTAGACTTGTTAGCACTAGAAATATATTAGAGTAAGTCACCTCTGTATACATGTTCACTTGTGTTAGGTGTCGAGTTCCCGCCGCTGCACAGGGGGAATCTCGAACCATGTCTGCTACGGTCTCCCATTCTCCTCCAGCCGCAGTGGAGCCTGCTCACCGGAGACGTCGGTCCCAGCATCTGGCAGAGGCTGATACTGGACGACTGGTTACTACTGCCCTTCCAAGCTCTACCTTTGTAGCCATCAATGTTCAGCAGCAAGCAGGTATTTCTGGGACTAAGTCCTGCTTTTCCCATACTGAGCATGCCCACGGGACTACCTCCCATTGGAGGTCGGGGGTCACATGCTTGGGTCCTGTTGCGGTTCCTATTGGACCACTAGGAAGGTCCTTGTCTGCTGCAGCTATAAAAGGTTCGCATGGCCGCACGGCCATGCGCTAGTATCAACCTATGTCATGAGCTTTGCTGCCTTAGTGGTCATGTCTGCATGAGGTCAGGGTTGGCTGAAACAAGCCCCTAGAATATTTGCACCTCTGGTGAGGAGTTTTGTGTGCTTTGCTGACTGCGTAACCACTGGTTGCTCTCTGCTCAGTTAAGTAGCTGTGATTCTCTGTGATGTAAGGCTACGTTCACATTACCGTTGTGCGGGGCAGCGTCGGTGATGCAACGCACAACGCATGCAAAAACGCATGCACATTGCAGCTTTTTGTGACGCATGCGTTCACTTTTGCATGATTTTTGGCACAGAAAAAGCTGCATCATACAGCGTCCTCTGCGTCCTGAAAGTTGCGCGACAGTGACGCATGCGTCACCAAACTTAAGAGCAACGCATGTCCATGCGCCCCCCATGTTAAATATAGGGGCGCATGACGCATGCATCGCCGCGGCTGCCCCCGACGTAACGCTAATGTGAACGTAGCCTTAACAGGGCACAGCGTTTTCCTATCTATGCGATTCTGTAAAGTAACTGAGTTCGCTTATACCGCCACATAGTGCCGCCAATTCTAGCAGCAGGTACTCTCCTGCACGGTGGACCCCGGGTTGCGAACGCACCTATTATTACATATGTATATACTCGGTGCTTTCCACCCACCCTAACAGCTTGTTCATCACTGCTGCCAGTGGCTATCTGTTTTTATATTTAACCCTTTGTCTGCTGTACAGTATGCATGATAGACTCATTTTAGTACTCTTTCACACTGCACATGCTGTCTTTGATCCTGAACTGTATATGCATCTTCAGTTTCTGTGCAGTCCTCCATGCTTTGTGTCTTCTGTTGTGCTGTGCACTGCTGTGTTGGTCCACACCATTCCACATGCTATCCACAAGTCCTTCCTTTTGTACATTGCCTTCAATCTGTGTTGCCCACCCTGACCTATGGCTTAGAGAATCTATCTCACTAGGTGAGCCCTTAACAATTTGTATTGTGAGATATGTGGTTCTTTCCTGAAATTCATAAACAGTTAAGGGTGGACGCGTCAATAGACATGAGGTGACAGAAATGGACCTTTCTTTTAAAGTACATATGAAAATATTACTCAATATTCTCGGGAGTGAGGTGATATATTTATTGTTAAATTGTAGACAGAAACACAAATGATGCCTGAAATTTGAAGAATTGGCTTTCACGTGCCTTGTTTCAATGTGGTAGAACATGCCACGGACAGTCCTTCTGTCACCAGGTATCTTTTATTTGTTATTGTCCACATAAACAAAGGTTTCATTGAATTATTTAAGAATTCTTCCTCGCCCAGAGAGAGTCTTTGAATTTTGACATTTGCAATGGTCTCCCATCTTCCCTGCTGTTCAGGTTATACACTATGTCAACACAAGCTTTTAGAACATTGGGTGACAAGAAATGACATGAGGTTAATTGGCAGCAGTCCTTCAGCAATATCAAGTAAAGCTTCGGGCTGTAGCAATGTCATAAGCACAGAAAGAGAACATGTTTAGAGACGCTTTGTAATCTCACAGAGTAAAAGAAACAATATAGTCTTTGTCACTAAGGTACATGTATTGTAGGTAGAGGTTGTGCCTACTTATAAACTGTTTGCATATAAGACCATTCCTACTGTAAATCCATGTCATTTGCTTAAAAATGAAATATAAGTTGATTTATTATCAACGTACGCACAAGAGATCACGTGATAGTCCAAACTTTTTTTTCCAGTGGTGCCAACAAACCATGTAAATTAGATAAATTTTTCTTAATAATAGTGGTCTTCTGAGGAGACAACCATGTATTAGCATGGCTAATAAAAATGGACATGATGTAACAACCCTGGGACTAATCGCATACATAGTATACCAGCGAAGGAGCAAAAGTTAGTATTTTATAAGAGTTGTCGAGTGCAGATGTGTCCTTCCTTTCCTTTCGACTAGGCTCAACATATATTTAGATAAGTAGCGCAAGATGACTGGCTTAGGAAGGAAAAACATGATTTTGCAAAACTCTGTCAGTAGACATTTAAGCTTTAATACATGTCTATTTGAGACCACTCAGTGGCTGTGATGTGAATCAGACATATGTTTGCTAGAATGTAGTGATGACATATAATATTAGAATGAGGAAAACTTATAGTCCTTAAAAGGCATATTCAGGATATATTTGGAGGTCTTGGAGCTTAGCAGTTTGTTCTGACCAGTGCCAATCTCTGCCAGCTCAGAGTGGTCATGGTTCACTGCTGGCAGCCATTATGTGGCTTCACCTAGAATCATATTAGTGATGTCATAATGATTAAAAGCCAGATCCCCACTGGCTTTTTCCATGAGCATCCTTTTTCCGTGAGCATAATACTACTCAAGCAACACAGGGTGAGGGTAAAACAGCTTGGCAATACTTTATTGAACTATCAAACAGACAATAACATATAGAACAATCCAAGTTGGGGCTTCCAGGGCCGACTACCCCCACCATTAGCACCCCACTTTTGTTGCGCATCCACAGAGACAAGTATCGACAAGCTTAGGAAGCTGACAGTCCATTGATGCACATGGCCAGGTGACATATGATCCAAATCTGGCTTCTCCCGACGTCTCCAAGGAGTCAGGTAATAAGAGAGTCCCAACCTGGTTTCTCCAAACATATTCATAGGGATAGGTGACCAGAGGGTGTCAACCTGGTTTACCCAAACATATCCATATGTGTAGTGATAGTAAATGGAGCAGAGCTGTATTCCTCCAGCTAGGGACCTTGTCCTTAAGCTGGCATCCTGTAGAATATCAAATCTGTGTCCCTCTTGATGGAACCATGGCATTCCTGCAGCTGTCTTGCAGAGTGTTCCTGGCTGTGGTTTTGTAAAATCTCTCTGATTCTTCTTGTAAGATTGTAGAAATCTCTTCTTATACCTACATCTGTGATTCAGGTAATCATTTACAAGTCAGGGAGTAGGTGGGATGAGTTAAACTGTCATTGTTTGAGTGTTTAATCAATCTGCATAGTTTTTCCTCGTTTGTTTTGCTAGTCCACAAGATACATGGACCCATACAATGGATAATCAACATATTTGCAAACATCAATTGTTAAATTACTCTATGTCCCTGTCCCTCAAAGACAGCAGACAGTGGGCTGCAACAAAAAGCAACTCAAGAGGCTACATCCAGGCTCATATGAACAATAGACTGTGTTTCTTGACCAACCAAAAAAAATGCATAAATTCAATAGTCAGCATAAAGATAATAGCCCAGGTCTTCAGGCCTACTGAAAATTGATGTTTGGATTATCAATATCATATGCTGTGTCATCACAGCAACTGTTAATTTTTTATTTTAACAGCTTTCCGCTCAATCTCGAGCCAGGACGTCTTAATAGATGATGGATCTGAAGGAAAATCGATTTTGTGCAAGCTTAAATATATCCACCAGGTTCTTCTCTGCCATTTTCTTGATGTATTAAAGGGACACTGTCACCTGAATTTGGAGGGAACAATCTTCAGCCATGGAGGCGGGGTTTTTGGGTGTTTGATTCACCCTTTCCTTACCTGCATACACTATTGCAGCCAGCATGCAGCCAGCGGGTAAGGAAAGGGTGAATCAAACACCCAAAAACCCTGCCTCCATGGCTGAAGATTGTTCCCTCCAAATTCAGGTGACAGTGTCCCTTTAAGACACTGAGTTACTAGCAGCTACCTACCTGTTACTTCTTAGCCCCATTCACAAAAATAACAAAAGTTCTAAATAGGCACTTTAACAAAATTCATGCAAATTTTTTAAGGATGGACACAATGGTATGATATAATTGGTAAAGATGTGTGGATCATTTGAAATTCAAATTTGCTGGCTTTTCTGAATTTTCCCCCTAAATATATTTCCGGTGAATAAATTTGCTTGAATTGCATAAATAAAAAGTCTTGGATTGCCTGGAAAATCTGCGTACAACACTCAGTGTTCCCGTTGAGGACTAATGAACAGGTGTAGTAGTTCACTGCGTATCACTCGAATCTTGAAATTCTATTCACATGCTGAATATATCACTCCCATTTTCAATCTGATACATCAGAACCAAAGTAGCGCACCACAATTGCATTAGGCATTTTTCTATCCCTATCCTGTGTGCTCTGAAATGCAAATCCTACACAATACAAGCATAAAATAGTTTTCCTTGACTGACCCCTATCTGCCTCTGATAGACTCCCTGATTGGACTACACCATATGATTTGATTGCTGCAAGGAATTATTGGGAAGCCCGCACTACAATGCTTGATGCCATTAACCTTGAAGCATTTGTAAAATGTTGCAAAGTTAATTATCTCTCAAATCAAATAGCAAAGTGCTGAAATTTGCAGCAAACTACAAATATCGGGAAATTCAACTCAAACTTGGTCCTTCGCAGATTGATCCACTCATCTGTAGTCACTGCTTTCCAGAGTAACTCCTGTACTTCTTATCATGAAATTTAGCAATAAACTTTTGAAAATTTTTGGTCATTTATTATTACTAATATCCCAGATAACATATTTAAGAACTCAAAAATAAGAGAACTGTTCCCGGAATTTGAATATTCATCTGGTCCTACCAGATACTTATGAAACAAGTCTTAAGACTTCTAGTATAACTACCATTGCTCTGCTATCATCAAGACCAGTAAGCTTCCATAGATTTGTTCCTTCATTATCAACTCTTAAAAATACATATAAGTGTGGAAGTAGTGGCAACATGAGGTTTGTAGACATACAGGTCAGGTTGTGGTGAAGGAAAGAAGCCTAACCATCTAAAAGAAGTCATGATTGCATTTTACATAAAAAACATGAAGAATTATAGTGGGGAAAAAAATTACAATAGTAGGTATCAAGGCACTAGCTATTAGAATAGAGCAGAAAACTCAAACCAAAGATCAGAAACAACCATGATGAAGTACCCTAGATAAGGCAGAACAATCAAAGTAGTTTGGGTCAAAATCAGAATTCAAGGTCTAGAATCCTACATAATGGATTCTTGAGAAGAATTTAATTAAGAGAAGATCTGCTTTGATTGGCTTGATGATTAGTTGGCATTGGACATGTTCTGCCTGAGGTAACAACTTATTCTGTATTTTTTGTGCGTCGTAAGGCGTTGAACAGTATAAGATGAAGTTGCAGAACAATACTAAAAAGCTGACTAAATAAAGTAAGAAAATCATTGATGTAACAACCGGCAGCTAAAGCCACCTACACTTATTCATGGCACATTTAGGTATATAAGAAGATGGAAAGAAAGAGAATGCATGAGCTGGAAATGCTTTGGAAAATTGAATGTATAGTAAAATGATTGGGAGGATCAAGTCTTGGTCAATTCTTGAAGACAGTGGTGGTTCTAGATGAAAAGTGTCACGTCATCTATACTTGGTATAACAATTTTTCATCAGAAAAAGCACAACATGGCCAGGATGGTGGCTCAGTAGCTAGCACTGCACCTCTACAGCACTGAGGTCCTGGATTCAAATCCAACCAAGGACAATATCTGCATGAAGTTTATATCTTCTCCCCATGTTTGTGTGGGTTTCCTCTGGGTTCCCCGGTTTCCTGCCAGACTCCAAAGACATACTGATAGGGAAACTAGATTGTGAGCCCAAATGGGGACAACGCCGATAATGTCTGGAAAGCGCTGAGGAATTAATGAAGCTATATAAGTGAGTTAAATAAAATAATAAAAATTCAAAAAATATGGAGATCTCAGATATTGAACTGCAAAAGTTCAAAAGGAAGTAGCATATGATTTAATTTTTTTAGGTACCGACTACCCGTAAGTGCGTCGCAAAACAGGAGTATTAGCAGGCAGCTTCCCTTCTGTCATAGACATAGCCTTCAACCCTGTCACAATTATCAGCTTTTAACAAGTTTTTTTAACTGGTCATACACAAGACTATACATCTGCACCTAAAGGTTGTAAAATTACCTCTTATCAGTAACCCCTTTCTGCCATCTGACATACTATCCCGTCCATGTGCCCTGGGCCCATCTGGCCATGGACAAAATAGTACATCATAGCGACGGGCCGCGCACACGGGTGGTGTGTGTTGTGAATTCTGTGGCAGAGCTCCCTCCTGTGGTCACAAGTGGTACTTCGGCTGGTTCTCTCTGTGAGCTTCCGTTGGTGGAGGAAAGTGGTACTGCGGCTTCTGAGTTTCCTTCCTCAGGTGATGTGGTGAAGTTGTTGGGTGCTGCTCTATTTACCTCCACCTAGTGCTTTGATCCTGGCCTCCAGTCAATGTTCTAGTATTGGACCTGTTTCCTCCTGGATCGTTCCTGTGGCCTGCTGCTCTGCATAGCTAAGTTCCTCTTTGCTATTTGTTTGCTGTTTTTTTCTGTCCAGCTTGTCAATTTGTTTTTTACTGCTTGCTGGAAGCTCTGGGACGCAGAGGGTGTACCTCTGTGCCGTTAGTTCGGTACGGAGGGTCTTTTTGCCCCCTTTGCGTGGTGTTTGTAGGGTTTTGTGTTGACCGCAAAGTTACCTTTCCTATCCTCGCTCTGTTCAGAAAGTTGGGCCTCACTTTGCTAAATCTATTTCATCTCTACGTTTGTCTTTTCATCTTAACTCACAGTCATTATATGTGGGGGCTGCCTTTTCCTTTGGGGTATTTCTCTGAGGCAAGGTAGGCTTATTTTCTATCTTCAGGCTAGCTAGTTTCTCAGGCCGTGCCGAGTTGCATAGGGAGCGTTAGGCGCAATCCACGGCTGCCTTTAGTGTGGTTTGAGAGGATTAGGGATTGCGGTCAACAGAGTTCCCACGTTTCAGAGGTCGTTCTTGTTTTTTTTGGGTTATTGCCAGGTCACTGAATATGCGCTGACCTCTATGTCCATTGTGGTACTGAATTACCTTTCACAACAGTACTGGAGGCCTAAAGTACTAATGATTCCCAATAGAGGGAAAAAAGAAGTTCTGAGACCATTTTTTTTTCTTTGCACTGTGTTTTGCCTTTTTTTTCCCCTAGACATTTGGGTGGTTCAGGACACAGGTGTAGCAATGGACATTAAAGGTCTGTCTTCATGTGTGGATCAGCTCACGGCAAGAGTACAAAGTATTCAAGACTTTGTGGTTCAGAATTCTATGTTAGAACTGAGAATTCCTATTCCTGATTTGTTTTTTGGAGATAGAACTAAATTTCTGAGTTTCAAAAATAATTGTAAACTATTTCTGGGTTTGAAACCTTGCTCCTCTGGTGACCCAGTTCAACAAGTTAGGATCGTTATTTCTTTCTGCGTGGCGACCATCAGGACTGGGCATTTTCTCTTGCGTCAGGAGATCCTGCATTAAGTAATATCGATGCATTTTTCCTGGCGCTCGGATTGCTGTACGATGAGCCTAATTCTGTGGATCAGGCAGAGAAGAATTTGCTGGCTCTGTGTCAGGGTCAGGATGAAATAGAGGTATATTGTCAGAAATTTAGAAAGTGGTCCGTACTCACTCAGTGGAATGAAGGTGCGCTCGCAGCTATTTTCAGAAAAGGTCTCTCTGAAGCCCTTAAGGATGTCATGGTGGGATTTCCTATGCCTGCTGGTCTGAATGAGTCTATGTCTTTGGCCATTCAGATCGGTCGACGCTTGCGCGAGCGTAAATCTGTGCACCATTTGGCGGTATTACCTGAGCTTAAACCTGAGACTATGCAGTGCGATAGGACTTTGACCAGAGTTGAACGGCAAGAACACAGACGTCTCAATGGGCTGTGTTTCTACTGTGGTGATTCCACTCATGCTATCTCTGATTGTCCTAAGCGCACTAAGCGGTTCACTAGGTCTGCCACCATTGGTACGGTACAGTCAATTTCTTTTGTCTGTTACCTTGATCTGCTCTTTGTCATCGTATTCTGTCATGGCATTTGTGGACTCAGGTGCTGCTCTGAATTTGATGGACTTGGAGTATGCTAGGCGTTGTGGGTTGTTCTTGGAGCCCTTGCAGTGTCCTATTCCATTGAGAGGAATTGATGCTACGCCTTTGGCCAAGAATAAGCCTCAGTACTGGACCCAGCTGACCATGTGCATGGCTCCTGCACATCAGGAGGTTATTCGCTTTCTGGTGTTGCATAATCTGCATGATGTGGTCGTGTTGGGGTTGCCATGGCTACAAGTCCATAATCCAGTATTAGATTGGAAATCCATGTCTGTGTCCAGCTGGGGTTGTCAGGGGGTACATGGTGATGTCCCATTTCTGACTATTTCGTCATCCACCCCTTCTGAGGTTCCTGAGTTCTTGTCTGATTACCGGGATTTATTTGATGAGCCCAAGTCCGATACCCTACCTCCGCATAGGGATTGTGATTGTGCTATCGATTTGATTCCTGGTAGTAAATTCCCAAAAGGTCGACTGTTTAATTTATCTGTGCCTGAGCACGCCGCTATGCGGAGTTATGTGAAGGAGTCTTTGGAGAAGGGGCATATTCGCCCGTCATCGTCGCCATTAGGAGCAGGGTTCTTTTTTGTAGCCAAGAAGGATGGTTCACTGAGACCTTGTATAGATTACCGCCTTCTTAATAAGATCACGGTTAAATTTCAGTACCCCTTGCCATTGTTATCTGATTTGTTTGCTCGGATTAAGGGGGCTAGTTGGTTCACCAAGATAGAACTTCGTGGTGCGTATAATCTTGTGCGTATTAAGCGAGGCGATGAGTGGAAAACTGCATTTCATACGCCCGAGGGCCATTTTGAGTATCTTGTAATGCCATTCGGTCTTGCCAATGCTCCATCAGTGTTTCAGTCCTTTATGCATGACATCTTCCGAGAGTACCTGGATAAATTCCTGATTGTGTACTTAGATGACATTTTGATCTTCTCGGATGATTGGGAGTCTCATATGAAGCAGGTCAGAACGGTGTTTCAGGTCCTGCGTGCTAATTCTTTGTTTGTGAAGGAATCAAAGTGTCTCTTTGGTGTTCAGAAGGTTTCATTTTTGGGGTTCATCTTTTCCCCTTCTACTATCGAGATGGACCCTGTTAAGGTCCAAGCCATCCATAATTGGACTCAGCCGACATCTCTGAAAAGTCTGCAAAAGTTCCTGGGCTTTGCTAATTTTTATCGTCGCTTCATCTGCAATTTTTCTAGTATTGCTAAACCATTGACCGATTTGACCAAGAAAGGTGCTGATTTGGTCAATTGGTCTTCTGCTGCGGTGGAAGCTTTTCAAGAGTTGAAGCGTCATTTTTCTTCTGCCCCTGTGTTGTGTCAACCAGATGTTTCGCTTCCGTTCCAGGTCGAGGTTGATGCTTCTGAGATTTGAGCAGGGGCTGTTTTGTCGCAGAGAAGTTTTGATTGCTCGGTGATGAAACCATGCGCCTTCTTTTCCAGGAAGTTTTTGCCTGCTGAGCGAAATTATGATGTGGGCAATTGAGAGTTGCTGGCCATGAAGTGGGCATTCGAGGAGTGGCGTCATTGGCTTGAAGGAGCTAAGCATCGCGTGGTGGTCTTGACTGATCATAAGAACTTGACTTATCTCGAGTCCGCCAAGCGGTTAAATCCTAGACAAGCTCATTGGTCATTGTTTTTTGCCCATTTTGACTTTGTGATTTCATACCTTCCGGGCTCTAAAAATGTCAAGGCGGATGCTCTGTCTAGGAGTTTTGTGCCCGACTCTCCGGGTGTATCTGAGCCGGCGGGTATCCTCAAAGAGGGAGTAATTGTGTCTGCTATCTCCCCTGATTTGCGGCGGGTGCTGCAAAAATTTCAGGCTAATAAACCTGATCGTTGCCCAGCGGAGAAACTGTTTGTCCCTGATAGGTGGACGAATAAAGTTATCTCTGAGGTTCATTGTTCGGTGTTGGCTGGTCATCCTGGAATCTTTGGTACAGAGAGTTAGTGGCTAGATCCTTTTGGTGGCCATCTCTGTCGCGGGATGTGCGTACTTTTGTGCAGTCCTGTGGGATTTGTGCTCGGGCTAAGCCCTGCTGTTCTCGTGCCAGTGGGTTGCTTTTGCCCTTGCCAGTCCCGAAGAGGCCTTGGACACATACAGTGGGGCAAAAAAGTATTTAGTCAGTCAGCAATAGTGCAAGTTCCACCACTTAAAAAGATGAGAGGCGTCTGTAATTTACATCATAGGTAGACCTCAACTATGGGAGACAAACTGAGAAAAAAAAATCCAGAAAATCACATTGTCTGTTTTTTTAACATTTTATTTGCATATTATGGTGGAAAATAAGTATTTGGTCAGAAACAAAATTTCATCTCAATACTTTGTAATATATCCTTTGTTGGCAATGACAGAGGTCAAACGTTTTCTGTAAGTCTTCACAAGGTTGCCACACACTGTTGTTGGTATGTTGGCCCATTCCTCCATGCAGATCTCCTCTAGAGCAGTGATGTTTTTGGCTTTTCGCTTGGCAACACGGACTTTCAACTCCCTCCAAAGGTTTTCTATAGGGTTGAGATCTGGAGACTGGCTAGGCCACTCCAGGACCTTGAAATGCTTCTTACGAAGCCACTCCTTCATTGCCCTGGCGGTGTGCTTTGGATCATTGTCATGTTGAAAGACCCAGCCACGTTTCATCTTCAATGCCCTTGCTGATGGAAGGAGGTTTGCACTCAAAATCTCACGATACATGGCCCCATTCATTCTTTCATGTACCCGGATCAGTCGTCCTGGCCCCTTTGCAGAGAAACAGCCCCAAAGCATATGATGTTTCCACCACGCTTTACAGTAGGTATGGTGTTTGATGGATGCAACTCAGTATTCTTTTTCCTCCAAACACGACAAGTTGTGTTTCTACCAAACAGTTCCAGTTTGGTTTCATCAGACCATAGGACATTCTCCCAAAACTCCTCTGGATCATCCAAATGCTCTCTAGCAAACTTCAGACGGGCCCGGACATGTACTGGCTTAAGCAGTGGGACACGTCTGGCACTGCAGGATCTGAGTCCATTGTGGCGTAGTGTGTTACTTATAGTAGGCCTTGTTACATTGGTCCCAGCTCTCTGCAGTTCATTCACTAGGTCCCCCCGCGTGGTTCTGGGATTTTTGCTCACCGTTCTTGTGATCATTCTGACCCCACGGGGTAGGATTTTGCGTGGAGCCCCAGATCGAGGGAGATTATCAGTGGTCTTGTATGTCTTCCATTTTCTAATTATTGCTCCCACTGTTGATTTCTTCACTCCAAGCTGGTTGGCTATTGCAGATTCAGTCTTCCCAGCCTGGTGCAGGGCTACAATTTTGTTTCTGGTGTCCTTTGACAGCTCTTTGGTCTTCACCATAGTGGAGTTTGGAGTCAGACTGTTTGAGGGTGTGCACAGGTGTCTTTTTATACTGATAACAAGTTTGAACAGGTGCCATTACTACAGGTAATGAGTGGAGGAAAGAGGAGACTCTTAAAGAAGAAGTTACAGGTCTGTGAGAGCCAGAAATCTTGATTGTTTGTTTCTGACCAAATACTTATTTTCCACCATAAAATGCAAAAAAATGATACAAAAACAGACAATGTGATTTTCTGGATTTTTTTTTTCTCAGTTTGTCTCCCATAGTTGAGGTCTACCTATGATGTAAATTACAGACACCTCTCATCTTTTTAAGTGGTGGAACTTGCACTATTGCTGACTGACTAAATACTTTTTTGCCCCACTGTATCTCTATGGATTTTATTTCAGATCTTCCCGTCTCTCAAAAGATGTCAGTCATTTGGGTGGTCTGTGATCGCTTCTCTAAGATGGTCCATTTGGTACCCTTGTCTAAATTGCCTTCCTCCTCTGATTTGGTGCCATTGTTTTTCCAGCATGTGGTTCGTTTACATGGCATTCCAGAGAATATCGTTTCTGACAAAGGTTCCCAGTTTATTTCGAGGTTTTGGCGAGCCTTTTGTGGTAGGATGGGCATTGACTTGTCTTTTTCCTCGGCTTTCCATCCTCAGACTAATGGCCAGACCAAACGAACCAATCAGACCTTGGAAACATATCTGAGATGCTTTGTTTCTGCTGATCAGGATGACTGGGTGTCCTTTTTGCCTTTGGCTGAGTTCGCCCTTAATAATCGGGCCAGCTCGGCTACCTTGGTTTCACCGTTTTTCTGCAACTCTGGGTTCCATCCTCGTTTCTCTTCAGGGCAGGTTGAGTCTTCGGACTGTCCTGGTGTGGATACTGTGGTGGACAGGTTGCAGCAGATTTGGACTCATGTAGTGGACAATTTGACTTTGTCCCAGGAGAAGGCTCAACGTTTCGCTAATCTCAGACGCCGTGTGGGTCCCCGACTTCGGGTTGGGGACTCGGTTTGGTTATCTTCTCGTCATATTCCTATGAAGGTTTCCTCTCCTAAGTTTAAACCTCGTTTTATTGGTCCGTATAGGATTTCTGAGGTTCTTAATCCTGTGTCTTTTCGTCTGACCCTTCCAGATTCTTTTTCCATACATAACGTATTCCATAGGTCATTGTTGCGGAGATACGTGGCACCTATGGTTCCATCTGTTGATCCTCCTGCCCCGGTTTTGGTGGAGGGGGAGTTGGAGTATATTGTGGAGAAGATTTTGGATTCTCGTGTTTCAAGGCGGAAACTCCAGTATCTGGTTAAGTGGAAGGGTTATGCTCAGGAAGATAATTCCTGGGTCTTTGCCTCTGATGTCCATGCTCCCGATCTTGTTCGTGCCTTTCATATGGCTCATCCTGGTCATCCTGGGAGCTCTGGTGAGGGTTCGGTGACCCCTCCTCAAGGGGGGGGGTACTGTTGTGAATTCTGTGGCAGAGCTCCCTCCTGTGGTCACAAGTGGTACTTCGGCTGGTTCTCTCTGTGAGCTTCCGTTGGTGGAGGAAAATGGTACTGCGGCTTCTGAGTTTCCTTCCTCAGGTGATGTGGTGAAGCTGGGCCCAAATTGTTCTGTACACTGTGGCCTCTGTTCGCACGGGATGCATTTTAGCACTGGGCAGCCCGCCATATGGCGTCATTTATAAGCTGTATCCAGACGCTCTGTTTTCCTTGTGTGAACACGCCACATACAGAGTATTTTATCTTAGTGCATTGGTGTACCACACGGCCAAACCCTTATTGAAGGCTGGCTGTTTCATTAGGTATTGCACCTGTGCACTTGCTATTTTTTTTTTTTTTTGGGTCCGCTGCACCCTGCTTGTGCATTTGTATTGAGGCCTATTTAGACAGGTAAGCATCTTTGCCTGTTTTTTGGTGTTTTTTCTTGAATGTGTCCTTTTTTGGTGTTTTTGATGTGGTGAAGTCGCTGGGTGCTGCTCTATTTACCTCCACCTAGTGCTTTGATCCTGGCCTCCAGTCAATGTTCTAGTATTGGACCTGTTTCCTCCTGGATCGTTCCTGTGGCCTGCTGCTCTGCATAGCTAAGTTCCTCTTTGCTATTTGTTTGCTGTTTTTTTCTGTCCAGCTTGTCAATTTGTTTTTTACTGCTTGCTGGAAGCTCTGGGACGCAGAGGGTGTACCTCCGTGCCGTTAGTTCGGTACAGAGGGTCTTTTTGCCCCCTTTGCGTGGTGTTTGTAGGGTTTTGTGTTGACCGCAAAGTTACCTTTCCTATCCTCGCTCTGTTCAGAAAGTTGGGCCTCACTTTGCTAAATCTATTTCATCTCTACGTTTGTCTTTTCATCTTAACTCACAGTCATTATATGTGGGGGCTGCCTTTTCCTTTGGGGTATTTCTCTGAGGCAAGGTAGGCTTATGTTCTATCTTCAGGCTAGCTAGTTTCTCAGGCCGTGCCGAGTTGCATAGGGAGCGTTAGGCGCAATCCACGGCTGCCTTTAATGTGGTTTGAGAGGATTAGGGATTGCGGTCAACAGAGTTCCCACGTTTCAGAGCTCGTTCTTGTTTTTTTTGGGTTATTGCCAGGTCACTGAATGTGCGCTGACCTCTATGTCCATTGTGGTACTGAATTACCTTTCACAACAGGTGTGTGGCCGATTGCAGCCGGGTGTCAGCTGATTCTCACAGCTGACACCTGGCACTAAATGACAGGAGCAGTCACTGACCACTCCCGTCACTTTAACCTCCGAAACACTGCGATCAAACAAGATCACTGCGTTCCAGAGCCGGCAACAAGGGCTGACAGCCCCTCTGCCTTTGGTTCGGAGACCCCGCGGCACGCCGTGGATTTTCCGATTGCTGCCATGATGACATCCAGGTCTCCAGAGCTGAGGAACTTCCTGTCATGCGCAGTGCATGTTAGGAAGTCTCTCAGGTTAGTGTACTGAAACTGCAGCACTGACAGCTTCTATAGCATGTGGATCTGCATGCTATAAAACTGATCAGCCTGCACAAAATGATTGTCCCACAGTGGGACACAGTGTAAATGTAAGAATGAATTTAAAAAAAAAAATTTTAATAATTGTAAAAATATTTTAAAAAATAATAATAAAAAAATCAATATTTATTCTATCAATAAATATTTGAATGAAAAAAAAAATCTAAACAATAAAAGTATACATATTAGGTATCCCCGCATCTGTAATGACCCGACCTATAAAACTGTCCCACTAGTTAACCCCTTTAGTGAACACCATAAAAAAATGGCAAAAAACTATTCTTTATCATCATACCGCCGAACAAAAAGCGGAATAACACGCAATCAAAAAGACGGATGTAAATAAACATGGTACTACTGAAAACATCATCTTGTCCCACAAAAAACAAGACCCCATACAGCTTCATCACCGGAAAAATAAAAAAATTATAGCTTTCAGAATAAAGCCATGCAAAAAAATTTTTTTAGATAAAATAGTTTTTATTATATAAAAGTGCAAAAACATTAAAAAAATTATATAAATGAGGTATTGCTGTAAACGTACTGACCCGAAGAATAAAACTGCTTTATCAATTTTACCACACGCGGAACGGTATAAACTCCCCTCCCCAAAAGAAATTCATGAATTGCTGGTTTTTGTTCATTCTGCCTTACAAAAATAGGAATAAGAAGCGATCATAAAATATCATGTGCCCGAAAATGGTACCAATAAAAACGTCAACTCGTCCAACAAAAAACAAGACCTCTCATGACTTTGTGGGCCAAAATATGGAAACATTATAGCTTCAAAATATGGTGCTGCAAAAACCTTTTTTTTGCTATAAAAAGCGTCTTTTAGTGTGTGACAGCTGCCAAACATAACCCAACGCCTCTTTCACGCATCCTGATGTTTCCAGTACCGGAGATGTCAGTGTCCGTGTGTGTAATACTTGCGGCACACGTGTGGCATGCGTGTGCCGCATCACTACCACACGGATGGGGCCAGGGAAGAAGCGCTACAGTAAGCGCTGTTCCCTGGTGGCAGGTGCTGATCACGGCTCTCATCATTCTTCCTGCTCTGCCGGCGATCGGCACAAGCAGTGGAGAATTGTGAGAATTGTCAGCAACCATTCCCATTTCATTTAGGTGTATCCATATAAATGGCACACCCTGTATAGACAGATAGATAGATAGATAGATAGATAGATAGATAGATAGATAGATAGATAGATATATTGAAAGGTAGATAGATTGATAGGTAGATAGATAGATAGATAGATAGATGATCTGGAGATTCCTTTAAAACACATTATTATAAGGATTAGACACTCTCCATTGGTATTCTACCGAAACATATATATAATTATTCTGGATATGATTGATGTATTGTCTTGATCGCTCCCTTTTTTTGGATGCGCCCTGTCATTTATTCCAGCCTTCTCAGGTGCCAATATATGTTATTACATCCCTGTCTGTGGGTTATGTCTTGTATTCCCCGTTATTACGGGCATTTTTTGTGTTTTTAATTGTTTTTAATTGTGTTGTTTGCTTACTAGACTGTTTAATTTAATAAAATATTTTTGATATTTTGCTACCATTTAGTCCTGTTGATCTCCTATACAACATGCCTTTTTTCTACTAGTCCTATGGTGTTTGTTTACATGTTGAGGGGGATTCAGGACTTTTTTACTCACGGGTTATATTAAAGGTGGTGCCCTCCATTTCTTCACTTATAAAAGGATTAGACATTTAGATCATTTTCATAACCCTTTATGCAGAATCTTTAACATGTATAATACATTCGTAAAAGGCTTGGAATGGATATTGCCTTTATGCCTGTTGACACTGCTCAGGAGACAAGGGCACGTGTTCATAGTTTAGAGTAAATTCATGAATCTGAAGTCTGCCAAGCAAAAAGGCAATAAGCCTTATGTGAAATAACATAAGCCATGTAAGGCTGTGAGTAATGATACATGATATGAGCTATAGCATTCTCATTGCAGTGTGAGCCAGTATAACCCCAGGTTGGGTATTTAGAGGTCAGCAAGTTGTGCTACTAGAATGCAGGCTCGAGAAATATTGTCACATTGATATGATATACGTTTTCATGTGTTTTTTTTTACTCTTGTACAAAAAGGAGCATTGATATTGTGGAGATATAAACAGAATAAACAACTGTAATTAGAGGACGGATTCCCAGCATAGGTTGGTCCCATTCATATTACTATTAAGTGGTGAGAATCTGGGCAGGACGAGAACAATAAGGATCATTGTGCTCTAATAAAAGGGCTGAATTCAGTGAAGGATGATTGATGACGTACAATAAGAAATTATATTGTACTACCGTGTTAGCTAGAAAAAAAAAAATCGATAAAAATACTTTAACGCCCCAAATTGACAAAAGTATTTTAGGATTGATGCCTTTATTGGCTATACACCAGAAAATGTATTTTTATTTTTTATTTTTTGTAAATCTGCCTGAAGAAGGAGCATCTGTGCTCTAACATCTAGCACATTTTCTGGTTAGAGAGTAAAGGCATCACTCCTAGAATACGTTTGTCATCTTTGGACATAAAAGTATTTACATCGAAAGGATAATTGAAAGGGAGCACAAACACATTCATGATGATGTGGGGTTTCGGCTCCAAATCTTTTGAAAAGAAAATTCACTAGATGTTAGGACTGGCGGAACGCACCAAGACAGATGGTATAGATGCGTTCGCAGTCCGGGGTCCACCGTGCAGGTGAAAACCTGCTGCTAGCAATTAGCAGACTATATGGCGGTACACTAGAGTATACACGCGTGGGTTAACCTCACCCAGCGTGAAAGAAGCAATCCTGTTAAGGCACAGGACCGCGGTACCGCACCTAAAGCGCGAGCAAGCAGTCAGCGAACTCAACCCCAACTGGGATTGAAGTCCGATTAGACCCTTGCTGGCGCAACACCGCAACTGGGTGTGAAATGAAACAGAAGAGCATGCAGTGCCGCACTGACGAACGCCACTAACCACCCAGGCTTGGGTAAGGAAAGCACAGAGGAAGTGCACGGCGCCGTACTGGCGGTCACAGCAACTGGACGCTATAATGTGTGACTAGTGCTGTAGGATAAGTCGGGCGCTAGGTAGCAGCCATACACCTTCCGCGAACAGTCATACTATAGGGTAGGGGTATCCAAGGACGACTTGCACTCACAACATACACACATTAGCAATTGTTTGACAATACTAGCGCATGGCCGTGCGGTCATGCGCAGTTTATATAGCAGCAGCACAGGAAGTGGCCACAGCACTTTTGCCCTTCTAGGACCTGCCAAGAGGACCAATGGAATGTGCTGCAGAGCCTGAGCACATGACCCTCGATCTCCAACGGGAGACCTTACGCTGGGCATGCTCAGTACATGCAGACAAGGACTTAGTCCCAGAGAAGTCCGCTCGCTGCTGACCAGCACAGACTTTAATAGCAGAGACTGGAGAAGCAGCAGTAACTCTCAGAACAGAGTGAGAATGAGCAAGACGCTGGGACCGACGTCCTTGCTGAGCAGACTCCACTGCGGCTGGACAAGAATGGGAGACCGCAGCGGAAGTGGCCCGAGATTCCCCCTGTGCAGAAGCGGGAACTCGACCCCTAACATTACCCCCCCTCCTTGGGCCTCGCTACGTGCGAAGGCAGCAATGAGCTGCGGAGCCCGAATGTGCTCAGCAGGCTCCCAGGACCTATCCTCAGGGCCGTAACCCTTCCAGTCCACCAAAAAAATTTTTTGCCACGCACCACCTTGCACCCCAAGATAGCGTTCACCTCGAAATCGTCCGTAGACGAACCCGATGTCCCGGCAGATGACTCAGAAAACCGAGACATGTATACGGGCTTAAGGAGGGACACATGAAAGGTGTCGGTGATACCAAGGCGTGGAGGAAGGGCCAGACGGTAGACCACAGGATTAACCTGTTCGAGGACCTTGAAGGGACCCAAGTAGCGAGGAGCAAATTTAGTGGACTCAACTCGCAGCCTGATGTTACGGGCGGAGAGCCACACCAAGTCGCCAGGAGCAAAGGACGGGGCAGGGCGCCGATGAGCATCGGCGGAGGACCTCATTCTCTCCTTAGAGGCCCGAAAGGCATCCTGAGTGCGGTCCCAAATATCCCGTGCCTCCACAGCCCAGTCTGCCACCCTGGAGTCTGCGGAAGACACGGGCATAGGCACAGGTACCCGTGGATGCTGACCATAGTTGAGGAGGAATGGGGTTTGTCCAGTGGAGTCGGCTACGGCGTTGTTCAGCGCAAACTCTGCCCATGATAGCAAGGATGCCCAGTCATCCTGCCTGGCTGAAACAAAATGTCGCAGGTATGTGACCAAGGTCTGGTTGGCCCTCTCTACCAACCCATTCGTCTCGGGATGATAAGCGGAAGAGAGATTCAACTCAATACTGAGAAGACGACACAGCTCTCTCCAGAACCGAGACGCAAACTGGGGACCCCAGTCACTGACAATTTTGTCAGGCATACCATGTAGGCGGAAGATGTGCTTAATGAACAACGCAGCCAAGGCCCGTGCAGAAGGTAACCGTGGTAGCGGCACCAAATGCACCATTTTCGAGAAATGATCGGTGATGACCCAAATGATGGTACAGCCGCGAGACTTGGGCAAACCCACGACAAAGTCCATCCCGACCATCTCCCAGGGCCTATCTGCCACCGGCAAGGGATAGAGCAACCCAGCTGGCCTTTGACGCGGAGATTTATTTTTGGCGCAGGAGACACACGCCAGAATATAATCCCTGACATCCCGGACCATATGCGGCCACCAGTACGTCCTCGCCAGTAGCTCAGATGTCCTCTTTGTCCCAAAGTGTCCACCCACTCTGGACGAATGAGCCCAAGAGAGAACCTCCGGTCGCAAATTAATGGGCACAAAAGTCTTGCCCGGAGGCACAGACTCAAGCGAAACCGGTGCTACGGTTCTCAGGCTCTCAGAGGGAACAATAAGCCGAGGCTCCTCTTCCTCCTCTTCAGTTGACATAAGGGAGCGAGAGAGAGCATCAGCACGAATATTCTTCTCCCCGGCGAGAAAATGAAGAGAAAAGTGGAACCGGGAAAAGAACAAGGACCATCTGGCTTGGCGAGAATTTAGCCGCTGGGCTGTCTGTAAGTAGACCAAATTTTTGTGGTCAGTGTAAACCTGGAAGGGAAACCGCGCACCTTCCAGAAGATGTCTCCACTCTGAAAAGGCCAACTTCATTGCTAGCAGCTCCCTATCACCGATGGAGTAGTTTCTCTCCGCTGGCGAGAAAGTCTTAGAGAAGAAGAAGCATGGATGCTTCCGACCTTGAGCATCCTTCTGGTAGAGGACTGCTCCAGCACCAACGGACGAGGCATCCACCTCCATTAGGAATGGCTTATCCACATCGGGACGATGTAAGATGGGAGCGCTAGCAAAGTGGGACTTAATAGAAGTGAAGGCCTTGGAGACCTCTTCCGACCACAATTTAGGATTCGCTCCCTTCTTGGTGAGGGCTACCAAGGGAGCTACCAGAGTTGAGAAGTGGGGAATGAACTGGCGGTAATAGTTAATGAACCCCATAAAGCGCTGCACCGCTTTAAGAGAATGGGGCTCTTGCCAGTCCATCACAGCCTGTAGTTTGGCAGGATCCATAGCCAATCCCTGGGCGGAGATGATATAGCCCAGGAACGGCAAAGACTCCTGCTCAAACATACACTTCTCCAACTTAGCGTAAAGAGAGTTTGCCCGTAGGAGGTCGAAGACTCTGCCAACATCTCTCCGGTAGGAGTCAATATCTGGAGAAAAGATGAGAATATCATCCAGATAGACTACAACTGAGGTGGAAAGCATATCCCGGAAGATGTCGTTGACAAAGTCTTGAAAAACGGCTGGGGCATTACAGAGCCCGAAGGGCATCACCAGATACTCATAGTGCCCATCTCTGGTGTTAAACGCAGTTTTCCATTCGTCCCCCTCACGGATGCGAATCAGGTTGTAAGCACCCCGCAGATCTAATTTAGTAAATACCCTTGCTCACCGAAGCCTATCGAAGAGCTCAGATATCAAGGGCAAAGGATACTTGTTCTTAACGGTGATAGCGTTAAGACCCCTGTAGTCTATGCATGGACGTAGCTCCCCATTCTTCTTCTGCACGAAGAAGAACCCTGCCCCAGCAGGTGACACTGACTTCCTGATCAACCCTCTTGCCAGATTCTCTTGAATGTACTGAGACATGGCCTCCGTCTCCGGGAGAGATAATGGATAAACTCGACCCCGGGGAGGCTCCGCACCAGGCAAGAGATCGATAGGACAGTCATAGGGGCGATGGGGCGGAAGGGTCTCCGCCGCCTTCTTGGAGAACACGTCTGCGTAAGACCAATATTGCTTGGGGAGAGAGGATAGATCTGCGGGTACCTCAGTATTAGCAACCTGAACGCACTCTCGGTGACACCTACCCCCACATGATTCACCCCATCCCAGAATTCTGCCTGAGGACCACTCGATGTGAGGAGAGTAGTACCGTAGCCAAGGTATCCCCAACTGGACCTCATCAATACCCTCAGGAATGACGAGCAGAGAAATAATCTTCTGATGGGATGGCGACAGGGACAGAGTAACAGGGATGGTCTGATGTGTTATCTGTGCGGGGAGTGTCGACCCATTCACCACTCGTACCGTTACTGGTTGAGATAGCATAACCAGGGGTATTGCGTGACGTTGGGCGAAGGCAGAAGACATAAAATTGCCCTCCGCCCCAGAATCCACGCAGAGGTCTACCGAGTGGGAGGATGAGCCAAAGGTAATTGTCCCCTTAAAGGACATTTTGGAGGCAAACGTCGCAGTGTCTAGTGCACCTCCACCTACTACCACTAGACGCTGACGTTTCCTCGACCGCTGATGACATCTGGTGGCAAGATGTCCTGACTGTTGGCAAACATGGCAACCCTGGAGTGCACGAGCGGTCTGGGACTTAGATCCCGCTCGTGACACCACCTTAGGTTCCTGGAACTCAGGAGCCTGGACTGGAGATTCCAAAGGTTTGGCGAAGGTGGGAGCCAGCCGAAACCTCTGCCTACACTGGGCTCGCTCTAACCTCCGCTCGTGAAAACGGAGGTCAATGCGAGTAGATACTGCTATTAACTCCTCCAGTGTGGCGGGAATCTCCCTAGTGGCCAGAGCATCCTTAACGTGGTCAGCCAGCCCCCTCCAAAATATAGGGATAAGGGCTTTATCCGACCACTCCAGCTCAGATGCCAGAGTGCGGAAATGGACGGCAAAAAGGCTGACCAAGGACGAGCCCTGAGTCAGTGCCAACAGTTGGAGCGCCGTGTCATGGGTGACACGAGGTCCTAGAAAGACCTGTTTCAGAGTGCTCAGGAATAACGGAGCACTCTGCACCACATGATCGCCACGCTCCCACAGCGGCGTAGCCCACTGAAACGCCCTGTCCGACAATAAGGAAATTATAAAGCCCACCTTAGCCCGCTCTGTAGGGAAACGAGAGGCCAGAAGCTCGAGATGTATTGAGCACTGACTCACGAAACCCCTACAGGACTTACTGTCACCAGAAAATTTCTCTGGTAGCGGGAGGCGAGATAGCGTCGGTACAGGAGCGGCAGTGGACAAGGTAGCTGCAGCCACACTTGCAGCCTGAACAGCGACAGCAGTAACATCCACAGCTGAGGTTGAACGCTCAAGAGCCGCCAACCTTCCCTCCAGCTGCTGGATGTACCGCTGTAAACGCTGGTCGTCTGCCATTTACTAGCCAGACCCTGGCGCTAGTATTCTGTTAGGACTGGCGGAACGCACCAAGACAGATGGTATAGATGCGTTCGCAGTCCGGGGTCCACCGTGCAGGTGAAAACCTGCTGCTAGCAATTAGCAGACTATATGGCGTTACACTAGAGTATACACGCGTGGGTTAACCTCACCCAGCGTGAAAGAAGCAATCCTGTTAAGGCACAGGACCGCGGTACCGCACCTAAAGCGCGAGCAAGTAGTCAGCGAACTCAACCCCAACTGGGATTGAAGTCCGATCAGACTTTAATAGCAGAGACTGGAGAAGCAGCAGTAACTCTCAGAACAGAGTGAGAATGAGCAAGACGCTGGGACCGACGTCCTTGCTGAGCAGACTCCATTGCGGCTGGACAAGAATGGGAGACCGCAGCGGAGGTGGCCCGAGATTCCCCCTGTGCAGAAGTGGGAACTCGACCCCTAACACTAGATTTCTTGTAATTTCTCAGGAAATTGAAAATGCATCTAAATGGAATTCCAAAAATCAAGCTTACTTCAAAGACTCAAATTATTCCGAAGTATGTGGATGACAATATCCTCTATTCTTCACATCTGTGCTGTCACACACTAGCTGTACAGTCTCAAGTGTTTCATGGCTTTCTCTTCTTATTTCTATGGCTAAGCTATGAGCTGTGACGTCCTCTCACTGTCCAGATTTACCACAAAATGGCCGCTGCATTTCTTTTTTCCCCTGTTACACAGGCTCTGATAGTCACTCGGCAATGACTGTGCTATACCATGGGATGTAGTAGCAGGAAGGCCCAAACTCATGTGATTCTCTGATTGATACAGTATTCTTCACCATGAAATATTTGTCTGAAACAAATTGCAACTTATTCAAATTAAGCACACAAGAATTTGTTTTGCTTTGAGTCAAGTTGCTCATCTCTATTACAGGGTCCTAGTCCCCCATACAATGTTGGACTGCGCTAAGCATTGTCTATTGTCAAGGGTGGCATTGGAGGCAACGGGGATAAAACCTCCTATTTCTGTCTTCAGTTCTTTTCGCTCATCCCAATTGCCTCTTACTATTGTTCAAGCAGATTTACAGTCTGCATTTTGTGATGTTCGCTTTTGGGGGTGAATATTTAATAGAAGATGTTAACCAGCAAATGGCAGAAAGCCTAGTTTACTAGTTTCAGTGTGCAAATGTGTAAGCAGTCATTATAAAATATTGCATGTATACTTATCTATTCTGCTGACTTTGGCCAAGCATTGACAATATTTAACTAAAGAAGACATGTACAATAAATAGAAAAACATTTGATCTTCGTTATTTAAAGAGGTTTCCAACAAACTCGCGTAGCCTTCGGATGAAGCCGCAGTGGCATGCAGTGACAGTCAAAGACAACATTTCAGAGATGATATCAAATAATTAATTTATTTGGCAGTACAAGTTACGCAAGCTTATTGTCACACTGTGCAATATGATATTTAAATCGAAGCCGTGAATGTCTGGGTCCGGGGAGTTTGGCTGAACATTTTAAAAAGTTTCGTTCAGGTATCTGAACGGCACCATAATTTGGACCTGAACCCATTCAGAGGAATGGGTGACATGAACATCCGTTGTTTCCCACTCTGTCATTGGCATGACAGTGCAGGAAACATGACTTCTGAAGGGCAGTAAGATCATTACCACCAGTCAAAGCACTGCAGTTCTCACTCTGTCAGATGACAGTATGTGAACCAGTAGCTGTGACCGGCAGTAAAAAGGTTACTACTTACTACTGGTCAGAGGCGTCGGCTGATGAGAATACTACTTAGAATATTCATCAGCAGGCACCTGTAAAATAAATAAATAATTTTAGAGCAAGAAATGGCTATGGCTTCCCTCTATTTTTGATAACCAGCACAGGTAAAGCTGACAGCTGTCGACTGCAACTCCCAGCTTATTACTTTTTGTATTTTATACTGGATCATGCGCATCAATGGATTATTGTCAGACGGGTGAGAAATATGGTGTTTTATTATTTTTTTGTCTTTTACAGTGTGACATGGGCATCAAAGGATTAAAGATTGAAAGGTGAGTATAACTTTGCTTTTGTATTTTTATTTTTTGTGAATTAATGAGTAAAAGAGGGTGGGAATTTTTCATTTAAAATAAAAGAGTCTATGTCTTTATTTCAAATAAAAGATTTGATTCTGGCTGTGTACTTTTTGCAAGATAACTATGGGGTTAGTAATGGGAGTGTTATATAGACACCTCTCCATTACTAACCTGTGGGCTTCATGTCAACTGACATTACAAAGCAGACATCAACCCCACCCCTATTACCCACTTGCCACCGCACCAGGGAAAGTGGGAAGAGCCAGGCAAAGCGCCAGAATTGGCACATCAAAGATAGATGAGAATTTTCTGAGGTGGCTGTGGGCTGCTATTTTTAGACTGGGGAGGGCCAATATCCAAAGCCCCTTCCTCGTCTGAGAATACCAGCCTCCAGCTGTCTGCTTTAGCTTGGCTTGTTGTTAAAAATAGGGGGGACTTCATGCCATTTTTGTATTTATTTAAATAATTAAAAAACACGGCTTGAGACCCCTCTGTTTTTGATAACCAGCCAATCTAAATACTCTCATCAGCCTTGACTGCTCTCAATGCTATTAGCAACAGCAGGAGTAGAATGATGAGAGTAGTACTTTCACCATCCAATGCCTCTGACTGGCTGTAACCTTTTTACTGTGGTTAACAGCTGCTGGCTCACATGTTGTTGGAGCGCCGACCAGGGCAGTGGGGATACTCAGTACTGGGCCGGTTCTTAAAGGGATGTGTCACAGCAGCAGTGACCCAGTCAGTGGCCTTGGGTGTCTAATGAAAAATGATGATTAAAGGGGAAATAAAGTTTATAAGAGATGATTTGTGATGCAACCTGTGGTACGCAGCTAGGGATGGCCGACACTGCTTAGAGACCCTTGGAGATGATGGTGATGCAGCAGAGCTTAGTTCCAGGGCACTTGTATTGTTAAAGATGGTGATGATGGATGTAGTGCAGGGTGAATGGGGCAGTAAATAACTCCTAGGACAAAGCTGGGTGGAGTTTCCACATTTTTACTCACGTTTTGAAGTGCATACTGGGGCACCAGTTGCAGATGACAATTGAGGTCCGGGGAGCCTGAAAGCAACTTGGGATCCACTAAGCCAGGTGGGTTTTGAGGCCTCCTTACTGCACTGTCCTCTGAGGTCCTTGCTGCCTAAAGCTATGCTCAGTCCTCTGTTCCTTATTGTTCTGAAGTACTTGCCCATATGACAGGTAGCTTGAGCCAATTGCAGGTGTTGCTCCTTTATGGCAGCTCCGGGCTCTAGTTTGCTGCTCTGGTTTGCTGCTGTGCCTTCGAGTGTCTGCTGTTCCAGGAGAACTGCAATCACCTGCCCTCCGGAACTAGCTGCTGGGACTATTGTACCTGTCAGCCACGGAATACGGTGTCCAGCTTTTAGTGCTCTACTATGGGGTGAGCTTGGTCACTGCTTCACTCCCCAGATTCTCTTTCATTTCTCCTCTCTCCTCTGTTCATACACTGCATCTCTGTCTCTCTCAGTTTCCAGACACTGACTGACTGACTGACCCCTCCTCCAGGCCAGATCTCATAGAGAAATTCCCTTGAAACTGGGTTTAGAGCTCCCCCTTCTGGTTTGGAGTCAGGAAAAGTGTTGGATGTAAGTGTTATCTGGTCAGGCAAACCCTCCTTGCCTTCAGGCAGGTCATCACCCCACCTGTGAGGGAGGCAATGCCACTGTGGTAACCGGACTCATGGGGTGCCACACTGTCTTCTGACAACGTGGGAACTGTAGCACTTTGACTGGCTGTAGTGAACTTACCGCCAATCTGAGCCGCTGGGGTGACTTACTCTGTCAAACAGATGACAGCGTGGGAAACACCCAATGTTTGGGCTGCCAAAGCAGAACAGTAACACGGGCTTACTGGATAAATCCATGCTCAGGATCCGAACACAGACACTAGGTGTTCAGTACAGACCCCGAACTTTGCCGTTCAGTTCACCCGTCACTATATATGAGCAGATCGCGCCAAATTCAACTATTCACACATTTTTTCCTAGGATATTTGATTCACAGAAACATTATTTTATGCTAATGCAATATTGCTTATTATTCTCTAGGTTCTCTTCAGCCCGTCCACTACTCATCCTCATGAGTCCAGTCATTGCTGCATCTTCTGATTTCCCATAGTTCATGTTAGAGTCTCCACTCCTACAGCAATGTGCTTAATGGCTGGGTGTCATGGCACTGAGGAGGTTTCTGCACAGGTGCATGTTAGGCCAATGGTGTCATGGTGGCCCAACGTGCACTGTGACCTCCTGAGTGCCTACTCAGAATCCTCCTGAGAATCATGACACTTCAAAGTCCGACACAGTGCGAGAGTCCTGAATATCCTATTGCAAGCATCAAAAGATCAGAAGTGGTGAAGACTGAATAGGGGAGTAGCAGAGGGAGGAGAGGTAAGTGTTTTGGTAGGTATAACAATTGTGTTTTTAATCTTTTGATGGCCAGGAAATTGGCTGCCAATTTGCTGATTCTTCACTGAAGCGAATGATAGAAAAACTATAAAATGTAATGAATCTGAATTTTTGCAAAATTCAAGTAGAATAGGAATCCACTTGAATTTATTTGCTCATCTCTATGTATTATCATTAAAATAATTCAATTAATGATGTAACCTTTGCCTGTCCAAAGATTTTAAAAAGTGGGCAGTTGGCTCTAGATTACTATTCTAGTGACTGTAAGGCCACGTGCACATGTTCAGTATTTAGTCAGTATTTTACCTCAGTATTTGTAAGCCAAAACCAGGAAAGGAACAATCAGAGGAAAAGTATAATAGAAACACGTAACCACTGCTGGATTTATCACCCATTCCTGGTTTTGGCTTACTGATACTGAGGTAAAATACTGACCAAATACTGAACGTGTGAATGTGGCCTGAAAGTCCCAGAAGTGTGGTAATAAATATCCCATGAATTGGTGATGAATATACTTTATGGGAAAACCTTTTTTTAATGAGTGGTTCACTACTTTTACTTTAATGACCTATTACCAGGTCAGGTCATTAATATTTGATCAGTAGCTCAATGTAGACGCAATGCTTGGCACCATCATCTACCCGCTCTTATCATCTCCAGTGGCAGCTGGATATAATGAGTGTAAAGAGGAGAACACCACAGCCCCATACATTCTAATGACTGCTTTTCGGGTGCCGCATATTAGCTCTTATTAAAGAAATGTGTTATGATGGCTCACCTGTTGGGGTGCATTCAATAAGCCTATAGTCAGTGTGAATGCTCGGACTGAAGGCAATGGCACTACCTAGGTTTTTGCAGTTTAAGCAAGTCAAGATAACAATTTGTTATGTTTACAGCAGAATAAGAGTTAATAATCAGGTCTGTCCCAGAAAGTATATGCAGGTTGTAGAAACACATAAATTTGCAGAGATGATTGCAGCTCAGGACTAGATGATGGCAAACACCAAAGCATACGGTAGGGAATATTAGCTTACACAGGTGGTTCTGAGCTGACCTTAAAAGACCTTAAAAGACCTTGGGTGTTGTTGTCACTAAAGTTTGCCAGGCAACTTGTGAAAGTTGATGTGGAGTGCAGCAAAGGTTAGCAATCAGAGGGGAAGGGAGTGGAGCTTTGCCCTGAAGTCAAGACAGGTGCAAAACAAATTGCTAGGGAAGATGTTCTCTAGTTTGCCTGGAACCACAATTATGACAAGAATATTCAGAGTCATCCTCAAGCAGAATTAGGAAAGTAATATGTTAATATTAATTTTGTGCAAAACGAAATTGATCATGTTGACTAACTGAAAATATTGGTATATTTTATGCAGAACAGTGTCCTGGAGTAGAAAAGGTCAATGACTAATGTGAGATGATTGAGAATAATTTTCATTAGAGGTTTAAGATGTTTGATCACTGGCTGAGAGTCCACGTACTTTTTGGCATTAATTAGCAAGGGTGTCATCAATGTCTGACATTATTCATACAGGCAATCAACAAATCAAATGCTGTAAGTAATCTAAGATTATAGGGCATTAACAAAAGCCCACACACATCCATTTACTAATGCTTTTCATTGATTGGAGGGCAAGACCAGGTCTAACGCAAACAACTGTCTCGTCTTATAAAGTATCTCATAGACTGACACAATAAAAAAGGAATAAAATGGAGAAAGTTCACACAACTGCACAATACTAAAGATGTATATTATTATAGTAGATTTTATATCATACAGTAGTTGCTTCTATCGATGGTATGAAAAAATATGGAGACAAGTCTCTAAGGTTTATTGTTATAAGGGCATTTCAAGCTCATGTGAACAGTGCCTACCGATTGTATATTAATTCAAGGAGGAAATGACCAATGATATAACCTATAGACACGGAGAATTTGGAGGCTTAGCAGTGTGTATATTGGAATTAAGGTGATTGGGAGACAAGAATCATCTCTCCAAAAACTTTAAAGGACCACTCCAACGTTGCTTTTATTTCAGTGCTGGAGTGGTGCCACTAACATAAAATTCCTGACTCTCGGAATAACCTTACCAGCCACCATCTCCTACTTTTTCAGGTGCAACAATGCCACAATCTTCTAACCGCAAATTCTGTCTGACAAAAAGTAGTCAGAGGTAGTGGTCACAAGTTATCAATGTAAGTCTATGAGAGCCTCGTTATGGCTCTTGTAGACTTATATTGAGCTGTGATCTTTTGATCACCTTGAAAACACTGGAGTGATTCAGTAGGTCACAAACTGCTGGAAACAAAATGGAGTGGTGCAGATAAGTTGAAGATGGCGGCTGATGAGTATGAAATTAAGTGCAGGAGTGATGCTTTAAACTTCTGAATATAACTATGGCTTTCTGTATCTGGCTACAGAAAAAAAGATATAATAGAATTTTTGAGAACATGTAATTATATAATATGGGTAGAGAGGCACTTAAAAACCCAGTTTAACTATTGGTTCATATTCCAGGTCTTGCCGAAATGTATTCCGTAATGAAAAGTAGTGGGGTATATGCAATCATAAAAGTAAAAAAATATGAACTTGGACAGTAACATTTTCTGAAATTTCAGAAGTAGAAACAATTACTCTTCTACAAAAGACAGACAGTTTTTTCATCATAGTGCTGTATCCATTTTTCATCAGTTTTTTCTTTATGTGTTTGCTTTTAAAGTGTTTGGCAGAATGACTGCTCAAACTACGTCCCGCTGCTTGGTGCTTCATGGTGAGGCCAATCATTTAAATAAACCTTCCCAACAGCTTTTTCTCCCTCCACCTCCTCTTCTTTGATTGACAGAGAAGGGTGGGGATGGAGGGAAGCCAAGCAGGTGGGAAGGTGCCTTTAAATGATTAGCCCTGACGTGATGCACCAATTGGAAGGATTTGGGTTGAATGGTAATTCTGTGCTGACAGTCTTTTTTTAACATCTATGTGTAATCAGTTATTTTTTTACAATTGCTCATTTTGCCTTTCTACTCAGATAAAGTCTTTTGCTTTCCATTAGGTCTGTGACATCATGTAATTGAAAACTGACCAGCTGAATGTTAGGGGTCGAGTTCCTGCCTCTGCACAGGGGGAATCTCGGGCCATCTCCGCTGCGATCTCCCATTCTTCTCCTGTTGCAGTGGAGCCTGCTCAGCGGAGACGTCGATCCCAGCGTCTCGCTCAGTCTGACTCTGTGCTAAGAGTTACTGCTGCATTTCCTGCTTCTGCCATTGAAGTCAGTGCTGGGCAGTGCGAGCAGATGCTTCTGGGACTAAGTCCTGCTTTTCACGTTCTGAGCATGCCCAGAGTAAGATCTCTCAGTGGAGATCGAGGGTCACATGATCAGATACTTCAGCTAAGGTCATTGGTCCTTCTTGGAAGGTCCTTGTAGGTGCTAGGACTAAGTCCTGCTTTGCACTCTGAGCTTGCCCAGGGCAAGATCTCTCAGTGGAGATCTAGGGTCACATGCTCAGGTACTGCAGCAACTCCATTGGTCCTTCTTTGAACGGTCCTAAACGTGCTGCAACTATTTAAGGCTCGCATGGCCGCACGGCCATGCGCTAGTATTGTCTATTGTTATGTGCTTTGCGCCAGTGTGGTCACATGAGTGTGTGTTCAGGGACCCGGCTGAAATAAGCCCCTAGAATGCTGACACCTCCGGCGAGGAGTTTGTGTTTGGATGTATTCAGGGACCCGGCTGAAATAAGCCCCTAGACTGCTGGCTCCTCCGGCGAGGAGTTTTGTGTACGTGTGTGACCACTGACTGCTCTCTGCTTAGGCAGTTAGCCTGTGCCTCTGTGGAGTCTAACAGGGTACAGTGCTTCTCTTTCACGGCTACTCGGTGAATTAACTGAGTTGGTCTATACCAACATATGGTGCCGCCGTTTGCTAGCAGCAGGTACTCCTGCACGGTGGACCCCGGGCTGCGAACGCACCAATATCAATAAAAACATCTCTATTTACTTGGTGCATTCCGCTAGTCCTAACAGAATCCTTCTAAGCTGGATGTAGAAACAGGAGGTAATTTTTCCCTGTAAACTTAATTCATTACTGCAAAAGTCCCCGGCGGGGGTGGGGGGGGAGGAGGAACAGCCGGGTCACAAGCTGAAGAGAGGAATGATAAATGCAGGAATAAAAGACTTAAGGCCCCTTCACATTAAGCGACGCTGCAGCGATACCGACAACGATCCGGATCGCTGCAGCGTCGCTGTTTGGTCGCTGGAGAGCTGTCACACAGACCGCTCTCCAGCGACCAACGATGCCGGTAACCAGGGTAAACATCGGGTAACTAAGCGCAGGGCCGCGCTTAGTAACCCGATGTTTACCCTGGTTACCATGCTAAAAGTAAAAAAAAACAAACACTAGATACTTACCTACCGCTGTCTGTCCCCGGCGCTGCGCTCTGCTTCTCTGCTCTTCTCCTGTACTGGCTGTGAGCCGGAAAGCAGAGCGGTGACGTCACCGCTCTGCTTTCCGGCTCACAGCCAGTACAGGAGGAGTGCAGAGCACAGCGCTGGAGGACAGACGGCTGTAGGTAAGTATCTAGTGTTTGTTTTTTTTTACTTTTAGCATGGTAACCAGGGTAAACATCGGGTTACTAAGCGCGGCCCTGCGCTTAGTAACCCGATGTTTACCCTGGTTACCAGTGAAGACATCGCTGGATCGGTGTCACACACGCCGATCCAGCGATGTCAGCAGGAGTCCAGCGACGAAATAAAGTTCTGGACTTTCTTCAGCGACCAACGATCTCCCAGCAGGGGCCTGATCGTTGGTCGCGGTCACACATAACGATTTCATTAACGATATCGTTGCTACGTCACAAATAGCAACGATATCGTTAACAATATCGTTATGTGTGAAGGTACCTTTAATGTTTCTACATAGAGCAGTGAACAGAGAAAAATTAGTTGCGTCGAAAGGCAAAATGAGCAATTGTAAGTGCACAGTGCAGTATAATATGATGATTGCTATAAATTAAGAGGATAAAAGCTTTAACGGGAGGAGGATGAGGAGTGCTTCTTTAATGACACTCTTACAGCAAACACTGACATGTAAATGAAACCTAAGATTAGTGTTTGTTATTTATTTACCCGAGTAATAATGAGGTTTTTCTCTGTATTGGATTTGTGAAATATTCAATTAAAGGTGGTAAAGTCAGAGCCACTTTGGCCTCACACACTGATCTACTCAATCTTTGGATGTCACAGAGATGTGTCTGATCCTGAAAGTAGACAAAATGATAGCACTGTTTACATATGACAAGATTTGTTTTCAGCTTGAGATGCAAAACGTCTCTCATCTATCTTTGCTTCCTAATTAAAATGAAACGGATCAGCCCCAGTGGCAGTCTATGGTTTCTTAACGAGGTTACAACTTGGCACTGTCTGACTTTCTCTAGCAGATGTTGACAAGCTCTGACTCTCTCTTTTGCACCCTGTCTGTCCTGATAATTTATATTTGAAATGTTTATTGTTGCCCCCACCTCCATCCTTCACTCTTCCCCTTCCCTCTCTAGACAATCTGAGGCAATATTATTTCATTTTCACACATGGCAGAATATCATTCTTTAAGCTCCCAGGGACAGCTGGCTGATCTACTCCAATAGATCCCCTTCAGATTAAACCTAGACTCGTAGACTTTTATCCAGCATAGGTTGGTCAATGGGGGATGATAGGGTTATAATAACATATGTATCAGTGTATTCAAGTGGAAGACAGCTGCTGTAGATTAATACACTGCTATGAAAAATACCGGAGATAAAATTTAATATAAATAATAGCTGTACATATATGGAACGAGGGGCACAAGGGTATATAACGCACCAGAGGCAGGTGGCTATAACATGGGAGGGAGAATTACATTTTTATGATACAATGCCTAAACTATGCATAATTTGGCATTTCTTTTATAAATGTATGTATATTTCCCTTTTTAGACACACATGAAAATAAATACAGAATTTGAATACATGAACAGACTTCAGAAAGAGCTTACAGTGCAACATAGCTGCTCAAATCACTAATGTAAAATATTTATTCTATAAATTCATACAGGGTTATGCTACAAAAGCTCTACTGTTAACAGTGTGAACATTCACTGAATGGCTTCCTGTTTTTTCATGATTGAACCTTTCTTGTACAGAAATTAGACACGTAACTTGTAAATGCAGCATAACATCAAAGTTTCCATGGATTAGTTCCAGAGAGAACCCATTATAGTGTAATAGGAGATGATGGCACCTCTGAAGAGCCCCTGCGTGATGTGTCATTAGTGTGTAAGGCTGCTATCTACTGACTAGATGGGATCATGAGGACCAATAGGCACCAGAAGAACTGCAGGAAGAACAAGTTCAACTGCCAGACCAGGACAGGTGCCTAGGATGATGGCGTTTCTGAATATAAAAATCCTGTGTGCCAAACCATAGGGGGCTTTGGCCCCAAGAAAATGTAAGGTGCAGACGTGCACAGGAGAAGAAGCTGGAGCCAGAGTGACAGGCCGCAGCAGGAAACGTGTGCCAGCAGGGTTTTAGCGCTTGTAGACAGATTACAGATGAAATAAAATCATATCCAGAGCCCTGGCTATGCCGGTCAAGAACCAAAGTCAGGATCTAAGCATGTCAAGAGTCCAGACTGCACCGATCAGTGCCTGAATCCCAGACATGAGCTGGTCAAGATGCCATACCTTGACGACTCAAGTCAAGAATCATAGAATCAAAGAATGTCAGAGTTGGAAAGGAGCTCGTGGGTCATCGTGTCCAACCCCTTACTCAATGTAGAGTTGAATTCACTAAACTATCTCAGACATCAAAGATTCTGGCTAGTGGTTCTGCAATTTCCTCTGCTAACTCTTTCAGTAACCTAGGACTTTGCACCTTTTCCTCTAACAGAGTCACAAGCTTGCATTTTTGGCATGTTTTTCAAACGTTTTTATTGGTATTTTCAATTTTAAACAGGTAGAAATGAGAGAAAGGGGAAGGAAATAAACATAGGGTAGGGAAAAGGAAAGGAATCCCCAAGTGAAATGGGGAATGAAATATCAGGCATTAGAAAACAGACCATAAATTGGTAGCTTAAATATACTACATATATATGTCACTAACAAAGGGACGAAAATTAAATTAGTCTTGCGATGCAGTATAGTAAAAATAAGCATTAGCAGTAAAGAAAAATGTTGCTTAATAACTAGGCCCAAGAGAATAGACAAAAGTATACAAGTCAGAATTAAAGTAGCCTGTGCGATGAAGTAGAATAATAATAAGCATTTACAGTAAAGAAAAATGTTGCTTAATAGCTGGGCCTAAAAGAGAAAACAACCATATACATGTCGGATTCAAAGTAGCCTAAGTATAGAGATATACTGTATGAATATGATGCCTACTTATAAACACAATAAGTGGAATATCAGATAACGTCGCTGAAAAGTCAATATTATATGATGATCAGTAATATTAGTATACACGTTTTTTATAGCCTGTGAGATAAAAGTAGATTAAAGGTCGCATAATGTGTGAAATAATGCCTGCCCAAGTCCCAGAGTGCACATGGCACCCCTAAGACCTAGTGGAGGAAAGTTCGGTTTTGATCCAAGAAACAATCAAGTAACGAAAAAAAATTAAAAAAAAACTTTTAAAGTGGAATTAAGTTGTTACAGCTAGTCAAATAACAGATTTTTGTAGATTGCTCAACCAGAACAGTTACCCTTCAAGTTGTTGGTAGGGAACTGGATGTGGCTTCAGAGGAGTTGATTCCAATGCGTTTTAAAAATTCAATACCCTCGTCCGGAGAGGCATCATGAAATAAACCTGACGGAAGTCTCACCCGGAGGGTTGATGATCTTGTCCAGGAGTAAGAGAGGCCTGCATGCAGTAGTTCTCTTGTGGTATGCGAAAAAACTCTCCTGTTTTGGAGAGTGACTTTAAACAAATCCTTATAAAAAACCAGTTGCTTGTAAGGGGAAGAGAGAAATCTCTGATTTTTTGAGATACCTAAGAGCGCGTTCCTGACCCAATTTGGGTAAAAAGTAACAATGACATCACATGATAAATCCCTGGGAAGCGTGGGTGGTCTGCGTATTCTGACAACTTTTTCTATCAGAGGGCCTTCGGTAGAGTTAGGAAATAAGTTAGAGATCATTGATGATACATAACTCTCCAACTGGGAAGCCTGAATTGAATCTGGTATACCCCTGATCTTAACGTTATTCTTCCTTCTAAAATCCTCAAAGTTGTTTAAATTGGCCTTTAGAAGATCCATTTTTTTTCTGAATCCCCTCCAATAATTCTGAAGGCTTAGAGATTGCTTGAGATAAGTTTTGTTCGTTTTTTTCAAGTTTGTTTTTATATGCAAATGATTCTTGAGCAAGTGAAGTTCCAGTAGCTATGCTAGGGGGGATTGACTCAGTGACAGAGTTTACAGATTTTATTATCTCTTGGAAAAGCTTTTTTATAAAAGCTTGGGAAGCCTTTGAATTAAATGATTGTTTAGGATCAGGGATGACATCTTTACCACAAATATTCATAGTGGTCAAAAATGATTTGAGGAGATATACCATAAAACCCTCAGTTGGATAGTCATCAGATGCTGGGATCCCTTCCAATGTTAATAAAGCAGGGGAAGAGTTTTTAAAGCTGCGCTTTTTAGGCAATTTAGATGACTCACAGGGAGCCTCACTTGATGTAGAATATCCGGAATAATTATCCGTTTCATAGTCAGAGAAATTAAAGCCCTCACTATTCACAGATGACTCGTGTGATATTGAACGCTCTGATCCCTCTAAGGATCCATTACAGCTGTTAGATATATTTGTCATTACATCTTCTACTTCTTCCCCTTCCCCCTCCTGCTTTCTTCCTGTAGCTCTGTTTCTATTAAAGTAAGTAATTAGGGACTCATAAAACTCAGAATTAAACCCAAGATCATCCATTATAATTTTTTGACTCCTAGATATTTCCCCTAGTGGTGTTTCATTGGGATTCTCTCTCTGCAGCTCTAAGATGTTATGGCAGGGGGGGCTTACAACAGTAGGGCTGTGCTGTAATTGTACTTCAGTAGTGTCATGTTTCCCCTTAATGCTGGTAAACCCAGCTAAGCCCCCTGCGGTGCTATTGTAAGGAGATGACTGTTCATTTAAAATGGGGTAGTGCAGCACATTGCTTACCCACACAGAAGTCCCTTGATCCACTCCATTCTCAAGTCCGTTTGTTTTATAATCCACTCCTGTAGTAGTAGCGCATTCTTCTTTATCCAGGTTCCCTTGGTTCAGCAACCTGTCGCTCCTTTCCATATGCAGCAGCGCTCCCTCTTGTAATTCTAGTGTCAAACTTCCCTGGGGCGATCCCGTTACTGCTTTCTCTGCATAGAGCGGCATTCCTTTCTGTGACCCCTGTTCAGCGGTCAGAGTCGTGGTCTCACTCCGGGTCCCGGCAGCTGTCAGTGTCTTGGGCACAAACTCCTGTGCCCTGTGGTTTAGGCTGCTCCTCCGTGCTTGGCTGGGCAGCTGCAGCTTGCTGGGCTCCTGTAAAGGATGAGTCATCTCTTTGTTCTCATGAGCTTCAATTTCTGGTTTCTGGGAAAAAATGTGTAGCACTTTTCGGGATAAAACTTTAACCGCTTTCTGACCTCGGACGGGATAGTACGTTCGAGGTCACAACCCCTGCTTTGATGCGGGCTCCGGCGGTGCCCCCGCATCAAAGCCAGGACATGTCAGCTGTTTTGAGCAGCTGACATGTGCCGGCAATAGCGACGGGTGAAATCACGATTCACCCGCTGCTATTAACTAGTTAAATGCCGCTGTCAAACGCTGACAGTGGCATTTAACCGGCGCTTCCAGCCGGGTGGCCGGAAATGAGCACATTGCTGACCCCCGTCACATGATCGGGGGTCAGCGATGCCTCTTCATAGTAACCATAGAGGTCCTTGATACCTCTATGGTTACTGATCCCCGGTAGCTGTGAGCGCCACCCTGTGGTCGGCGCTCACAGCACACCTGCATTTCTGATGATCGCTGCTATGTAGCAGAGGCGATCGAGTTGTGCCAGCTTCTAGCCTTCTATGGAGGCTATTGAAGCATGGCAAAAGTAAAAAAAAATGTGAAAAAAATAAAAAAATATAAAAGTTTAAATCACACCCCTTTCGCCCCATTCAAAATAAATCAATACAAAACTATTAAACCTACACATATTTGGTATCGCCGCATTCAGAATCGCCCAATCTATCAATAAAAAAAAGCATTAACCTGATCGCTAAACAGTGTAGCGTGAAAAAAATTTGAAACGCCAGAATTATGTTTTTTTGGTTGCCGAGACAAAGTTAAAATGCAATAACGGGCGATCAAAAGAATGTATCTGCACCAACATGATATCATTAAAAACTACAGCTCGGCACGCAAAAAATAAGCTCTCAACCGACCCCAGATCATGAAAAGTGGAGATGCTATTGGTATCGGACAATGGCACAATTTTTTTTTTTTTTAGCAAAGTTTGGAATTTTTTTTCACTACTTAAATAAAAAATAACCTAGTCATGTTAGGTGTCTATGAACTTGTAATGACCTGGAGAATCATAACGGCAGGTCAGTTTTAGCATTTAGTGAACCTAGCAAAAAAGCCAAATAAAAAACAAGTGTGGGACTGCACTTTTTTTTGCAATTTCACCGCACTTGGAGTTTTTTTTCCCATTTTCTAGTACACGAAATGCTAAAAGCAATGATGTCGTTCAAAAGTACAACTTGTTTCACAAAAGATAAGCCCTCACATGGCCATATTGGCGGAAAAATGAAAAAGTTATGGCTCTGGGAAGGAGGGGAGCGAAAAAGGAACACGGAAAACGGAAAATCCCAAGGTAATGAAGGGGTTAAACACTTTTTCTGGTTTAAAGGCGTCTGTGGTTACAGACACAAGTGAGCTGGGCCGTCACTTCAAGCAATAACATACGTAAAGGGGTCAGCCTGGGTTAGGACAACAGGTACGGTGAAGGCTGTTTATACACATGAAGCTCAATGTTTCTTGATAGACTTTGTAAAAAGGACTTGATCTTAGGGTACCGTCACACTATACGATTTACCTACGATCACGACCAGCGATATGACCTGGCCGTGATCGTAGGTAAATCGTAGTGTGGTCGCTGGGGAGCTGTCACACAGACAGCTCTCCAGCGACCAATGATGCCAAGGTCCCTGGGTAACCAGGGTAAACATCGGGTAACTAAGCGCAGGACCGCGCTTAGTAACCCGATGTTTACCCTGGTTACAAGCGTAAAACTAAAAAAAAACAAACAGCACATACTTACATTCTGGTGTCCGTCAGGTCCCTTGCCGTCTGCTTCCCGCACTCACTGACTGCCGGCCGTAAAGTGAAAGTGAAAGCACAGCCGCTGTGCTCTGCTTTCACTTTACGGCCGGTAGTCACAGTGCGGGAAGCAGACGGCAAGGGACCTGACGGACACCAGAATGTAAGTACAGGTCCTTCTCAAAAAATTAGCATATAGTGTTAAATTTCATTATTTACCATAATGTAATGATTACAATTAAACTTTCATATATTATAGATTCATTATCCACCAACTGAAATTTGTCAGGTCTTTTATTGTTTTAATACTGATGATTTTGGCATACAACTCCTGATAACCCAAAAAACCTGTCTCAATAAATTAGCATATTTCACCCATCCAATCAAATAAAAGTATTTTTTAATAACAAACAAAAAAAACAACAAATAATAATGTTCAGTTATGCACTCAATACTTGGTCGGGAATCCTTTGGCAGAAATGACTGCTTCAATGCGGCGTGGCATGGAGGCAATCAGCCTGTGACACTGCTGAGATGTTATGGAGGCCCAGGATGCTTCAATAGTGGCCTTAAGCTCATCCAGAGTGTTGGGTCTTGCGTCTCTCAACTTTCTCTTCACAATATCCCACAGATTCTCTATGGGGTTCAGGTCAGGAGAGTTGGCAGGCCAATTGAGCACAGTAATACCATGGTCAGTAAACCATTTACCAGTGGTTTTGGCACTGTGAGCAGGTGCCAGGTCGTGCTGAAAAATGAAATCTTCATCTCCATAAAGCATTTCAGCCGATGGAAGCATGAAGTGCTCCAAAATCTCCTGATAGCTAGCTGCATTGACCCTGCCCTTGATGAAACACAGTGGACCAACACCAGCAGCTGACATGGCACCCCACACCATCACTGACTGTGGGTACTTGACACTGGACTTCAGGCATTTTGGCATTTCCTTCTCCCCAGTCTTCCTCCAGACTCTGGCACCTTGATTTCCGAATGACATGCAAAATTTGCTTTCATCAGAAAAAAGTACTTGGGACCACTTAGCAACAGTCCAGTGCTGCTTCTCTGTAGCTCAAAAGTGGCTTTACCTGGGGAATGCGGCACCTGTAGCCCATTTCCTGCACACGCCTGTGCACGGTGGCTCTGGATGTTTCCACACCAGACTCAGTCCACTGCTTCCTCAGGTTCCCCAAGGTCTAGAATCGGTCCTTCTCCACAATCTTCCTCAGGGTCCGGTCTCCTCTTCTCGTTGTACAGCGTTTTCTGCCACATTGTTTCCTTCCAACAGACTTACCATTGAGGTGCCTTGATACAGCACTCTGGGAACAGCCTATTTGTTGAGAAATTTCTTTCTGGGTCTTACCCTCTTGCTTGAGGGTGTCAATGATGGCCTTCTTGACATCTGTCAGGTCGCTAGTCTTACCCATGATGGGGGTTTTGAGTAATGAACCAGGCAGGGAGTTTATAAAAGCCTCAGGTATCTTTTGCATGTGTTTAGAGTTAATTAGTTGATTCAGAAGATTAGGGTAATAGGTCGTTTAGAGAACCTTTTCTTGATATGCTAATTTATTGAGACAGGTTTTTTGGGTTATCAGGAGTTGTATGCCAAAATCATCAGTATTAAAACAATAAAAGACCTGACAAATTTCAGTTGGTGGATAATGAATCTATAATATATGAAAGTTTAATTGTAATCATTACATTATGGTAAATAATGAAATTTAACACTATATGCTAATTTTTTGAGAAGGACCTGTATGTGCTGTTTGTTTTTTTTTAGTTTTACCCTTGTAACCAGGGTAAACATCGGGTTACTAAGCGCGGTCCTGCGCTTAGTTACCCGATGTTTACCCTGGTTACAAGCGAACGCATCGCTGGATCGCATCGCTAGATCGGTGTCACACACACCGATCTAGCGATGACAGCGGGAGATCCAGCAATGAAAGAAAGTTCTAAACGATCTGCTACGACGTACGATTCTCAGCAGGATCCCTGATCGCTGCTGCGTGTCAGACACAGCGATATCATAACGATATCGCTGGAACGTCACGAATCGTACCGTCGTAGCGATCGAAATGGTATAGTGTGACGGTACCCTTAGTTGGAAAACCTGGTGACCCCCTCTAGGGCCATCTCTGCAGGAACAGTTAATGTAGTAGTTCCTCCGGAATGGGTGCACCACCTTTGTTAAAAGGACAACAGGTATAATTCCTGAGAGATGGTCTCGTTATTCAAATTGTATTTTGAACTCTGTTGTATGTTTACTGTTGTTTAGATTACTGCTGTTTGCACTGTTTTTTATTATTAACTGTTCCGTAACCACTGTGAATTCCCCCCATATCAGAAATATGTAATTAGTGCATTGACTGTTCCAGCCTTGTGTCTAATGTGCATTGCATTCAGTCACCTGCATTACACTGGAATGAGAAAATTGAACCATTGAAGGACTTCAAACAAGGCATAGATATCATTGCCAGACAAGATGGAGACAGTATTTAAAAAATTGGCAACCTTTTCTCAATAAAATACCAATATAAACGACCTCTCATTGGAGGTTGGGGGTCACATGCCCAGGTCCTCAGGTAGCTCCGGTTGGACTACTGGGAAGGTCCCGGAAGGCTGCAACTATAAAAGGTTTGCATGGCCGCTTGGCCATGCGCTAGTATAACTTCAAAACATGGTGTGTATGGATGCATGTATGTTCTGGTTAAAGCTCCCAATTGAACCCCTTCCCTAGTGGTGTTATCTCAGTGTGGGTGGTTGGAGCTGACTAGCTGACTTTAACATGGTGTTGTTGGGGCACAGTTCTGTGACCAAACACTAGCACAGCAGAGCCCACATAGTAGTATACAGCAGAGCCCACATAGTAGTATATAGCAGATCCCACATAGTAGTATACATCAGAGCCCACAAATTAGTATACAGCACTAGGGTTGAGCGAAACGGGTCGAACATTTTCAAAAGTCGCCGACTTTTGGCTAAGTCGGGGTTTCATGAAACCCGATCCGACCCCTGTGCGGGGTCGGCCATGCGGTACGCGACTTTCGCGCCAAAGTCGCGTTTCAATGACGCGAAAAGCGCCATTTCTCAGCCAATGAAGGTAAACGCAGAGTGTGGGCAGCGTGATGACATAGGTCCTGGTCCCCACCATCTTAGAGAAGGGCATTGCAGTGATTGGCTTGCTGTCTGCAACGTCACAGGGGCTATAAAGAGGCGTTCCCGCCGACCGCCATCTTACTGCTGCTGATCTGAGCTTAGGGAGAGGTTGCTGCCGCTTTGTCAGAAGCAGGGATAGCGTTAGGCAGGGTCCATTAACCACAAAACCGCTTGTGCTGCAGCGATTTGCACTGTCCAACACCACCCTCGGTGTGCAGGGACAGTGGAAGTTTTTTTTTTTTTTTTTTCCCCTCAGCGCTGTAGCTCATTGGGCTGCCCTAGAAGGCTCCCTGATAGCTGCATTGCTGTGTGTACGCCGCTGTGCAAACCAACTGCTTTTTTCAAAGCACAAATCCTCTTGTTCCTTCCTTTCTGCACAGCTATCTTTTTTGTTTGTCCACACTTTTTATTTCATTTGTGCATCAGTCCACTCCTTATTGCTGCCTGCCATACCTGGCTGAGATTACTGCAGGCAGGGAGATAGTAGCTGCCTGCCATACCTGGCTGAGATTACTGCAGGCAGGGAGATAGTAATTGTAGGACATTCCCTGTTTTTTTTTTTTTTTTTTTTTTGGTGGGAGATTAAGATTGGCAATTTGGCATTTCTGCTAGAGTGCCATCCCTGTGTGTGCCATCTCTCTCACATAGTGGGCCATAGAAAGCCTTTTCATTTTTCTGTATTTTTTTTTGTGGGGTGTATAAATTCTCCCTGATAAAAATACAGTGGGAGATTAATATTGGCCTTTGGGCTTGTGTGCCAGTCCTGAGTGTGCCATCTCTCTCACAAATAGTGGGCCATAGAAAGCCTATTTTATTTTTTTTTGGGTTTTATAAATTCTCCCTGAAAAAAAGGGAGATTAATATTGGCCTCTGGGCTTCTGTGCCAGTCCTGAGCGTGCCATCTGTGCCAGTCCTGAGCGTCCCATCTCTCTCACAAATAGTGGGCCATAGAAAGCCTATTTAATTTTTTTTTTGGTTTTATAAATTTTCCCTGAAAAAAGGGAGATTAATATTGGCCTCTGGGCTTGTGTGCCAGTTGTGAGCGTGCCATCTGTGCCAGTCCTGAGCGTGCCATCTCTCTCACAAATAGTGGGCCATAGAAAGCCTATTTAATTTTTTTTTTGGTTTTATAAATTTTCCCTGAAAAAAGGGAGATTAATATTGGCCTCTGGGCTTGTATGCCAGTTGTGAGCGTGCCATCTGTGCCAGTCCTGAGCGTGCCATCTCTCTCACAAATAGTGGGCCATAGAAAGCCTATTTAATTTTTTTTTTGGTTTTATAAATTTTCCCTGAAAAAAGGGAGATTAATATTGGCCTCTGGGCTTGTGTGCCAGTTGTGAGCGTGCCATCTGTGCCAGTCCTGAGCGTGCCATCTCTCTCACAAATAGTGGGCCATAGAAAGCCTATTTAAATATTTTTTTGGTTTTATAAATTCTCCCAGAAAAAAAGGGAGATTAATATTGGCCTCTGGGCTTGTGTGCCAGTTGTGAGCGTGCCATCTGTGCCAGTCCTGAGCGTGCCATCTCTCTCACAAATAGTGGGCCATAGAAAGCCTATTTAATTTTTTTTTTGGTTTTATAAATTTTCCCTGAAAAAAGGGAGATTAATATTGGCCTCTGGGCTTGTGTGCCAGTTGTGAGCGTGCCATCTGTGCCAGTCCTGAGCGTGCCATCTCTCTCACAAATAGTGGGCCATAGAAAGCCTATTTAAATATTTTTTTGGTTTTATAAATTATCCCAGAAAAAAAGGGAGATTAATATTGGCCTCTGGGCTTCTGTGCCAGTCCTGAGCGTGCCATCTGTGCCAGTCCTGAGCGTCCCATCTCTCTCACAAATAGTGGGCCATAGAAAGCCTATTTAATTTTTTTTTTGGTTTTATAAATTTTCCCTGAAAAAAGGGAGATTAATATTGGCCTCTGGGCTTGTATGCCAGTACTAAGCGTTCCATCTCTCTCTCTCTCTCTTAGTCAGTGGGCCATAGAAAGCCTATTTTTTTTTGGGGGGGGGTTTTAGAAATTCTCCCTGGAAAAAAAAAGGGAGATTAATATTGCCCTTTGGGCTTGTGTGCCAGTACTAAGCGTTCCATCTCTCTCTCTCTCTCTTAGTCAGTGGGCCATAGAACGCCTATTTTTGGTTTTATTTGTTTTCTAAATTCTCCCTGAAAAAATCATTTTATTTTATTTGGTTTCTAAATTCTTCCTGATAAAATCATATTTTTTTTTTTTTTTTTTTTTCTAAAGTCTCCCTGAAAAAAAAAAAAAAAAACAGTGGGAGATTAATATTGGCCTTTCTGCTTGTGTGCCAGTCTTGACTCCTGGGTGTGCCATCTCTCTCTCTCTCTCTCTCTCTCTCTCTCTCCAATTGTGGTCCATAGAAAGCCTATATTTTTTTTCCTTGATTTGGGTTCCAAAATCTACCAGAGAAAATAACTCCATCAATCATTGGTAGAAAAATATTGGCCTCTGGGCTTGTGTGCCACTCCTGATTCCTGTGTGCGTCATCTCTCACTCAGTGGCCCATAGAAAGCATATAGTTTGTTACATTTGTTTTCTAAATTCTCCCTGCAAAAATAAATTTTTTTTTTTTGGGGGGGTTTCTAAAGTGTTCCTGAAAAAAATAAAAATAAAAAACAAATAATAGTGTGACATTAATATTAACATTTGTGCTTCAGTGACAGTCCTGCGTGTGGGGCATCTCTCTAATTTGCAGCCACCAAAAAAAGAGTGTGTAACATTGTGCCTGATTTTCGCGGTGGTCTCACCAACCTGTAAAGGGGTAGCTAAATCATACTGAAGTTATAGCTCACCGTGTAAGTTGTGTGACTGCAACAAATAACGTTAGTTTGGTTACGTTTTTAAAACAATGAGGAAGTCTAGTGGAAGAGGTCGTGGCCGGGGGCGTTCATTGTCAGCTGGTAATGAGGGTAGTGGTAGTGGTGGAGCATCAGGTGGTCGTGGGGAAAAAAATATTGCACCTAAGTCTGGAGCTGTGGAGCCAGGTTCGTCGTCCGGCTACACAAGGCCTCGAACGCTCCCTTTTCTGGGATTAGGAAAACCGCTTTTAAAGCCGGAGCAGCAAGAGCAAGTTTTGGCTTATCTTGCTGACTCAGCCTCTAGCTCTTTTGCCTCCTCTCGTGAAACTGGTAAAAGTAAAAGCAGCGCGTCGTTAGTGGATGTTCACGGTCAGGGACAAGTCACTTCCTTGTCCTCTTCAGCAAAAACAACAACAGAGAAGAATGCAGCAGGCGACACAACGGGTTACTCCATGGAGCTCTTTACACATACCGTCCCTGGCTTAGAAAGTGAAGCAGTTAACAGTCCATGCCCATTACAAATTGAATCTGACATGGAGTGCACTGACGCACAGCCACAGCCAGACTACTATGCTGGTCCTTTGACTCAGACCACAACATTGCCCTCGCAGGGTGCTGATCAAGAATCAGACCCTGATGAGACTATGTTGCCCCATCACGAACGCTATACCACTGACCGCCACGGTGACACAGACGAAGTTGCACACGAGCTACAAGAAGAGTTATTAGATGACCCAGTTCTTGACCCCGATTGGCAGCCATTGGGGGAACAGGGTGCAGGCGGCAGCAGTTCTGAAGCAGAGGAGGAGGAGGGGCCGCAGCAGGCATCAACATCGCCACAGGTTCCATCTGCCGGGCCCGTATCTTGCCCAAAACGCGTGGCAAAGCCAAAACCTGGTGGAGGACAGCGTGGCCATCCGGTTAAAGCTCAGTCTGCAATGCCTGAAAAGGTATCCGATGCTAGAAAGAGTGCAGTCTGGCATTTTTTTAAACAACATCCAATTGATCAGCGCAAAGTCATCTGTCAAAAATGTTCTACTTCCTTAAGCAGAGGTCAGAATCTGAAAAGTCTCAATACTAGTTGCATGCATAGACATTTAACCACCATGCATTTGAAAGCTTGGACTAACTACCAAACGTCCCTTAAGGTTGTTGCACCCTCGGCCAATGAAGCTAGTCATCAACGCAACATCCCTTCCGGCAGTGTAGGACCACCATTTAGCGCACCACCTGCTGTATCTGTGCAGGTATCTTTGCCAGGCCAAAGCAGTCAGGGTCAGGGAATCACCAGTTTCGTAGTAGGAAACACTGCATCTAGGGCACCGGCGGCAACAATACCATCTCCCACCGTCTCTCAGTCTGCCATGTCCACCGGCACCCCCGCTAGTTCCACGATCTCCATCTCTCCAGTCCAGCTCACCCTACATGAGACTATGGTTAGAAAAAGGAAGTACTTAGCCTCGCATCCGCGTACACAGGGTTTGAACGCCCACATAGCTAGACTAATCTCGTTAGAGATGATGCCCTACCGGTTAGTTGAAAGCGAAGCTTTCAAAGACCTGATGGACTACGCTGTACCACGCTATGAGCTACCCAGTCGACACTTTTTTTCCAGAAAAGCCATCCCAGCCCTCCACCAGCATGTTAAAGAGCGCATCGTCCATGCACTCAGGCAATCTGTGAGCACAAAGGTGCACCTGACAACAGATGCATGGACCAGTAGGCATGGCCAGGGACGTTACGTGTCCATCACGGCACACTGGGTAAATGTGGTGGATTCAGGGTCCACAGGGGACAGCAAGTTTGGGACAGTTCTGCCTAGCCCACGGTCTAGTAAACAGTTGTCTGTAGCCGTTCGCACCCCCTCCTCCTCCTCCTCCTCCTCGTCCTCCTGCAGAAGCAAGAGCTCGTCCACAGACCGCAGTCGCACAAACACTCCATCCGCACCTGCCACTGTTGCACACCAGGTCTCCCATTATGGGGCAGCTACTGGCATACGTCAGCAGGCTGTATTGGCTATGAAGTGTTTGGGCGACAATAGACACACCGCGGAAGTTCTGTCCGAGTTCTTGCAGCAAGAAACGCAGTCGTGGCTGGGCACTGTAGATCTTGAGGCAGGCAAGGTAGTGAGTGATAACGGAAGGAATTTCATGGCTGCCATCTCCCTTTCCCAACTGAAACACATTCCTTGCCTGGCTCACACCTTAAACCTGGTGGTGCAGTGCTTCCTGAAAAGTTATCCGGGGTTATCCGACCTGCTCCTCAAAGTGCGTGGACTTTGCGCACATATCCGCCGTTCGCCTGTACACTCCAGCCGTATGCAGACCTATCAGCGTTCTTTGAACCTTCCCCAGCATCGCCTAATCATAGACGTTGCAACAAGGTGGAACTCAACACTGCACATGCTTCAGAGACTGTGCGAACAGAGGCGGGCTGTTATGTTTTTGTGGGAGGATACACATACACGGGCAGGCAGTAGGATGGCAGACATGGAGTTGTCAGGTGTGCAGTGGTCGAAGATTCAAGACATGTGTCAAGTCCTTCAGTGTTTTGAGGAATGCACACGGCTGGTTAGTGCAGACAACGCCATAATAAGCATGAGCATCCCCCTAATGCGTCTGCTGATGCAAAGTTTGACGCACATAAAGGATCAGGCGTCTGCACCAGAGGAAGAGGAAAGCCTTGATGACAGTCAGCGATTGTCTGGTCAGGGCAGTGTACATGACGAGGTACCGGGCGAAGAGGAGGTGGAGGATGAGGAGGATGATGGGGATGAGTATATTTTTAATGAGGAAGCTTTCCCGGGGGCACGGGAAATTGGTGGCGTGGCAAGGCCGGGTTCTGGTTTTTTGAGGGACACAAGTGACGTAGATTTGCCTGCAACTGCCCCTCAACCAAGCACAACCGCAGATTTGACAATGGGAACTTTGGCCCACATGGCGGATTATGCCTTGCGTATCCTCAAAAGGGACACGCATTACAAAAATGATGAACGATGACGATTACTGGTTGGCCTGCCTCCTTGATCCTCGCTATAAAGGCAAATTGCAAAATATTATGCCACATGAGAACTTGGAACTAATATTAGCAACAAAACAATCAACTCTTGTTGACCGTTTGCTTCTGGCATTCCCTGCACACAGCGCCCGTGATCGTTCTCACACGAGCTCCAGGGGCCAGCAGACCAGAGGTGTTAGAGGGGCAGAAATCAGAAGTGGCGTTGGCCAGAGGGGTTTTCTGACCAGGTTGTGGAGTGATTTTTCTATGACCGCAGACAGGACAGGTACTGCAGCATCAATTCAAAGTGACAGGAGACAACATTTGTCCAGTATGGTTACAAACTATTTTTCATCCCTTATCGACGTTCTCCCTCAACCGTCATTCCCATTTGATTCCTGGGCATCCAAATTAGACACCTGGCCAGAATTGGCAGAATATGCATTGCAGGAGCTTGCTTGCCCGGCAGCTAGTGTCCTATCAGAAAGAGTATTCAGTGCTGCAGGTTCAATACTAACAGAAAAAAGGACTCGTCTGGCTACCCAAAATGTAGATGATCTAACCTTCATTAAAATGAACCACAACTGGATTTCAAAATCTTTTGCCCCACCCTGCCCGGCTGACACCTAGCTTTCCTATGAAAAGGTCTTGCCTGTGGACTATTCTGAATGACTTTTCCAATCTCGTAATTTTCTTCACCTGATTGTCCAGCATACGACATGTTTCCACCTCACGAAATGGCCAAACTCCCCACACGGGGTCGTGCTATCGCCACTTTGCGCTTGGACCCTTGAGAGTGCTGTTTGTCTGAAGAGGTGGGTGTGGCCGCTTTTGGTCGACGGCACTGCCACTGGGTCCCTCATAGTACAATAAAGTGTCTCTGGCGGTGGTGGTGCGCACCCAACGTCAGACTCACCGTTGTAATATGAGGGGCCCTGTGCCTGTACCGCCGGCCACAAGCCAGTTCCCCCCCCCCCAGCTCAAACAGTGCTCTACCACTAGCAAAATTATCTCTCACAGCTTCACCAATGTGTAGTCTAGGCGCTGACATCCTTCAATGCCTGGCACTGACAATACCATTGTTTTGACATTTTTGTTATGTTAGGCCTTCGAAGCCTGTCTGCGGTCACTCCTTCCACTAGACTTCCACTGACCATACACTGCTGCCCATGTACCCCTGGAACCAATTTAAAGTGCCTACAGCCAGCCCAATTTTGTTATGTTAGGCCTTCGAAGACTGTCTGCCGTCACTCCTTCCACTAGACTTCCACTGACCATACACTGCTGCCCATGTACCCCTGGAACCAATTTAAAGTGCCTACAGCCAGCCCAATTTTGTTATGTTAGGCCTTGGAAGCCTGTCTGCGGTCACTCCTTCCACTAGACTTCCACTGACCAGACCACTGCTGCCCATGTACCCCTGGAACCAATTTAAAGTGCCTACAGCCAGCCCAATTTTGTTATGTTAGGCCTTGGAAGCCTGTCTGCGGTCACTCCTTCCACTAGACTTCCACTGACCAGACCACTGCTGCCCGTGTACCCCTGGAACCAATTTAAAATTGCCTACAGCCATGTGTTAATATTTTAGGCCTTCGATGCCTGTCTGTGGTCACTCCTTCCACTAGGCCTCCACTGACCACACCACTGCTGCCCGTGTACCCCTGGAACCAATTTAAAATTGCCTACAGCCATGTGTGATTATTTTAGGCCTTCGATGCCTGTCTGCGGTCACTCCTTCCACTAGGCCTCCACTGACCACACCACTGCTGCCCGTGTAACCCTGGAACCAATTTAAAATTGCCTACAGCCATGTGTTATTATTTTAGGCCTTCGATGCCTGTCTGCGGTCACTCCTTCCACTAGGCCTCCACTGACCACACCACTGCTGCCCGTGTACCCCTGGAACCAATTTAAAATTGCCTACAGCCAGCCCAATTTTTTTATTTTAGGCCTTCGATGCCTGTCTGCGGTCCATTCTTTCAACTACTACTACACTGACCAGGGCACTGCTGCCCAAGTACCCCTGGAACCAATTTAAAATTGCCTACAGCCATGTGTTAATATTTTAGGCCTTCGATGCCTGTCTGTGGTCACTCCTTCCACTAGGCCTCCACTGACCACACCACTGCTGCCCGTGTACCCCTGGAACCAATTTAAAATTGCCTACAGCCATGTGTGATTATTTTAGGCCTTCGATGCCTGTCTGCGGTCCCTCCTTCCACTAGGCCTCCACTGACCTGTCTACTGCGGCCCGTGTACCCCTTGAACCAACCTAATAAAATATTTAAAAAATTAATTTGATTATAAAAAATAAGATCGTGTTGAGATCTCAAATGCAGACATTTTAACAATCAAAACAAACACACAACAAATATCTGGAACTGTACTACAAAGGTCCAACAGCTACAATTTCTTTCTCCTGCAAGAAGTTAACTGAAAGTTTTTTGGAGTTGTTAACACAGATATGGCATCCACCGAGTGTTGTCCTGTCGCGTCTCCTTTAAATTATTTCCAATAAGATGTTAAACTATTAATTTAATAAAATCAATAATTAAAAAAATAATTGAGTAAGTCAAAAGCACATTGCAAATAAACATTAATTACAAATCAAGAAGCATGGCGCGTCCGAGGGTGAGTAGATACCGAATAAGAATATAATCACCCTCGGACGCGCAATGCTTATTTACAACAGCCTTCCTTCCTAAGAATCAGCCCTTCCGTGGTGTAGAGAGAGGTTGTTGTTACACTCCAAGGTGTTCCCCAGGTTGCCTTTCCTGAGCTTCGATCTTCATGCTCTCGTTTAGTAGGTGTCGGAAAGTAGGCTGCATTAGGCCTAAAAAATGGGGAATGGGGTGGAGAGAGATGGTGTGTTACACTCCAAGGTGTTCTCCAGGTTTCCTCGCCATTGCTTCGATCTTCCGACTCTCGTTTAGTAGTTGTAGAAAACTACACTGCATTAGGCCTACAAAATGGGTATGGGGTGGAGAGAGATGGTGTGTTACACTCCAAGGTGTTCCCCAGGTTGCCTTTCCTGAGCTTCTATCTTCAGGCTCTCATTAAATTGTGGTTAAATGGAACAACTGCATTTGGCGTACTAGTTGGTTTGGGGCCTACTATCGGTGTCTGCCACTCCTTGCTGTTCTCCTGGTTTCCTGTCCTGAAATTCCATTTTCAGCCTCTCGTTAAGTAGTTGTTAATGTTAGACTGCATTTGGCCTACTAGTTGGGTTGGGGCCTACTATCGGTGTCTGCCACTCCTTGCTGTTCTCCTCCACTGAACAAAGCTGTGCCGCCTGTTTACTACGGTTGCCAATTTTGAACTGCATTTCGACTACTTACTGATTTGGCCCTACTCTCTGTGTCAGCCTCTCATTCCAGTTGTCCTCCACTGCAATGCCCCCTGGTTATTCCTGTGTTACCAATTTTGAACTGCATTTAGCCCACTTTATTCTTTGGGCCTATATCTGTGTTTCCACTTCATCGTGCCCATTGCCCAGCCAGTGATAGATGAGTCTGCTGGTACATTGACCCATAACGCAACATTCCCCGTGCACGCTACACAACAACATTGTGACCCTGCTGAAAGTCAGGTTGCTCTTCCCGCATACCATACCACCTTACACGGGGACAAAGAGGAAGGTGCAGATGAAAGTGCAGGTTCCTTCATCAGGTGGGGGGAGGAATACTAGTTGGCGACGTCACTGGCACAGGGCTTCTCATAGTACGCAAAAGTGTTGCTGCCGGTGGGAGGCGCCCCCGCCGTGCAAACACACCGCTGTACTTTGAGGGGCCCTGTGCCAGTGCCAATGCCAACGAGTGGGCCCCCCCTGCTTGCTCAGGATCACAGCACTTGCAAAGTTGAAATACTTACCTCTCCCTGCTCCACTGCCGTGACGTGGTCCAGATTTACTGGGCCCACTAATTACTTGAACCAGCCCTACCCCCCACAACTTTAGCCAAATGACCCCCAATTTCAAATGCCTTCCAATTATTTTAAGGTAAATTACGCTTGACAAGCTTCATTAAGAAGAATGGATGGTTTTGACATTAAAATGGGCACTCTAGGTGTTTTCCTGGCCCCCACTCACTGCCGACTATGCTGCCCCATTGACTTGCATTGGGTTTCGTGTTTCGGTCGATCCCGACTTTACGTCATAATCGGCCGATTTCACTCGACCCGACTTTGGACATAGTCGGGTTTCGCAAAACCCGGCTCGACTCTAAAAAGGTCAAGGTCGCTCAACTCTATACAGCACTGCCCACATAGTAGTATATAGCAGATCCCACATAGTAGTATACAGCAGAGCCCACATAGTAGTATACAGCACTGCCCACATAGTAGTATACAGCAGAGCCCACATAGCAGTATACAGCAGAGCCCACATAGTAGTATATAGCAGAGCCCACATTGTAGTATACAGCACATCCCATATCTCTCCTCCCCCTCCCCCCCGAGAATGGTCCCACAGTCCAGTAAAAAAAAAAATACTCCTCCCCAAAACATTCTTCACCTCACCTCGTGCCCGCGTTGCTCCCTGCTCCTGTCTCGGCAGCTGCCGCTGCACTGCCTGGGACACAGTAAATGCGCGCGCACCCGCAATGTCAGAGGCAGAGCGGGGAATGATGGGAGAGGGAGCGTCAGGTGACGCTCTCGCCTCTATCATTGCATTCAACTGTACCAGCATTTGCCAGAACTGCCGGATGGCCAGTCCGGCCCTGTATCTCAAGTCAAGAGGATGGGTAAGAGGCCTGGATGGCTTCTACCTGCACAGATTTCCTTGACTGACAACTCTCTACCTATTTACATATAGCTACAGACCTATAAATTGAGCCAAGTCAGTTGAAAGAAGCCACATAACAGATCCTTCTGCCAGTGCTCAGACTCCTCCTGTACCAGCACATCATAAAACATACAGGAGCTTTCTGAAATTACCCGTTAGAGACATCCTATTAAGGTAATTGAAACTATGGTGTACAGTTAAGCAAAATTGACAACACATATGTCTACACATACATATGCAGTCTTGCTTAAACTGCACATCAGTTTCTTCTATCAACTGACAGCCAGCTCAGCAGTGCATCAGTACAGAGCTGGCTGTCAGTCATTACCGCAGCATGATTACAGGCTCCGCTCACTATGCACTGAACAGTGACTGAAGCCGCGCCTCTTCGACTGAAAACCGGAGGCTGCTGATAGGAATAAAGTTCATTTCCTCCTAGTAGCTGGTCTTTTTGTGTGGCAGCTGCAAAACTTTAGAACGCTATTAACCTGCAGACTAACCTCATATCTGTAGGTTAATAGTGTTTTTTTTTTACATGACAGGTTCTCTTTAAGATGACTGATATTTATTACTCCGTTATTATCCACCTACTATACAGTACCTTAGATACTCGGTCAGTCTGGCCGAATTTGATCATTTTGGCTAAACTTTGTCTAATGTGTATGGCTACTGATAACTAGTGTTGAGCATTCCGATACCGCAAGTATCGGGTATCGGCCGATACTTGCGGTATCGGAATTCCGATACCGAGTTCCGATACTTTTGTGGTATCGGGAATCGGTATCGGATCCATAGTGATGTGTAAAATAAAGAATTAAAATAAAAAATATTGATATATTCACCTCTCCGGCGGCCCCTGGACATCACCACTGGTAACCGGCAGGCTTCTTTGTTTAAAATGAGCGCGTTTAGGACCTGAGAATGACGTCGCGGCTTCTGATTGGTCGCGTGCCGCTCATGTGACCACCACGCGACTAATCAGAAGCCGCGACGTCATTCTCAGGTCCTAAACGCGCTCATTTTAAACAAAGAAACCTGCCGGTTACCCGCGGTGATGTCCAGGGGCCGCCGGAGAGGTGAATATATCAATATTTTTTATTTTAATTCTTTATTTTACACATTAATATGGATCCCATGGCCTGAAGGAGAGTTTCCTCTCCTTCAGACCCTAGGAACCATCAGGATACCTTCCGATACTTGGTGTCCCATTGATTTGTATTGGTATCGGATATCGGTATCAGCGATATCCGATACTTTTCGGGTATCGGCCGATACTATCCGATACCGATACTTTCAAGTATCGGACGGTATCGCTCAACACTACTGATAACCTTTATTATAAAATAACCAATATGTACCTACCATTCCATCACTCCATTCCATTTCAATTCTATCCATTCTAACTTCTTAAAAATAAGAATAATGTTGGCTTATTCTTTGTACATTTGCTAGCATTTCTGGTCAGTTTACTTGTTTGATGCTTTGCCATGTGCTGTAGAATTTGTTGGCGTATTTTGTAATAATAAAAAAAATGCAATACCTACATTTTACCTGTAGCGGCCACTACAGATAAAGCTGATACCTCAGGTAGGTAATAGGGAGCATTTTGCATATTTTATGACAATTGTTTTATGATTATTTCAGAAAAATTCTATTCTAGATTGGAACGTGCTGTATTTATTTAACTTCTTGTGAATATAAACCAGAGTATCACTGGCCCTTTGGGCTAACTTTTAACTTGCCTAAAAACTAGATGCTCTTTTGTGAGCGGAGAAAGTTCTTCTAATATCATCCCTCATGCTATCACTTTCTTCTTCACAAACTTTTATCTTCCTGCTTTGTCACAATAAAGAAAGCTGATTTGCGTGAAGGTCTATGTTCCAAACTGTGGCACTTGCTTCTGGCCACAATAATCCTTCAGGTCCAGAGTTCTGATGACATCTCATCTGGGAGCTTAATCTGCTAAAATGACTGCAAGATGTAACAGAAATTACAGTCTGTGTTCTTCAAATTCAATATCTCATCTATTATGAAACCTTTGTTTTGTTTGTACTTGTTACTTGTATACATGAATTATTTAAAACAGGGATTCAAGAGCCACAAGAAAGCAATGACTGGAGACCTTTGTTTCTGCTGATGTTAATCTCAGTTTGTCTTGAGATTGTAATTTTAAAGGACTTGGAAAAATCAGTGGTATCCTAGCCTGTTCCTATTAATAAAAAATCCACAATTACATACTAGTAAAATAAGAAAAACAAATCTTAATTTATAAGTAAGAATGAAGCACGAAAATGTTGACATGTTGCTTTAACACCTTTAGAGAAATTGAGCCAAGCCCTGGTTGATGCTATTCCAATTAGTACTTAGTGATATGGACTAGGGTTGAGCGAAACGGGTTGTTCATTTTCAAAAGTCGCCGACTTTTGGCAAAGTCGGGTTTCATGAAACACGATCCGAACCCTGTGCGGGGTCGGCTATGCGGTACGCGACTTTCGCGCCAAAGTCGCGTTTCAATGATGCGAAAAGCGCCATTTCTCAGCCAATGAAGGTGAACGCAGAGTGTGGGCAGTGTGATGACATAGGTCCTGGTCCCCACCATCTTAGAGAAGGGCATTGCAGTGATTGGCTTGCTGTCTGCGGCGTCACAGGGGCTATAAAGGGGCGTTCCCGCCGACCGCCATCTTACTGCTGCTGATCTGAGCTTAGGCAGAGGTTGCTGCCGCTTCGTCAGAAGCAGGGATAGCGTTAGGCAGGGTCCATTAACCACCAAACCGCTTGTGCTGTAGCGATTTCCACTGTCCAACACCACCTTCGGTGTGCAGGGACAGTGGAAGCTACATTTTTTTTTTTCCTCAGCGCTGTAGCTCATTGGGCTGCCCTAGAAGGCTCCCTGATAGCTGCATTGCTGTGTGTACGCTGCTGTGCAAACCAACTGCTTTTTTCAAAGCACAAATCCTCTTGTTCCTTCCTTTCTGCACAGCTATCTTGTTTGTTTGTACACACTTTTTATTTAATTTGTGCATCAGTCCACTCCTTATTGCTGCCTGCCATACCTGGCTGAGATTACTGCAGGGAGATAGTAATTGTAGGACAGTCCCTGTTTTTTTTTTTTTTGTGGGAGATTAAGATTGGCATTTCTGCTAGAGTGCCATCCCTGTGTGTGCCATCTCTCACTCAGTGGGCCATAGAAAGCCTATTTATTTTTTTGCTTGATTTGGGTTCTAAAATCTACCTGAAAAAATCAATAAATCAATCAGTGGGAGAAAAATATTGGCCTCTGGGCTTGTGTGCCACTCCTGACTCCTGTGTGTGCCATCTCTCACTCAGTGGGCCATAGAAAGCCTATTTATTTTTTTGCTTGATTTGGGTTCTAAATCCTACCTGAAAAAATCAATAAATCAATCAGTGGGAGAAAAATATTGGCCTCTGGGCTTGTGTGCCACTCCTGACTCCTGTGTGTGCCATCTCCCACTCAGTGGGGCATAGAAAGCCTTTTTTTATTTATTTTTTTTATTTGGTTTCTAAATTGTCATTGAAAAAATCATTTTATTTTATTTGGTTTCTAAATTCTTCCTGAAAAAAATCATTTTATTTTATTTTGTTTATAAAGTCTCCCTGAAAAAAAAAAAATATAGGTGGGAGATTAATATTGCCCTTTCTGCTTGTGTGCCAGTCTTGACTCCTGGGTGTGCCATCTCTCTCTCTCTCTCAAATTGTGGGACATAGAAAGCCTATTAATTTTTTTGCTTGATTTGGGTTCCAAAATCTACCTGAAAAAATCACTACATTAATCAGTGGGAGAAAAATATTGGCCTCTGGGCTTGTGTGCCACTCCTGACTCATGTGTGTGATCTCTCACTCAGTGGGGCATAGAAAGCCTTTTTTTATTTTTTTTTAATTTGGTTTCTAAATTGTCATTGAAAAAATCATTTTATTTTATTTGGTTTCTAAATTCTTCCTGAAAAAATCATTTTATTTTATTTTGTTTATAAAGTCTCCCTGAAAAAAAAAAAATAGGTGGGAGATTAATATTGCCCTTTCTGCTTGTGTGCCAGTCTTGACTCCTGGGTGTGCCATCTCTCTCTCTCTCTCTCTCAAATTGTGGGCCAAAGAAAGCCTATTAATTTTTTTGCTTGATTTGGGTTCCAAAATCTACCTGAAAAAATCACTACATCAATCAGTGGGAGAAAAATATTGGCCTCTGGGCTTGTGTGCCACTCTTGACTCCTGTGTGTGCCATCTCTCACTCAGTGGGGCCTAGAAAGCCTTTTTTTATTTTTTTTTATTTGGTTTCTAAATTGTCATTGAAAAAATCATTTTATTTTATTTGGTTTCTAAATTCTTCCTGAAAAAATTATTTTATTTTGTTTATAAAGTCTCCCTGAAAAAAAAAATAGGTGGGAGATTAATATTGCCCTTTCTGCTTGTGTGCCAGTCTTGACTCCTGTGTGTGCCATCTCTCACTCAGTGGGGCATAGAAAGCCTTTTTTTATTTTTTTTTATTTGGTTTCTAAATTGTCATTGAAAAAAATCATTTTATTTTATTTGGTTTCTAAATTCTTCCTGAAAAAATCATTTTATTTTATTTTGTTTATAAAGTCTCCCTGAAAAAAAAAAAAAAAAAATAGGTGGGAGATTAATATTGACATTTGTGCTTGAGTGACAGTCCTGCGTGTGTGGCATCTCTGTGATTTGGTGCCACAGAAAACAGAGTGTGTAACATTGTGCCTGATTTTCCTTGTGGTCTCACCAACCTGTAAAGGGATATTGAAATCATACTGAAGTTATAGGTCACCGTGTAAGTTGTTTGACAGCAACAAATAAAATTACTTTGGTTAAGTTTTTAAAACAATGAGGAAGTCTGGTGCAAGAGGTCGTGGCCGTGGGCGTTCATTGTCAGCTGGTAATGATGGTAGTGGAGCATCAGGTGGTCGTGGGAAAAAAAATATTCCACCTAAGTCTGGAGCTGTGGAGCCAGGTTCGTCGTCTGGCTACACAAGGCCTCGAACGCTCTCTTTTCTGGGAGTAGGAAAACCGCTTTTAAAGCCGGAGCAGCAACAGCAAGTTTTGGCTTACATTGCAGACTCAGCCTCTAGCTCTTTTGCCTCCTCTTCTGAAACTAGTAAATGTAAAAGCAGTGCGTCACTTGTGGATGTTCACGGTCAGGGACAAGTCGCTTCCTTGTCCTCTTCAGCAAAAACAACAACAAGAGAGAAGGATGAAGCGGGCGACACAACGGGTTACTCCATGGAGCTCTTTACACATACCGTCCCTGGCTTAGAAAGTGAAACACTTAACAGGCCATGCCCATTACAAGTAGATTCTGACATGGAGTGCACTGATGCACAGCCACAGCCAGACTACTATGCTGGTCCTTTGACTCAGACCACAACATTGCCCTCTCAGGGTACTGATCCACAATCAGACCCTGATGAGACTATGTTGTCCCGTCACGAACGCTATACCACCGACTGACACGGTGACACAGACGAAGTTGCACACGAGCTAGAAGAGGAGGTAATAGATGACCCAGTCGTTGACCCCGATTGGCAGCCATTGGGGGAACAGGGTGCAGGCGGCAGTAGTTCAGAAGCGGAGGTGGAGGAGGGGCCGCAGCAGGCATCTACATCGCAACATGTTCCATCTGCCGGGCCCGTATCTGGCCCAAAACGCATGTCAAAGCCAAAACCTGTTGGAGGACAGCGTGGCCATCCGGTTAAAGCTCAGTCTGCAATCCCTGAAAAGGGATCCGATGCTAGGAAGAGTGCAGTCTGGCATTTTTTTAAACAACATCCAATTGATCAGCGCAAAGTCATCTGTCAAAAATGTTCAACTAGCTTAAGCAGAGGTCAGAATCTGAAAAGTCTCAATACAAGTTGCATGCATAGACATTTAACCACCATGCATTTACAAGCCTGGACTAACTACCAAACGTCCCTTAAGGTTGTAGCACCCTCGGCCAATGAAGCTAGTCAGCAACACAACATCTCTTCCGTCACTGTAAGGCCACCATTTTCCGCACCACCGGCAGTATCTGTGCAGGTTTCTTTGCCAGCCAAAAGCAGTCAGGGTCAGGGAATCACCAGTTTTGTAGGAGGAAATATTGCATCTAGGGCACCGGCGGAAACAATACCGTCTTCAACCATCTCTCAGTCTGCCATGTCCACCGGCACACCCGCAAGTTCCACTATCTCCAGCTCTCCAGTCCAGCTCACCCTACATGAGACTCTGGTTAGAAAAAGGAAGTACTTATCCTCGCATCCGCGTACACAGGGTTTTAACGCCCACATAGCTAGACTAATCTCATTAGAGATGATGCCCTACCGGTTAGTTGAAAGCGAAGCTTTCAAAGCCCTGATGGAGTACGCTGAACCACGCTACGAGCTACCCAGTCGACACTTTTTTTCCAGAAAAGCCATCCCAGCCCTGCACCAGCATGTTAAACAGCGCATCGTCCATGCACTCAGGCCCTGGAACCAATGTTAAAGTGCCTACAGTCCAATATTTTTTTATGTTAGGCCTTCGAAGCCTGTCTGCGGCCCGTTCTTTCAACTACTACTACACTGACCTGTCTACTGCTGCCCGTGTACTCCTGGAACCAATTATAAAGTGCCTACAGCCTGTCCAATTTTATTATGTTAGGCCTTCGAAGCCTGTCTGCGGTCCCTCCTTCCACTAGGCCTCCACTGACCTGTCTACTGCTGCCCGTGTACCCCTGGAACCAATTATAAAGTGCCTACAGCCTGTCCAATTTTATTATGTTAGGCCTTCGAAGCCTGTCTACGGTCCCTCCTTCCACTAGGCCTCCAATGACCTGTCTACTGCTGCCCGTGTACCCCTGGAACCAATTTTAAATTGCCTACAGCCAGCCCATTTTATTATGTTAGGCCTTCGAAGCCTGTCTGCGGCCCGTTCTTTCAACTACTACTACACTGACCAGACCACTGCTGCCCGTGTACCCCTGGAACCTATTTTTTATTGCCTAGAGCATCCTTTTTTTAATAGTAGGCGTACAAAGTCTGTCTGCGGTCCACTATTGAAATTGTCCTCCACTGCCCAGAGCAATGCTGCCTGTGTACCCCTGTAACCTTTTTTAAGCTGCAGTGAGCCACATTTTAGGTTTAAGGCCTACTACCTGTGTCTGTCTGCGCCACTCAATTCAGCTGTGTTCCTTTGAAAAAAGCTGAGCGTCAATAGTCTTGTTTTCAGCCTCTAGGAATTTTAAAACTGCATTGGGGGTACAACTTTGGTCGGTACCCCCAAGGGTGTGCCCCAGGTTTCGTCCACATTGCTTCGGTCTTCCGACTCTCGTTTAGTAGTTGTTGGAAACTACACTGCATTAGGCCTACAAATTGGGTATGGGGTGTAGAGAGATGGTGTGTTGCGCTCCCAGGTGTTCCCCAGGTTTCCTCTCCATTGCTTCGATCTTCTGGCTCTCGTTTAGTAGTTGTTGGAAACTACACTGCATTAGGCCTACAAATTGGGTATGGGGTGTAGAGAGACGGTGTGTTCCACTCCAAGGTGTTAGTTGGGTTGGGGCCTACTATCGGTGTCTGCCACTCTTTGCTGTTCTCCTAAACTGAACAAAGCTGTGCCGCCTATTTGCTACGGTTGCCAATTTTGAACTGCATTTCGACTACTTTCTGATTTGGGCCTACTCTCTGTGTCAGCCTCTCATTCCAGTTGTCCTCCACTGCAATGCCCCCTGGTTAGTCCTGTGTTACCAATTTTGAACTGCATTTAGCAAACTTTATTCTTTGTTCCTATATCTGTGTTTCCTCCTCATCCTGCCCATTGCCCAGCCAGTGATAGATGAGTCTGCTGGTACATTGACCCAGAACGCAAAATTCCCCGTGCACCCTACACAGCAAGATTGTGACCCTGCTGAAAGTCAGGTTCCTCTTCCCGCATACCATACCACCTTACACGGGGACAAAGAGGAAGGTGCAGATGAAAGTGCAGGTTCCTTCATCAGGTGGGGGGAGGAATACTAGTTGGCGACGTCACTGGCACAGGGCCTCTCATAGTACGCAAAAGTGTTGCTGCCGGTGGGAGGCGCCCCCGCCGTGCAAACACACCGCTGTACTTTGAGGGGCCCTGTGCCAGTGCCAATGCCAACTAGTGGGCCCCCCCTGCTTGCTCAGGATCACAGCACTTGCAAAGTTGAAATACTTACCTCTCCCTGCTCCACTGCCGTGACGTGTTCCAGATTTCCTGGGCCCACTAATTACTTGAACCAGCCCTACCCCCCCCAACTTTAGCCAAATGACCCCCAATTTCAAATGCCTTCCAATTATTATAAGCTAAATTACGATTGACAAGCTTCAGTAACAAGAATGGATGTTTTTGCCATTAAAATGGGCAGTGTAGGTGTTTTCCTGGCCTCCACTCACTGCCGACTATGCTCCCCCATTGACTTGCATTGGGTTTCGTGTTTCGGGCGATACCCGACTTTTCGCGATAATCGGCCGATTCCACTCGACTCGACTTCTAAGATAGTCGGGTTTTGCGAAACACGACTCGACTCTAAAAAGGTCAAGGTCGCTCAACCCTAATATGGACCCATGCTGAGAATTTCACTCTTTGGTTTGAATCAGGGGTCATAGAAGGGGAGTACAATCTGCAGTCACTCCATGTGACTGCAAACTTGTGAATCCTCAAATCGCACGTACTGCACGTTATGAGGATTTTCCGGTACCACCAAGTGTGTGACCGCAAGTATGTGATTTTCATACATGCAGTATTCTGTCCCCGATGCCTGTGGCTGCAAATATGGCTCTGTGAGATGCTGAATCTCTTCACCTTACTTACAACTGGTGACTTTCGCAGATAGCTTAACTCAGCTGCAGGCACACATGTTATGAAGAATCCAGAAGAGACTTTGATTTCTTTAAGAATTCTTGTTGAATGCATACAAACAGCAGCAGGTAAAAAAGACTTTCTTGAGACAAGCTGAAAGCACATGTGCCTCTAATGAAGCCAAGATGGAGACTGAGACACAGGGAAAAGAAGAAGGAAGTGACAGGGAGACAGAAAGGACATACTTCATTAAAAGGGAGAATTTCAGCTATGCAAAACACAGGAACACATAGCAACAATAAACAATATGAGAGACTGCAATACAGCATGTAAAATGTACAGGACACTCTGTAAAATGTCTCATTCATGGGACATAACACTCCCCATCTGAAATCTTTAGATTTCATAATTCTTATGATGTCCTGTGGGGATGACACTGTAAACCTGAAAAACAAAAGGAAAACAAGCATACAAGTAACAACAACAACAGTTGTAGTCCAATTGGCATGGCCCAATCTTCAGTTGGAGGCATGAAGTCCTCAACAGCAGGATAGTCTGAGTACAAACGTAAACCCATCTTCAGGTTGGGGAAGCCGAAACGTGCAAACACTTCCACCAACCCAACAATCCACTGGAAAAAGTTCAAATGTTCGAATGTTCCCACACAGCTGGAGGAATATATGGCAGTAGGCTCCCGCCGTGAGCTGTGTCCATAAACAACCACTTTATGTAATAAGATTATACTATTGTTCTATGGAGACCGATGACGTGAGTCAGAATGACGACAAACACGGTATATCACAGTTCAAGATATATATATATTGTAGGAAGATGAACTTCAGATAACTGATGCAAACTGCAGCTTTACAGATAAGCAATTAAACAGTCTCAAGAATATGCAGATATTAGAAGTACAGACCGAGGGTGCAAGTACAAGTCCAGCAATGCAGTATCCAGAGGTCAGAGTCCAGGCTGGCTCCCAGCTGAGGGGCAGACCGTAGCAGAGGTGGGTGCAGAGTAGGTGAAGCGTAACAGAGTCTTTCCGGTGGTACGTAGATCCAGAAGCAAGCGGGGTATCCCGAGGAGTAGAAGAACAAGCAGGTTGCAAGTCCTTGAGCTTGGCAGCAAGTGAGATACAAGATACACAAGCAAGGTATAGTGTGCAGAGTTCCTTTATATATGCAGCAGACAGGAAACAAGGAGTATCAGACAGGAAACAAGATGGCCCCCATGAAGCCAGCCACTCCATCTTGGGTAAGGGCAGAATCCAACAGAACTAAGGGCAAGAACAGACAAAAACAGGTATGCAGTCTCAGTCCTTACATTTTATGTGATGTCCTCCTTTGGTAAAAGTAGCACAAGCTCAGTGACTGGACCAAAGAAAATACGAGTTGAACCGCCCTTCTTAACCTTGACTTCTACCTTACGGATCTTCCTGTCATTGCTTGGTGCAACCTTGGTGAAAAGACCCATTGGCCAGTCATTGCGATGAGCTTCTTTTTCTTTAAGGAGGACGAGTTCTCCCTCTTGGAGATTAGGTTTTGCAGTTTGCCATTTGTGATGGCTTTGGAGCAAGTGCAGGTATTCAGTTTTCCAACGGTGCCAAAAGACATTGGAAAGTGTTGTACCTCTTTCCACTGACGTCTGTAAATGTCCCCGTCCACAAACTTCCTTGCAGGGATTGCGACACCTCCAACCTTCTGAGTAAGAAGGGTAGCAGGAGTAAGGATAATTGGTGCATCAGGGTCCGATGTAACTGGTACCACTTTACTGTATGTGTAGAAGGTAAATGAATCAAAAGCAATGTCCATTTCATCCTTCATAGCTTCAGCTAACTCCACTGCAGCACAAACGGCAGCACAAAGTTCGAGTCTTGGAACAGAGTGAGCAGGTTTCGGGGTTAGTTTTGCCTTACCGAGGAAGAATCCACAATGCACTTGTTATCTTCTTCCAAGGTCTTCAGGTAGGCTATGGCAGCTCTAGCCTTTGTAGAAGCGTCGGAGAAAATGTGGACTTCGCTTCTGATGGTGGCTGAAAGGGTGCCTGGGGAATAAAATCGTGGGACTTGGAAATGCTCTAACAGCTTCAGAGACTTCTTCCATGCCTCCCACCTTTGTTGTTTCTGGGATGGTAGCTGAATGTCCCAATCCGTACTCTCGGCGGTCAACTGTCTCAACAGTATCTTGCCTTGAATGGTGATGGGTGCGATAAACCCGAGAGGATCATAGATGCTGTTCACAACAGATAGGACTCCTTGTTTAGTGAAAGGTTTATTACAAGCTGACACCTGGAAAGTGAATGTGTCCTGCTTAATATCCCAAAGCAGACGAAGGCTGTGTAGCATGGGAGGAACGTTAGAACCCAGAACAAGATCCCTTACACCAGCAGCGTGATCCTCAGATGGAAATGTTTCCATTTCCTTTTTACTGTTGGAGATGATCTTGTGAAGTCTAAGGTTTGCTGTTGACAGCATTTCCTGAGTGCTAGAGAGCAGATCGATTGTCATTTCACTTGTGGGAAGAGACTTAAGCCCATCATCTACATAGAAGTTTCTTTCCACAAATAGACGAGCATCAGACCCATACTCTCTCTCACCTTCCTGTGCTGTCTGTCTTAAACCACAGATGGCCACTGCAGGCGAGGGGCTGTTCCTGAAGACGTGCACCTTCATCCTGTAGTCTATTACCTTGCTATGGACGTCATTGTCTTTGTGCCATAGGAATCTGAGATAGTTTCTGCTGTCTTCTCTCATGATAAAACAGTGAAACAGTTGTTGAATGCCGGCCATTACTGTGACAGGTTCTTGCCTGAAACAAATCAGTACACCTATAAGGCTGTTGTTTAGTTTAGGCCCAGTGAGCAGCAGGCTATTTAGGGAGATGCCCTCATAGTGAGCACTGGAGTCAAACACCACTCTAATTTGGTCAGGTTTGCAAGGATGGTAGACACCAAAGGATGGGAGATACAAGCATTCTTCACCTTCTTTTAGCGGGGGTACGGGTTCTGCGTGACCTCTGTCAAAGATATTCTCCATGAAGTCGACAAAATGTTTCTCCATCTCTGGCCTTCTCTTTAAGGTGCATTTTTAGGGATGAAAACCTTGTCGTTGCTTGAAGCAGATTATCAGGTAGCATTGTTCTTGAAGAACGAAAAAGTAAAGGTGCTACCCAGCTATTTGAATCGTCTTGGGTGAATTCTTTTTCCATAATCTTTATGAACTCTTTGTCCTCCCTTGCAGGTGCTAGCTGGTTGCCTTCTCTTGTAGAGTTGAACACTGTTGACCCGAGGTCATCATTGCAGGACAGAAATATGTTGGTGACGTCAGAGGTTTCTTTCTTCCACTTGTTATCGCTTATCTTCTCTTTCATCCAGTAATGGTGCGGGCTGTTATGACCTGGTGGTTAGGAGCACCCGGAATGACCTGATAGTTAAAACTCACACAGGACAAGCTCTGGGATGTGGGAGCTCTGCTGACCGCAATCCCTAATCCTATCACACACACTAGAAATAGCTGTGGAGCGCTCCTGACACTCCCTAGGTGCTTCGTCACAGCCTAAGAGCTAGCTAGCCCTAGAGATAGAAAATAAAGCCTACATTGCCTCAGATAAATTACCCAAAGGAAAAGGCAGCCCCCCACATATATTGACTGTGAGTAAAGATGAAAGTCACAAATGCAGAAATGAAACAGGTTTCAGCAAAGGGAGGCCAGACTTACTAAATAGACAGAGAATAGGAAAGGTAGCTTTGCGATCAGCACAAAAAACTACAAAAGACCACGCAGAGTGTGCAAAAAGACCTCCGCACCGACTAACGGTGCGGAGATGCCACTCTGCATCCCAGAGCTTCCAGCTAGCAAGACAAAATCATGATATCCAGCTGGACAAGAAAACAATGAACAAATTAGATACTGTTAGGGCTAGCGGAACGCACCAAATAATAAGACAGATAGTGTATGGTGCGTTCGCAGCCCGGGGTCCACCGTGCAGAGATGGAACCTGCTGCTAAGTAATGACGGACTATATGGCGGTACTCATAAGTATACACACGTGGGTTAAACTTCACCCAGCGTGAAGGAAGCGATCCTGTTGCGTCACAGGATCACGGTATCGCACATAGAAGGCGAGCAAGTAGTCAGCGAACTCAACCCCAACTAGGATTGAAGTCCGATTAGACCCTTGCTGGCACAACACCGCAACTGGCTGTGTAAGGAAGCAGAATAACAATATTAGGGCACAAGAGTGCATGCGGTGCCGCACTGACGAACGCCACTAACCACCCAGGCTTGGGTAAGGAAAGCACAGAGGAAGTGCACGGCGCCGTACTGGCGGTCACAGCAACTGGGCGCTGTAATGTGTGATTAGTGCTGTAGGCTAAGTCGGGCGCTAGATAGCAACCATACTCCTTCCGCGAACAGGCATTCAATAGGGTAGGGATATCCAAGGACGACTTGCACTCACAACATACACACATTAACAATTGTACACTAGCGCATGGCCGTGCGGTCATGCGCAGTTTATATAGTTGCAGCACAGGAAGTGGCCACAGAAACTTTGCCCTTCCAAGACCTGCCAAGAGGACCAATAGAATGTGCTGCAGAGCCTGAGCACATGACCCACGATCTCCAACGGGAGATCTTGCCCTGGGCATGCTCAGTGTGTGCAGACAAGGACTTAGTCCCAGAGAAAACCGCTCGCTGCTGACCAGCACTGGCTTTAATGGCAGAAGCTGAAGAAGCAGCAGTAACTCTCTGTACAGAGTGAGACTGAGCAAGACGCTGGGACCGACGTCCCTGCTGAGCAGACTCCACTGCGGCAGGATAAGAATGGGAGACCGCAGCGGAGATGGCCCGAGATTTCCCCTGTGCAGAAGCGGGAACTCGAGACCTAACAGATACTATCAGGAACTTAGCTTCTGCTGGAGTAGACAGGTCACCAGAAAGATCCAAGAGCAAACTGAACAAATGCAGAAACATTGACAGCTGGCATGGAGTAATGATCTAAGTGGAGTTAAATAGAGCAGCCAACCAAAGCATAAAGCACGTCACCTGTGTAAGGAACCTCAGAAGCAGCAGCTCCACTCACAGCCACCAGAGGGAGCCCACGGACAGAACTCACCGAAGTACCATTCACGACCACAGGAGGGAGCTCGACAACAGAAATCACAACAGTACCCCCCCCCTTGAGGATGGGTCACCGAACCCTCACTAGAGCCCCCAGGCCGATCAGGATGAGCCAAATGAAAGGCACAAACTAAATCGGCAGCATGAACATCAGAAGCAAAAACCCAGGAATTATCTTCCTGACCATAACCCTTCCACTTGACCAGGTACTGGAGTTTCCATCTTGAAACACGAGAATCCAAAATCTTCTCCACCACATACTCCAACTCCCCCTCGACCAACACCGGGGCAGGAGGATCAACAGAGGGAACCATAGGCGCCACGTATCTCCGCAACAACAACCTATGGAACACATTATGGATGGCAAAAGAAGCTGGAAGATCCAAACGAAATGACACAGGATTAAGAACTTCAGAAATCTTATATGGCCCAATGAAACGAGGCTTAAACTTAGGAGAGTAAACCTTCATAGGAACATGACGAGATGACAACCAAACCAAATCCCCAACCCGAAGTCGGGGACCAACACAGCACCGGCAGTTAGCGAAACGTTGAGCCTTCTCCTGGGACAATGTCAAATTGTCCACCACATGAGTCCAAATCTGCTGCAACCTGTCCACCACAGTATCCACACCAGGACAGTCCGAAGGCTCAACCTGCCCTGAAGAGAAACGAGGATGAAAACCAGAATTGCAAAAAAAATGGAGAAACCAAAGTAGCCGAGCTGGCCCGATTATTAAGGGCGAACTCAGCCAAAGGCAAGAAGGACACCCAATCATCCTGATCAGCAGAAACAAAGCATCTCAGATATGTTTCCAAAGTCTGATTAGTTCGTTCGGTTTGGCCATTAGTCTGAGGATGGAAAGCCGAAGAAAAAGTCAAATCAATGCCCATCTTAGCACAAAAGGACCGCCAAAACCTTGAAACAAACTGGGAACCTCTGTCCGAGACGATGTTCTCCGGAATGCCATGCAAACGAACCACTTGCTGGAAAAACAATGGCTCCAAATCAGAGGAGGAAGGCAATTTAGACAAGGGTACCAAATGGACCATCTTAGAGAAGCGATCACAAACCACCCAAATGACCGATATCCTTTGAGAAACAGGGAGATCAGAAATAAAATACATGGAAATATGCGTCCAGGGCCTCTTCGGGACCGGCAAGGGCAAAAGCAACCCACTGGCACGAGAACAGCAGGGCTTAGCCCGAGCACAAGTCCCACAGGACTGCACAAAAGAACGCACATCCCGTGACAAAGAAGGCCACCAAAAGGATCTAGCCACCAAATCTCTGGTACCAAAGATTCCAGGATGACCAGCCAACACCGAACAATGAACCTCAGAGATAACTCTACTAGTCCATCTATCAGGGACAAACAGTTTCTCCGTTGGACAACGGTCAGGTCTATCAGCCTGAAACTTCTGCAGCACGCGCCGCAAATCAGGGGAGATGGCAGACAAAATTACCCCCTCTTTAAGAATACCTGCCGGCTCCGGAACACCCGGAGAGTCAGGCACAAAACTCCTTGACAGGGCATCAGCCTTCACATTCTTAGATCCCGGAAGGTATGAAACCACAAAATCAAAACGGGAGAAAAAGAGCGACCATCGAGCCTGTCTAGGATTCAACCGTTTGGCCGACTCGAGATAAGTCAAATTCTTGTGATCCGTCAAGACCACCATGCGATGTTTAGCTCCTTCAAGCCAATGTCGCCACTCCTCAAATGCCCACTTCATGGCCAACAACTCTCGATTGCCAACATCATAATTGCGCTCAGCAGGCGAGAATTTTCTAGAAAAGAAGGCACATGGTTTCATCACCGAGCCATCAGAACTTCTTTGCGACAAAACAGCCCCTGCTCCAATCTCAGAAGCATCAACCTCGACCTGAAACGGGAGCGAAACATCTGGCTGGCACAGCACAGGGGCAGAAGAAAAACGGCGCTTCAACTCCTGAAAAGCCTCTACAGCCGCAGAGGACCAATTGACCACATCAGCACCTTTCTTGGTCAAATCAGTCAACGGTTTAGCAACACTAGAAAAATTAGCGATGAAGCGACGGTAAAAATTAGCAAAGCCCAGGAACTTCTTTAGGCTCTTCACAGATGTATGCTGAGTCCAATCATAAATGGCCTGAACTTTAACAGGGTCCATCTCGATAGTAGAAGGGGAAAACATGAAACCCAAAAATGAAACCTACTGAACTCCAAAGAGACACGTTGACCCCTTCACAAACAAGGAATTCGCACGAAGGACCTGGAACACCATTCTGACCTGCTTCACATGAGACTCCCAATCATCCGAAAAGACCAAAATGTCATCCAAATATACAATCATGAATCTATCCAGGTACTCTCGGAAGATGTCATGCATAATGGACTGAAACACAGATGGAGCATAAGAAAGCCCGAATGGCATAACCAGGTACTTAAAATGGCCCTCGGGCGTATTAAATGCTGTTTTCCATTCATCACCCTGTTTAATTCGCACAAGGTTATACGCCCCTCGAAGATCTATCTTGGTGAACCAACTAGCCCCCTTAATCCGAGCAAACAAATCAGACATCAGTGGCAAAGGATACTGAAATTTGACTGTGATCTTATTAAGAAGGCTGTAATCAATACAAGGTCTTAAAGAGCCATCTTTCTTGGCCACAAAAAAGAACCCTGCTCCCAATGGTGACGACAATGGGCGAATATGACCCTTCTCCAAGGATTCCTTTATATAACTCTGCATAGCAGCGTGCTCTGGCACAGATAAGTTAAACAGTCGGCCCTTAGGAAACTTACTACCGGGAATCAAATTAATAGCACAATCGCAATCCCTATGAGGAGGTAGGGCACCGGATTTGGGCTCCTCAAATACATCCCGGTAATCTGATAAAAACTCAGGGACTTCAGAAGGAGTGGAAGGCAAAATTGACAACAATGGAACATCACCATGTACCCCTTGACAACCCCAGCCGGACACAGACATAGATTTCCAGTCCAATATTGGATTATGGACCTGTAGCCATGGCAACCCCAAAACGACCACATCATGCAGATTATGCAACACCAAAAAGCGAATATCCTCCTGATGTGCAGGAGCCATGCACATGGTCAATTGCGTCCAGTATTGAGGTTTATTCTTGGCCAAAGGCGTAGCATCAATTCCTCTCAATGGAATAGGATACTGCAAGGGCTCCAAGGAAAAACCACAGCGCCTGGCAAACTCCAAGTCCATCAAATTCATGGCAGCGCCTGAATCCACAAATGCCATAACAGAATAGGATGACAGAGAGCAAATCAGAGTAACAGACAAAAGAAATTTAGACTGTACCGTACCAATGGTGGCAGACCTAGCGAACCGCTTAGTGCGCTTAGGACAATCGGAGATAGCATGAGTGGATTCACCACAGTAAAAACACAGTCCATTCCGACGTCTGTGTTCTTGCCGTTCAGCTCTGGTCAAAGTCCTATCACACTGCATAGGCCTATTCAGGCCTATTCTCAGAGAACACCGCCAAATGGTGCACAGCTTTGCGCTCACGCAAGCGCCGATCGATCTGAATGGCCAAGGACATAGAATCATTCAGACCAGCAGGCGTGGGAAATCCCACCATGACATTCTTAAGGGCTTCAGAAAGACCCTTTCTGAAAATTGCCGCCAGGGCACATTCATTCCACTGAGTAAGCACAGACCACTCTCTAAACTTCTGACAGTACACCTCCGCTTCATCCTGACCCTGACACAATGCCAGCAAGATTTTCTCTGCCTGATCCACGTAATTTGGTTCACCATAAAGCAATCCAAGCGCCAGAAAAAATGCATCAACATCACGCAATGCAGGATCTCCTGGCGCAAGGGAAAATGCCCAGTCTTGAGGGTCACCACGCAACAAAGAAATAATGATTTTTACTTGTTGAGCGGGGTCACCAGAGGAGCGAGGTTTCAAAGCTAGAAACAGTTTACAATTATTTTTGAAATTCAGAAACTTAGATCTGTTCTCAGAAAATAAATCAGGAGTAGGAATTCTAGGCTCTAACATCGGATTCTGAACCACGAAATCTTGAATGTTTGGATGCAGGGTTGGCAGCGTATTGTACTGACGTTGGGTGCAGGATGTGGGTAAACACTCTGTGTCCTGCTGTTTCAGGGGAGCATCTGTGCGGGTCAGGAAGGATTGCAGGAGCAGGGGGAGCGCTGTATTGGCTTTGTACATAGTCTCGAGTACACTTAAGAGGGTCTTAAGTATCAAAATCACTTAAACTGACACTGTCTATTTGGCTCCCACTGATGGCTTGTTCCAGGACCTTTAACCTTGCCATGGCTGTGGCGTGTTCACACTCCTTCTCTAGGGCCCCTATTTCTGCCTTTTTTTCTTCTCTCGGGCCTCTTTTTCTGCCTTTATTTTCATCTCTAGGGCCTCTGTTTCTGCCTTTCTTTTCTTCTCTAGGGCCTCTGTTTCGGCTGCCTCTATTTCCATCTAAGTTTTCTTTTGAGCGAAGGCAACTTGTATTTTAGTGGCCTCAGCTTCTGCACGTGCTCTTACGAGCTGTTCGCTGAGGGTTGATGATTCTGTAACACGGAGGTGCACTGATCTGCAATTTCTGCATACAGTTGATAATCTGAACACAGTTGTGCAAGGGTTCCCTTTGGTGGTCATTCGAGAGAAGCAGGCAGCTGCCGGCTTTCCCTCTGCTGGTTTTAAAAAATATGCGGGAGCCCATGGCATTTTTTTGTATAAATGTATTTATTTATTGATCCAATAAATTCAAGTACAGGAAAAATAACACACAATTCCTTTAATTGGCTGGTTTATGAAGGAACCTAGGCAATTTTTCTCAGCTTATACAGAATAATTTAGTTGTTTAGCTATCATACTTTTTTTTTCCAGGGCAAAACACGAACATTGGACATGGACACACATATGTCACTTGGACATGAACATGCAGACACATGGATGCAGCACATGGCCACATGGATGCCACATGGACATTGACTTCAGATCACATCGATGCTGGTTTTTCATGCACAGGAATCACCAGGAAATGTGAAGGGGAACTCATACAACTTGTATCCTGCCTTTTTCACCACTTTTTCCCTCCATTTCTAATTTTCAGTTGTTTTTGAGCTAGATGGTAGAGACTGACTACTATGATGCCTTCCATACACAATATTTGTTGTGTTTTTTACATTTGATAAGGATGCTGGTCCAGCAAGACATTTCTTATTTTAGCAAGGCAGCCGATTTTAAACACGATTTTTATCCTAGCTTTGAAAGCTTCCATACTCAATATACACATACAGCTGAATTTTTGCTCCTCTTTTTTTGCAGGATGTAAAGGAGGGCCAAGGCAGTAGTTGTGGCTTAGTGTCCTGGGCATCACATACCCTGGCCTCCCTCTACAGGAAAACGGTACCTCTCCCCTTGTAGGGTGCGATCAGTACTCACGGTGCTGTCAGCATCTTCTTTGCTGCACTGACTTAAAGCGGTTCCTGGATCCCAATGGGTAGAGACACAGTCCAGGGCAAGTGTTAACTGAACAAATGTATTTGCTCCAGGACACAGCACATCCAAGTAGTTTCTAGCATTTTCATTACAGTAAAGACGGCACATTACTTAATCTTTCCCTTCATTGTTCCTTGCGTCACTAAGTGTTTCCGCAGGTTGAGGTGTCCCAGATGGCCCCTCAGTGTCCTCCCTGTAATGTGTTACTATGGTGAAGCTTTCGTCTGCCCGCTTCGCACCGGACATCAGAGATCCAGCCCACGAAGCTACAGTGCCTTGCAAAAATATTCGGCCCACTGGAACTTTTCAACCTTTTTCCACATATCATGATTCAAACATAAAGATACCAAATGTAAATTTTTGGTGAAGAATCAACAACAAGTAGAACACAATTGTGAAGTGCAATGAAATTTTTTGGTTATTTTAATCTTTTGTGAAAATTCAAAAACTGAATAGTGGGGCGTGCAATATTATTCAGTCCCTTTAGCTTAATACTTTGTCTCTCAACCTTTTGCTGTGCTTACAGCAGCAAGTCGCTTGGGGTAAGTCTGTATCAGTTTTGTACTTCATTAGACTGAAATTCTTGCCCATTGTTCCTTGGCAAACAGCTCAAGCTCAGTGAGGTTTGATGGAGATCATTTGTGAACAGCAGATTTCAGCTCTTTCCACAGATTCTCGATTGGATTGAGGTCTGGACTTTGACTTGGACATTCTAACACCTGTATGCGTTTATTTGTGAACCATTCCATTGTAGATTTTGCTTTATGTTTGGGATCATTGTCTTGCTGGAAGACAAATCTCTGTCCCAGTCTCATGTCTTTTGCAGACTCCAACAGGTTTTCTTCAAGAATGGTCCTGTATTTGGCTCCATCCATCTTCTCATCAATTTTAACCATCTTCCCTGTCCCTGCTGAAGAAAGGCAGGCCCAAACCATGATGCTGCCACCACCATGTTTGACAGTGGGGATGGTGTGTTCAGGGTGATGAGCTGTGTTGCCTTTACGCCAAACATCATTTGGCATTGTTGAAAAAAAGTTTGATTTTGGTTTCATCTGACCAGAGCACCTTCTTCCACATGTTTGGTGTGTCTCCCAGTTGGCTTGTTGCAAACTTTAAAAGACACTTTTTATGGATATCTTTGAGAAATGGCTTTCTTCTTGCCACTCTTCCATAATGGCCAGATTTGTGCAGTGGACGACTGATTGTTGTCCTATGGACAGACTGTCCCACCTCAGCTGTAGATCTCTGCAGTTCATCCAGAGTGATCATGGGCCTCTTGGCTGCATCTCTGATCAGTCTTCTCCTTGTTTGAGATGAAAGTTTAGAGGGACGGCCGGGTCTTCGTAGATTTGCAGCGGTATGATATTCCTTCCATTTCAACATGACTGCTTGCCCAGAGCTCCTTGGGATGTTTAAAGTTTTGGAAATCATTTTGTATTCAAATCCGGCTTTAAACTTCTCCACAACAGTATCACGGACCTGCCTGTTGTGTTCCTTGGTCTTCATGATGCTCTCTGTGCTTCAGACAGAACCCTGAGACTATCACAGAGCAGGTGCATTTATACGGAGACTTGATTACACACAGGTGGATTATCATCATAAGGCATTTAGGACAACATTGGATCATTCAGAGATCAACAATAGTGTTGAGCGATACCTTCCGATATCGGAAAGTATCGGTATCGGTTTGGATCGGCCGATATTCAAAAAATATCGGATATCGCCGATACCGATACCCGATCCCAATGCAAGTCAATGGGACCAAAATATCGGAATTAAAATAAACCCTTTCTTTCCTTGTAGGTTCATTCTACATGAAGGAAAACAACTAAGAATAATGCCGGATGTATTTGGGGAGGTGGCGGAGACATTAAAGTCATAGAGGTTTATCCCAATCAAATAGAATAGCATGTTTTTTGTTTTTTTTTAAGACGTTCGGAGTGACAAAGATATTGACTATGTAAATTTTTTTTTTATTTTGTCAGATATTGATGTTTCACTATTCCACGCCCTTCCCCTTCTTTTTTTTCTTTTTTTTTTTCTTTTCCCACACTTTCATCTTCATCATCATCAGCATCTTTGACATCAACTTCTTCACCTTATTCATCTTCTTCTTCATCTTCTACCTATTTTTTTTTTTTTATTACATTCTTCATATTCATTTTATTCAACTATTATTATTCTTCTTATTCTACATATTCTTTTTATTCCACTGTTATTATTCTTCCTATTCTACTTCTTCATCATATTCTCATTTGTGACAGGCATTCCCGTAGTTGTTATCTATAAAAGTTTGAAGATTACACCTTCCGTTCTGCCAGTCACAAAAGTTACATTTGTCCGCGTTCAGTTTGGCCTGCAGCATCAGGCTTTATCCAGGGGCACCACGAGGAGGAACGGACTCACCCCCATACACTGCTTAGTCTTCTTCTGCATATAATTTAGATAATATCTTTTGCTCTGATATTAAGTCTTATGCTTAATGTTCTTCTGCTCTTTGTTCTGCAGCCTCTTGTTCTTCTGCTTCTCGGTCTTCCATGTTGTCGTCTCCAGGGTCGTCGTCTCCAGTGTCGTCATCTCCGCCGTCGTCGTCGTCGTCATCGGGGTGGTCTTCCGTGTCGTCGTCATCGTGGTGGTCTTCCGGGTCGTCGACGTTAGGGTCTTCAACTTGGAAATGTAGCAGAAGGTACAAGAAGGCTGAGAAAATGCCAAGAACCAGCTGATGGAACTGGAACTCGGATGGCTACCCGAAGGTTCAAGAGCCTATGGAACTACCGAGGACCAGCTGACGTTACTGGAACCCGGTTACTAAGCAGGAGGTACCCGTGCTAAAAAGCACTACCAAGGACCGCCTGACGTTGACGGAACTCGGATACCCAGAAGGAGGCACCTAAGCCAAAGGCTCTGCCCGGAACCAGCTGACGTTACTGGAACCAGGATGGGGAGCAGAAGGTACAAGAGCAAAAGACACTGCCGAGAACCAGCTGACGGTACTGGAACCCGGATGGGTAGCCGAAGGTCCAAGAGCCAATGGAACTACCGAGGACCAGCTGACGTTACTGGAACCCGGTTACTAAGCAGGAGGTACCCGTGCCTGAAAGCACTACCAAGGACCACCTGACGTTGGTGGAACTTGGATACCCAGAAGGAGGCACCTAAGCCAAAGGCTCTGCCCGGAACCAGCTGACGGTACTGGAACCAGGATGGGGAGCAGAAGGTACAAGAGCAAAAGACACTGCCGAGAACCAGCTGACGGTGCTGGAACCAGGTGGTGGACCCGAAGGCCCACAGGAGAGGAGAGAACAGCTAGGCCGCGAGGCAGCCGCAGTTACCGAACCCCAACAGTCCTACAGGGGGAGCTGGGCCTACTGGCACTACAGAACCAGCCTTGACTACCAGTTCACGCAGCCCACATAGGAAGCTCCTAAACTGGAGGCACCCTGGAGTTGGCTAACCCGACCGCACCACGACGAGGCAAGCATAGGTGTCTCAGTGAGCTTGACACAACCCGGAAACAGCTGACGGTGCTGAAACCAGGCTTGGCACGAGGGAGTACCTGTGACAAAAACACTGCCGAGAACCAGCTGGCGGTGCTGGAACCCGGATGCGTTGCCCCAGTGTGCAAGAGCCAATGGCACGACCGAGGACCAGCTGACGGTGCTGGAACCCGGTTACTAAGCTGTAGGTGCCCGCGCTTAAAAGCACTACCAAGGACCGCCTGGCGTTGGCGGAACTCGGATACCCAGGAGGAGGCACCTAAGCCAAAGGCTCGGCCCGGAACCAGCTGACGGTGCTGGAACCAGGTGGTGGACCCGAAGGTCCACAGGAGAGGAGAGAACAGCTAGGCCGCGAGGCAGCCGCAGTTACCGAACCCCAACAGTCCTACAGGGGGAGCTGGGCCTACTGGCAATACAGAACCAGCCTTGACTACCAGTTCACGCAGCCCACATAGGAAGCTCCTAAACTGGAGGCACCCTGGAGTTGGCTAACCCGACCGCACCACGACGAGGCAAGCATAGGTGTCTCAGTGAAGTTGACACAACCCGGAAACAGCTGACGGTGCTGAAACCAGGCTTGGCACGAGGGAGTACCTGTGACAAGAACACTGCCGAGAACCAGCTGGCGGTGCTGGAACCCGGATGCGTTGCCCCAGTGTGCAAGAGCCAATGGCACGACCGAGGACCAGCTGACGGTGCTGGAACCCGGTTACTAAGCTGTAGGTGCCCGCGCTTAAAAGCACTACCAAGGACCGCCTGGCGTTGGCGGAACTCGGATACCCAGGAGGAGGCACCTAAGCCAAAGGCTCGGCCCGGAACCAGCTGACGGTGCTGGAACCAGGTGGTGGACCCGAAGGTCCACAGGAGAGGAGAGAACAGCTAGGCCGCGAGGCAGCCGCAGTTACCGAACCCCAACAGTCCTACAGGGGGAGCTGGGCCTACTGGCACTACAGAACCAGCCTTGACTACCAGTTCACGCAGCCCACATAGGAAGCTCCTAAACTGGAGGCACCCTGGAGTTGGCTAACCCGACCGCACCACGACGAGGCAAGCATAGGTGTCTCAGTGAAGTTGACACAACCCGGAAACAGCTGACGGTGCTGAAACCAGGCTTGGCACGAGGGAGTACCTGTGACAAGAACACTGCCGAGAACCAGCTGGCGGTGCTGGAACCCGGATGCGTTGCCCCAGTGTGCAAGAGCCAATGGCACGACCGAGGACCAGCTGACGGTGCTGGAACCCGGTTACTAAGCTGTAGGTGCCCGCGCTTAAAAGCACTACCAAGGACCGCCTGGCGTTGGCGGAACTCGGATACCCAGGAGGAGGCACCTAAGCCAAAGGCTCGGCCCGGAACCAGCTGACGGTGCTGGAACCAGGTGGTGGACCCGAAGGTCCACAGGAGAGGAGAGAACAGCTAGGCCGCGAGGCAGCCGCAGTTACCGAACCCCAACAGTCCTACAGGGGGAGCTGGGCCTACTGGCACTACAGAACCAGCCTTGACTACCAGTTCACGCAGCCCACATAGGAAGCTCCTAAACTGGAGGCACCCTGGAGTTGGCTAACCCGACCGCACCACGACGAGGCAAGCATAGGTGTCTCAGTGAAGTTGACACAACCCGGAAACAGCTGACGGTGCTGAAACCAGGCTTGGCACGAGGGAGTACCTGTGACAAGAACACTGCCGAGAACCAGCTGGCGGTGCTGGAACCCGGATGCGTTGCCCCAGTGTGCAAGAGCCAATGGCACGACCGAGGACCAGCTGACGGTGCTGGAACCCGGTTACTAAGCTGTAGGTGCCCGCGCTTAAAAGCACTACCAAGGACCGCCTGGCGTTGGCGGAACTCGGATACCCAGGAGGAGGCACCTAAGCCAAAGGCTCGGCCCGGAACCAGCTGACGGTGCTGGAACCAGGTGGTGGACCCGAAGGTCCACAGGAGAGGAGAGAACAGCTAGGCCGCGAGGCAGCCGCAGTTACCGAACCCCAACAGTCCTACAGGGGGAGCTGGGCCTACTGGCACTACAGAACCAGCCTTGACTACCAGTTCACGCAGCCCACATAGGAAGCTCCTAAACTGGAGGCACCCTGGAGTTGGCTAACCCGACCGCACCACGACGAGGCAAGCATAGGTGTCTCAGTGAAGTTGACACAACCCGGAAACAGCTGACGGTGCTGAAACCAGGCTTGGCACGAGGGAGTACCTGTGACAAGAACACTGCCGAGAACCAGCTGGCGGTGCTGGAACCCGGATGCGTTGCCCCAGTGTGCAAGAGCCAATGGCACGACCGAGGACCAGCTGACGGTGCTGGAACCCGGTTACTAAGCTGTAGGTGCCCGCGCTTAAAAGCACTACCAAGGACCGCCTGGCGTTGGCGGAACTCGGATACCCAGGAGGAGGCACCTAAGCCAAAGGCTCGGCCCGGAACCAGCTGACGGTGCTGGAACCAGGTGGTGGACCCGAAGGTCCACAGGAGAGGAGAGAACAGCTAGGCCGCGAGGCAGCCGCAGTTACCGAACCCCAACAGTCCTACAGGGGGAGCTGGGCCTACTGGCACTACAGAACCAGCCTTGACTACCAGTTCACGCAGCCCACATAGGAAGCTCCTAAACTGGAGGCACCCTGGAGTTGGCTAACCCGACCGCACCACGACGAGGCAAGCATAGGTGTCTCAGTGAAGTTGACACAACCCGGAAACAGCTGACGGTGCTGAAACCAGGCTTGGCACGAGGGAGTACCTGTGACAAGAACACTGCCGAGAACCAGCTGGCGGTGCTGGAACCCGGATGCGTTGCCCCAGTGTGCAAGAGCCAATGGCACGACCGAGGACCAGCTGACGGTGCTGGAACCCGGTTACTAAGCTGTAGGTGCCCGCGCTTAAAAGCACTACCAAGGACCGCCTGGCGTTGGCGGAACTCGGATACCCAGGAGGAGGCACCTAAGCCAAAGGCTCGGCCCGGAACCAGCTGACGGTGCTGGAACCAGGTGGTGGACCCGAAGGTCCACAGGAGAGGAGAGAACAGCTAGGCCGCGAGGCAGCCGCAGTTACCGAACCCCAACAGTCCTACAGGGGGAGCTGGGCCTACTGGCACTACAGAACCAGCCTTGACTACCAGTTCACGCAGCCCACATAGGAAGCTCCTAAACTGGAGGCACCCTGGAGTTGGCTAACCCGACCGCACCACGACGAGGCAAGCATAGGTGTCTCAGTGAAGTTGACACAACCCGGAAACAGCTGACGGTGCTGAAACCAGGCTTGGCACGAGGGAGTACCTGTGACAAGAACACTGCCGAGAACCAGCTGGCGGTGCTGGAACCCGGATGCGTTGCCCCAGTGTGCAAGAGCCAATGGCACGACCGAGGACCAGCTGACGGTGCTGGAACCCGGTTACTAAGCTGTAGGTGCCCGCGCTTAAAAGCACTACCAAGGACCGCCTGGCGTTGGCGGAACTCGGATACCCAGGAGGAGGCACCTAAGCCAAAGGCTCGGCCCGGAACCAGCTGACGGTGCTGGAACCAGGTGGTGGACCCGAAGGTCCACAGGAGAGGAGAGAACAGCTAGGCCGCGAGGCAGCCGCAGTTACCGAACCCCAACAGTCCTACAGGGGGAGCTGGGCCTACTGGCACTACAGAACCAGCCTTGACTACCAGTTCACGCAGCCCACATAGGAAGCTCCTAAACTGGAGGCACCCTGGAGTTGGCTAACCCGACCGCACCACGACGAGGCAAGCATAGGTGTCTCAGTGAAGTTGACACAACCCGGAAACAGCTGACGGTGCTGAAACCAGGCTTGGCACGAGGGAGTACCTGTGACAAGAACACTGCCGAGAACCAGCTGGCGGTGCTGGAACCCGGATGCATTGCCCCAGTGTGCAAGAGCCAATGGCACGACCGAGGACCAGCTGACGGTGCTGGAACCCGGTTACTAAGCTGTAGGTGCCCGCGCTTAAAAGCACTACCAAGGACCGCCTGGCGTTGGCGGAACTCGGATACCCAGGAGGAGGCACCTAAGCCAAAGGCTCGGCCCGGAACCAGCTGACGGTGCTGGAACCAGGTGGTGGACCCGAAGGTCCACAGGAGAGGAGAGAACAGCTAGGCCGCGAGGCAGCCGCAGTTACCGAACCCCAACAGTCCTACAGGGGGAGCTGGGCCTACTGGCACTACAGAACCAGCCTTGACTACCAGTTCACGCAGCCCACATAGGAAGCTCCTAAACTGGAGGCACCCTGGAGTTGGCTAACCCGACCGCACCACGACGAGGCAAGCATAGGTGTCTCAGTGAAGTTGACACAACCCGGAAACAGCTGACGGTGCTGAAACCAGGCTTGGCACGAGGGAGTACCTGTGACAAGAACACTGCCGAGAACCAGCTGGCGGTGCTGGAACCCGGATGCGTTGCCCCAGTGTGCAAGAGCCAATGGCACGACCGAGGACCAGCTGACGGTGCTGGAACCCGGTTACTAAGCTGTAGGTGCCCGCGCTTAAAAGCACTACCAAGGACCGCCTGGCGTTGGCGGAACTCGGATACCCAGGAGGAGGCACCTAAGCCAAAGGCTCGGCCCGGAACCAGCTGACGGTGCTGGAACCAGGTGGTGGACCCGAAGGTCCACAGGAGAGGAGAGAACAGCTAGGCCGCGAGGCAGCCGCAGTTACCGAACCCCAACAGTCCTACAGGGGGAGCTGGGCCTACTGGCACTACAGAACCAGCCTTGACTACCAGTTCACGCAGCCCACATAGGAAGCTCCTAAACTGGAGGCACCCTGGAGTTGGCTAACCCGACCGCACCACGACGAGGCAAGCATAGGTGTCTCAGTGAAGTTGACACAACCCGGAAACAGCTGACGGTGCTGAAACCAGGCTTGGCACGAGGGAGTACCTGTGACAAGAACACTGCCGAGAACCAGCTGGCGGTGCTGGAACCCGGATGCGTTGCCTTGCCTATTAAAGATTGTCTTCCTAGAGCCCCAACTAGCGGTGTTGGAGCAAAGGGTAAGCAGGGGGAGATGAGTGTAGGCCGAAGCCTGCACTGGAGGCAGCTTTGTGTCTGCGTTGCGTTTGCAGGACACTTTGCCGGCTACACACTGGGGGAACAGCTGGCGTTGCTGAACCCCACTAACACAATGGCGTGTGTTTTTCTCTGTGCAGCTAGCACTTGCGGGCAAAAACTAGCGATGTTAGAGCCCGTGTTGAAGCAGGAGGAGGAGGAGAGGAGCAGAGTGTAGGCCGAAGCTTAGTTGAACCAATTTCAAAGGAAACCTTTAACCCCCCCCTCAGGTGTTACAAAGTACAAGAGACACACCTTGTGCAGTATTAATGCTGCACAAGTGAAAGGTTGCTCTATTAATTTGTCTACTTGCACACGCTGAATGAAAGACATACACAATTTACCCCATTCTACAGTCAAACTGTAGTGGATGCGTGACTTGGTTTTTTGATGAGACGCAGCACAGGTGTCCAAAATAACGCCTTGGTGCTTGGAGCAGCTTCCTGAGCGTTGTTATTTGCTGTACAGGAGTCTGCGCTCTTGTGTTATCCCTTGGCAATGCCCTGTTAGCGCTGCCCATCTTATGACATCATTTCATGTTGGCCGGTGCGGTTAACGATGGCCATAAATCCCAGACCCACAGTGTCTTTTCATAAAGCCACACTGCGGTGCTGGGATTCGTGGCCTTGAGCAGTAAATATTTTGGCCGCTCACACACGTCCTTACACCTGCTTCAGACTGGGCGGCCTCTGCTGATCCCTTCTTGCATGCCGCGGCCATGAGGCTGCACAGTCTGAAGAAGGCTGAAGGAGATGAGTTAAGACAGGCGAAGATATGCACTGCTCGTGCCCATCAATCACACCCTCGCAGTCAAAATAATTAAGACAACGAGGAGCATTTTATTCAGGCAGGGCGGACGAACAGGCGCAAGTAGCCAACCAATGATGTCAGAAGACGGGAAGCGCTACCAAGGGGGGTGCTGCGTATCATTAGAAAGGAAAGTCACACCTCAGGGACAGTGGAATGGTCTCAAAGAGACACATTTTGTACGTGTTGAGTTCCACGTGGGCAAGGAGAAAACATCAGCCACCTTGTACAAATGCAGCAGTACTGCTGTACAAGGTGGCTGTTATACATAGAAACACCTGGGGGTGGGGGCCAGGCTCCCTTCAATTTCAGTTCATGTGCCTGCGTGGCGTTTGCAGGTCACGTTGCAAGCTGCACAGCAGGGGAACAGCTGGCGGTGCTGAACCCCACTAACACATTGGCTGGTGTTTTTCTCTGTGCAGCTAGCATTTCCGGGCAAAAACTAGCGGTGTTTGAGCCCAGGGTCAGCAGGAGGAGGAGGAGAGGAGCAAAGTGTAGGCCGAAGCCTGCACTGGTGGCAGCTTTTGGTCGGTTGTGCCAGCGTGGCTTGTGCTGGACACGATGCCGGCTACACAGCGGGGGAACAGCTGGCGTTGCTGAACCCCACTAACACATTGGCTGGTGTTTTTCTCTGTGCAGCTAGCATTTCCGGGCAAAAACTAGCGGTGTTTGAGCCCAGGGTCAGCAGGAGGAGGAGGAGAGGAGCAAAGTGTAGGCCGAAGCCTGCACTGGTGGCAGCTTTTGGTCGGTTGTGCCAGCGTGGCTTGTGCTGGACACGATGCCGGCTACACAGCGGGGGAACAGCTGGCGTTGCTGAACCCCACTAACACATTGGCTGGTGTTTTTCTCTGTGCAGCTAGCATTTCCGGGCAAAAACTAGCGGTGTTTGAGCCCAGGGTCAGCAGGAGGAGGAGGAGAGGAGCAAAGTGTAGGCCGAAGCCTGCACTGGTGGCAGCTTTTGGTCGGTTGTGCCAGCGTGGCTTGTGCTGGACACGATGCCGGCTACACAGCGGGGGAACAGCTGGCGTTGCTGAACCCCACTAACACATTGGCTGGTGTTTTTCTCTGTGCAGCTAGCATTTCCGGGCAAAAACTAGCGTTGTTAGAGCCCAGGGTCAGCAGGAGGAGGAGGAGAGGAGCAAAGTGTAGGCCGAAGCCTAGTTGAACCAATTTCAAAGGTTACCTTTAACCCCCCCTCAGGTGTTACAAAGAACAAGAGCCACTCCTTCTGCAGCATTAATGCTGCACAAGTAAAAGGTTGCTCTATTAATTTGTCTACTTGCACAAGCTGAATGCAACACGTAGACTATTTAGCCCATTATACTGTTTAACAGTAGTGGAGGCGTGACTTGTCTTTTTAAAGAAAAGCAGCACAGGTGTCGAAAACACCTTTTTGCATGGGCGCAGCTTCCTGAGCGTTGTTAGTTGCTGTACAGGAGTCTGCGCTCTTGTGATCCTTTGGCCATGCGCTGTGAGCGCTTCCTGTCTTATGACCTCATTTCATGTTGGCCGTTGCGGTTAGCGATGGACATGAATCCCAGACCCACAGTGTGTTTTTAAAAAATCACACTGCGGTGCTGGGATTCGTGCCCTGGTGCAGTAAATATGTTTGCCGCTCACACATGTCCTTACACCTGCTTCAGACTGGACGGCCTCATCTGATCCCTTATCGCCTGCCGAGGCCATGAGGACACCCAGTCTGAAGAAGGCGGAAGGAGATGAGTGAACACAGGCAAACATATGCACTGCACATGCCCATCAATCACACCCTCGCTGTCCAAAAAAATAAGACACCGAGGGGCGTTGTTTCGAGCAGGGGAGATGCACAGGCGCAGCCAGCTAACCAATGATGTCAAAAGACGGGCAGCGCTAACAAGGGTGGTGCTGCGTGTCATTACAAAGGAAAGTCACACCTCAGGGACATTGTAATGGTCTCTAATGAGACACATTTTGTACGTGTTGAGTTCCACGTGGGCAAGGAGAAAAAGTCAGCCACCTCGTACAAATGCAGCAGTACTGCTGTACAAGGTGGCTGTTATACATAGAAACACCTGGGGGGGTGGGGGGCAGGCTCCCTTCAATTTCAGTTCATGTGCCTGCGTGGCGTTTGCAGGTCACGTTGCAAGCTACACAGCAGGGGAACAGCTGGCGTTGCTGAACCCCACTGACACATTGACTGGTGTTTTTCTCTGTGCAGATTGCATGTCCGGGCAAAAACTAGCGGTGTTAGAGCCCAGGGTCAGCAGGAGGAGGAGGAGAGGAGCAAAGTGTAGGCCGAAGCCTGCACTGGTGGCAGCTTTTGGTCGGTTGTGCCAGCGTGGCTTGTGCTGGACACGATGCCGGCTACACAGCGGGGGAACAGCTGGCGGTGCTGAACCCCACTAACACATTGGCTGGTGTTTTTCTCTGTGCAGCTAGCATTTCCGGGCAAAAACTAGCGGTGTTTGAGCCCAGGGTCAGCAGGAGGAGTAGAGGAGCAGAGTGTAGGCCGAAGCCTAGTTGAACCAATTTCCAAGGTTACCTTTAACCCCCCCCCTCAGGTGTTGCAAGGTACAAGAGCCACACCTTGAACAGCATTAATGATGCACAAGTCAAAGGTTGCTCTATTTAATTTTGCTCCTTGCACACGCTGAATTAAACACGTACACTATTTAGCCCATTATACTGTCAAACAGTTGTGGAGGCGTGACTTGTCTTTTTAACGAGACGCAGCACAGGTGTCAAAATTTGCACCTAGGTACTGGGCGCAGATTCCTGAGCGTTGTTATTTGCTGTACAGGAGTCTGCGCTCTTGTGTTATCCCTTGGCAATACCCTGTTAGTGCAGGCCGTCTCATGACCTCATTTCATGTTGGCCGGTGCGGTTAACGATGGCCATAAATCCCAGACCCACAGTGGCTTTTCCTAAAGTCACACTGCGGTGCTGGGATTCGTGGCCTTGTGCAGTAAATATGTTCGCCGCTCACACATGTCCTTACACCTGCTTCAGACTGGGCGGCCTCAGCTGATCCCTTATCGCATGCCGCGGCCATGAGGCCGCACAGTCAGAAGAAGGCGGAAGGAGGGGAGTGAAAACAGGGGAACATATGCACTGCTCGTGCCCATCAATCACACCCTCGCAGTCAAAATATATGAGACAACGGGGGGCGTTGTGTCGGGCAGGGGGGACGCACAGGCACAGCCAGCCAACCAATGATGTCAGGAGACGGGCAGCGCTAACAATGGGGGTGCTGCGTGTCATTACAAAGGAAAGTCACACCTCAGGGACATTGTAATGGTCTCTAATGAGACACATTTTGTACGTGTTGAGTTCCACGTGGGCAAGGAGAAAAAGTCAGCCACCTCGTACAAATGCAGCAGTACTGCTGTACAAGGTGGCTGATATACATAGAAACACCTGGGGGGGTGGGGGGCAGGCTCCCTTCAATTTCAGTTCATGTGCCTGCGTGGCGTTTGCAGGTCACGTTGCAAGCTACACAGCAGGGGAACAGCTGGCGTTGCTGAACCCCACTGACACATTGACTGGTGTTTTTCTCTGTGCAGATTGCATGTCCGGGCAAAAACTAGCGGTGTTAGAGCCCAGGGTCAGCAGGAGGAGGAGGAGAGGAGCAAAGTGTAGGCCGAAGCCTGCACTGGTGGCAGCTTTTGTTCTGTTGTGCCAGCGTGGCTTGTGCTGGACACGTTGCCGACTACACAGCAGGGGAACAGCTGGCGGTGCTGAACCCCACTAACACATTGGCTGGTGTTTTTCTCTGTGCAGCTAGCATTTCCGGGCAAAAACTAGCGGTGTTTGAGCCCAGGGTCAGCAGGAGGAGTAGAGGAGCAGAGTGTAGGCCGAAGCCTAGTTGAACCAATTTCAAAGGTTACCTTTAACCCCCCCCTCAGGTGTTGCAAGGTACAAGAGCCACACCTTGAACAGCATTAATGATGCACAAGTCAAAGGTTGCTCTATTTAATTTTGCTCCTTGCACACGCTGAATTAAACACGTACACTATTTAGCCCATTATACTGTCAAACAGTTGTGGAGGCGTGACTTGTCTTTTTAACGAGACGCAGCACAGGTGTCAAAATTTGCACCTAGGTACTGGGCGCAGATTCCTGAGCGTTGTTATTTGCTGTACAGGAGTCTGCGCTCTTGTGTTATCCCTTGGCAATACCCTGTTAGTGCAGGCCGTCTCATGACCTCATTTCATGTTGGCCGGTGCGGTTAACGATGGCCATAAATCCCAGACCCACAGTGGCTTTTCCTAAAGTCACACTGCGGTGCTGGGATTCGTGGCCTTGTGCAGTAAATATGTTCGCCGCTCACACATGTCCTTACACCTGCTTCAGACTGGGCGGCCTCAGCTGATCCCTTATCGCATGCCGCGGCCATGAGGCCGCACAGTCAGAAGAAGGCGGAAGGAGGGGAGTGAAAACAGGGGAACATATGCACTGCTCGTGCCCATCAATCACACCCTCGCAGTCAAAATATATGAGACAACGGGGGGCGTTGTGTCGGGCAGGGGGGACGCACAGGCACAGCCAGCCAACCAATGATGTCAGGAGACGGGCAGCGCTAACAATGGGGGTGCTGCGTGTCATTACAAAGGAAAGTCACACCTCAGGGACATTGTAATGGTCTCTAATGAGACACATTTTGTACGTGTTGAGTTCCACGTGGGCAAGGAGAAAAAGTCAGCCACCTCGTACAAATGCAGCAGTACTGCTGTACAAGGTGGCTGATATACATAGAAACACCTGTGGGTGGGGGGCAGGCTCCCTTCAATTTCAGTTCATGTGCCTGCGTGGCGTTTGCAGGTCACGTTGCAAGCTACACAGCAGGGGAACAGCTGGCGTTGCTGAACCCCACTAACACATTGGCTGGTGTTTTTCTCTGTGCAGCTAGCATGTCCGGGCAGAAACTGGCGTTGTTTGAGCCCAGGGTCAGCAGGAGGAGGAGAGGAGCAAAGTGTAGGCCGAAGCCTGCACTGGTGGCAGCTTTTGGTCGGTTGTGCCAGCGTGGCTTGTGCTGGACACGATGCCGGCTACACAGCGGGGGAACAGCAGGCGGTGCTGAACCCCACTAACACATTGGCTGGTGTTTTTCTCTGTGCAGCTAGCATGTCCGGGCAGAAACTGGCGTTGTTTGAGCCCAGGGTCAGCAGGAGGAGGAGAGGAGCAAAGTGTAGGCCGAAGCCTGCACTGGTGGCAGCTTTTGGTCGGTTGTGCCAGCGTGGCTTTTGCTGGACACGATGCCGGCTACACAGCGGGGGAACAGCTGGCGGTGCTGAACCCCACTAACACATTGGCTGGTGTTTTTCTCTGTGCAGCTAGCATTTCCGGGCAAAAACTAGCGCTGTTTGAGCCCAGGGTCAGCAGGAGGAGTAGAGGAGCAGAGTGTAGGCCGAAGCCTAGTTGAACCAATTTCAAAGGTTACCTTTAACCCCCCCCTCAGGTGTTGCAAGGTACAAGAGCCACACCTTGTGCAGCATTAATGCTGCACAAGTAAAAGGTTGCTCTATTTGTTTTGCTCCTTGCACACGCTGACTAAAACACGTACACTATTTAGCCCATTATACTGTCAAACAGTTGTGGAGGCGTGACTTGTCTTTTTAACGAGACGCAGCACAGGTGTCAAAATTTGCACCTAGGTACTGGGCGCAGATTCCTGAGCGTTGTTATTTGCTGTACAGGAGTCTGCGCTATTGTGATCCCTTGGCCATGCGCTGTGAGCGCTTCCTGTCTTCTGACCTCATTTCATGTCGGCCGTTGCGGTTAGCGATGGACATGAATCCCAGACCCACAGTGTGTTTTCAAACAATCACACTACGTGGCTGGGATTCGTGGCCTTGTGCAGTAAATAGGTTTGCCGCTTACACATGTCCTTACACCGGCTCCAGACTGGGCGGCCTCAGCTGATCCCTTATCGCCTACCACGGCCAGGAGGCCGCACAGTCTGAAGAAGGCGGAAGGAGATGAGTTAAGACAGGCGAACATATGCACTGCTCGTGCCCATAAACCACACCCTCGCTGACAAAATAAATATGACAACGAGGGGCGTTGTTTCTAGCAGGGCGGATGCACAGGCGCAGCCAGCTAACCATGATGACAAAAGACGGGAAACGCTACCAAGGGGGGTGCTGCGTATCATTACAAAGGAAAGTCACACCTCAGGGACAGTGGAATGGTCTCAATGAGACACATTTTGTACGTGTTGAGTTCCACGTGGGCAAGGAGAAAAAGTCAGCCACCTTGTACAAATGCAGCAGTACTGCTGTACTAGGTGGCTGTTATACATAGAAACACCTGGGGGGGTGGGGCCAGGTTCCCTTTTAATTTCAGTTCCTGTGCCTGCATGGCGTTTGCAGGTCACGTTGCCGGCTACACAGCAGGGGAACAGCTGGCGTTGCTGAACCCCACTAACACATTGGCTGGTGTTTTTCTCTGTGCAGCTAGCACTTCCGGGCAAAAACTAGCGGTGTTTGAGCCCAGGGTCAGCAGGAGGAGGAGAGGAGCAGAGTGTAGGCCGAAGCCTGCACTGGTGGCAGCTTTTGTTCTGTTGTGCCAGCGTGGCTTGTGCTGGACACGTTGCCGACTACACAGCAGGGGAACAGCTGGCGGTGCTGAACCCCACTGACACATCACCTAGTGTTTTTTTCTGTGTAGACAACACTTCCAGGTGGCAACTGACAGTGTTGAAACCCAGGGAATCAAAGAGGAGCAGAGTGTAGGCCGAAGCCTGCAGTGGAGCAAGTTGAAAGGGAACCTTTAACCCCCCCCCCCAGGCATTTGTTGCTGAAAGAGCCATCTTGTACAGCAGTAATACTGCACATGGAAAATGGTGGCTCCGAAAATTATGCTCCTTGCAAACGCTGAAGTACACACTCATATAATGTGTCCCCTCACACCGTCAAACCATCCCGGAAGTGGGACTTTCCTTTGTAATGTGACACAGCACAGCCGTCATTCCAACCCCCTTGGTGCCGGGCACCACCTCCTCAACGTTGTTTGGTTCTGTCACGGAGCCCGCACTGTAATGTTATCCCTTGGCCATGCACAGTTAGCGGTGCCCGTCTTCTGACATCATGTAGGTGTCAGGCTGGCAGTGCCTGTGCGTCCAAGCTGCCCGAGATCCAACCTTGCAGTGTCATCTAATGTAGTCCCACTGCGGGCCAGGGATCCATGGGCATGCGCAGTGCATATCATCGCCTCTCACTCACCTCCTTCCTGCTTCTTCAGACTGTGCGGCGTCACGGCCGTGGCATGCTATTAGGGATCAGCTGACGCCGCCTAGTCTGAAGAAGCGTGAAGAAGGGGAGTGAGAGGCTAGTATATGCACTGCGCATGGCCATGGATACCAGGCCCACTGTGGGATCACATTAGACGACACTGCGAGGTGTGATTTCGGGCAGCGTGGACGCACAGGCGCAGCCAGGACGACAACAAATGATGTCAGAGGACGGGCAGCGCAAACTGTGCATGGCCAAGGGATAACATAACAGCGCAGGGTCCATGACGGAATCAAACAACGCTAAGGAGGCAGCGCACGGTGCCAAGGGGGGTAGCAATGACGGCTGTGCTGTGTCACATTACAAAGGAAAGTCCCACCTCCGGGACGGTTGGACGGTGTGAGGGGACACATTACATGAGTGTGTAGTTCAGCGTTTGCAAGGAGCATAATTTCAAGAGCGACCTTTCCCTTGTGCAGTATTAGTGCTGCACATGGTGGCTCTTTCAGTAACAAACGCCTAGGGGGGGGGGGGGACAGGTCCCCTTACATTTTAGTTGTGCCAGCGTGGCGGTCGCATGACACGTTGCCGGATACACAGCTGGGGATCAGCTGACGTTACTGAACCCCAATAACAGAGGAGCGACTGTTGACTGTGCACACAGCACTTCCAGGCACCAACTGGCGGTGTTAGAGCCCAGGGACAGCAGGAGGAGCAGATTGGAGGTATTGCCGCACACACAGCTGGGGATCAGCTGACGTTACTGAACCCCAATAACAGAGGAGCGACTGTTGACTGTGCACACAGCACTTCCAGGCACCAACTGGCGGTGTTAGAGCCCAGGGACAGCAGGAGGAGCAGATTGGAGGTATTGCCGCACACACAGCTGGGGATCAGCTGACGTTACTGAACCCCAATAACAGAGGAGCGACTGTTGACTGTGCACACAGCACTTCCAGGCACCAACTGGCGGTGTTAGAGCCCAGGGACAGCAGGAGGAGCAGAGGAACAGAGTGTAGGCCGAAGCCTGATTGGAGCAAGTTGAAAGGAAACCTTTAACCCCCCCCCCCAAGACGTTTGTAGCTGAAAGAGCCATGTTGTGCAGCACTAAGGATGCAAAAGGAAAAGGTTGCTCTTTTAATTATGCTCCTTGCAAACACCGAAGTAAACACTAAAAATGTGTCCCTTTATACCGTTAAACCGTTCCGGAGGTGCGAATTTCCTTCGTAATGGGACACAGCACAGCTGTCATTCCTATCCCCTTGATGCCGTGCGCTGCCTCCTCAGCGTTGTTTTAAGCTGCCACGGAGCCTGCGCTGTTCTGTTAGCCCTTGGCCATGCCCAATTAGCGCTGCCTGTCTTCTGACATAATTTGGTGTCAGGCTGTCAGTGCCTGTGCGTCCACGCTGCTCCAGATCCCACCTCGCAGTCTCATCTAACGTAATCCCACTGCGGGCCTTGGAACCATGGGCATGCACAGTGCATAACCTCGACTCTCACTCCCCTCCTTCCCTCTTCTTCAGACTGTGCGGTGTCACGGCCGTGGCATGCTAGGGATCAGCTGACGGCGCACAGTCTAAAGAAGGCGGAGGGAAATGAGCGAGAGCCCGAGGGGAAGATATGCACTGCGCATGCCCATGGATCCCAGGCCCGCAGTGTGACTCAATCAGAAGACACTGCGAGGCGGGATCTCGGGCACCGCGGCCGCACAGGCGCAGCCAGCCTGACACCAAATTATGTCAGAAGACAGGCAGCGCAAATAGGGCATGCCCAAGGGATAACAGAACAGCGCAGGCTCCGTGACAGCTTAAAACAACGCTGAGGAGGCAGCGCATGGCACCAAGGGGGTAGGAATGACGGCTGTGCTGCGTCACATTACGAAGGAAAGTCCCAGCTCCGGGACGGTATAACGGTATCAGTGAACACATTTTATAAGTGTTAAGTTCTGCGTGTGCAAAGAGCTAAAAAAAAAGAGCTACCTTTTCCTTGTGCAGCATTACTGCTGCACAAGATGGCTCTTTCAGTAACAAACGACGGGGGGGGGGGGGGGACAGGTTCCCTTACATTTAGGTTGTTGTGCCAGCGTGGCGGTCGCAGGACACATTGCCGGCTACACAGCTGGGGATCAGCTGACGTTACTGAAACCCAATAACACTGGGTCGTATGTTTTTACTGTGCAGCCTGCACTTCTGAGCCGCAACTGGCGGTGTTGGAGCCCAGGAATAGCAGTTCAGGTGGTAGAAAGATGAACACAGCAGGAGACCTGGATGACACCCAATTACTTAATCAGGCAGAGGAGTGGCAAATTCCTGCGAGATCCAGGCCTGGTTCATTTTCAGGAAAGTAAGCCGGTCAACGTTATCGGAGGAT